>NC_090418.1:17707396-18307396 GCF_036365525.1 Heterodontus francisci | reverse complement strand
ATTAGTTTTAAGGTGTATTAGTTTGAAATGCAGTATTAGGTTGAGGTGCTCTATTAGTTTTAAGGTGTATTAGTTTGAAATGCAGTATTAGGTTGAGGAGCTGTATTAGTTTTAAGGTGTATTAGTTTGAAATGCAGTATTAGGTTGAGGTGCTCTATTAGTTTTAAGTTGTATTAGTTTGAAATGCAGTATTAGGTTGAGGTGCTCTATTAGTTTTAAGGTGTATTAGTTTGAAATGCAGTATTAGGTTGAGATGCTCTATTAGTTTTAAGGTGTATTAGTTTGAAATGCAGTATTAGGTTGATGTGCTCTATTAGTTTTAAGGTGTATTAGTTTGAAATGCAGTATTAGGTTGAGGAGCTGTATTAGTTTTCAGGTGTATTAGTTTGAAATGCAGTATTAGGTTGAGGAGCTCTATTAGTTTTAAGGTGTATTAGTTTGAAATGCAGTATTAGGTTGAGGAGCTCTATTAGTTTTAAGGTGTATTAGTTTGAAATGCAGTATTAGGTTGAGGAGCTCTATTAGTTTTAAGGTGTATTAGTTTGAAATGCAGTATTAGGTTGAGGATCTGTATTAGTTTTAAGGTGTATTAGTTTGAAATGCAGTATTAGGTTGAGGAGCTCTATTAGTTTTAAGGTGTATTAGTTTGAAATGCAGTATTAGGTTGAGGAGCTCTATTAGTTTTAAGGTGTATTAGTTTGAAATGCAGTATTAGGTTGAGGTGCTCTATTAGTTTTAAGGTGTATTAGTTTGAAATGCAGTATTAGGTTGAGGTGCTCTATTAGTTTTAAGGTGTATTAGTTTGAAATGCAGTATTAGGTTGCGGAGCTCTATTAGTTTTAAGGTGTATTAGTTTGAAATGCAGTATTAGGTTGAGGAGCTGTATTAGTTTTAAGGTGCATTAGTTTGAAATGCAGTATTAGGTTGAGGAGCTGTATTAGTTTTAAGGTGTATTAGTTTGAAATGCAGTATTAGGTTGATGTGCTCTGTTAGTTTTAAGGTGTATTAGTTTGAAATGCAGTATTAGGTTGAGGTGCTCTATTAGTTTTAAGGTGTATTAGTTTGAAATGCAGTATTCGGTTGGGGAGCTCTATTAGTTTTCAGGTGTATTAGTTTGAAATGCAATATTAGGTTGAGGTGCTGTATTAGTTTTAAGGTGTATTAGTTTGAAATGCAGTATTAGGTTGAGGTGCTCTATTAGTTTTAAGGTGTATTAGTTTGAAATGCAGTATTAGGTTGGGGAGCTCTATTAGTTTTAAGGTGTATTAGTTTGAAATGCAGTATTAGGTTGATGTGCTCTATTAGTTTTAAGGTGTATTAGTTTGAAATGCAGTATTCGGTTGAGGTGCTCTATTAGTTTTAAGGTGTATTAGTTTGAAATGCAGTATTAGGTTGAGATGCTCTATTAGTTTTAAGGTGTATTAGTTTGAAATGCAGTATTAGGTTGAGGAGCTGTATTAGTTTTAAGGTGTATTAGTTTGAAATGCAGTATTAGGTTGAGGAGCTGTATTAGTTTTAAGGTGTATTAGTTTGAAATGCAGTATTAGGTTGAGGAGCTCTATTAGTTTTAAGGTGTATTAGTTTGAAATGCAGTATTAGGTTGAGGTGCTCTATTAGTTTTAAGGTGTATTAGTTTGAAATGCAGTATTAGGTTGAGGTGCTGTATTAGTTTTAAGGTGTATTAGTTTGAAATGCAGCATTAGGTTGAGGAGCTGTATTAGTTTTAAGGTGTATTAGTTTGAAATGCAGTATTAGGTTGAGGAGCTGTATTAGTTTTAAGGTGTATTAGTTTGAAATGCAGTATTAGGTTGAGGAGCTGTATTAGTTTTAAGGTGTATTAGTTTGAAATGCAGTATTAGGTTGAGGAGCTGTATTAGTTTTGAGGTGTATTAGTTTGAAATGCAGTATTAGGTTGAGGTGCTCTATTAGTTTTAAGGTGTATTAGTTTGAAATGCAGTATTCGGTTGAGGAGCTCTATTAGTTTTAAGGTGTATTAGTTTGAAATGCAGTATTAGGTTGAGGTGCTCTATTAGTTTTCAGGTGTATTAGTTTGAAATGCAGTATTAGGTTGAGGTGCTCTATTAGTTTTAAGGTGTATTAGTTTGAAATGCAGTATTAGGTTGATGTGCTCTATTAGTTTTAAGGTGTATTAGTTTGAAATGCAGTATTAGGTTGAGGTGCTCTATTAGTTTTAAGGTGTATTAGTTTGAAATGCAGTGTTAGGATGAGCTGCTCTATTAGTTTTAAGGTGTATTAGTTTGAAATGCAGTATTAGGTTGATGTGCTCTGTTAGTTTTAAGGTGTATTAGTTTGAAATGCAGTATTAGGTTGAGGAGCTGTATTAGTTTTAAGGTGTATTAGTTTGAAATGCAGTATTAGGTTGATCTGCTCTGTTAGTTTTAAGGTGTATTAGTTTGAAATGCAGTATTAGGATGAGGAGCTGTTTCAGTTTTAAGGTGTATTAGTTTGAAATGAAGTATTAGGTTGAGGTGCTCTATTAGTTTTAAGGTGTATTAGTTTGAAATGCAGTATTAGGTTGAGGTGCTCTATTAGTTTTAAGGTGTATTAGTTTGAAATGCAGTATTAGGTTGATGTGCTCTGTTAGTTTTAAGGTGTATTAGTTTGAAATGCAGTATTAGGTTGAGGAGCTGTATTAGTTTTAAGGTGTATTAGTTTGAAATGCAGTATTAGGTTGAGGAGCTGTATTAGTTTTAAGGTGTATTAGTTTGAAATGCAGTATTAGGTTGAGGTGCTCTATTAGTTTTAAGTTGTATTAGTTTGAAATGCAGTATTAGGTTGAGGAGCTGTATTAGTTTTAAGGTGTATTACTGTGAAATGCAGTATTAGGTTGAGGTGCTCTATTAGTTTTAAGGTGTATTAGTTTGAAATGCAGTATTAGGTTGAGGTGCTCTATTAGCTTTTTAGAATTAGAATTGGAATTAGAATTAGAATATTACAGCGCAGTACAGGCCCTTCGGCCCTCGATGTTGCGCCGATCATCTGACCTACACTATTCCATTTACATCCATATGTCTATCCAATGCCCTTAAAGTTGGCGAGTCTACTACTGTTGCAGGCAGGGCGTTCCACGCCCCTACTACTCTCTGCGTAAAGAAACTACCTCTGACATCTGTCCTATATCTTTCACCCCTCAACTTAAAGCTATGTCCCCTCGTGTTTGCCATCCTCATCCGAGGAAAAAGACTCTAACTATCCACCCTATCTAACCCTCTGATTATCTTGTATGTCTCTATTAAGTCACCTCTCCTCCTCCTTCTCTCTAACGAAAACAACCCCAAGTCCCTCAGCCTTTCCTCGTAAGACCTTCCTTCCATACCAGGCAACATCCTAGTAAATCTCCTCTGCACCCTTTCCAAAGCTTCGACATCCTTCCTATAATGCGGTGACCAGAACTGCACGCAATACTCCAGGTGCGGCCTCACCAGAGTTTTGTACAGCTGCATCATGACCCCGTGGCTCTGAAACTCGATCCCCCTACTAATAAAGGCTAACACACCATATGCCTTCTTAACAGCCCTATTAACCTGGGTAGCAACTTTCAGGGATTTATGTACCTGGATACCAAGATCTCTCTGCTCATCTACACTACCAAGAATCTTCCCATTAGCCCAGTACTCTGCATTGCTGTTACTCCTTCCAAAGTGAATCACCTCACACTTCTCCGCATTAAACTCCATTTGCCATCTCTCAGCCCAGCTCTGCAGCCTATCTATGTCCCTCTGTACCCTACAACACCCTTCGACACTATCCACAACTCCACCGACCTTCGTGTCATCCGCAAATTTACTAACCCACCCTTCTACACCCTCATCCAGGTCGTTTATAAAAATGACAAACAGCAGTGGCCCCAAAACAGAACTTTGCGGTACACCACTAGTAACTAAACTCCAGGATGAACATTTGCCATCAACCACCACCCTCTGTCTTCTTTCAGCTAGCCAATTTCTGATCCAAAGCTCTAAATCACCTTCAACCCCATACTTGCGTATTTTCTGCAATAGCCTACCGTGGGGAACCTTATCAAACGCCTTACTGAAATCCATATACACCACATCCACGGCTTTACCCTCATCCACCTGTTTGGTCACCTTCTCGAAAAACTCAATAAGGTTTGTGAGGCACGACCTACCTTTCACAAAACCGTGCTGACTATCGCAAATGAACTTATTCTTTTCAAGATGATTATAAATCCTGTCTCTTATAACCTTTTCCAACATTTTACCCACAACCGAAGTAAGGCTCACAGGTCTATAATTACCAGGGCTGTCTCTACTCCCCTTCTTGAACAAGGGGACAACATTTGCTATCCTCCAGTCCTCCGGCACTACTCCTGTCGACAATGACGACTTAAAGATCAACAACAACGGCTCATCGGACTGTGAGTGGAACTGGTATCGGACTGTGAGTGGAACTGATATCGAATTCGTTTTAAGGTGTATTAGTTTGAAATGCAGTATTAGGTTGAGGAGCTGTATTAGTTTTAAGGTGTATTAGTTTGAAATGCAGTATTAGGTTGAGGTGCTCTATTAGTTTTAAGGTGTATTAGTTTGAAATGCAGTATTAGGTTGAGGAGCTCTATTAGTTTTAAGGTGTATTAGTTTGAAATGCAGTATTAGGTTGAGGTGCTCTATTAGTTTAAAGGTGTATTAGTTTGAAATGCAGTATTAGGTTGAGGAGCTCTATTAGTTTTAAAGTGTATTAGTTTGAAATGCAGTATTAGGTTGAGGTGCTCTATTAGTTTTAAGGTGTATTAGTTTGAAATGCAGTATTAGGTTGATGTGCTCTATTAGTTTTAAGGTGTATTTGTTTGAAATGCAGTATTAGGTTGAGGAGCTCTATTAGTTTTAAAGTGTATTAGTTTGAAATGCAGTATTAGGTTGAGGAGCTGAATTCGTTTTAAGGTGTATTAGTTTGAAATGCAGTATTAGGTTGAGGAGCTGTATTAGTTTTAAGGTGTATTAGTTTGAAATGCAGTATTAGGTTGAGGAGCTGTATTAGTTTTAAGGTGTATTAGTTTGAAATGCAGTATTAGGTTGAGGAGCTGTATTAGTTTTAAGGTGTATTAGTTTGAAATGCAGTATTAGGTTGAGGAGCTGTATTAGTTTTAAGGTGTATTAGTTTGAAATGCAGTATTAGGTTGAGGAGCTGTATTAGTTTTAAGGTGTATTAGTTTGAAATGCAGTATTAGGTTGATGTGCTCTATTAGTTTTAAGGTGTATTAGTTTGAAATGCAGTATTAGGTTGAGGAGCTGTATTAGTTTTAAGGTGTATTAGTTTGAAATGCAGTATTAGGTTGAGGAGCTGTATTAGTTTTAAGGTGTATTAGTTTGAAATGCAGTATTAGGTTGAGGAGCTCTATTAGTTTTAAGGTGTATTAGTTTGAAATGCAGTATTAGGTTGAGGTGCTCTATTAGTTTTAAGGTGTATTAGTTTGAAATGCAGTATTAGGTTGAGGAGCTGTATTAGTTTTAAGGTGTATTAGTTTGAAATGCAGTATTAGGTTGAGGAGCTGTATTAGTTTTAAGGTGTATTAGTTTGAAATGTAGTATAAGGTTGAGGAGCTGTATTAGTTTTAAGGTGTATTAGTTTGAAATGCAGTATTAGGTTGAGGAGCTCTATTAGTTTTAAGGTGTATTAGTTTGAAATGCAGTATTAGGTTGAGGTGCTCTATTAGTTTTAAGGTGTATTAGTTTGAAATGCAGTATTAGGTTGAGGAGCTATATTAGTTTTAAGGTGTATTAGTTTGAAATGCAGTATTAGGTTGAGGAGCTGTATTAGTTTTAAGGTGTATTAGTTTGAAATGCAGTATTAGGTTGAGGAGCTGTATTAGTTTTAAGGTGTATTAGTTTGAAATGCAGTATTAGTTTGAGGAGCTGTATTAGTTTTAAGGTGTATTAGTTTGAAATGCAGTATTAGGTTGAGGAGCTGTATTAGTTTTAAGGTGTATTAGTTTGAAATGCAGTATTAGGTTGATGCGCTCTATTAGTTTTAAGGTGTATTAGTTTGAAATGCAGTATTAGGTTGAGGAGCTGTATTAGTTTTAAGGTGTATTAGTTTGAAATGCAGTATTAGGTTGAGGTGCTGTATTAGTTTTAAGGTGTATTAGTTTGAAATGCAGTATTAGGTTGAGGAGCTGTATTAGTTTTAAGGTGTATTAGTTTGAAATGCAGTATTAGGTTGAGGATCTCTATTAGTTTTAAGGTGTATTAGTTTGAAATGCAGTATTAGGTTGAGGTGCTCTATTAGTTTTAAGGTGTATTAGTTTGAAATGCAGTATTAGGTTGAGGAGCTGTATTAGTTTTAAGGTGTATTAGTTTGAAATGCAGTATAAGGTTGAGGAGCTGTATTAGTTTTAAGGTGTATTAGTTTGAAATGCAGTATTAGGTTGAGGAGCTGTATTAGTTTTAAGGTGTATTAGTTTGAAATGCAGTATTAGGTTGATGTGCTCTATTAGTTTTAAGGTGTATTAGTTTGAAATGCAGTATTAGGTTGAGGAGCTGTATTAGTTTTAAGGTGTATTAGTTTGAAATGCAGTATTAGGTTGAGGAGCTGTATTAGTTTTAAGGTGTATTAGTTTGAAATGCAGTATTAGGTTGAGGTGCTCTATTAGTTTTAAGGTGTATTAGTTTGAAATGCAGCATTAGGTTGATGTGCTCTATTAGTTTTAAGGTGTATTAGTTTGAAATGCAGTATTAGGATGAGGTGCTCTATTAGTTTTAAGGTGTATTAGTTTGAAATGCAGTATTAGGTTGATGTGCTCTGTTAGTTTTAAGGTGTATTAGTTTGAAATGCAGTATTAGGTTGAGGAGCTGTATTAGTTTTAAGGTGTATTAGTTTGAAATGCAGTATTAGGTTGATCTGCTCTGTTAGTTTTAAGGTGTATTAGTTTGAAATGCAGTATTAGGATGAGGAGCTGTTTCAGTTTTAAGGTGTATTAGTTTGAAATGAAGTATTAGGTTGAGGTGCTCTATTAGTTTTAAGGTGTATTAGTTTGAAATGCAGTATTAGGTTGAGGTGCTCTATTAGTTTTAAGGTGTATTAGTTTGAAATGCAGTATTAGGTTGATGTGCTCTGTTAGTTTTAAGGTGTATTAGTTTGAAATGCAGTATTAGGTTGAGGAGCTGTATTAGTTTTAAGGTGTATTAGTTTGAAATGCAGTATTAGGTTGAGGAGCTGTATTAGTTTTAAGGTGTATTAGTTTGAAATGCAGTATTAGGTTGAGGTGCTCTATTAGTTTTAAGGTGTATTAGTTTGAAATGCAGTATTAGGTTGAGGAGCTGTATTAGTTTTAAGGTGTATTACTTTGAAATGCAGTATTAGGTTGAGGAGCTGTATTAGTTTTAAGGTGTATTAGTTTGAAATGCAGTATTCGGTTGAGGTGCTCTATTAGTTTTAAGGTGTATTAGTTTGAAATGCAGTATTAGGTTGAGGTGCTCTATTAGCTTTTTAGAATTAGAATTAGAATTAGAATTAGAATATTACAGCGCAGTACAGGCCCTTCGGCCCTCGATGTTGCGCCGATCATCTGACCTACACTATTCCATTTACATCCATATGTCTATCCAATGCCCTTAAAGTTGGCGAGTCTACTACTGTTGCAGGCAGGGCGTTCCACGCCCCTACTACTCTCTGCGTAAAGAAACTACCTCTGACATCTGTCCTATATCTTTCACCCCTCAACTTAAAGCTATGTCCCCTCGTGTTTGCCATCCTCATCCGAGGAAAAAGACTCTAACTATCCACCCTATCTAACCCTCTGATTATCTTGTATGTCTCTATTAAGTCACCTCTCCTCCTCCTTCTCTCTAACGAAAACAACCCCAAGTCCCTCAGCCTTTCCTCGTAAGACCTTCCTTCCATACCAGGCAACATCCTAGTAAATCTCCTCTGCACCCTTTCCAAAGCTTCGACATCCTTCCTATAATGCGGTGACCAGAACTGCACGCAATACTCCAGGTGCGGCCTCACCAGAGTTTTGTACAGCTGCATCATGACCCCGTGGCTCTGAAACTCGATCCCCCTACTAATAAAGGCTAACACACCATATGCCTTCTTAACAGCCCTATTAACCTGGGTAGCAACTTTCAGGGATTTATGTACCTGGATACCAAGATCTCTCTGCTCATCTACACTACCAAGAATCTTCCCATTAGCCCAGTACTCTGCATTGCTGTTACTCCTTCCAAAGTGAATCACCTCACACTTCTCCGCATTAAACTCCATTTGCCATCTCTCAGCCCAGCTCTGCAGCCTATCTATGTCCCTCTGTACCCTACAACACCCTTCGACACTATCCACAACTCCACCGACCTTCGTGTCATCCGCAAATTTACTAACCCACCCTTCTACACCCTCATCCAGGTCGTTTATAAAAATGACAAACAGCAGTGGCCCCAAAACAGAACCTTGCGGTACACCACTAGTAACTAAACTCCAGGATGAACATTTGCCATCAACCACCATCCTCTGTCTTCTTTCAGCTAGCCAATTTCTGATCCAAAGCTCTAAATCACCTTCAACCCCATACTTGCGTATTTTCTGCAATAGCCTACCGTGGGGAACCTTATCAAACGCCTTACTGAAATCCATATACACCACATCCACGGCTTTACCCTCATCCACCTGTTTGGTCACCTTCTCGAAAAACTCAATAAGGTTTGTGAGGCACGACCTACCTTTCACAAAACCGTGCTGACTATCGCAAATGAACTTATTCTTTTCAAGATGATTATAAATCCTGTCTCTTATAACCTTTTCCAACATTTTACCCACAACCGAAGTAAGGCTCACAGGTCTATAATTACCAGGGCTGTCTCTACTCCCCTTCTTGAACAAGGGGACAACATTTGCTATCCTCCAGTCCTCCGGCACTACTCCTGTCGACAATGACGACTTAAAGATCAACAACAACGGCTCATCGGACTGTGAGTGGAACTGGTGTCGGACTGTCAGTGGAACTGGTATCGAATTCGTTTTAAGGTGTATTAGTTTGAAATGCAGTATTAGGTTGAGGAGCTGTATTAGTTTTAAGGTGTATTAGTTTGAAATGCAGTATTAGGTTGAGGTGCTCTATTAGTTTAAAGGTGTATTAGTTTGAAATGCAGTATTAGGTTGAGGAGCTGTATGAGTTTTAAGGTGTATTAGTTTGAAATGCAGTATGAGGTTGAGGAGCTCTATTAGTTTTAAAGTGTATTAGTTTGAAATGCAGTATTAGGTTGATGTGCTCTATTAGTTTTAAGGTGTATTAGTTTGAAATGCAGTATTAGGTTGAGGAGCTGAATTAGTTTTAAGGTGTATTAGTTTGAAATGCAGTATTAGGTTGAGGTGCTGTATTAGTTTTAAGGTGTATTAGTTTGAAATGCAGTATTAGGTTGAGGAGCTGTATTAGTTTTAAGGTGTATTAGTTTGAAATGCAGTATTAGGTTGAGGAGCTGTATTAGTTTTAAGGTGTATTAGTTTGAAATGCAGTATTAGGTTGAGGAGCTGTATTAGTTTTAAGGTGTATTAGTTTGAAATGTAGTATAAGGTTGAGGAGCTATATTAGTTTTAAGGTGTATTAGTTTGAAATGCAGTATTAGGTTGAGGAGCTCTATTAGTTTTAAGGTGTATTAGTTTGAAATGCAGTATTAGGTTGAGGTGCTCTATTAGTTTTAAGGTGTATTAGTTTGAAATGCAGTATTAGGTTGAGGAGCTGTATTAGTTTTAAGGTGTATTAGTTTGAAATGCAGTATTAGGTTGAGGAGCTGTATTAGTTTTAAGGTGTATTAGTTTGAAATGCAGTATTAGGTTGAGGAGCTGTATTAGTTTTAAGGTGTATTAGTTTGAAATGCAGTATTAGGTTGAGGAGCTGTATTAGTTTTAAGGTGTATTAGTTTGAAATGCAGTATTAGGTTGAGGAGCTGTATTAGTTTTAAGGTGTATTAGTTTGAAATGCAGTATTAGGTTGATGCGCTCTATTAGTTTTAAGGTGTATTAGTTTGAAATGCAGTATTAGGTTGAGGAGCTGAATTAGTTTTAAGGTGTATTAGTTTGAAATGCAGTATTAGGTTGAGGTGCTGGATTAGTTTTAAGGTGTATTAGTTTGAAATGCAGTATTAGGTTGAGGAGCTGGATTAGTTTTAAGGTGTATTAGTTTGAAATGCAGTATTAGGTTGAGGATCTCTATTAGTTTTAAGGTGTATTAGTTTGAAATGCAGTATTAGGTTGAGGTGCTCTATTAGTTTTAAGGTGTATTAGTTTGAAATGCAGTATTAGGTTGAGGAGCTGTATTAGTTTTAAGGTGTATTAGTTTGAAATGCAGTATAAGGTTGAGGAGCTGTATTAGTTTTAAGGTGTATTAGTTTGAAATGCAGTATTAGGTTGAGGAGCTGTATTAGTTTTAAGGTGTATTAGTTTGAAATGCAGTATTAGGTTGATGTGCTCTATTAGTTTTAAGGTGTATTAGTTTGAAATGCAGTATTAGGTTGAGGAGCTGTATTAGTTTTAAGGTGTATTAGTTTGAAATGCAGTATTAGGTTGAGGAGCTGTATTAGTTTTAAGGTGTATTAGTTTGAAATGCAGTATTAGGTTGAGGAGCTGTATTAGTTTTAAGGTGTATTAGTTTGAAATGCAGTATTAGGTTGAGGAGCTGTATTAGTTTTAAGGTGTATTAGTATGAAATGCAGTATTAGGTTGAGGAGCTGTATTAGTTTTAAGGTGTATTAGTTTGAAATGCAGTATTAGGTTGATGTGCTCTATTAGTTTTAAGGTGTATTAGTTTGAAATGCAGTATTAGGTTGAGGAGCTGTATTAGTTTTAAGGTGTATTAGTTTGAAATGCAGTATTAGGTTGAGGAGCTGTATTAGTTTTAAGGTGTATTAGTTTGAAATGCAGTATTAGGTTGAGCTGCTCTATTAGTTTTAAGGTGTAGTAGTTTGAAATGCAGTATTAGGTTGAGGTGCTCTATTAGTTTTAAGGTGTATTAGTTTGAAATGCAGTATTAGGTTGAGGTGCTCTATTAGTTTTAAGGTGTATTAGTTTGAAATGCAGTATTAGGTTGGGGAGCTCTATTAGTTTTTAGTTGTATTAGTTTGTAATGCAGTATTAGGTTGATGTGCTCTATTAGTTTTAAGGTGTATTAGTTTGAAATGCAGTATTAGGTTGAGGTGCTCTATTAGTTTTAAGGTGTATTAGTTTGAAATGCAGTGTTAGGTTGAGGTGCTCTTTCAGTTTTAAGTTGTATTAGTTTGAAATGCAGTATTAGGTTGAGGAGCTGTATTAGTTTTAAGGTGTATTAGTTTGAAATGCAGTATTAGGCTGATGTGCTCTATTAGTTTTAAGGTGTATTAGTTTGAAATGCAGTATTAGGTTGAGGTGCTGTATTAGTTTTAAGGTGTATTAGTTTGAAATGCAGTATTAGGTTGAGGTGCTCTATTAGTTTTAAGGTGTATTAGTTTGAAATGCAGTATTAGGTTGAGGTGCTCTATTAGTTTTAAGGTGTATTAGTTTGAAATGCAGTATTAGGTTGAGGTGCTGTATTAGTTGTAAGGTGTATTAGTTTGAAATGCAGTATTAGGTTGAGGTGCTCTATTAGTTTTAAGGTGTATTAGTTTGAAATGCAGTATTAGGTTGAGGTGCTCTATTAGTTTTAAGGTGTATTAGTTTGAAATGCAGTATTAGGTTGAGGAGCTCTATTAGTTTTAAGGTGTATTAGTTTGAAATGCAGTATTAGGTTTAGGTGCTCTATTAGTTTTAAGGTGTATTAGTTTGAAATGCAGCATTAGGTTGATGTGCTCTATTAGTTTTAAGGTGTATTAGTTTGAAATGCAGTATTAGGTTGAGGTGCTCTATTAGTTTTAAGGTGTATTAGTTTGAAATGCAGTATTAGGTTGATGTGCTCTATTAGTTTTAAGGTGTATTAGTTTGAAATGCAGTATTCGGTTGAGGTGCTCTATTAGTTTTAAGGTGTATTAGTTTGAAATGCAGTATTAGGTTGAGGTGCTCTATTAGTTTTAAGGTGTATTAGTTTGAAATGCAGTATTAGGTTGAGGAGCTGTATTAGTTTTAAGGTGTATTAGTTTGAAATGCAGTATTAGGTTGAGGTGCTCTATTAGTTTTAAGGTGTATTAGTATGAAATGCAGTATTAGGTTGAGGTGCTCTATTAGTTTTAAGGTGTATTAGTTTGAAATGCAGTATTAGGTTGAGGTGCTCTATTAGTTTTAAGGTGTATTAGTTTGAAATGCAGTATTAGGTTGAGGTGCTCTATTAGTTTTAAGGTGTATTAGTTTGAAATGCAGTATTAGGTTGAGGTGCTCTATTAGTTTTAAGGTGTATTAGTTTGAAATGCAGTATTAGGTTGAGGAGCTCTATTAGTTTTAAGGTGTATTAGTTTGAAATGCAGTATTAGGTTGAGGTGCTCTATTAGTTTTAAGGTGTATTAGTTTGAAATGCAGCATTAGGTTGATGTGCTCTATTAGTTTTAAGGTGCATTAGTTTGAAATGCAGTATTAGGTTGAGGTGCTCTATTAGTTTTAAGGTGTATTAGTTTGAAATGCAGTATTAGGTTGAGGTGCTCTATTAGTTTTAAGGTGTATTAGTTTGAAATGCAGTATTAGGTTGAGGAGCTGTATTAGTTTTAAGGTGTATTAGTTTGAAATGCAGTATTAGGTTGAGGTGCTCTATTAGTTTTAAGGTGTATTAGTTTGAAATGCAGTATTAGGTTGAGGAGCTGTATTAGTTTTAAGGTGTATTAGTTTGAAATGCAGTATTAGGTTGAGGAGCTGTATTAGTTTTAAGATGTATTAGTTTGAAATGCAGTATTAGGCTGATGTGCTCTATTAGTTTTAAGGTGTATTAGTTTGAAATGCAGTATTAGGTTGAGGTGCTCTATTAGTTTTAAGGTGTATTAGTTTGAAATGCAGTATTAGGTTGAGGTGCTCTATTAGTTTTAAGGTGTATTAGTTTGAAATGCAGTATTAGGTTGAGGTGCTCTATTAGTTTTAAGGTGTATTAGTTTGAAATGCAGTATTAGGTTGAGGTGCTCTATTAGTTTTAAGGTGTATTAGTTTGAAATGCAGTATTAGGTTGAGGTGCTCTATTAGTTTTAAGGTGTATTAGTTTGAAATGCAGTATTAGGTTGAGGTGCTCTATTAGTTTTAAGGTGTATTAGTTTGAAATGCAGTATTAGGTTGAGGTGCTCTATTAGTTTTAAGGTGTATTAGTTTGAAATGCAGTATTAGGTTGAGGTGCTGTATTAGTTTTAAGGTGTATTAGTTTGAAATGCAGTATTAGGTTGAGGTGCTCTATTAGTTTTAAGGTGTATTAGTTTGAAATGCAGTATTAGGTTGAGGTGCTCTATTAGTTTTAAGGTGTATTAGTTTGAAATGCAGTATTAGGTTGAGGAGCTCTATTAGTTTTAAGGTGTATTAGTTTGAAATGCAGTATTAGGTTTAGGTGCTCTATTAGTTTTAAGGTGTATTAGTTTGAAATGCAGCATTAGGTTGATGTGCTCTATTAGTTTTAAGGTGTATTAGTTTGAAATGCAGTATTAGGTTGAGGTGCTCTATTAGTTTTAAGGTGTATTAGTTTGAAATGCAGTATTAGGTTGATGTGCTCTATTAGTTTTAAGGTGTATTAGTTTGAAATGCAGTATTCGGTTGAGGTGCTCTATTAGTTTTAAGGTGTATTAGTTTGAAATGCAGTATTAGGTTGAGTTGCTCTATTAGTTTTAAGGTGTATTAGTTTGAAATGCAGTATTAGGTTGAGCTGCTCTGTTAGTTTTAAGGTGTATTAGTTTGAAATGCAGTATTAGTTTGAGGTGCTCTATTAGTTTTAAGGTGTATTAGTATGAAATGCAGTATTAGGTTGAGGTGCTCTATTAGTTTTAAGGTGTATTAGTTTGAAATGCAGTATTAGGTTCAGGTGCTGTATTAGTTTTAAGGTGTATTAGTTTGAAATGCAGTATTAGGTTGAGGTGCTCTATTAGTTTTAAGGTGTATTAGTTTGAAATGCAGTATTAGGTGAGGTGCTCTATTAGTTTTAAGGTGTATTAGTTTGAAATGCAGTATTAGGTTGAGGAGCTCTATTAGTTTTAAGGTGTATTAGTTTGAAATGCAGTATTAGGTTGAGGTGCTCTATTAGTTTTAAGGTGTATTAGTTTGAAATGCAGCATTAGGTTGATGTGCTCTATTAGTTTTAAGGTGCATTAGTTTGAAATGCAGTATTAGGTTGAGGTGCTCTATTAGTTTTAAGGTGTATTAGTTTGAAATGCAGTATTAGGTTGAGGTGCTCTATTAGTTTTAAGGTGTATTAGTTTGAAATGCAGTATTAGGTTGAGGAGCTGTATTAGTTTTAAGGTGTATTAGTTTGAAATGCAATATTAGGTTGAGGTGCTCTATTAGTTTTAAGGTGTATTAGTTTGAAATGCAGTATTAGGTTGAGGAGCTGTATTAGTTTTAAGGTGTATTAGTTTGAAATGCAGTATTAGGTTGAGGAGCTGTATTAGTTTTAAGGTGTATTAGTTTGAAATGCAGTATTAGGTTGAGGAGCTCTATTAGTTTTAAGGTGTATTAGTTTGAAATGCAGTATTAGGTTGATGTGCTCTATTAGTTTTAAGGTGTATTAGTTTGAAATGCAGTATTAGGTTGAGGTGCTCTATTAGTTTTAAGGTGTATTAGTTTGAAATGCAGTATTAGGTTGAGGTGCTCTATTAGTTTTAAGGTGTATTAGTTTGAAATGCAGTATTCGGTTGAGGAGCTGTTTTAGTTTTAAGGTGTATTAGTTTGAAATGCAGTATTAGGTTGAGGAGCTCTATTAGTTATAAGGTGTATTAGTTTGAAATGCAGTATTAGGTTGAGGAGCTGTATTAGTTTTAAGGTGTATTAGTTTGAAATGCAGTATTTGGTTGAGGTGCTCTATTAGTTTTAAGATGTATTAGTTTGAAATGCAGTATTAGGTTGAGGTGCTCTATTAGTTTTAAGGTGTATTAGTTTGAAATGCAGTATTAGGTTGAGGAGCTGTATTACTTGCAAGGTGTATTCGTTTGAAATGCAGTATTAGGTTGAGGAGCTGTATTAGTTTTAAGGTGTATTAGTTTGAAATGCAATATTAGGTTGAGGTGCTCTATTAGTTTTAAGGTGTATTAGTTTGAAATTCAGTATTAGGTTGAGGAGCTGTATTAGTTTTAAGGTGTATTAATTTGAAATGCAGTATTAGGTTGAGGATCTGTATTAGTTTTAAGGTGTATTAGTTTGAAATGCAGTATTTGGTTGAGGTGCTCTATTAGTTTTAAGGTGTATTAGTTTGAAATGCAGTATTAGGTTGAGGAGCTGTATTAGTTGCAAGGTGTATTAGTTTGAAATGCAGTATTTGGTTGAGGTGCTCTATTAGTTTTAAGGTGTATTAGTTTGAAATGCAGTATTAGGTTGAGGAGCTGTATTAGTTGCAAAGTGTATTAGTTTGAAATGCAGTATTAGGTTGAGGTGCTCTCTTAGTTTTAAGGTGTATTAGTTTGAAATGCAGTATTAGGTTGAGGAGCTGTATTAGTTTTAAGGTGTATTAGTTTGAAATGCAGTATTAGGTTGAGGAGCTGTATTAGTTTTAAGGTGTATTAGTTTGAAATGCAGTATTTGGTTGAGGTGCTCTATTAGTTTTAAGGTGTATTAGTTTGAAATGCAGTATTAGGTTGAGGAGCTGTATTAGTTGCAAGGTGTATTAGTTTGAAATGCAGTATTAGGTTGAGGTGCTCTATTAGTTTTAAGGTGTATTAGTTTGAAATGCAGTATTAGGTTGAGGAGCTGTATTAGTTGCAAGGTGTAATAGTTTGAAATGCAGTATTAGGTTGAGGAGCTGTATTAGTTTTAAGGTGTATTAGTTTGAAATGCAGTATTAGGTTGAGCTGCTCTATTAGTTTTAAGGTGTATTAGTTTGAAATGCAGTATTAGGTTGAGGAGCTGTATTAGTTTTAAGGTGTATTAATTTGAAATGCAGTATTAGGTTGAGGAGCTCTATTAGTTTTAAGGTGTATTAGTTTGAAATGCAGTATTTGGTTGAGGTGCTCTATTAGTTTTAAGGTGTATTAGTTTGAAATGCAGTATTAGGTTGAGGAGCTGCATTAGTTGCAAGGTGTATTAGTTTGAAATGCAGTATTTGGTTGAGGAGCTGTATTAGTTTTAAGGTGTATTAGTTTGAAATGCAGTATTTGGTTGAGGTGCTCTATTAGTTTTAAGGTGTATTAGTTTGAAATGCAGTATTAGGTTGAGGTGCTTTATTAGTTTTAAGGTGTATTAGTTTGAAATGCAGTATTAGGTTGAGGAGCTGTATTAGTTTTAAGGTGTATTAGTTTGAAATGCAGTATTTGGTTGAATTGCTCTATTAGTTTTAAGGTGTATTAGTTTGAAATGCAGTATTTGGTTGAGGTGCTCTATTAGTTTTAAGGTGTATTAGTTTGAAATGCAGTATTAGGTTGAGGAGCTGTATTAGTTTTAAGGTGTATTAGTTTGAAATGCAGTATTTGGTTGAGATGCTCTATTAGTTTTAAGGTGTATCAGTTTGAAATGCAGTATTAGGTTGAGGTGCTCTATTAGTTTTAAGGTGTATTAGTTTGAAATGCAGTATTAGGTTGAGGAGCTGTATTAGTTTTAAGGTGTATTAGTTTGAAATGCAGTATTAGGTTGAGGTGCTCTATTAGTTTTAAGGTGTATTAGTTTGAAATGCAGTATTAGGTTGAGGTGCTGTATTAGTTTTAAGGTGTATTAGTTTGAAATGCAGTATTAGGTTGAGGTGCTCTCTTAGTTTTAAGGTGTATTAGTTTGAAATGCAGTATTAGGTTGAGGTGCTCTATTAGTTTTAAGGTGTATTAGTTTGAAATGCAGTATTAGGTTGAGGTGCTCTATTCGTTTTAAGGTGTATTAGTTTGAAATGCAGTATTAGGTTGAGCTGCTGTATTAGTTTTAAGGTGTATTAGTTTGAAATGCAGTATTAGGTTGAGGAGCTGTATTAGTTTTAAGGTGTATCAGTTTGAAATGCAGTATTAGGTTGAGGTGCTGTATTAGTTTTAAGGTGTATTAGTTTGAAATGCAGTATTAGGTTGAGGTGCTCTCTTAGTTTTAAGGTGTATTAGTTTGAAATGCAGTATTAGGTTGAGGTGCTCTATTCGTTTTAAGGTGTATTAGTTTGAAATGCAGTATTAGGTTGAGCTGCTGTATTAGTTTTAAGGTGTATTAGTTTGAAATGCAGTATTAGGTTGAGGAGCTCCATTAGTTTTAAGGTGTATTAGTTTGAAATGCAGTATTAGGTTGAGGTGCTCTATTAGTTTTAAGGTGTATTAGTTTGAAATGCAGTATTAGGTTGAGGAGCTGTATTAGTTGCAAGGTGTATTCGTTTGAAATGCAGTATTAGGTTGAGGAGCTGTATTAGTTTTAAGGTGTATTAGTTTGAAATGCAGTATTAGGTTGAGGAGCTGTATTAGTTTTAAGGTGTATTAGTTTGAAATGCATTATTAGGTTGAGGTGCTCTATTAGTTTTAAGGTGTATTAGTTTGAAATGCAGTATTCGGTTGAGGAGCTCTATTAGTTTTAAGGTGTATTAGTTTGAAATGCAGTATTAGGTTGAGGTGCTCTATTCGTTTTAATGTGTATTAGTTTGAAATGCAGTATTAGGTTGAGGTGCTCTATTAGTTTTAAGGTGTATTAGTTTGAAATGCAGTATTAGGTTGAGGATCTGTATTAGTTTTAAGGTGTATTAGTTTGAAATGCAGTATTAGGTTGAGGAGCTGTATTAGTTTTAAGGTGTATTAGTTTGAAATGCAGTATTAGGTTGACGAGCTGTATTAGTTTAAAGGTGTATTAGTTTGAAATGCAGTATTAGGTTGAGGATCTGTATTAGTTTTAAGGTGTATTAGTTTGAAATGCAGTATTAGGTTGAGGTGCTCTATTCGTTTAAAGGTGTATTAGTTTGAAATGCAGTATTAGGTTGAGGATCTGTATTAGTTTTAAGGTGTATTAGTTTGAAATGCAGTATTAGGTTGAGGATCTGTATTAGTTTTAAGGTGTATTAGTTTGAAATGCAGTATTAGGTTGAGGTGCTCTATTAGTTTTAAGGTGTATTAGTTTGAAATGCAGTATTAGGTTGAGGAGCTGTATTAGTTTTTAAGGTGTATTAGTTTGAAATGCAGTATTAGGTTGAGGAGCTGTATTAGTTTTAAGGTGTATTAGTTTGAAATGCAGTATTGGGTTGAGGAGCTGTATTAGTTTTAAAGTGTATTAGTTTGAAATGCAGTATTGGGTTAGTCAAAGAGTAATATAGCACAGAAACAGGCCCTTTGGCCCATCGTGTCCGTGTCGGCCATCAAGCCATTCTATGCACATACGAATAAGGAGCAGGAGTAGGCTACTTGGCCCTTCAAGCCTGTCCTGCCATTCAATAATTTCATGACTGAACTGATTACTCCACATTTTCACCTACCCACAATGACCTTCCACCTTCTTGCTTATCAAGAATCTATCTCCCTCTGCCATCAAAATATTCAAAGACTCTGCTTCCACCACCTTTTGAGGAAGAGAATTCCAAAGACTCATGACCCTCTGAGAGAAAAAATTTCTCCTCATCTCTGTCTAAAATGGGCGACCCCTTATTTTTAAACAGTGACCCCTAGTTCTAGATTCTCCGACAAGAGGAAACATCTTTTCCAAATCCACCCTGTCAAGACCCCTCAGGGGGCGGCACAGTGGCGCAGTGGTTAGCACCGCAGCCTCACAGCTCCAGGGACCCGGGTTCGATTCCGGGTACTGCCTGTGTGGAGTTTGCAAGTTCTCCCTGTTTCTGCGTGGGTTTTCTCCGGGTGCTCCGGTTTCCTCCCACAAGCCAAAAGACTTGCAGGTTGATAGGTAAATTGGCCATCATAAATTACCCCTAGTTTCGGTAGGTGGTAGGGAAATATAGGGACAGGTGGGGATGTTTGGTAGGAATATGGGATTAGTTTAGGATTAGTGTAAATGGGTGGTTGATGTTCGGCACAGACTCGGTGGGCCGAAGGGCCTGTTTCAGTGCTGTATCTCTAACCTAACCTAATATGTTTCAATCAAGTCGCCTCTTACTCTTCTGAATTCCAGTGGATACAAGCTCGCCTGTCCAATCTTTCTTCATAAGACAGCTCGCCCATTCCAGGTATTAGTCCAGTAAACCTTCTCTGTACTGCCTCCAGCACATTTACATCCTTCCTTAAATAAGGAGACCAATACTGTTCACAGTACTCCAGATGAGGACTCACCAATGCCCTGTATAGCTGAAGCATAACCTCTCTACTTTTGTATTCAATTCCCCTCACGATAAACGATAACGTTTTATTAGCTTTCCGAATTACATGCTCTACCTGCAGACGAACATTTTGTAATTCATGCACTAGGACACCCAGATCCCTCTGCATCTCACAGCTCTGCAATCTCTCACCATTGAGATAATATGCTTTGTTTTTATGCTTCATGCCAAAGTGGACAATTTCACACTTTCCCATATTATACTCCATTTGCCAGGTCTTTGCCAACTCACTTAACCTATCTATATCCCTTTGTAGCCTCCTTATGTCCTCTTCACAAGTTACTTTCCAACCTATCTTTGTGTCATCAGCAAATTTAGCAACCATACCTTCAGTCCCTTCATCTAAGTTATTTATATAAATTGTAAAAAGTTGAGTTCCCAGCCCAGATCCCTGTGACACACCATTCGTTACATCTTCTTTCTAAATGCATTTTCCAGCACTTGGCCCAGAGCCTTGTTTGCTATGGCATTTCAAGTGCTCATCTAAATACTTCTTCAATGTTGTGAGGGTTCCTGCCTCTACCACCCGTTCAGGCAGTGCGTTCCAGATTCCAACCACCCTCTGAGTGAAAATATTTTTCCTCAAATCCCCTCTAGACCACCTGCCCCTTACCTTAAATCTATGACCCCTGGTTTTTGACCCCTCCACTCAGGGAAAAAGTTTCTTCCTATCCGCCCTATCTATGCCCCTCATAATTTTTAATACCTCAATCATGTCCACTCTCAGCCTTATCTGCTCTAAGGAAAACAACCCCAGCCTATCCAGTCTCTCTTCATAGCTGAAAAGCTCCAGCCCCTGCAACATCCTGGTGAATCTCCTCTGCATCCTCTCCATTGCAATCACATCCTTCCTATTGTGTGACGACCAGAATTGTGCGCAGTAACCCAGCTGTGTCCTAACTAGTGTTTTATACAGCTCCATCATAACCTACTTCAACGCCAGGAGCATCCGGAATAAGGTGGGTGAGCTTGCAGCATGGGTTGGTACCTGGGATCTCGAGGTAGTGGCCATTTCGGAGACATGGGTAGAGAAGGGGCAGGAATGGATGTTGCAGGTTCCGGGATTTAGATGTTTCAGTAAGAACAGAGAAGATGGTAAAAGAGGAGGGGGTTGTGGCATTGTTAATCAAGGAGAGTATTACAGCGGCAGAAAGGACGTTTGAGGACTCGTCTACTGAGGTAGTCTGGGCCGAGGTTAGAAACAGGAGAGGAGAGGTCATCCTGTTGGGAGTCTTCTATAGACCTCCGAATAGTTCCAGAGATGTAGAGGAAAGGATAGCGAAGATGATTCTCGACAGGAGCGAGAGTAACAGGGTAGTTGTTATGGGGGACTTTAACTTTCCAAATATCGACTGGAAATACTATAGTTCGAGTACTTTAGATGGGTCAGTTTTTGTCCAGTGTGTGCAGGAGGGTTTTCTGGCACAGTATGTAGACAGGCCAACCAGGGGCGATGCCACATTGGATTTGGTACTGGGTAATGAACCCGGCCAGGTGTTAGATTTAGATGTAGGTGAGCACTTTGGTGACAGTGATAACAATTCGGTTAGGTTTACCTTAGCGATGGGCAGGGACAGGTATATACCGCAGGCGAAGAATTATAGCTGGGGGAAAGGAAATTATGATGCGATTAGGCAAGATTTAGGATGCGTAGGATGGGGAAGGAAACTGCAGGGGATGGGCACAATTGAAATGTGGAACTTATTCAAGGAGCAGCTACTGCGTGTCCTTGATAAGTATGCACCAGTCAGGCAGGGAGGAAGTTGTTGAGCGAGGAAGCCATGGTTTACTAAAGAAGTTGAAGCGCTTGTCAAGAGGAAGAAGAAGGCTTATGTTTGGATGAGACGTGAAGGCTCAGTTAGGGCGCTTGAGAGTTACAAGCTAGCCAGGAAGGATCTAAAGAGAGAGCTTAGAAGAGCAAGGAGAGGACACGAGAAGTCATTGGCGGATAGGATCTGGGCCAGATGGGATTTATCCTAGGATTCTCTGGTGAAGCCAGGGAGGAGATTGCAGAGCCTTTGTCCTTGATCTTTATGTCGTCATTGTCGACAGGAATAGTGCCGGAAGACTGGAGGATAGCAAATGTTGTCCCCTTGTTCAAGAAGGGGAGTAGAGACAGCCCTGGTAATTATAGACCTGTGAGCCTTACTTCGGTTGTGGGTAAAATGTTGGAAAAGGTTATAAGAGACAGGATTTATAATCATCTTGAAAAGAATAAGTTCATTAGCGATAGTCAGCACGGTTTTGTGACGGGTAGGTCGTGCCTCACAAACCTTGTTGAGTTTTTCGAGAAGGTGACCAAACAGGTGGATGAGGGTAAAGCAGTGGATGTGGTGTATATGGATTTCAGTAAGGCGTTTGATAAGGTTCCCCACGGTAGGCTATTGCAGAAAATACGGAAGTATGGGGTTGAAGGTGATTTAGAGCTTTGGATCAGAAATTCACTAGCTGAAAGAAGACAGAGGGTGGTGGTTGATGGCAAATGTTCATCCTGGAGTTTAGTTACTAGTGGTGTACCACAAGGATCTGTTTTGGGGCCACTGCTGTTTGTCAGGATGTTGCAGGGTACAGAGGGACATAGATAGGCTGCAGAGCTGGGCTGAGAGATGGCAAATGGAGTTTAATGCGGAAAAGTGTGAAGTGATTCACTTTGGAAGGAGTAACAGGAATGCAGAGTACTGGGCTAATGGGAAGATTCTTGGTAGTGTAGATGAACAGAGAGATCTTGGTGTCCAGGTACATAAATCCCTGAAAGTTGCTACCCAGGTTAATCGGGCTGTTAAGAAGGCATATGATGTTTAGCTTTTACTAGTAGGGGAATCGAGTTTCGGAGCCACGAGGTCATGCTGCAGCTGTACAAAACTCTGGTGCGGCCGCACCTGGAGTATTGTGTACAGTTCTGGTCACCGCATTATAGGAAGGATGTGGAGGCTTTGGAAAGGGTGCAGAGGAGATTTACTAGGATGTTGCCTGGTATGGAGGGAAGGTCTTACGAGGAAAGGCTGAGGGACTTGAGGTTGTTTTAGTTGGAGAGAAGGAGGAGGAGAGGTGACTTAATAGAGACATATAAGATAATCAGAGGGTTAGATAGGGTGGATAGTGAGAGTCTTTTTCCTCGGATGGTGATGGCAAACACGAGGGGACATCGCTTTAAGTTGAGGTGTGATAGATATAGGACAGATGTCAGAGGTAGTTTCTTTACTCAGAGAGTAGTAGGGGCGTGGAACGCCCTGCCTGCAACAGTAGTAGACTCGCCAACTTTAAGGGCATTTAAGTGGTCATTGGATAGACATATGGATGAAAATGGAATAGTGTAGGTCAGATGGTTTCACAGGTCGGCGCAACATCGAGGGCTGAAGGGCCTGGACTGCGCTGTAATGTTCTAAAAAAAATAATAAACCTCCCTGCTCTTAGATTCTATGCTTTGGCGAATAAAGACATGTATCCCATATACTTTCCTAACCACCTTATCTACCTGTGCTGCTGTCTTCACTAATCAATGGACAAATACACCAAGGTCCCTCTGACCCTCTGTACTTCCTAGGGTCCTACCATCCATTGTATATTCCCTTGCCTTGTTAGTCCTCCCAAAATGCATCACCTCACACTTCTCAGGATTAAATTCCATTTTCCAATGCTCTGCCCAACTTACCAGCCCATCTATATCGTCCTGTAATCTGAGGCTTTCCTCCTCACTATTTACGACATCACCAATTTTCATCTCACCTGCGAACTTACTGATCATACCTCCCATATTCACATTTAAATCATTAATGTACACTACAAACAGCAAGGGTCCCAGCACCGATCCCTGTGGTACACCACTGGTCACAGGCTTCCAATCGCAGAAACAACCCTCGACCATCACCCTCTGCCTCCTGCCACTAAGCCAATTTTGGATCCAATTTGCCAAATTGCCCTGGATCCCATGGGCTCTTACCTTCTTAACTGATCTCCCATGTGGGACCTTATCAAAAGCCTTACTGAAGTCCATGGAGACTACATCAACTGCTTTACCCTCATCTACACTCCTTGAAAAATTCAATCAAGTTTGTTAAACATGATCTCCCCCTAACAAAACCATGCTGACTATCCCTGATTAATCCCTGCCTCTTCAAGTGGAGATTAATCCTGTCCCTCAGAATTTTTTCCAATAGTTTCCCTACCACTGATGTTAGACTCACCGGCCTGTAATTACCTGGTTTATCCCTGCTACCCTTTTTGAATAATGGTACTACATTTGCTGCCCTCCAGTCCTCTGGCACCTCCTGTGGCCAGAGAGGGTTTGAAAATTGGTGCCAGAGCCCCTGAAATCTCCTTCCTTGCCTCATATAACAGCCTGGGATACATCTTATCTGGGTCTGGGGATTTATCCACTTTTAAGCCCGCGAAAACTGTTAATATCTCCACCCTCTCAATGTTAATTTGTTCAAGTATAAGACAAGCCCCCTCCTTGATCTCTACATATAGAACAAAGAACATAGAACATTACAGCGCAGTACAGGCCCTTCGGTCCTCGATGTTGCGCCGACCTGTGAAACCATCTGACCTACACTGTTCCATTTTCATCCATATGTCTATCCAATGACCACTTAAATGCCCTTAAAGTTGGCGAGTCTACGACTGTTGCAGGCAGGGCGTTCCAAGCCCCTACTACTCTCTGAGTAAAGAAACTACCTCTGACATCTGTCCTATATCTATCACCCCTCAACTTAAAGCTATGTCCCCTCGTGTTTGCCATCACCATCCGAGGAAAAAGACTCTCACTATCCACCCTATCTAACCCTCTGATTATCTTATATGTCTCTATTAAGTCACCTCTCCTCCTCTTTCTCTCTAACGAAAACAACCTCAAGTCCCTCAGCCTTTCCTCGTAAGACCTTCCCTCCATACCAGGCAACATCCTAGTAAATCTCCTCTGCACCCTTTCCAAAGCTTCCACATCCTTCCTATAATGCGGTGACCAGAACTGCACGCAATACTCCAGGTGCGGCCACACCAGAGTTTTGTACAGCTGCAGTATGACCTCGTGGCTCCGAAACTCAATCCCCCTACTAATAAAAGCTAACACACCATATGCCTTCTTAACAGTCCTATTAACCTGGGTGGCAACTTTCAGGGATTTATGTACCTGGACACCAAGATCTCTCTGTTCATCTACACTACCAAGAATCTTCCCATTAGCCCAGTACTCTGCATTCCTGTTATTCCTTCCAAAGTGAATCACTTCACACTTTTCCGCATTAAACTCCATTTGCCATCTCTCAGACCAGCTCTGCAGCCTATCTATGTCCCTCTGTAACCTGCAACATCCTTCGGCACTATCCACAACTCCACCGACCTTCGTGTCATCTGCAAATTTACGAACCCACCCTTCTACACCCTCATCCAGATCATTTATAAAAATGACAAACAGCAGTGGCCCCAAAACAGATCCATGTGGTACACCACTAGTAACTAAACTCCAGGATGAACATTTGCCATCAACCACCTCCCTCTGTCTTCTTTCAGCTAGCCAATTTCTGATCCAAAGCATTAAATCACCTTCAATCCCATACTTCCGTATTTTCTGCAATAGCCTACATCTACACCATCCTTCTCCATAGTGAACACAGATGAAAAGTAATCATTTAAAATCTCACCTGCGTCCTCCGGCTCCACACACACATTGCCATGTTGGTCCATAATGGGCTCTACTCTTTACCTGATTATCGTCTTGCCCTTAATATACTTATAAAACGCCTTGGGATTTTCCTTTATCTTGCCTTCCAGTGTTTTCTCATGCCTCCTCTTTGCTCTCCTAATTACTTTTTTAAGTACCCCCCTATGCTTTCTATACCCTTCTAGGGCCTCTGCTGTTTTCAGCACTCTGAATCTGCCATAAGCTTCCTTTTTTTTTGTTATCCAATCCTCTATATCCCTTGACATCCAGGGTTCCCTGGAGCTTTACGGGTACATGTTGGCTCTGAACTCTCACTATTTGGTAGGTAAATTGGCCATTATAAATTGCCCCTAGTATAGGTAGGTGGTAGGGAAATATAGGGACAGGTGGGGATGTGGTAGGAATATGGGATTAGTGTAGGATTAGTATAAATGGGTGGTTAATGGTCGGCACAGACTCGGTGGGCCGAAGGGCCTGTTTCAGTGCTGTATCTCTAAAAAAAAAAAAATTCCTTTTTGAATGCCTCCCACTGGTCTGATGTAGACTTTCCTACAAGTAGCTGCTCCCAGTCCACTTTGGCCAGATCCTGTTTTATCATATTGAAATCGATCTTCCCCCAATTCAGGACCTTTATTTCGGTCCATCTTTGGCCTTTTCCATTACTCCCTTAAATCTTACAGAGTTATGGTCACTATCCCTGAAATGCTCACCCACTGACACTTCGACCACTTGTCTGGCTTCATTCCCTAGGATTAGGTCCAGTACTGCCCCTTCTCTTGTCGGACTTTTGACATACTGGCTTAAAAAGCTCTCCTGTAAGCATTTTAAGAATTCCACCCCTGTTATGCCTTTTGCACTAAGACTATCCCAGTTGATATTGGGGAAGTTGCAATCCCCAACTATTATTACTCGATTATGATTACACCTCTCTGAGATGTGCCTACATATCTGCTCCTCTATCTCCCCCTGACTGTTTGAAGGTCCGTAGTACATTCCCAGCCAAGTGATTGCCCCCTTTTTGTATTTAGGTTCTAACAATATGGCCTCATTTGAGGAACCTTCTAAGATATCATCCCTCCTTACTGCAGTAATTGACTCCTTGATCAACAGTGCAATGCCACCTCCTCTTTTATCCCCTCCCCTGTCACGCCTGAACATTCTATATCCTGGAATCAGGATGAATGCGTGGCTTGAGAGATGGTGCAGGAAGGAGGGGTTCAGATTTTTGGGACATTGGGACCGGTTCTGGGGGAGGTGGGACTATTACAAATTGGACGGTCTACACCTGGGCCGGAATGGAACCAATGTCCTTGGGAGTGCTTTTGCTAACGCTGTTGGCGAGGGTTTAAACTAATGTGGCAGGGGGATGGGAACCAAATGAGGAGGTCAGTGAACAGTAAGGAGGTAGTAACGAAAGCCTGTAAGGAACTAGATAATGAAGTCAGCGTGACTAAGGGGAAGAGTAGGCAGGGAGCAGATGATGAACGCAAAGGGACTGGTGGTCTAAGGTGCATTTGTTTTAATGCAAGAAGTGTAGTAGGTAAGGCAGATGAACTTAGGGCTTGGATTAGTACCTGGGAATATGATGTTATTGCGATTACAGAGACTTGGTTGAGGGAAGGGCATGATTGGCAACGAAATATCCCAGGATATCGATGCTTCAGGTGGGATAGAGAGGGAGGTAAAAGGGATAGAGGAGTTGCATTACTGGTCAAAGAGGATATCACTGCTGTACTGAAGGAGGGCACTATGGAGGACTCGAGCAGTGAGGCAATATGGGCAGAACTCAGAAATAGGAAGGGTGCGGTAACAATGTTGGGGCTGTACTACAGGCCTCCCAACAGTGAGCGTGAGATAGAGGTACAAATATGTAAACAGATTATGGAAAGATGTAGGAGCAACAGGGTGGTGGTGATAGGAGATTTTAATTTTCCCAACATTGAATGGGATTCACTTAGAGTTAGAGGTCTCGATGGAGCAGAATTTGTAAGGAGCATCCAGGAGGGTTTTCTAGAGCAGCATGTAAATAGTCCAACTTGGGAAGGGGCCATACTGGACCTGGTGTTGGGGAATGAGCCCGGCCAGGTGGTTGAAGTTTCAGTAGGGGACTACTTTGGGAATAGCGATCACAATTCCGTAAGCTTTAAAATAACCATGGACAAAGATGAGAGTGGTCCTAAAGGAAGAGTGCTAAATTGGGGGAAGGCCAACTATACCAAAATTCGGCAGGAGCTGGGGAATGTAGATTGGGAGCAGCTGTTTGAAGGTAAATCCACATTTGATATGTGGGAGGCTTTTAAAGAGAGGTTGATTAACGTGCAGGAGAGACATGTTCCTGTGAAAATGAGGGATAGAAATGGCAAGATTAGGGAACCATGGATGACAGGTGAAATTGTGAGACTAGCTAAGAGGAAAAAGGAAGCATACATAAGGTTTCGGTGGCTGAAGAAAGACGAAGCTTTGAAAGAATATCGGGGATGTAGGACCAATCTGAAACGAGGAATTAAGAGGGCGAAAAGGGGTCATGAAATATCTTTAGCAAACAGGGTTAAGGAAAATCCCAAAGCCTTTTATTCATATATAAGGAGCAAGAGGGTAACTCGAGAAAGGATTGGCCCACTCAAGGACAAAGGAGGAAAGTTATGCGTGGAGTCAGAGAAAATGGGTGAGATTCTAAACGAGTACTTTGCATCGGTATTCACCGAGGAGAGGGACATGAAGGATGTTGAGGTTAGGAACAGATGTTTGATTACTCTAGGTCAAGTCGGCATAAGGAGGGAGGAAGTGTTGGGTATTCTAAAAGGCATTAAGGTGGACAAGTCCCCAGGTCTGGATGGGATCTATCCTAGGTTACTGAGGGAAGCGAGAGAGGAAATAGCTGGGGCCTTAACCGATATCTTTGTAGCATCCTTAAACACGGGTGAGGTCCCGGAGGACTGGAGAATTGCTAATGTTGTCCCCTTGTTTAAGTAGGGTAGCAGGGATAATCCAGGTAATTATAGACTGGTGAGCCTGACGTCAGTGGTAGGGAAGCTGCTGGAGATGTTACTGAGGGATAGGATCTATTCTCATTTGGAAGAAAATAGGCAACATGGTTTTGTACAGGGAAGGTCATGTCTTACCAACTTAATAGAATTCTTTGAGGAAGTGACAAAGTTGATTGATGAGGGAAGGGCTGTAGATATCATATACATGGACTTCAGTAAGGCGTTTGATAAGGTTCCCCATGGTAGGCTGATGGAGAAAGTGAAGACGCATGGGGTCCAAGGTGTACTAGCTAGATGGATAAAGAACTGGCTGGGCAACAGGAGACAGAGAGTAGCAGTGGAAGGGAGTTTCTCAAAATGGAGACATGTGACCAGTGGTGTTCCACAGGGATCCGTGCTGGGACCACTGTTGTTTGTGATATACATAAATGATTTGGAGGAAAGTATAGGTGGTCTGATTAGCAAGTTTGCAGACGACACTAAGATTGATGGAGTAGCAGATAGTGAAGGGGACAGTCAGAGAATACAGCAGAATATACATAGACTGGAGAGTTGGGCAGAGAAATGGCAGATGGAGTTCAATCAGGGCAAATGCGAGGTGATGCATTTTGGAAGATCCAATTCAAGAGTGAACTATACAGTAAATGGAAAGGTCCTGGGGAAAATTGATGCACAGAGAGATTTGGGTGTTCAGGTCCATTGTTCCCTGAAGGTGGCAACGCAGGTCAATAGAGTGGTCAAGAAGGCATACGGCATGATTTCCTTCATCGGACGGGGTATTGAGTACAAGAGTTGGCAGGTCATGTTACAGTTGTATAAGACTTTGGTTCGGCTACATTTGGAATACTGCGTGCCGTTCTGGTCGCCACATTACCAAAAGGATGTAGATGCTTTGGAGAGGGTGCAGAGGAGGTTCACCAGGATGTTGCCTGGCATGGAGGGCGCTAGCTATGAAGAGAGGTTGAGTAGATTAGGATTATTTTCATTAGAAAGACGGAGGTTGAGGGGGGACCTGATTGAGGTGTACAAAATCATGAGAGGTACAGACATTTTGGATAGCAAGAAGCTTTTTCCCAGAGTGGGGGATTCAATTACTAGGGGTCACGAGTTCAAAGTGAAAGGGGAAAAGTTTAGGGGGGATATGCGTGGAAAGTTCTTTACGCAGAGGATGGTGGGTGCCTGGAACGCGTTGCCAGCGGAGGTGGTAGACGCGGGCACGATAGCATCTTTTAAGATGTATCTCGACAGATACATGAATGGGCAGGAAGTAAAGAGATACAGACCCTTAGAAAATAGGCGTCATGTTTAGATAGAGGATCTGGATCGGCGCAGGCTTGGAGGGCCGAAGGGCCTGTTCCTGTGCTGTAATTTTCTTTGTTCTTTGTTCTTTGTTCTTTGAATATTGAGCTTCCAGTCCTGCCCCTCCCTCAACCATGTCTCTGTGATCGCAATAATATCATATTCCCATGTGTTAATCAACACCCTCAATTCATCTGCCTTATTAGTCAGACTCTTTGCATTAAAACAGATGCAATTGATCCTTGCATTATTTGCTTGTGCCTTAACAGGTCTATATTTGCTCTGCCTTCCAGACTGACTCAGTTTCTTTTCTATATTTGACAGTGCCTCCAGTCTGTATCCCATCCCCCTGCCAAATTAGTTTAAACCTTCCCCCCAACAGCACTAGCAAACCTCCCAGCAAGGATGTTTTTTTTTGAGATACAGCACTGAAACAGGCCCTTCGGCCCACCGAGTCTGTGCCGACCAAGAACCACCCATTTATACACGTCCAACCTGTACAGATCCCACCTTTGCCAGAAACTGACCCAGTGATCCAGGAAACGAAAGCCCTCCCTCCTGAACCATCTCCTCAGCCACGCTGTTTCCTCCTATTGCGATTCTCATGAGCACATGGCACTGGGAGTAATCCAGAGATTAAAACATTTGAGCTCCTGCTTTTTAATCTGCTACATAGCTCCCTAAATTCTTGTTACAGGATCTTATACCTCTTTCTCCCTATGTAATTGCTACCAATGTGAATCACGACCTCTGACTGTTCATCCTCCCCCTTCAGAATGTCCTGTAGCCCCTCCGTTGTGGTGCTGTATTTGATTTAAGGTGTATTAGTTTGAAATGCAATATTAGATTGTGGTGTTGTGTTAGTTTTAAGGTGCATTAGTTTGAAAAGCAGTATTAGGTTGAGGTCATACAGTTTGATTCCATTTTCCAACACTTGCCCCGTAGCCTTGTATGGCTATGGCTTTTCAAGTGCTCATCCAATTACTTCTTAAATGTTGTGAGGGTACCTGCCTCGACCACCCCTTCAGGCGGTGCGTTCCAGATTCCAACCACCCTCTGGGTGAAAAATGATTCCCTCAAATACCCTCTGAACCTCCTGCCCCTTACCTTAAATCTATGCTCCATGCTTATTGACACCTCAGCTAAAGGAAAAAGTTTCTTCCTGCCTACCCTTTCTCCACCCCTCATAATTTTGTATACCTCAGTCAGGTCCCCCCTCAGCCTTCCCTAATCTAAGGAAAACAACCCGAGACTGTCCAGTCTCTCTTCTTAGCTGTAATGCTCCAACCCAGGCAACATCCTGGTGAATCTCCTCTGCACCCTCTACACTGCAATCACATCTTTCCTATAGTGTGGTGCCCAGGTGTATGAGCTTGTCATGCAGTATTAGGTTGAGGTGCTGTATTAGATTGTAGTGGGTAGTGTTTGGAGTAGAACAAGGCCCCTAGTGTAATTAGTCTTTTCTTAATTAAAGGAGTAACTAATTAATCTAAGGGTAAGTCATGACAGGAGAGCTCAGCCCCGTGATATACTCCTCCTGCGCTATGTGGGAAATCAGGGAGGCTTCCAGTGTCCCTGACAACCATGTGTGCAGGAAGTGTATCCATCTGCAGCAACTGACTACCCGCATTACGGAGCTGGAGCTGTGGGTGGATTCACTGTGGAGAATCCGCGATGCTGAGGACATCGTGGGTAGAATGTTTAGTGAGGTGGTCACACCGCAGGTAATGGCTGCACAGGCAGAAAAGGGATGGGCGACCACCAGACGGAGTAGGAGTCGCAGGCAGGGAAGTGCAGGAGTCCCCTGTGGCCAAACCCCTCTCAAACAGATGTACTGCTCTGGATACTGTTGGGGGTGAATGACCTCCCAGGGGAAAGCAGCAACAGCCAAGTTCGTGGCACCATGGAGGGCTCTGCTGCACAGCAGGGAAGGAAAGGGGGTGGAAGAGCTATAGTGAAAGGGGATTCTATCGTAAGGGGTACAGATAGGAATTTCTGTGGCCGTAAACGTGACTCCAGGATGGTATGTTGCCTCCCTGGTGCTAGGGTCAAGGATGTCATGGAGTGGTTGCATGACATTCTGAAGGGGAGGGTGAGCAGTCAGAGGCCGTGGTTCACATCGGTGTTGTAAATAGTGAGGAGTCAATCCTTAGATTACAGGACGATATAGATGGGCTGGTAAGATGAGGACTAATAAGGCAAGGGAATATACAATGGATGGTACGACGCTCGGAAGTAGAGAAGGTCAGAGGGACCTTGTTGTACTTGTCCATAGATCACTGAAGGCAGCAGCACATGTAGATAAGCTGGTTAGAAAGGTATATGGGATACTTGCCTTTATTAGCCGAGGGATAGAATATAAGAGCAGGGAGGTTATGATGGAGCTTTCTCAAACGCTTGTTAGGCCACAGCTGGAGTACAGTTCTGGACACCACACTATAGGAAGGATGTGATTGCACTGGAGAGGGTGCAGAGGAGATTCACCAGGATGTTGCCTGGGCTGGAGCATTTCAGCTATGAAGAGAGACTGAAAAGGCTAGGGTTGTTTTCCTTGGAGCAGAGAAGGATGAGAGGGGACATGATTGAGGTGTACAAAATTATGAGGGGCATTGATAGGTTAGATAGGAGGAAACCTTTACCTTAGCAGAGGGGCCAAGAACCAGGGGCATAGATTTAGGGTAAGGGGCAGGAGGTTTAGGGGGGATTTCAGGAAATATATTTTCACCCAGACGGTGGTTAGAATCTGGAACGCACTGCCTGAAGAGGTGGTAGAGGCAGGAACCCTCACAACATTTAAAAAGTATTTAGATGAGCACTTGAAACGCCATAACATACAAGGCTATGGTCCAAGTGCAGGAATATTTTTTTTATTCATTCACGGGATGTGGGTGTCACTGGCCAGGCCAGCATTTATTGTCCATCCCTAATTGCCCTTGAGAAGGTGGTGGTGAGCTGCCTTCTTGAACCGCTGCAGTCCATGTGGGGTAGGTATACCCACAGTGCTGTTAGGAAGGGAGTTCCAGGATTTTGACCCAGCGACAGTGAAGGAACGGCGATATAGTTCCAAGTCAGGATGGTGTGTGACTTGGAGGGGAACTTGCAGGTGGTGGTGTTCCCATGCATTTGCTGCCCTTAGTTTTAGTTTAGAGATACAGCACTGAAACAGGCCCTTCGGCCCACCGAGTCTGTGCCGACCATCAACCACCCATTTATACTAATTCTACACTAATCCCATATTCCTACCACATCCCCACCTGTCCCTATATTTCCCTACCACCTACCTATACTAGGGGCAATTTATAATGGCCAATTTACCTACCAACCTGCAAGTCCCTTGTCCTACTAGTTGGTAGAGGTCGCGGATTTAGAAGGTGCTGTCTAAGGAGCCTTGGAGCATTGCTGCAGTGCATCTTGTAGATGGTACACACTGCTGCCACTATGGGATTAGAATAGTTGAGTGCTGGAGAGCCAGCACAGACGCAATGGGCCGAAGGGCCTGTTTCTGTTCTGTTTAACTCTATGACTCTATAACTCTATCAGGTTGAGGTGCTGTGGGACAGTGGCGCAGTGGTTAGCACTGCAGCCTCACAGCTCCAGCAACCTGGGTTCAATTCCAGGTGCTGCCTGTGTGGCGTTTGCAAGTTCTCCCTGTGTCTGCGTGGGTTTCTTCCGGGTGCTCCGGTTTCCTCCCTCATGCCAAAGACTTGTAGGTTGATAGGCTAATTGGTCATTATAAATTGCCCCTAGTATAGGTAGGTGGTAGGGAAATATAGGGACAGGGTGGGATGTGGTAGGAATATGGAATTAGTGTAGGATTAGTACAAATGGGTGGTTGATGGTCGGCACAGACTTGGTGGGCCGAAGGGCCTGTTTCAGTGCTTTATCTCTAAACTAAACTAAAAAAAAAGGTGTATTAGTTTGAAATGCTGCTTTAGGTTTAAGTGCTGTACTAGTTCTGGAGGCAGGATTGGTTTGAGGTGCAGAGTAGGTTTGAGGTGCAGGGTCGGTTTGAGGTGCAGGATTGGTCCGAAATGCAGTATTCAGCTGTGCTGCTGTATTAGTTTTAAGGTGTATTAGTTTGAAATGCTGCATTAGTTTGTGATGCTGTGTTCGTTTAAAGGTGTATTTGTTTGAAGTGCAGCATTCATCAGAACGTTCTGAAGAAGGGTCACTGACAAAGAACAAAGAACAATACAGCAAAGGAACAGGCCATTCGGCCCACCAAGCCTGCGCCGATCTTGTTGCCTGTCTAAACTAAAACCTTCTGCACTTCCGGCGTCCCAATCCCTCTATTCCCATCCTATTCATGTATTTGTCAAGATGCCTCTTAAACGTCTCTATGGTACCTGCTTCCACCACCTCCCCTGGCAACAAGTTCCAGGCACTCACCACCCTCTGTGTAAAGAACTTGCCTCGCACATCCCCTCTAAACTTTGCCCCTCGCACCTTAAACCTATGTCCCCTAGTAACTGACTCTTCCACCCTGGGAAAAAGTTCTGACTATCCACTCAGTCCATGTCACTCATAACTTTGTAAACCTCTATCAGGTTGCCCCTCCACCTCCGTCGTTCCACTGAACACAATCCGAGATTATCCAACCTCTCCTCACAGCCAAAAAATTTTACCTCTGCTTCTCTCTCCACAGATGCTGCCAGACCTGCTGAGTATTACCAGCATTTTTTGTTTTTATTTTACATTAGGTTGAGTTGCTGTATTAGATTTCAAGGCTGGATTAGTTTGAAATGAACAAAGAACAAAGAACAGTACAGCACAAGAACAGGCCATTCGGCCCTCCAAGCCTGCGCCGATCTTGATGCCTGCCTAAACTAAAACCTTCTGCACTTCCGGGGTCCGTATCCCTCTAATCCGATCCTATTCATGTATTTGTCAAGATGCCTCTTAAACGTCTCTATGGTACCTGCTTCCACCACCTCCCTGGCAGCAAGTTCCAGGCACTCACCACCCTCTGTGTAAAGAACTTGCCTCGCACATCCCCTCTAAACTTTGCCCCTCGCACCTTAAACCTATGTCCCCTAGTAACTGACTCTTCCACCCTGGGAAAAAGCTTCTGACTATCCACTCTGTCCATGCCGCTCATAACTTTGTAAACCTTTATCATGTCACCCCTCCACCTCCGTCATTCCAGTGAAAACAATCTGAGTTTATCCAACCTCTCCTCATAGCTAATGCCCTCCAGACTAGGCAACATCCTGGTAAACCTCTTCTGTACCCTCTCCAAAGCCTCCACTTCCTTCTGGTAGTGTGGCGACCAGAATTGCACGCAATATTCTAAGTGTGGCCTAACTAAAGTTCTGTACAGCTGCAGCATGACTTGCCAATTTTTATACTCTATGCCCCGACCGATGAAGGCAAGCATGCCGTATGCCTTCTTGACTACCTTATCCACCTGCGTTGCCACTTTCAGTGACATGTGGACCTGTAAGCCCAGATCTCTCTGCCTGTCAATACTCCCAAGGGTTCTGCCATTTACTGCATACCTCCCACCTGCATTAGATCTTCCAAAATGCATTACCTCACATTTGTCTGAATTAAACTCCATCTGCCATTTCTCCGCCCAAGTCTCCAACCGATCTATATCCTGTTGTATCCTCTGACAAGCCTCATCACTGTCCGCAACTCCACCAACCTTTGTGTCGTCCGTAAACTTACTAATCAGACCAGCGACATTATCCTCCAAATCATTTATATATTCTACAAACAGCAAAGGTCCCAGCACTGATCCCTGCGGAACACCACTAGTCACATCCCTCCATTCAGAAAAGCACCCTTCCACTGCTACCCTCTGTCTTCTCTGACTGAGCCAGTTCTGTATCCATTTAGCCAGCTCCCCTCTGATCCCATGTGACTTCACCTTTTGTATCAGTCTGCCATGCGGGACCTTGTCAAAGGCTTTACTGCAGTCCATATAGACAACATCCACTGCCCTTCCCTCATCAATCATCTTCCTCACTTCCTCAAAAAACTCAATCAAATTAGTGAGACGCGACCTCCCCTTCACAAAACCATGCTGCCTCTCGCTAATAAGTCCATTTGTTTCCAAATGGGAGTAAATCCTGTCCTGAAGAATCCTCTCTAATAATTTCCCTACCACTGACGTAAGGCTCGCCGGCCAATAATTTCCTGGATTATCCTTGCTACCCTTCTTAAACAAAGAAAGAATAAGCATTTTCCACAATGAATATTAACTTTATAACAGAAAACAAATGGCAGATGTCAAACACACGTGAATTCCCAGTGTGTCTAGGTGGGTTTCTTTATACCTTTATAATTCTATGAGGTGTGACCCCTGTGCTAGTAGCTGGGCTGGAGCAGGCTGCTGATCGAGCTGCCCCCTCGTCTGGGATCACTTCGACAGCTGTCCTCTGGCTGCCTGAGGCCTGGAAGTTTTCCTGTAAAGGTGCAGGGCTCTGTTCAGGTATTGCAGCTACTGGAGCTGATCTGACTGGTGGAAGGGCTGAGGAGCCGCTGTCCACACTCAGAACGCCCTGAGTGGAGCCCCCACTTGTGGAGGTCAGCCTCTTTTCTCTTCCCTTTCATGGCTCACTTGAACTTCCCTGCTCACCAGAGATTACGAGGAGCTGGAGAAGACCTCATCCTCCTCGCGCCTTGCCACTGCTGCATTGAGCCAAGGCAATGGTGTGCAGGTCTCTGCGCGTCTGCAGGATCTGGCTCTCCATGAGGGTCACCAACCTCTCAATGGAAGACGCCATGTGCTCACACATCTGAAACATGGCAGCAGTCATGGCCTGGATGGACTCCTCCATCATCCGCTCATGGCTGCACATGGCCTCTCTGCCAGGTGTTGCCTTACCTCTCTCTGGCACCCCCTGTGCTGTTGACACCAGAGGCTCGTCATCAGCCTGGGGTTTAGCATGGGCCTGAACACCCACAGTCCTGCGACTGTCGGGGATCTCGGCTGTGTCAGCCTCAGCCAACTGCTCGGGTGCATGTGCAGTGCTCTCACCAGCTTGTGACCTGATTCTAAAGCCGAGCATGAACGCACTGAGGGGAAAGTATCTGCGCTGGTGGAAGGTGCAGGAGAGTCATGTAATGGTGCATCCTCTGACTGCTCCTCCTTCTCAGAGGTTGATGGCTGGCCCTCTTCAGCTGGAGTTTCCTGCGGACGCTGACCTGCATGAGAGAACACAAACCTGTGTTTGTTATGCATTGCAGATCTTATGAAATCCATGCATGATGTGGATCTCCAGAAGTGTGTTTATTGTCGAATGAAGACCAACCTCACTGTCATGTGTGGAGACTCGCGTCTCACCATCACTTTCATCCTCAGCTGCTGAGAGAGGCCGTATATCTGCAACTCCTCCACCAGTCCGTGAGGTCTTCTTGTTGTTATGGGCCCGTTTGTCCTGCAAGTGGAAAGAGGGAGATAGTCACACTTCACAGGAAGAGCTACCAGACCGGTATGCTAGTGGCATCCCCTCATCCACTGCCCCTTTGCCAGCGTCTTTGTTGATGTCTCCCTCCCCATGTCGCACAGCCTCCTGCATGGATCCACTTGCAATCTGCAGAAAAGAGAGTGGGTATGTAGCACTCACCTTGGCAGACCAAAGGAGGTCATTGACTCTATTCCTGCACTGGACCTCTGTTCGGGGAGTGACCCCATGGCTGCTGACCTCATCTGCGACCTTCATCCAGGCTTGCTTGGTCAGGCGGGCGGACCTCTTCTTGCAATCGCTGGGGAAGAGGACCTCCTGTGTTCCCCTTGCAGCCTGGAGGAGCATCTCAAGAGAGGCAACACTAAACCGTGGAGCCATCCAGTGTCTTATCACTGCCATAGTGCGACTTCCTTATCAGGGGGTGGGCGAGGAGGGGTGTGTGCGGGTGTGTGGGGGTGGGTGGGTGTCCAGGAATCACTCCAGCACCAGCTTCAGCAGTAAACAGCAAAAGGCTGAAAGCCAGCAGTGAAAGCAGGGCTTTAAATATGGCACCAGCACCTGCTCAGGAGTGATCCTATGCTGCATTTGGCCTGAAATCCCACTCCATTAATTAATTGACCGGGCCCCGTGACTCCATTATTATAATTGGCTGGCCGCTGCGTGATTTTGGTGGGCCAGTCACACACATGATGAGTGGCAATGGCAACCACTTCCGGCAATGCTGTGGGAAGCCATGACGGAAACCTCAAACTCAGCCCGATGTGTTCAGCCTTCCAAAACATCAAGTCTATCAACCTTCTCTTGAGCATCTACATTCCTTTCATTTTCTTTAGTGTATCCGATGTCCTGACTTCACCGTCATTCCTGAACCCTAGTTCCAGCTGTTGATACTTTCTGGAGTGTATCCTGCCGTGTCACCTTAATCAGTCTCCTCACTTCCTGCCAAATTAAATTATCTAAAATTATTGAAAACACTAAAAGCATCCCAATAATTGTACAAAAAGACATCACTATCACTGGAGGGAAAGTAATGGGACTAAAGGTTGACAAGTCCCCTGGACATGATGACCTGCATCTGAGGGTCTCAAAATAAGTGGCTGCGGAGAAAAGGGATGCATTGGTTGTAATCTTCCAAAACTCCCTAGATTCTGGAAAGGCCCCAGTGCATTGGAAAAGCACAGAGGGAATGCCCTTATTTCAGAAAGATGAAGACAGAAAGGAGGAAACTATAGACACGTTGGGAAAATATTGCAATCCATTCTAAGGAAGTAGTAACAGGGTGTAACAATCTGGATGGATAAAGGGCAACCAGTAGATTTTTTTTCATTCTTCCATGGGATGTGGGTGTCACTGGCTAGGCCAGCATTTATTGTCCATTCCTAATTGCCCATGAGAATGTGGTGGTGAGCTGACTTCTTGAACCACTGCAGCCCATGTGGGGCAGGTACTGTTAGCAAGGGAGTTCCAAGATTTTGACCCAGCGACAGCGATGGAACAGCGATATAGTTACAAGACAGGATAGTGTGTGCCTTAGAGGGGAACTTGCAGCTGGTGTTCCCATTTTTCAGCTACACTTGTCTTTCTAGATGGTAGAGGTCGCAGGTTTGGAAGGTGCTGTTCAGGGAGCCTTGATGCTTTGCTGCAGTTCATCTTGTAGATGGTGCATACTGCTGCCACTGTATGCCAAAGGTGGAGGGAGTGAACGTTAAAAATAGTGGATGAGGTGCCAATCAAGTGGGCTGCTTTGCCCTGGATGTGGTCCAGTTTCTTGAGTGTTGTTGGAGCTGCACCCATCCAGGCAAGTGGAGAGTATTCCATCACACTCCTGACATTTGCCTTGCAGGACTTTGGGGAGTCAGGAGGTGAGTTAATTACTGCAGAATTTCCAGTCTCTGACCGGCTCTTGCAGCCACAGTATTTATATGTCTGGTCCCGAAAAGTTTAAAGTATTGATACCGGGCTGTTTCCGTGTACACTGAGTGGAAATGACAGGTATTGGTACTGGGCTGTTTCCTATTACACTGAGTGGTAATGACAGGTATTGGTACTGGTCTGTTTCCTATTACACTGAGTGGTAATGACAGGTATTGATACTGGGCTGTTTCCTATTACACTGAGTGAGAATGACAGGTATTGATACTGGTCTGCTTCCTATTAATCTGAGTGGGAATGACAGGTATTGATACTGGGCTGTTTCCTATTACACTGAGTGGGAATGACAGGTATTGGTACTGGGCTGCTTCCTATTACACTGAGTGGTAATGACAGGTATTGATACTGGGCTGTTTCCTATTAAACTGAGTGGAAATGACAGGTATTGATACTGGGCTGTTTCCTATTACACTGAGTGGAAATGACAAGTATTGACACTGGTCTGTTTCCTATTACACTGAGTGGAAATGACAGGTATTGATACTGGTCTGTTTCCTATTACACTGAGTGGAAATGACAAGTATTGATACTGGTCTGTTTCCTATTACACTGAGTGGGAATGACAGGTATTGATACTGGGCTGTTTCCTACTACACTGAGTGGTAATGACAAGTATTGATACTGGGCTGTTTCCTATTACACTGAGTGGTAATGACAAGTATTGATACTGGTCTGTTTCCTATTACACTGAGTGGTAATGACAAGTATTGATACTGGTCTGTTTCCTATTACACTGAGTGGTAATGACAAGTATTGATACTGGGCAGTTTCCTATTACACTGAGTGGTAATGACAAGTATTGATACTGGTCTGTTTCCTATTACACTGAGTGGTAATGACAGGTATTGATACTGGGCTGTTTCCTATTACACTGAGTGGTAATGACAAGTATTGATACTGGTCTGTTTCCTATTACACTGAGTGGTAATGACAGGTATTGATACTGGGCTGTTTCCTATTACACTGAGTGGTAATGACAAGTATTGATACTGGTCTGTTTCCTATTACACTGAGTGGTAATGACAAGTATTGATACTGGTCTGTTTCCTATTACACTGAGTGGTAATGACAAGTATTGATACTGGGCTGCTTCCTATTACACTGAGTGGGAATGACAGGTATTAACACTGGGCTGCTTCCTATTACACTGAGTGGAAATGACAAGTATTGATACTGGTCTGTTTCCTATTACACTGAGTGGGAATGACAGGTATTGACACTGGGCTGCTTCCAATTACACTGAGTGGTAATGACAGGTATTGGTACTGGGCTGTTTCCTATTAGACTGAGTGGAAATGACAGGTATTGGTACTGGGCTGTTTCCTATTACACTGAGTGGGAATGACAGGTATTGGTACTGGGCTGTTTCCTATTACACTGAGTGGTAATGACAGGTATTGATACTGGGCTGTTTCCTATTACACTGAGTGGGAATGACAGGTATTGATACTGGGCTGCTTCCTATTACACTGAGTGGGAATGACAGGTATTGATACTGGGCTGCTTCCTATTACACTGAGTGGGAATGACAGGTATTGATACTGGGCTGTTTCCTATTACACTGAGTGGGAATGACAGGTATTGATACTGGGCTGCTTCCTATTACACTGAGTGGTAATGACAGGTATTGATACTGGTCTGTTTCCTATTACACTGAGTGGAAATGATAGGTATTGATACTGGGCTGCTTCCTATTACACTGAGTGGTAATGACAGGTATTGATACTGGTCTGTTTCCTATTACACTGAGTGGAAATGACAGGTATTGATACTGGTCTGTTTCTTATTACACTGAGTGGTAATGACAGGTATTGATACTGGTCTGTTTCCTATTAGACTGAGTGGAAATGACAGGTATTGATACTGGTCTGTTTCCTATTACACTGAGTGGAAATGACAGGTATTGATACTGGGCTGCTTCCCATTACACTGAGTGGTAATGACAAGTATTGATACTGGTCTGTTTCCTATTACACTGAGTGGAAATGACAGGTATTGATACTGGTCTGTTTCCTATTACACTGAGTGGTAATGACAGGTATTGGTACAGGGCTCTTTCCTATTACACTGAGTGGTAATGACAGGTATTGGTACTGGGCTCTTTCCTATTACACTGAGTGGTAATGACAAGTATTGATACTGGTCTGTTTCCTATTACACTGAGTGGGAATGACAGGTATTGATACTGGGCTGTTTCCTATTACACTGAGTGGGAATGACAGGTATTGATACTGGGCTGTTTCCTACTACACTGAGTGGTAATGACAAGTATTGATACTGGGCTGCTTCCTATTACACTGAGTGGAAATGACAAGTATTGATACTGGGCTGTTTCCTATTACACTGAGTGGAAATGACAGGTATTGACACTGGGCTGTTTCCTACTACACTGAGTGGTAATGACAAGTATTGATACTGGTCTGTTTCCTATTACACTGAGTGGGAATGACAGGTATTGATACTGGTCTGTTTCCTATTAAACTGAGTGGAAATGACAGGTATTGGCACTGGGCTGCTTCCTATTACACTGAGTGGAAATGACAGGTATTGATACTGGGCTGTTTCCTATTACACTGAGTGGTAATGACAAGTATTGATACTGGTCTGCTTCCTATTACACTGAGTGGTAATGACAAGTATTGATACTGGGCTGTTTCCTATTACACTGAGTGGTAATGACAAGTATTGATACTGGTCTGTTTCCTATTACACTGAGTGGTAATGACAAGTATTGATACTGGTCTGTTTCCTATTACACTGAGTGGTAATGACAAGTATTGATACTGGGCTGTTTCCTATTACACTGGGTGGTAATGACAAGGATTGGTACTGGTCTGTTTCCTATTACACTGAGTGGTAATGACAGGTATTGATACTGGGCTGTTTCCTATTACACTGAGTGGTAATGACAGGTATTGATACTGGGCTGTTTCCTATTACACTGAGTGGTAATGACAAGTATTGATACTGGTCTGTTTCCTATTACACTGAGTGGTAATGACAGGTATTGATACTGGGCTGTTTCCTATTACACTGAGTGGTAATGACAAGTATTGATACTGGTCTGTTTCCTATTACACTGAGTGGTAATGACAAGTATTGATACTGGTCTGTTTCCTGTTACACTGAGTGGTAATGACAAGTATTGATACTGGGCTGCTTCCTATTACACTGAGTGGGAATGACAGGTATTAACACTGGGCTGCTTCCTATTACACTGAGTGGGAATGACAGGTATTGGTACTGGGCTGCTTCCTATTACACTGAGTGGGAATGACAGGTATTGATACTGGGCTGTTTCCTATTACACTGAGTGGGAATGACAGGTATTGATACTGGGCTGCTTCCGATTACACTGAGTGGTAATGACAGGTATTGATACTGGGCTGTTTCCTATTACACTGAGTGGAAATGACAGGTATTGATACTGGGCTGTTTCCTATTACACTGAGTGGAAATGACAAGTATTGACACTGGTCTGTTTCCTATTACACTGAGTGGAAATGACAGGTATTGATACTGGGCTGCTTCCCATTATACTGAGTGGTAAAGACAAGTATTGATACTGGTCTGTTTCCTATTACACTGAGTGGAAATGACAGGTATTGATACTGGTGTGTTTCCTATTACACTGAGTGGTAATGACAGGTATTGGTACAGGGCTCTTTCCTATTACACTGAGTGGTAATGACAGGTATTGATACTGGGCTCTTTCCTATTACACTGAGTGGTAATGACAAGTATTGATACTGGTCTGTTTCCTATTACACTGAGTGGGAATGACAGGTATTGATACTGGGCTGTTTCCTACTACACTGAGTGGTAATGACAAGTATTGATACTGGTCTGTTTCCTATTACACTGAGTGGGAATGACAGGTATTGATACTGGTCTGTTTCCTATTACACTGAGTGGAAATGACAGGTATTGGCACTGGGCTGCTTCCTATTACACTGAGTGGAAATGACAGGTATTGATACTGGGCTGTTTCCTATTACACTGAGTGGTAATGACAAGTATTGATACTGGTCTGTTTCCTATTACACTGAGTGGTAATGACAAGTATTGATACTGGGCTGTTTCCTATTACACTGAGTGGTAATGACAAGTATTGATACTGGTCTGTTTCCTATTACACTGAGTGGTACTGACAAGTATTGATACTGGTCTGTTTCCTATTACACTGAGTGGGAATGACAGGTATTGATACTGGTCTGTTTCCTATTACACTGAGTGGTAATGACAGGTATTGATACTGGTCTGTTTCCTATTACACTGAGTGGTAATGACAAGTATTGATACTGGTCTGTTTCCTATTACACTGAGTGGTAATGACAAGTATTGATACTGGGCAGTTTCCTATTACACTGAGTGGTAATGACAAGTATTGATACTGGTCTGTTTCCTATTACACTGAGTGGTAATGACAGGTATTGATACTGGGCTGTTTCCTATTACACTGAGTGGTAATGACAAGTATTGATACTGGTCTGTTTCCTATTACACTGAGTGGTAATGACAGGTATTGATACTGGGCTGTTTCCTATTACACTGAGTGGTAATGACAAGTATTGATACTGGTCTGTTTCCTATTACACTGAGTGGTAATGACAAGTATTGATACTGGTCTGTTTCCTATTACACTGAGTGGTAATGACAAGTATTGATACTGGGCTGCTTCCTATTACACTGAGTGGGAATGACAGGTATTAACACTGGGCTGCTTCCTATTACACTGAGTGGAAATGACAAGTATTGATACTGGTCTGTTTCCTATTACACTGAGTGGGAATGACAGGTATTGACACTGGGCTGCTTCCAATTACACTGAGTGGTAATGACAGGTATTGGTACTGGGCTGTTTCCTATTAGACTGAGTGGAAATGACAGGTATTGGTACTGTTCTGTTTCCTATTACACTGAGTGGTAATCACAGGTATTGATACTGGGCTGTTTCCTATTACACTGAGTGGGAATGACAGGTATTGACACTGGGCTGCTTCCTATTACACTGAGTGGTAATGACAGGTATTGATACTGGGCTGTTTCCTATTACACTGAGTGGAAATGACAGGTATTGATACTGTTCTGTTTCCTATTACACTGAGTGGTAATCACAGGTATTGATACTGGGCTGTTTCCTATTACACTGAGTGGTAATGACAGGTATTGGTACTGGGCTGTTTCCTATTACACTGAGTGGTAATGACAGGTATTGATACTGGGCTGTTTCCTATTACACTGAGTGGGAATGACAGGTATTGATACTGGGCTGCTTCCTATTACACTGAGTGGGAATGACAGGTATTGATACTGGGCTGCTTCCTATTACACTGAGTGGGAATGACAGGTATTGATACTGGGCTGTTTCCTATTACACTGAGTGGGAATGACAGGTATTGATACTGGGCTGCTTCCTATTACACTGAGTGGTAATGACAGGTATTGATACTGGTCTGTTTCCTATTACACTGAGTGGAAATGATAGGTATTGATACTGGGCTGCTTCCTATTACACTGAGTGGTAATGACAGGTATTGATACTGGTCTGTTTCCTATTACACTGAGTGGAAATGACAGGTATTGATACTGGTCTGTTTCCTATTACACTGAGTGGTAATGACAGGTATTGATACTGGTCTGTTTCCTATTAGACTGAGTGGAAATGACAGGTATTGATACTGGTCTGTTTCCTATTACACTGAGTGGAAATGACAGGTATTGATACTGGGCTGCTTCCCATTACACTGAGTGGTAATGACAAGTATTGATACTGGTCTGTTTCCTATTACACTGAGTGGAAATGACAGGTATTGATACTGGTCTGTTTCCTATTACACTGAGTGGTAATGACAGGTATTGGTACAGGGCTCTTTCCTATTACACTGAGTGGTAATGACAGGTATTGGTACTGGGCTCTTTCCTATTACACTGAGTGGTAATGACAAGTATTGATACTGGTCTGTTTCCTATTACACTGAGTGGGAATGACAGGTATTGATACTGGGCTGTTTCCTATTACACTGAGTGGGAATGACAGGTATTGATACTGGGCTGTTTCCTACTACACTGAGTGGTAATGACAAGTATTGATACTGGGCTGCTTCCTATTACACTGAGTGGAAATGACAAGTATTGATACTGGGCTGTTTCCTATTACACTGAGTGGAAATGACAGGTATTGACACTGGGCTGTTTCCTACTACACTGAGTGGTAATGACAAGTATTGATACTGGTCTGTTTCCTATTACACTGAGTGGGAATGACAGGTATTGATACTGGTCTGTTTCCTATTAAACTGAGTGGAAATGACAGGTATTGGCACTGGGCTGCTTCCTATTACACTGAGTGGAAATGACAGGTATTGATACTGGGCTGTTTCCTATTACACTGAGTGGTAATGACAAGTATTGATACTGGTCTGCTTCCTATTACACTGAGTGGTAATGACAAGTATTGATACTGGGCTGTTTCCTATTACACTGAGTGGTAATGACAAGTATTGATACTGGTCTGTTTCCTATTACACTGAGTGGTAATGACAAGTATTGATACTGGTCTGTTTCCTATTACACTGAGTGGTAATGACAAGTATTGATACTGGGCTGTTTCCTATTACACTGGGTGGTAATGACAAGGATTGGTACTGGTCTGTTTCCTATTACACTGAGTGGTAATGACAGGTATTGATACTGGGCTGTTTCCTATTACACTGAGTGGTAATGACAGGTATTGATACTGGGCTGTTTCCTATTACACTGAGTGGTAATGACAAGTATTGATACTGGTCTGTTTCCTATTACACTGAGTGGTAATGACAGGTATTGATACTGGGCTGTTTCCTATTACACTGAGTGGTAATGACAAGTATTGATACTGGTCTGTTTCCTATTACACTGAGTGGTAATGACAAGTATTGATACTGGTCTGTTTCCTATTACACTGAGTGGTAATGACAAGTATTGATACTGGGCTGCTTCCTATTACACTGAGTGGGAATGACAGGTATTAACACTGGGCTGCTTCCTATTACACTGAGTGGGAATGACAGGTATTGGTACTGGGCTGCTTCCTATTACACTGAGTGGGAATGACAGGTATTGATACTGGGCTGTTTCCTATTACACTGAGTGGGAATGACAGGTATTGATACTGGGCTGCTTCCGATTACACTGAGTGGTAATGACAGGTATTGATACTGGGCTGTTTCCTATTACACTGAGTGGAAATGACAGGTATTGATACTGGGCTGTTTCCTATTACACTGAGTGGAAATGACAAGTATTGACACTGGTCTGTTTCCTATTACACTGAGTGGAAATGACAGGTATTGATACTGGGCTGCTTCCCATTATACTGAGTGGTAAAGACAAGTATTGATACTGGTCTGTTTCCTATTACACTGAGTGGAAATGACAGGTATTGATACTGGTGTGTTTCCTATTACACTGAGTGGTAATGACAGGTATTGGTACAGGGCTCTTTCCTATTACACTGAGTGGTAATGACAGGTATTGATACTGGGCTCTTTCCTATTACACTGAGTGGTAATGACAAGTATTGATACTGGTCTGTTTCCTATTACACTGAGTGGGAATGACAGGTATTGATACTGGGCTGTTTCCTATTACACTGAGTGGGAATGACAGGTATTGATACTGGGCTGTTTCCTACTACACTGAGTGGTAATGACAAGTATTGATACTGGTCTGTTTCCTATTACACTGAGTGGGAATGACAGGTATTGATACTGGTCTGTTTCCTATTACACTGAGTGGAAATGACAGGTATTGGCACTGGGCTGCTTCCTATTACACTGAGTGGAAATGACAGGTATTGATACTGGGCTGTTTCCTATTACACTGAGTGGTAATGACAAGTATTGATACTGGTCTGTTTCCTATTACACTGAGTGGTAATGACAAGTATTGATACTGGGCTGTTTCCTATTACACTGAGTGGTAATGACAAGTATTGATACTGGTCTGTTTCCTATTACACTGAGTGGTACTGACAAGTATTGATACTGGTCTGTTTCCTATTACACTGAGTGGTAATGACAAGTATTGATACTGGGCTGTTTCCTATTACACTGAGTGGTAATGACAAGTATTGATACTGGTCTGTTTCCTATTACACTGAGTGGTAATGACAGGTATTGATACTGGGCAGTTTCCTATGACACTGAGTGGTAATGACAAGTATTGATACTGGTCTGTTTCCTATTACACTGAGTGGTAATGACAGGTATTGATACTGGGCTGTTTCCTATTACACTGAGTGGTAATGACAAGTATTGATACTGGGCTGCTTCCTATTACACTGAGTGGGAATGACAGGTATTAACACTGGGCTGCTTCCTATTACACTGAGTGGAAATGACAAGTATTGATACTGGTCTGTTTCCTATTACACTGAGTGGGAATGACAGGTATTGACACTGGGCTGCTTCCAATTACACTGAGTGGTAATGACAGGTATTGGTACTGGGCTGTTTCCTATTACACTGAGTGGAAATGACAGGTATTGGTACTGGGCTGTTTCCTATTACACTGAGTGGGAATGACAGGTATTGATACTGGGCTGTTTCCTATTACACTGAGTGGTAATGACAGGTATTGGTACTGGTCTGTTTCCTATTACACTGAGTGGAAATGACAGGTATTGATACTGTTCTGTTTCCTATTACACTGAGTGGTAATGACAGGTATTGATACTGGGCTGTTTCCTATTACACTGAGTGGGAATGACAGGTATTGATACTGGGCTGTTTCCTATTACACTGAGTGGAAATGACAGGTATTGATACTGGGCTGTTTCCTATTACACTGAGTGGTAATGACAGGTATTGATACTGGGCTGTTTCCTATTACACTGAGTGGGAATGACAGGTATTGATACTGGGCTGTTTCCTATTACACTGAGTGGAAATGACAGGTATTGATACCGGGCTGTTTCCTATTACACTGAGTGGAAATGACAAGTATTGATACTGGTCTGTTTCCTATTACACTGAGTGGAAATGACAGGTATTGATACTGGGCTGCTTCCTATTACACTGAGTGGTAATGACAAGTATTGATACTGGTCTGTTTCCTATTACACTGAGTGGAAATGATAGGTATTGATACTGGGCTGCTTCCTATTACACTGAGTGGTAATGACAAGTATTGTTACTGGTCTGTTTCCTATTACACTGAGTGGAAGTGACAGGTATTGATACTGGTCTGTTTCCTATTACACTGAGTGGTAATGACAGGTATTGATACTGGTCTGTTTCCTATTACACTGAGTGGAAATGACAGGTATTGATACTGGTCTGTTTCCTATTACACTGAGTGGAAATGACAGGTATTGATACTGGGCTGCTTCCCATTACACTGAGTGGTAATGACAAGTATTGATACTGGTCTGTTTCCTATTACACTGAGTGGAAATGACAGGCATTGATACTGGTCTGTTTCCTATTACACTGAGTGGTAATGACAGTTATTGGTACAGGGCTCTTTCCTATTACACTGAGTGGTAATGACAAGTATTGATACTGGTCTGTTTCCTATTACACTGAGTGGGAATGACAGGTATTGATACTGGGCTGTTTCCTATTACACTGAGTGGGAATGACAGGTATTGATACTGGGCTGTTTCCTACTACACTGAGTGGTAATGACAAGTATTGATACTGGGCTGCTTCCTATTACACTGAGTGGAAATGACAAGTATTGATACTGGGCTGTTTCCTATTACACTGAGTGGTAATGACAAGTATTGATACTGGTCTGTTTCCTATTACACTGAGTGGTAATGACAGGTATTGATACTGGGCTGTTTCCTATTACACTGAGTGGTAATGACAAGTATTGATACTGGTCTGTTTCCTATTACACTGAGTGGTAATGACAGGTATTGATACTGGGCTGTTTCCTATTACACTGAGTGGTAATGACAAGTATTGATACTGGTCTGTTTCCTATTACACTGAGTGGTAATGACAAGTATTGATACTGGTCTGTTTCCTATTACACTGAGTGGTAATGACAAGTATTGATACTGGGCTGCTTCCTATTACACTGAGTGGGAATGACAGGTATTAACACTGGGCTGCTTCCTATTACACTGAGTGGAAATGACAAGTATTGATACTGGTCTGTTTCCTATTACACTGAGTGGGAATGACAGGTATTGAAACTGGGCTGCTTCATATTACACTGAGTGGTAATGACAGGTATTGGTACTGGGCTGTTTCCTATTACACTGAGTGGAAATGACAGGTATTGGTACTGGGCTGTTTCCTATTACACTGAGTGGGAATGACAGGTATTGATACTGGGCTGTTTCCTATTACACTGAGTTGTAATGACAGGTATTGGTACTGGGCTGTTTCCTATTACACTGAGTGGAAATGACAGGTATTGATACTGTTCTGTTTCCTATTACACTGAGTGGTAATCACAGGTATTGATACTGGGCTGTTTCCTATTACACTGAGTGGTAATGACAGGTATTGGTACTGGGCTGTTTCCTATTACACTGAGTGGGAATGACAGGTATTGGTACTGGGCTGTTTCCTATTACACTGAGTGGTAATGACAGGGATTGATACTGGGCTGTTTCCTATTACACTGAGTGTGAATGACAGGTATTGATACTGGGCTGCTTCCTATTACACTGAGTGGGAATGACTGGTATTGATACTGGGCTGTTTCCTATTACACTGAGTGGGAATGACAGGTATTGATACTGGGCTGCTTCCTATTACACTGAGTGGTAATGACATGTATTGATACTGGGCTGTTTCCTATTACACTGAGTGGAAATGACAGGTATTGATACTGGGCTGTTTCCTATTACACTGAGTGGAAATGACAAGTATTGATACTGGTCTGTTTCCTATTACACTGAGTGGAAATGACAGGTATTGATACTGGTCTGTTTCCTATTACACTGAGTGGAAATGACAGGTATTGATACTGGGCTGCTTCCTATTGCACTGAGTGTTAATGACAAGTATTGATACTGGTCTGTTTCCTATTACACTGAGTGGAAATGATAGGTATTGATACTGGGCTGCTTCCTATTACACTGAGTGGTAATGACAAGTATTGATACTGGTCTGTTTCCTATTACACTGAGTGGAAATGACAGGTATTGATACTGGTCTGTTTCCTATTACACTGAGTGGTAATGACAAGTATTGATACTGGTCTGTTTCCTATTACACTGAGTGGTAATGACAAGTATTGATACTGGTCTGTTTCCTATTACACTGAGTGGTAATGACAAGTATTGATACTGGTCTGTTTCCTATTACACTGAGTGGTAATGACAGGTATTGGTACTGGGCTCTTTCCTATTACACTGAGTGGTAATGACAGGTATTGGTACTGGGCTCTTTCCTATTACACTGAGTGGTAATGACAAGTATTGATACTGGTCTGTTTCCTATTACACTGAGTGGGAATGACAGGTATTGATACTGGGCTGCTTCCTATTACACTGAGTGGAAATGACAAGTATTGATAATGGGCTGTTTCCTATTACACTGAGTGGAAATGACAGGTATTGACACTGGGCTGTTTCCTACTACACTGAGTGGTAATGACAAGTATTGATACCGGTCTGTTTCCTATTACACTGAGTGGAAATGACAGGTATTGGCACTGGGCTGCTTCCTATTACACTGAGTGGAAATGACAGGTATTGATACAGGGCTGTTTCCTATTACACTGAGTGGTAATGACAAGTATTGATAATGGTCTGTTTCCTATTACACTGAGTGGTAATGACAAGTATTGATACTGGTCTGTTTCCTATTACACTGAGTGGTAATGACAGGTATTGATACTGGGCTGTTTCCTATTACACTGAGTGGTAATGACAAGTATTGATACTGGTCTGTTTCCTATTACACTGAGTGGTAATGACAAGTATTGATACTGGTCTGTTTCCTATTACACTGAGTGGTAATGACAAGTATTGATACTGGGCTGCTTCCTATTACTCTGAGTGGGAATGACAGGTATTAACACTGGGCTGCTTCCTATTACACTGAGTGGAAATGACAAGTATTGATACTGGTCTGTTTCCTATTACACTGAGTGGGAATGACAGGTATTGACACTGGGCTGCTTCCTATTACACTGAGTGGTAATGACAGGTATTGGTACTGGGCTGTTTCCTATTACACTGAGTGGAAATGACAGGTATTGATAGTGGGCTGCTTCCTATTACACTGAGTGTTAATGACAAGTATTGATACTGGTCTGTTTCCTATTACACTGAGTGGAAATGATAGGTATTGATACTGGGCTGCTTCCTATTACACTGAGTGGTAATGACAAGTATTGATACTGGTCTGTTTCCTATTACACTGAGTGGAAATGACAGGTATTGATACTGGTCTGTTTCCTATTACACTGAGTGGTAATGACAGGTATTGGTACTGGGCTCTTTCCTATTACACTGAGTGGTAATGACAGGTATTGGTACTGGGCTCTTTCCCATTACACTGAGTGGTAATGACAAGTATTGATACTGGTCTGTTTCCTATTACACTGAGTGGGAACGACAAGTATTGATACTGGTCTGTTTCCTATTACACTGAGTGGAAATGACAGGTATTGATACTGGGCTGCTTCCTATTACACTGAGTGGTAATGACAAGTATTGATACTGGTCTGTTTCCTATTACACTGAGTGGAAATGACAGGTATTGATACTGGTCTGTTTCCTATTACACTGAGTGGTAATGACAGGTATTGGTACTGGGCTCTTTCCTATTACACTGAGTGGTAATGACAGGTATTGGTACTGGGCTCTTTCCCATTACACTGAGTGGTAATGACAAGTATTGATACTGGTCTGTTTCCTATTACACTGAGTGGAAATGACAGGTATTGATACTGGGCTGCTTCCTATTACACTGAGTGGAAATGACAAGTATTGATAATGGGCTGTTTCCTATTACACTGAGTGGAAATGACAGGTATTGACACTGGGCTGTTTCCTACTACACTGAGTGGTAATGACAAGTATTGATACCGGTCTGTTTCCTATTACACTGAGTGGAAATGACAGGTATTGGCACTGGGCTGTTTCCTATTACACTGAGTGGAAATGACAGGTATTGATACTGGGCTGTTTCCTATTACACTGAGTGGTAATGACAAGTATTGGTAATGGTCTGTTTCCTATTACACTGAGTGGTAATGACAAGTATTGATACTGGTCTGTTTCCTATTACACTGAGTGGTAATGACAGGTATTGATACTGGGCTGTTTCCTATTACACTGAGTGGTAATGACAAGTATTGATACTGGTCTGTTTCCTATTACACTGAGTGGTAATGACAAGTATTGATACTGGTCTGTTTCCTATTACACTGAGTGGTAATGACAAGTATTGATACTGGGCTGCTTCCTATTACTCTGAGTGGGAATGACAGGTATTAACACTGGGCTGCTTCCTATTACACTGAGTGGAAATGACAAGTATTGATACTGGTCTGTTTCCTATTACACTGAGTGGGAATGACAGGTATTGACACTGGGCTGCTTCCTATTACACTGAGTGGTAATGACAGGTATTGGTACTGGGCTGTTTCCTATTACACTGAGTGGAAATGACAGGTATTGGTACTGGGCTGTTTCCTATTACACTGAGTGGGAATGACAAGTATTGATACTGGGCTGTTTCCTATTACACTGAGTGGGAATGACAGGTATTGGTACTGGGCTGTTTCCTATTACACTGAGTGGGAATGACAGGTATTGATACTGGGCTGTTTCCTATTACACTGAGTGGTAATGACAGGTATTGGTACTGGGCTGTTTCCTATTACACTGAGTGGAAATGACAGGTATTGGTACTGGGCTGTTTCCGATTACACTGAGTGGTAATGACAGGTATTGATACTGGTCTGTTTCCTATTACACTGAGTGGTAATGACAGGTATTGGTACTGGGCTGTTTCCTATTACACTGAGTGGAAATGACAGGTATTGATACTGTTCTGTTTCCTATTACACTGAGTGGTAATCACAGGTATTGATACTGGGCTGTTTCCTATTACACTGAGTGGTAATGACAGGTATTGGTACTGGGCTGTTTTCTATTACACTGAGTGGAAATGACAGGTATTGGTACTGGGCTGTTTCCTATTACACTGAGTGGTAATGACAGGTATTGATACTGGTCTGTTTCCTATTACACTGAGTGGTAATCACAGGTATTGATACTGGGCTGCTTCCTATTACACTGAGTGGTAATGACAGGTATTGGTACTGGGCTGTTTCCTATTACACTGAGTGGTAATGACAGGTATTGGTACTGGGCTGTTTCCTATTACACTGAGTGGGAATGACAGGTATTGGGACTGGGCTTTTTCCTATTACACTGAGTGGTAATGACAGGTATTGACACTGGGCTGCTTCCTATTACACTGAGTGGGAATGACAGGTATTGGGACTGGGCTTTTTCCTATTACACTGAGTGGTAATGACAGGTATTGGTACTGGGCTGTTTCCTATTACACTGAGTGGTAATGACAGGTATTGGTACTGGTCTGTTTCCTATTACACTGAGTGGAAATGACAGGTATTGGTACTGGGCTGATTCCTATTACACTGAGTGGTAATGACAGGTATTGATACTGGTCTGTTTCCTATTACACTGAGTGGGAATGACAGGTATTGACACTGGGCTGCTTCCTATTACACTGAGTGGGAATGACAAGTATTGATAATGGGCTGTTTCCTATTACACTGAGTGGAAATGACAGGTATTGACACTGGGCTGTTTCCTATTACACTGAGTGGAAATGACAGGTATTGATACTGGGCTGTTTCCTATTACACTGAGTGGTAATGACAAGTATTGGTAATGGTCTGTTTCCTATTACACTGAGTGGTAATGACAAGTATTGATACTGGTCTGTTTCCTATTACACTGAGTGGTAATGACAGGTATTGATACTGGGCTGTTTCCTATTACACTGAGTGGTAATGACAATTATTGATACTGGTCTGTTTCCTATTACACTGAGTGGTAATGACAAGTATTGATACTGGTCTGTTTCCTATTACACTGAGTGGTAATGACAAGTATTGATACTGGGCTGCTTCCTATTACTCTGAGTGGGAATGACAGGTATTAACACTAGGCTGCTTCCTATTACACTGAGTGGAAATGACAAGTATTGATACTGGTCTGTTTCCTATTACACTGAGTGGGAATGACAGGTATTGACACTGGGCTGCTTCCTATTACACTGAGTGGTAATGAAAGGTATTGGTACTGGGCTGTTTCCTATTACACTGAGTGGAAATGACAGGTATTGGTACTGGGCTGTTTCCTATTACACTGAGTGGGAATAACAAGTATTGATACTGGGCTGTTTCCTATTACACTGAGTGGGAATGACAGGTATTGGTACTGGGCTGTTTCCTATTACACTGAGTGGGAATGACAGGTATTGATACTGGGCTGTTTCCTATTACACTGAGTGGTAATGACAGGTATTGGTACTGGGCTGTTTCCTATTACACTGAGTGGAAATGACAGGTATTGGTACTGGGCTGTTTCCGATTACACTGAGTGGTAATGACAGGTATTGATACTGGTCTGTTTCCTATTACACTGAGTGGTAATGACAGGTATTGGTACTGGGCTGTTTCCTATTACACTGAGTGGAAATGACAGGTATTGATACTGTTCTGTTTCCTATTACACTGAGTGGTAATCACAGGTATTGATACTGGGCTGTTTCCTATTACACTGAGTGGTAATGACAGGTATTGGTACTGGGCTGTTTTCTATTACACTGAGTGGAAATGACAGGTATTGGTACTGGGCTGTTTCCTATTACACTGAGTGGTAATGACAGGTATTGATACTGGTCTGTTTCCTATTACACTGAGTGGTAATGACAGGTATTGGTACTGGGCTGTTTCCTATTACACTGAGTGGGAATGACAGGTCTTGGGACTGGGCTTTTTCCTATTACACTGAGTGGTAATGACAGGTATTGACACTGGGCTGCTTCCTATTACACTGAGTGGGAATGACAGGTATTGGGACTGGGCTTTTTCCTATTACACTGAGTGGTAATGACAGGTATTGGTACTGGGCTGTTTCCTATTACACTGAGTGGTAATGACAGGTATTGGTACTGGTCTGTTTCCTATTACACTGAGTGGAAATGACAGGTATTGGTACTGGGCTGATTCCTATTACACTGAGTGGTAATGACAGGTATTGATACTGGTCTGTTTCCTAATACACTGAGTGGGAATGACAGGTATTGACACTGGGCAGCTTCCTATTACACTGAGTGGGAATGACAGGTATTGGGACTGGGCTTTTTCCTATTACACTGAGTGGTAATGACAGGTATTGGTACTGGGCTGTTTCCTATTACACTGAGTGGTAATGACAGGTATTGGTACTGGGCTGTTTCCTATTACACTGAGTGGGAATGACAGGTATTGACACTGGGCTGCTTCCTATTACACTGAGTGGTAATGACAGGTATTGATACTGGTCTGTTTCCTATTACACTGAGTGGGAATGACAGGTATTGGGACTGGGCTTTTTCCTATTCCACTGAGTGGTAATGACAGGTATTCATACTGGGCTGCTTCCTATTGCACTGAGTGGTAATGACAGGTATTGGTACTGGGCTGTTTCCTATTACACTGAGTGGTAATGACAGGTATTGATACTGGGCTGCTTCCTATTACACTGAGTGGAAATGACTGGTATTCAGACTGGTCTGTTTCCTATTACACTGAGTGGTAATGACAGGTATTGATACTGGGCTGTTTCCTATTACACTGAGTGGTAATGACAGGTATTGATACTGGGCTGTTTCCTATTACACTGAGTGGTAATGACAAGTATTGGTACTGGGCTGTTTCCTATCACACTGAGTGGTAATGACAGGTATTGATACTGGGCTGTTTCCTATTGCACTGAGTGGGAATGACAGGTATTGATACTGGGCTGCTTCCTATTACACTGAGGGGTAATGACAGGTATTGATACTGGTCTGTTTCCTATTACACTGAGTGGTAATGACAGGTATTGGTACTGGGCTGTTACCTATTACACTGAGTGGTAATGACAGGTATTAACACTGGGCTGCTTCCTATTACACTGAGTGGTAATGACAGGTATTGGTACTGGGCTGTTTCCTATTACACTGAGTGGGAATGACAGGTATTGACACTGGGCTGCTTCCTATTACACTGAGTGGTAATGACAGGTATTGGTACTGGGCTTTTTCCTATTACACTGAGTGGGAATGACAGGTATTGATACTGGGCTGCTTCCTATTACACTGAGTGGAAATGACAGGTATTGATACTGGGCTGCTTCCTATTACACTGAGTGGTAATGACAGGTATTGGTACTGGTCTGTTTCCTATTACACTGAGTGGAAATGACAGGTATTGGTACTGGGCTGTTTCCTATTACACTGAGTGGTAATGACAGGTATTGATACTGGGCTGCTTCCTATTACACTGAGTGGAAATGACAGGTATTGATACTGGGCTGCTTCCTATTACACTGAGTGGTAATCACAGGTATTGATACTGGGCTGCTTCCTATTACACTGAGTGGTAATGACAGGTATTGGTACTGGGCTGTTTCCTATTACACTGAGTGGTAATGACAGGTATTGGTACTGGTCTGTTTCCTATTACACTGAGTGGAAATGACAGGTATTGATACTGGGCTGCTTCCTATTACACTGAGTTGTAATGACAGGTATTGGTACTGGGCTGCTTCCTATTACACTGAGTGGTAATGACAGGTATTGGTACTGGGCTGCTTCCTATTACACTGAGTGGTAATGACAGGTATTGGTACTGGGCTGCTTCCTATTACACTGAGTGGTAATGACAGGTATTGATACTGGGCTGCTTCCTATTACACTGAGTTGTAATGACAGGTATTGGTACTGGGCTGCTTCCTATTAAACTGAGTGGTAATGACAGGTATTGGTACTGGGCTGTTTCCTATTACACTGAGTGGTAATGACAGGTATTGGTACTGGTCTGTTTCCTATTACACTGAGTGGGAATGACAGGTATTGGTACTGGGCTGTTTCCTATTACACTGAGTGGAAATGACAGGTATTGATACTGGGCTGTTTCCTATTACACTGAGTGGTAATGACAAGTATTGATAATGGTCTGTTTCCTATTACACTGAGTGGTAATGACAAGTATTGATACTGGTCTGTTTCCTATTACACTGAGTGGTAATGACAGGTATTGATACTGGGCTGTTTCCTATTACACTGAGTGGTAATGACAAGTATTGATACTGGTCTGTTTCCTATTACACTGAGTGGTAATGACAAGTATTGATACTGGTCTGTTTCCTATTACACTGAGTGGTAATGACAAGTATTGATACTGGGCTGCTTCCTATTACTCTGAGTGGGAATGACAGGTATTAACACTGGGCTGCTTCCTATTACACTGAGTGGAAATGACAAGTATTGATACTGGTCTGTTTCCTATTACACTGAGTGGGAATGACAGGTATTGACACTGGGCTGCTTCCTATTACACTGAGTGGTAATGACAGGTATTGGTACTGGGCTGTTTCCTATTACACTGAGTGGAAATGACAGGTATTGGTACTGGGCTGTTTCCTATTACACTGAGTGGGAATGACAAGTATTGATACTGGGCTGTTTCCTATTACACTGAGTGGGAATGACAGGTATTGGTACTGGGCTGTTTCCTATTACACTGAGTGGGAATGACAGGTATTGATACTGGGCTGTTTCCTATTACACTGAGTGGTAATGACAGGTATTGGTACTGGGCTGTTTCCTATTACACTGAGTGGAAATGACAGGTATTGGTACTGGGCTGTTTCCTATTACACTGAGTGGTAATGACAGGTATTGATACTGGTCTGTTTCCTATTACACTGAGTGGTAATGACAGGTATTGGTACTGGGCTGTTTCTTATTACGCTGAGTGGAATGACAGGTATTGATACTGTTCTGTTTCCTATTACACTGAGTGGTAATCACAGGTATTGATACTGGGCTGTTTCCTATTACACTGAATGGTAATGACAGGTATTGGTACTGGGCTGTTTCCTATTACACTGAGTGGTAATGACAGGTATTGATACTGGGCTGTTTCCTATTACACTGAGTGGTAATGACAGGTATTGATACTGGTCTGTTTCCTATTACACTGAGTGGTAATCACAGGTATTGATACTGGGCTGCTTCCTATTACACTGAGTGGTAATGACAGGTATTGGTACTGGGCTGTTTCCTATTACACTGAGTGGTAATGACAGGTATTGGTACTGGGCTGTTTCCTATTACACTGAGTGGGAATGACAGGTATTGACACTGGGCTGCTTCCTATTACACTGAGTGGGAATGACAGGTATTGGGACTGGGCTTTTTCCTATTACCCTGAGTGGTAATGACAGGTATTGGTACTGGGCTGTTTCCTATTACACTGAGTGGTAATGACAGGTATTGGTACTGGTCTGTTTCCTATTACACTGAGTGGAAATGACAGGTATTGGTACTGGGCTGATTCCTATTACACTGAGTGGTAATGACAGGTATTGATACTGGTCTGTTTCCTATTACACTGAGTGGGAATGACAGGTATTGACACTGGGCTGCTTCCTATTACACTGAGTGGGAATGACAGGTATTGATACTGGGCTGTTTCCTATTACACTGAGTGGTAATGACAGGTATTGGTACTGGGCTGTTTCCTATTACACTGAGTGGTAATGACAGGTATTGGTACTGGGCTGTTTCCTATTACACTGAGTGGGAATGACAGGTATTGACACTGGGCTGCTTCCTATTACACTGAGTGGTAATGATAGGTATTGATACTGGTCTGTTTCCTATTACACTGAGTGGAAATGACTGGTATTCAGACTGGGCTTTTTCCTATTCCACTGAGTGGTAATGACAGGTATTCATACTGGGCTGCTTCCTATTGCACTGAGTGGTAATGACAGGTATTGATACTGGGCTGTTTCCTATTACACTGAGTGGTAATGACAAGTATTGGTACTGGGCTGTTTCCTATCACACTGAGTGGTAATGACAGGTATTGATACTGGGCTGTTTCCTATTACACTGAGTGGGAATGACAGGTATTGATACTGGGCTGCTTCCTATTACACTGAGTGGTAATGACAGGTATTGGTACTGGGCTGTTACCTATTACACTGAGTGGTAATGACAGGTATTAACACTGGGCTGCTTCCTATTACACTGAGTGGTAATGACAGGTATTGGTACTGGCCTGTTTCCTATTACACTGAGTGGGAATGACAGGTATTGACACTGGGCTGCTTCCTATTACACTGAGTGGTAAGGACAGGTATTGGTACTGGGCTTTTTCCTATTACACTGAGTGGGAATGACAGGTATTGATACTGGGCTGCTTCCTATTACACTGAGTGGAAATGACAGGTATTGATACTGGGCTGCTTCCTATTACACTGAGTGGTAATGACAGGTATTGGTACTGGTCTGTTTCCTATTACACTGAGTGGAAATGACAGGTATTGGTACTGGGCTGTTTCCTATTACACTGAGTGGTAATGACAGGTATTGATACTGGGCTGCTTCCTATTACACTGAGTGGAAATGACAGGTATTGATAATGGGCTGCTTCCTATTACACTGAGTGGTAATCACAGGTATTGATACTGGGCTGCTTCCTATTACACTGAGTTGTAATGACAGGTATTGGTACTGGGCTGCTTCCTATTACACTGAGTGGTAATGACAGGTATTGGTACTGGGCTGTTTCCTATTACACTGAGTGGTAATGACAGGTATTGGTACTGGTCTGTTTCCTATTACACTGAGTGGGAATGACAGGTATTGATACTGGGCTGCTTCCTATTACACTGAGTGGTAATGACAGGTATTGGTACTGGGCTGTTTCCTATTACACTGAGTGGGAATGACAGGTATTGACACTGGGCTGCTTCCGATGACACTGAGTGGTAATGACAGGTATTGGTACTGGGCTTTTTCCTATTACACTGAGTGGCAATGAGAGGTATTGATACTGGTCTGTTTCCTATTACACTGAGTGGTAATGACAGGTATTGGTACTGGTCTGTTTCCTATTACACTGAATGGTAATGACAGGTATTGATACTGGTTTGTTTCCTATTACACTGAGTGGTAATGACAGGTATTGGTACTGGGCTTTTTCCTATTACACTGAGTGGTAATGACAGGTATTGATACTGGGCTGTTTCCTATTACACTGAGTGGAAATGACAGGTATTGATACTGGGCTGTTTTCTATTACACTGAGTGGTAATGACAAGTATTGATACTGGTCTGTTTCCTATTACACTGAGTGGTAATGACAGGTATTGATACTGGTCTGTTTCCTATTACACTGAGTGGTAATGACAGGTATTGATACTGGGCTGTTTCCTATTAGACTGAGTGGGAATGACAGGTATTGATACTGGGCTGTTTCCTATTACACTGAGTGGGAATGACAGGTATTGATACTGGTCTGTTTCCTATTACAATGAGTGGTAATGACAGGTATTGATACTGGGCTGCTTCCTATTACACTGAGTGGTAATGACAAGTATTGATACTGGTCTGTTTCCTATTACACTGAGTGGGAATGACAGGTATTGATACTGGTCTGTTTCCTATTACACTGAGTGGAAATGACAGGTATTGATACTGGTCTGTTTCCTATTACACTGAGTGGGAATGACAGGTATTGATACTGGTCTGTTTCCTATTACACTGAGTGGTAATGACAGGTATTGATACTGGGCTGCTTCCGATTACACTGAGTGGTAATGACAGGTATTTATACTGGGCTGTTTCCTATTACACTGAGTGGTAATGACAGGTATTGGTACTGGGCTGTTTCCTATCACACTGAGTGGTAATGACAGGTATTGATACTGGGCTGTTTCCTATTACACTGAGTGGGAATGACAGGTATTGATACTGGGCTGCTTCCTATTACACTGAGGGGTAATGACAGGTATTGATTCTGGTCTGTTTCCTATTACACTGAGTGGTAATGACAGGTATTGGTACTGGGCTGTTACCTATTACACTGAGTGGTAATGACAGGTATTAACACTGGGCTGCTTCCTATTACACTGAGTGGTAATGACAGGTATTGGTACTGGGCTGTTTCCTATTACACTGAGTGGGAATGACAGGTATTGACACTGGGATGCTTCCTATTACACTGAGTGGTAATGACAGGTATTGGTACTGGGCTTTTTCCTATTACACTGAGTGGGAATGACAGGTATTGATACTGGGCTGCTTCCTATTACACTGAGTGGAAATGACAGGTATTGATACTGGGCTGCTTCCTATTACACTGAGTGGTAATGACAGGTATTGGTACTGGTCTGTTTCCTATTACACTGAGTGGAAATGACAGGTATTGGTACTGGGCTGTTTCCTATTACACTGAGTGGTAATGACAGGTATTGATACTGGGCTGCTTCCTATTACACTGAGTGGTAATCACAGGTATTGATACTGGGCTGCTTCCTATTACACTGAGTGGTAATGACAGGTATTGGTACTGGGCTGCTTCCTATTACACTGAGTGGTAATGACAGGTATTGGTACTGGGCTGTTTCCTATTACACTGAGTGGTAATGACAGGTATTGGTACTGGTCTGTTTCCTATTACACTGAGTGGGAATGACAGGTATTGATACTGGGCTGCTTCCTATTACACTGAGTGGTAATGACAGGTATTGGTACTGGGCTGTTTCCTATTACACTGAGTGGGAATGACAGGTATTGACACTGGGCTGCTTCCGATGACACTGAGTGGTAATGACAGGTATTGGTACTGGGCTTTTTCCTATTCCACTGAGTGGTAATGAGAGGTATTGATACTGGTCTGTTTCCTATTACACTGAGTGGTAATGACAGGTATTGGTACTGGTCTGTTTCCTATTACACTGAATGGTAATGACAGGTATTGATACTGGTTTGTTTCCTATTACACTGAGTGGTAATGACAAGTATTGATACTGGTCTGTTTCCTATTACACTGAATGGTAATGACAGGTATTGGTACTGGGTTGTTTCCTATTACACTGAGTGGAAATGACAGGTATTGATACTGGGCTGTTTTCTATTACACTGAGTGGTAATGACAGGTATTGATACTGGGCTGTTTCCTATTGCACTGAGTGGGAATGACAGGTATTGATACTGGGCTGTTTCCTATTACACTGAGTGGGAATGACAGGTATTGATACTGGTCTGTTTCCTATTACAATGAGTGGTAATGACAGGTATTGATACTGGGCTGCTTCCTATTACACTGAGTGGTAATGACAAGTATTGATACTGGTCTGTTTCCTATTACACTGAGTGGGAATGACAGGTATTGATACTGGTCTGTTTCCTATTACACTGAGTGGAAATGACAGGTATTGATACTGGTCTGTTTCCTATTACACTGAGTGGGAATGACAGGTATTGATACTGGGCTGTTTCCTATTACACTGAGTGGTAATGACAGGTATTGATACTGGGCTGCTTCCTATTACACTGAGTGGTAATGACAAGTATTGATACTGGTCTGTTTCCTATTACACTGAGTGGGAATGACAGGTATCGATACTGGTCGGTTTCCTATTACACTGAGTGGGAATGACAGGTATTGATACTGGGCTGTTTCCTATTACACTGAGTGGAAATGACAAGTATTGATACTGGTCTGTTTCCTATTGCACTGAGTGGTAATCACAGGTATTGATACCGGGCTGTTACCTATTACACTGAGAGGTAATCACAGGTATTGATACTGGGCTGCTTCCTATTACACTGAGTGGTAATGACAAGTATTGATACTGGTCTGTTTCCTATTACACTGAGTGGAAATGACAAGTATTGATACTGGTCTGTTTCCTATTACACTGAGTGGTAATGACAGGTATTGATACTGGGCTGTTTCCTATTACACTGAGTGGTAATCACAGGTATTGATACTGGGCTGCTTCCTTTACACTGAGTGGTAATGACAGGTATTGGTACTGGGCTGTTTCCTATTACACTGAGTGGGAATGACATGTATTGATACTGGGCTGTTTCCTATTACACAGAATGGTAATCACAGGTATTGATACTGGGCTGCTTCCTATTACACTGAGTGGTAATGACAGGTATTGATACTGGGCTGTTTCCTATTACACTGAGTGGTAATGACAGGTATTGATACTGGGCTGCATCCCATTACACTGATTGGGAATGACAGGTATTGACTCTGGGCTGCTTCCTATTACACTGAGTGGTAATGACAGGTATTGGTACTGGGCTGTTTCCTATTACACTGAGTGGTAATGACAGGTATTGATACTGGGCTGCAACCTATTACACTGAGTGGGAATGACAGGTATTGACACTGGGCTGCATCCTATTACACTGAGTGGGAATGACAGGTATTGACACTGGGCTGTTTCCTATCACACTGAGTGGTAATGACAGGTCTTGATACTGGGCTGTTTCCTATTACACTGAGTGGTAATCACAGGTATTGATACTGGGCTGTTTCCTATTACACTGAGTGGGAATGACAGGTATTGATACTGGGCTGCTTCCTATTACACTGAGGGGTAATGACAGGTATTGATACTGGTCTGTTTCCTATTACACTGAGTGGTAATGACAGGTATTGGTACTGGGCTGTTACCTATTACACTGAGTGGTAATGACAGGTATCAACACTGGGCTGCTTCCTATTACACTGAGTGGTAATGACAGGTATTGGTACTGGGCTGCTTCCTATTACACTGAGTGGTAATGACAGGTATTGGTACTGGGCTGTTTCCTATTACACTGAGTGGAAATGACAGGTATTGACACTGGGCTGCTTCCTATTACACTGAGTGGTAATGACAGGTATTGGTACTGGGCTGTTTCCTATTACACTGAGTGGAAATGACAGGTATTGATACTGGGCTGCTTCCTATTACACTGAGTGGTAATGACAGGTATTGGTACTGGGCTGTTTCCTATTACACTGAGTGGAAATGACAGGTATTGATACTGGGCTGTTTCCTATTACACTGAGTGGGAATGACAGGTATTGGTACTGGGCTGTTTCCTATTACACTGAATGGGAATGACAGGTATTGATACTGGGCTGCTTCCTATTACACTGAGTGGAAATGACAGGTATTGATACTGGGCTGCTTCCTATTACACTGAGTGGGAATGACATGTATTGGTACTGGGCTGTTTCCTATTACACTGAGTGGAAATGACAGGTATTGGTACTGGGCTGTTTCCTATTACACTGAGTGGGAATGACAGGTATTGATACTGGGCTGCTTCCTATTGCACTGAGTGGAAATGACAGGTATTGATACTGGGCTGCTTCCTATTACACTGAGTGGTAATCACAGGTATTGATACTGGGCTGCTTCCTATTAAACTGAGTGGTAATGACAGGTATTGGTACTGGGCTGCTTCCTATTACACTGAGTGGTAATGACAGGTATTGTTACTGGGCTGTTTCCTATTACACTGAGTGGTAATGACAGGTATTGGTACTGGGCTGTTTCCTATTACACTGAGTGGTAATGACAGGTATTGATACTGGGCTGCTTCCTATTACACTGAGTGGTAATGACAGGTATTGGTACTGGGCTGTTTCCTATTACACTGAGTGGGAATGACAGGTATTGACACTGGGCTGCTTCCTATTACACTGAGTGGTAATGACAGGTATTGGTACTGGGCTTTTTCCTATTACACTGAGTGGTAATGAGAGGTATTGATACTGGTCTGTTTCCTATTACACTGAGTGGTAATGACAGGTATTGATACTGGTTTGTTTCCTATTACACTGAGTGGTAATGACAGGTATTGGTACTGGGCTTTTTCCTATTACACTGAGTGGTAATGACAGGTATTGGTACTGGGCTGCTTCCGATTACACTGAGTGGTAATGACAGGTATTGACACTGGGCTGTTTCCTATTACACTGAGTGCTAATGACAGGTATTGGTACTGGTCTGTTTCCTATTACAATGAGTGGTAATGACAGGTATTGATACTGGGCTGCTTCCTATTACACTGAGTGGTAATGACAAGTATTGATACTGGTCTGTTTCCTATTACACTGAGTGGGAATGACAGGTATTGATACTGGTCTGTTTCCTATTACACTGAGTGGAAATGAGAGGTATTGATACTGGGCTGTTTCCTATTACACTGAGTGGAAATGACAAGTATTGATACTGGTCTGTTTCCTATTACACTGCGTGGTAATCACAGGTATTGATACCGCGCTGTTTCCTATTACACTGAGTGGTAATCACAGGTATTGATACTGGGCTGCTTCCTATTACACTGAGTGGTAATGACAAGTATTGATACTGGTCTGTTTCCTATTACACTGAGTGGAAATGACAAGTATTGATACTGGTCTGTTTCCTATTACACTGAGTGGGAATGACAGGTATTGATACTGGGCTGTTTCCTATTACACTGAGTGGTAATCACAGGTATTGATACTGGGCTGCTTCCTATTACACTGAGTGGTAATGACAGGTATTGGTACTGGGCTGTTTCCTATTACACTGAGTGGTAATGACAGGTATTGATACTGGCATTGCCAGTGGAGGTGGTAGACGTGGGCACGATCGCGTCTTTTGAGATGTATCTGGACAGATACATGAATGGGCAGGAAGTAAAGAGATACAGACCCTTAGAAAATAGGCGACAGGTTTAGATAGATGATTTGGATCGGCGTCGGCTTGGAGGGCCGAAGGGCCTGTTCCTGTGCTGTAATTTTCTTTTCTCTTCTTTGTTGTTTGTTTGTTGCGTTTCCAGTGAAATAATAGAATAGATTGGATTGATGTTCTTTACAATAACCTGAAATGCAGCAAACAAAATGCAGTTTGCCTTGGCATCCATTGATGGAACCTAATTATTTTAATCTCTGCAGACCATCTAGAATGTCAGCTTTGTCATCAGAGTAGTCAATAATGGAGCATCAAATAAGTGATGCAAGAAGTCTAGAAGTAGCACCAGTTGGTCATCAGTGGTGGTCTCTGAATGGAACTGCAAGCTGACAACATCGATTGTTTATGCTCTTGCATTGATGGTGGCCACTTGTTTAGGGTACTGAGCACTTTTCTGGTCAATGAGCTATATCAAACCTTCCCATCCATTGTTTGTAATACATATAATAGAAGAATAGGAACATAAGATTTGCCAGGTGAAAATGACCAAGGACAATCTAGTTTGGCCTTCTATCATCCAGGTAGTCACTGGATCAAAATAATAATATAGTTGGCGAGTAACCAGAACAATTAATCTTTATCAACCCATCTATAACAGACCCAGACATAATGTGAGGAAACACCCAGTGTTGGAAAAATAATCTGTCTAATTTACAACAGAATGAATCAAGACTAAATGTGTCAGCCATTTCCCTCGGAAGCCTGTCACAGCCATCAGCAAATGTGCATCAAGAAGAACGTTCCGAAGAAGGGTCACTGACCCGAAACGTTAACTCTGCTTCTCTTTCCACAGAAGCTGCCAGACATGCTGAGTGAATCCAGCATTTCTTGTTTTTGTTTCAGATTTCCAGCATCCGCAGTATTTTGCTTTTATACAGCTGGCAGTTTGACCATAATTACAACTGCAGATTTTGGGCCATTGAGATAGTAGGACAGTGGAGCAAAAGCATGGTCAAAGAGGTAGAAGTGAAGAAACATCTTAAATGTGGACAAAGAGTGCTGGAGAGTTTTCGAATCATTGGGCTGGATTTTGCCATCGGAATGATGGCGAAACTGTCGAAGTTTGTGTCATTATTTCCTTGAAAATGACAGGAAAATTTGGAGTCCACACATGTGCAGTTGAAAGCAGTTCAAAATCTGGGCCATGGAACCATTAACTGACAAGCATAAAAGGGGGCATTCGGCCTATTGTATCTGCCTGTTATCTGAAAAAAAATATTGAATTTGTTCCAACTCTTACTCTTTCCCATAAGTCCTGTAAATGGTATCTCTTCAATTCTGAAGATGAGTCCAAAGTTTAGGGATTAAGTAGCTGCATCGACTGCCAACAATGGCGCACCAAAAAAAATTGGGGATGCACCAAAGGCCAGAATTGGATTAGCAAAAGATCTCAGTAAGTTCAAGAGGTGGAGGAGGTTGTAAAGGTAATCAGCAGCGAGGCTTTGGAAGAATTAGAAAATGAGGAAGTTAAAATTGAGGTGTTGCTGAAACTGAAGCGAATGTAGATCAGCGTGCACAAGAGTGAGGGCTGAATGGCACTTGATGAGAGTTAGGAGAGAGGCAGCAGAGGTTTGGATTAGGTCAAATTTAAAGTTGTTGCAAGATGGCCGATTGGCCACAAGAACATTGGAATACGTGAACTGAGTTTCACGCCAATGTGCTATGTTGATTTTTTTTTCAACCATCTGATTTGTTTTTTTTTAAAGAAATTTTAAAACAACAGATAAAAGGTGACTTTGCTTACAGCTTAAGACGGCCACTTAGTTTGCAAGGGCTATGATGTGAGATGAAATGTCTGCCCTGCTCCAGCAAGAACCAAGACATAGGAAATTTAAAGGGACTGCCTATTAACATTAGCAAGGCATCAAGACTATCACTTTTACAATGGGACCCTGGTTGTGAGAAAGAAATCCCCGGACATGAGCTGTTCATTTGCATGAAGATGAGTCCAGCAGATAGAGCAGTGGCACCACGGCTGGCACTGTTGTTCAGCAGGGAGGGACACAGCGCAGAAGAGCAATAGTTATAGGGGACTCTATAGTCAGGGACACAGATAGGCGCTTCTGTGGACGTGAAAGAGACTCCAGGATGGTATGTTGCCTCCCTGGTGCCAGGATCAAGGATGCATCTGAACGGACAGAGGGCATTCTGAAGGGGGAGGGTGAGCAGCCAGAGGTTGTGGTACACATCGGTACCAATGACACAGGCAGGAAGAGTGATGAGGTCCTGCAGGGGGAGTTTAGGAAGTTAGGTAGAAATTTAAAAGACTGGACCTCTAGGGTTGTAATCTCTGGATTAGTCCCTGTGCCACGTGCCAGTGAGGCGAGAAATAGGAAGATAGTGCAGCTAAACACGTGGCTGAGCAGCTGGTGTCGAAGGGAGGTTTTCAGATATCTGGACCATTGGGGTCTCTTCAGGGACAGATGGGACATGTACAAGAAGGACGGGTTGCATCTAAACTGGAGGGGCACAAATATCCTGGCCGCAAGGTTTGCTAGCGACATTCGTGAGGATTTAAACGAGTGTGGCAGGGGGGTGGGAACCAGAGCAGTAGGACAACAAGTGAAATAAATGAGGGGGAACGAGTAAATAAGGCCAGTAAGACTAAGAGGAAGAGCAGGCAGTGAGATGTTGCGGAGCACAGCGGGACTGGAGGTCTGAAGTGCATTTGTTTCAATGCGAGAAGTATAACAGGTAAGGCAGATGAACTTAGAGCTTGGATTAGTACTCAGAGCTATGATGTTGTTGCTATTACAGAGACTTGGTGGAGGGAAGGACAGGATTAGCAGCTAAATGTTCCAGGATTTAGAAGCTTCAGGCGGGATAGAGGGGGATGTAAAAGGGGTGGGGGAGTTGCATTACTTGTTAAGGAGAATATCACAGCTATAATGCGGGAGGACACATCGGAGGGTTCATGCAGCCAGGCAATATGGGTGGAGCTCAGGAATAGGAAGGTTGCAGTCACGATGTTGGGGGTTTACTACAGGCCTCCCAACAGCCAGCGGGAGGTAGAGGAGCAGATATGGAGACAGATTTTGGAAAGATGTAAAGGTAACAGGGTTGTGGTGGTGGGTGATTTTAACTTCCCCAATATTGACTGGGACTCACTTAGTGCGAGGGGCTTGGATGGGGAAGAATTTGTAAGGAGCATCCAGGAGGGCTTCTTGAAACAATACGTAGATAGTCCAACTAGGGATGGGGCCGTACTGGACCTGGTATTGGGGAAGAAGACCGGCCAGGTGGTCGAAGTTTCAGTAGGGGAGCATTTCGGGAACAGTGACCATAATTCCATAAGTTTTAAGGTACTTGTGGATAAGGATAAGAGTAGTCCTAGGGTGAAGGGGCTAAATTGGGGAAAGGCTAATTATAACAATATTAGGCAGGAACTGAAGAATTTAGATTGGGGGCGGCTGTTTGAGGGTAAATCAACATCTGACATGTGGGAGTCTTTCAAAAGTCAGTTGATTAGAATCCAGGACCAGCATGTTCCTGTGAGGATGAAGGATAAGTTTGGCAAGTTTCGGGAACCTTGGATAACGCGGGATATTGTGAGCCTAGTCAAAAAGAAAAAGGAAGAATTCATAAGGGCTGGAAGGCTAGGAACAGACGAATCCCTTGAGGAATATAAAGACAGTAGGAAGGAACTTAAGCAAGGAGTTAGGAGGGCTAAAAGGGGTCATGAAAAGTCATTGCCAAACAGGATTAAGGAAAATCCCAAGGCTTTTTATACATATATAAAGAGCAAGAGGGTAACCAGGGAAAGGGTTGGCCCACTCAAGGACAGAGAAGGGAATCTAAGTGTGGAGCCAGAGGAAATGGGTGAGGTACTAAATAAGTACTTTGCATCAGTATTCACCAAGGAGAAGGACTTGATGGATGATGAGCCTAGGGAAGGGAGTGTAGATAGTCTCAGTCATCTCATTATCAAAAAGGAGGAGGTGTTGGGTGTCTTGCAAAGCATTAAGGTAGATAAGTCCCCAGGGCCTGATGGGATCTACCCCAGAATACTGAGGGAGGCAAGGGAAGAAATTGCTGGGGCCTTGACAGAAATCTTTGCATCCTCATTGGCTACAGGTGAGGTCCCAGAGGACTGAAAAATAGCCAATGTTGTTCCTTTGTTTAAGAAGGGTAGCAAGGATAATCCAGGAAATTATAGGCCGGTGAGCCTTACATTAGTAGTAGGAAAATTATTAGAGAGGATTCTTCGTGACAGGATTTACATTTGGAAACAAATGGACTTATCAGCGAGAGGCAGCATGGTTTTGTGAAGGGGAGGTCGTGTCTCAATAATTTGATTGAGTTTTTTGAAGAAGTGATGAAGATGATTGATGAAGGAGGGGCAGTGGATGTTATCTATACTGACTTCAGTAAAGCCTTTGACAAGGTCCCTCATGGCAGACTGATACAAAAGGTGAAGTCACATGGGATCAGAGGGGAGCTGTCAAGATGGATACAGAACTGGCTCGGTCATAGAAGACAGAGGGTAGCAGTGGATGTTTGCTTTTCTGAATGGAGGGATGTGACTAGTGATGTTCCGCAGGGATCAGTGCTGGGACCTTTGCTGTTTGTAGTATATGTAAATAATTTGGAGGAAAATTTAGCTGGTCTGATTCGTAAGTTTGCGGATGACACAAAGGTTGGTGGAGCTACGGACAGTGATGAGGATTGCCAGAGGATACAGCAGGATATAGATCGGTTGGAGACTTGGACAGAGAAATGGCAGATGGAGTTTAATCTGGACAAATTTGAGGTAATGCATTTTTGAAGGTCTAATGCAGGTGGGAAGTGGACAGTAAATGGCAGAAACCTTAGGAGTATTGACAGGCAGAGAGATCTGGGTGTACAGGTCCACAGGTCACTGAAAGTGGCAATGCAGGTGGATAAGGTGGTCAAGAAGGCATACGGCATGCTTGCCTTCATCGGTCGGGGCATAGAGTATAAAAATTGGCAAGTCATGCTGCAGCTGTACAGAACTTTAGTTAGGCCACACTTAGAATATTGTGTGTAATTCTGGTCACCACACTACCAGAAGGACGTGGAGGCTGCAGCATGACTTGCACATTATTATACTCTATGCCCCGACCGATGAAGGCAAGCATGCTGTATGCCTTCTTGACTACCTTATCCACCTGCGTTGCCACTTTCAGTGACCTGTGGACCTGTACACCCAGATCTCTCTGCCTGTCACTACTCCTAAGGATTCTGCCATTTACTGTCTACCTCCCACCTGCATTAGACCTTCCAAAATGCATTACCTCACATTTGTCCAGATTAAACTCCATCTGCCATTTCTCCGCACAAGTCTCCAACTGATCTATATCCTGCTGTACTCTCTGACAATCCTCATCATTATCCGCAACTCCACCAACCTTTGTGTCGTCCGCAAACTTACTAATCAGACCAAAAGATCCTGGAGCAAAGATGGCACAGTGGTTAGCACCGCAGCCTCACAGCCCTGGCGACCTGGGTTCAAATCTGGGTACTGCCTGTGTGGAGTTTGCAAGTTCCCCCTGTGTCTGTGGGGTTGCCTCCGGGTGCTCCGGTTTCCTCCCACAGCCAAAAGACTTCCAGGTTGGGAGGTGTATTGGCCATTATAAATTGCCACTAGTATAGGTAGGTGGTCGGGGAATATAGGGACAGGTGAGGATGTGGTAGGAATATGGGATTAGTGCAGGATTAGTATAAATGGGTGGCTAATGGTTGGCACAGACTAGGTGGGCCGAAGGGCCTGTTTCAGTGCTGTATCTCTAAATCTAGAAAAATCAAACAATGTGTTAATGGTGTGTTGAAAGACAAAGCATTAGTACAAAATAGGTGTTAATGGGCTAAATATTGAACAGGAGCAAGTGCCAACATGAAAAAAAAAACAATGGGTAAGCAAACTGAACAAACTAAGATGAAATGAAATAAATGCAAAAAAGAAGGGGGTTGTGAAAAAAAGAAAAGACGACTAAACATGAAAGTAAAATGGGGGGCTGTCATGCTTCTTTAAACCCTCCTCACGTGAATGTAATTGTTGGAAAATTGTTGCTCATGGAATATTGAATTTTGGACAAGCCGAGTGTAAAATAAAAGTTCATTTTGAAGGCGAGTTTCTGAATTGTATTGCAGGTTATATTTGTACTGTTGGGCATCACTGTAAGCAGTGGAATAATATGAATGCATCACTAGTGATATAATGCAGCATCAGAATCGATCTAAATTGTAGACAGTGTTAATCCTGCCCTTTTACACCAGTGGTGAGTTCAAAATTCCCATTTCATAGAAGTTTAAGACACCATCCAATATCGACTGATTTCACTCTCATAATGTCCCCCCCACAATGATTCTGTATGCCCTGATCAGAGATACGAAGAACTGTACCAGAGGGGGATAGGATTAAATTGTTAATGCAGGTTAATTATTAGAGACAAAACCATTAAATGAAATGAATAATGACAAACTGTCGATCAATCTTAGATCTCAACTTAACCATTCAGAAACAGTGAAATTGTCCAAGAACTGAAAAGATTAGAAAGCGAGTCAGCTGACCCATATTGGATCAACAATGCATTTATCATTTACCTGTTAGAATTACTTTGTACAAATTATTAACAAGCTATATTTGCAAAAAGAAAAAGAACATTTCTGAGCTCTTAAAACATTTTTCGTCTGGCACTGGACCATTGTATTCAACTCAAGTGCAAAAACTTTAATTAAGAGAATGATCAAGTTACATAGCTTGTGCCGTTGTCAGAAAGAACACTGGGATCTTAATATGATTACATTAAAGAGAGAAAGAAAAATGAAGAGAGAAAGAGAGACAAAGAGAAAGAAAGGAAATAGGGAAGAAAGAAAGGAATAAAGAAATCCATTTTGCAACCTAAGGACGTCCCAAAGCTCTTTACAGCATATCTTTGAAGTGTAGTAACTGTTGTACTGTAGGCCGCCTAATTACCAAGGACCTGGAGATGCAGACTAAGATGCCAAGTACTGTAAATCTCTGGTTACTGATAAACCAGCTGCAGGTAGTAACTTACCTGGGACACCAACAGCAGCCAAAATCGGGTAGTAAATCTTTTGTACATCAAAAAGCGTCCATAGAATCTGCAGTCTGATCAGAAAACCAAGAGACATTATTTTCCTTTCGATCAGAATCGATGATTCGAAGGTTGGTCCTGATACTGAGAGCAATTCTCTGATCGTTACATTGAGAGGATTCGCCTTATTTATACAAGAGATAATCCAACCGAGCAGAAAATCGGATCCCATGTTGACTAGGATTAACTACACTCACTGAGCAAACAGATAAAGTCAATCGCTGCAACTCCAAGATTTTAAAAACAGAACAGCCGAATTTCCAATCAGGTAATGGCATGGAGGCCAAATTAAATGCTGAAATTTCATCCATTTATATTGCATATGAGCCTAACAAGAATTTCCACAGTTGTCTGGCCTGAGTGTTTCCAACTTTGCACGCTTTTACCACAGACTTCCAGCAAGAGCAGTGATTTGCTATTGTTTTAAGAATTGATAAGCCACAGTCTCACCACTTATTCGGGGCTCCTTCATTAATAAAATAAATTTACTTTTAAATATCAATTCCAGTTGCTGATAGCAGTCAGAATATTTACTTTTTGAAAAAAAAAGCAGGAAAAGAGAAACAGACCTCACGAGTTCAGGGCGTCCAACAGTATGGTCACTGTTGTAGTTTGGGGAATATTGTAACAATCACAGGCGACAAATAAATACACTCCTTGAGATTTCGTGTTACTGATTCTTTTACAATTAAAAATTAATAAAAATAATTCATTAGCTACCTCAGCAGGGAGAGGAATTTGAGATCCCCACATCAAATGTGTTACTCCACCGTCACACTGCGAAATGTTGAGGCTTTATCAACATTTATCAACATAATATCAAGGTTTCGGCTGATAAGTGGCAAGTAACATTCACGCCACACAAGTGCCAGGCAATGACCATCTCCAACAAGAGAGAATCTAACCATCTCCCCTTGACATTCAATGGCATTATCATCACTGAATCTCCCACTATCAACATCCTCGGGGCTACCACTGACCAGAAACTGAACTGGAGTAGCCATATAAATACCGTGGCTGCAAGAGCAGGTCAGAGGCTGGGAATCCTGTGGCGAGTAACTTCCCTCCTGATTCCCCAAAGCCTGACTACCATCTACAAGGCATAAGTCAGGAATGTGATCGAATACTCTCCACTGGATGGCTGCAGCTCCAATACTCAAGAAGTTCAACACCATCCAGGGCAAAGCAGCCCGCTTGATTGACAACCCATCTACCAACATTCACTCCCTTCACCACTGACGTACAGTGGTTACAGTGCGTACCATCTCCAAGATGCACTGCAGCAACGCACCAAGGCTCCTTAGACAGCACCTTCCAAACTCGCGACCTCTACCAACTAGAAGGGCAAGGGCAGCAAATGCATGGGAACACCACCACCTGCAAGTTCCCCTCCAAGTCACACACCATCCTGACTTGGAACTATATCTCCGTTCCTTCAATGTTGCTGCGTCAAAATCCTGGAACTCCTTTCCTAACAGCACTGTGGATGTACTTACCCTAGATGGACTGCTGTGGTTCAAGAAGGCAGCTCTCCACCACCTTCTCAAGGGAAATTAGGGCTGGGCAATAAATGCTGGCCTGGCCAGCGATGTCCACATCCCATGAATGAATAAATAAATAAAAAAACCTTAGATGGAGCATATCTCAACAAGTGTGATTCATCTTGAACCAATTCCTTACTAATGCTAAAAACAGAAAATGATGAAACTTTCAGCTCTGAAGAAAGTTAATCAACCTGAAATGTTAACTCTGTTTCACTCTCCACAGTGCACCTGCTGAGCGTTGCCAACATTTGATGTTTTTATTTCAGATTTCCAGCTTCTGCAGAATATTGCTTTTGTCCTAAATGGTGAAATTATCTTGCTGCCGGTTCCACATGATTCTTATCAGTGATTGCACAGCGTTTTGTTCTTAACCTGAATTACCAACACCTCCTTTTCCTAAACCTCTCATGAATTTGCGGCTTTGGCTGGTGGTGAATCAATTCTTTATTAAGTATATGACCAAAACGTGATCCCTTCACTGATCAGTGAGAGATGCCTGCGGGCACAGCAGAAGTCACCTCAACATTTTTCCAATGTTCTGAGCAGTTATCATACTCCTAAAGCTGTTTTCGTTATTATTTGTTCAGCTCATTGAACTGCAGTAATTCATTCTTTGAGCAGAGTGTTGCCAATGTTTCCACCTGCCCTTGCATCTCACTGATCAGCACCAATTCACCTACTGAGTTGCATACTATCTGTTCCACTAAACCCTCCATCTGACTGAACAATGCAAATGTAACTATTGAACCTAGTACTTCTCATCCCACCAACACCTTCATTAGAGTGATAAGCACTGATTCACCTCTCTACTTTAATACTATCCATCCCACTATCACCTCAATCTCGTTGTCAACTTTTGATTTACGGATAGACCCTAGTACTATCAGTCTCATTACTCATCCATCTTATTGGCCAACATTGGTTCAGCTGTGGAGCCTAGTGCTATATTTCCCACTACATTCTCCATCACTAACAGGAGAGTGACTTTCCTGAACCCTGTTCTGTGAGAAATACCTTAGCTAGTCATCACTGATCATAGTATTCATTGTTATTCAGGAGGCATCAATGTGTTGAAATTACTCATCTTATTTATCTCTGCTATATTTGAAAGAGTGACAGCAGTTATTCCTCTTGAAATTAAGTCAATAGCTCGTAAGGTTAAGAGCCACAGAGTCCAATACATGATATTTACGTTGGAACCATTCCAGAACTTGTTAGACAAGATTTTGAGCCTGTTAGACTGGAGCATGTCCCCATGGCCCAGATATATAGGCTTGTGATATTGAGTAAAACCAAATAACACCTGGCTGGTGATCCCAATAAAACCTGATAAGCTGAAAATAGGCTGGTGATCAAATAAACGCTGGTACACCACGATATTCAGTCTGTGGGCACGATAAACAGTGATGAACAAGATTTATAAGCTGTTGATCTTAGTAAATACTTATAACCCCAGGCATATAGGCTTGTGATTCCAATAACCGAAATAAAATCAGATATATAAGGTGTTGAGCTCAGCAAACATTGGTAACCCAACATATACAGGCTGCTATCTCGACTTTGGACCACACTTCATAATGACATTTCTGCAGCTACCAAATTGAGAAACCACAACCATTGGTGTTCGTGATCCCATTAAAACCATCTCTCTCTCTCTACCTTCTTGTTCCCCCAGTACACTGCTCAACTCTGCTCCATTCTCTACTGCTTTTTTTATTCTTTCATAGGCGTGGCTGGCAAGGCAAACATTTGTTGCCCATCCCTAATTGCCCTTGACAACTGAATGGCTTGCTGGGCTATTTCAGAGGATCAGAGAATCTTACCATCTCCCCTTGATGTTTAACACTATCATTGAATCCCCCACCATTAACATCCTGGGGGTAATCATTGACCAGGAATTTAACTGGACCAGCATATAAATACTGTGGCTACAAGTGCAACTCAGAGACTGGGAATTCTTCATGAGATTAACTGACCTCCTGATTGCGAAAGCTGTCCACCATCTATGAGGCACAAAATATGTTGTGACGGAAATCACACCTGCCAAATGGAAACATATTAATTTCGTCATATGGAACACTATTTGAATCTTTTTTTTACAGGACATTGCACAAAACATGCTTTAAAAATCCAACAGAGCTAAGCAGCTCAAAATATGGTTGCACGTTTGCATTCTGAGAGAGAGTTGCATAGAGAGACCATGGGAATGCCCCTGATTTAATTAGCGAGATAGGTTTGTCAATAGTGATGATCAAAAGACATTGAGAGACATTACCTTTGTAAGGGACAAACCTCCACAACTAGCCCTGCCCCTCCCCCCCCCCCCAACTCCCCACCGAGTGTCTGGAAGACTCCAAAGTCCAACTCCTCAGATACCAATACCTTCTATATTCATGTCTAAATCATTAATGCACACTACAAACAGCAAGGACCCCTAGCACCGATCCCTGTGGTACACCACTGGTCACAGGCATCCAATCACAAAAACAGCCCTCGACCATTATCCTCTGCCTCCTGCCACTAAGCCAATTTTGGATCCAATTTGGCAAATTGCACTGGATCCCATGGGCTCTTACCTTCTTAATCAATCTCCCATAAAGGATCTTATCAAAAGTCTTACTGAAGTCTATGTAGACTACATCAGCTGCTTTACCCTCATCGACACATCTAGTCACCTCCTTGAAAAATTCAATCATGTTAGTTAAACAGAATCTCCCCATGGCAAAGCAATGCTGACTATCCCTGATTAATGCCTGCCTCTCCAAGTGAAGATTTATCCTGTCCCTCCGAATTTTTTCCAATATTCCAATGTAGCCATGGTAGTTATATGGCTGCCCCAGTTCAGTTTCTGGTCAAAGGCAACTGCAGGTCGTTGATCCTGGGGGATTCACTGATCATAATGCCATTAAACATTTAGGGATTGCTGCTTAGATTCTCTCCAGTTTGAGAAAGTCATTGCCTGGCACTTGTGTGGCGTGCATGTTACTTGCCACTTATCAGGCCAAGCCGGGATATTGTCTACAAGAACACAAGTGAAAGTAAACCATCTGGCCCATCAAGTATGCTCCACCATTCAATATGATCATGGCTGATCTTGGGTTTCCATTCCAATTTCCTGCCGTCTCCCAATATCCCTTGATACCCTGGAGACTAAAACTCTATCTCTCCCAGCCTTAAATGTATTCAACAATGAAGCAGCCACAGCCCTCTGGGGTACAGACTACCAAGACTCACAAGTGAAGTAATTTCTCCACATCTCAGTCCCGAATGATTGGCCCCTTGTGCTGAGACTCTGCCCCTGTATTCTTGATTCCCCGACCAGCGGAAACAACCTCTGACCTTCTACCCTATCAAGCCCTGTCAGAATCGTGAGTGTCTCAATTTCATTGGCTCCCATTCCTCTAAACTCCAGAGAATATAGGCCCAATTTACTCAGCCTCTCTTCATCGGACACCCACTCATCCCAGGGACCAATTTAGTAGATCTTCGCTACTCCACCTCTAGTGCAAGTGCATCATTTCTTAAAGGTGGCAGCCATATGTGGGCAGCGCAGTGGCATAGTGGTTAGCACTGCAGTATTACAGCCCCAGCGACCTAAATTCAGTTCTGGGTACTGTTTGTGCAGAGTTTGCAAGTTCTCCCTGTGACTGCATGGGTTTCTGCCACAGCCAAGGACTCGCAGGTTGATCGGTAAATTGGCCATTACAGATTGCCCCTCGTGTAGCTAGGAGAATTGTGGGTATGTGGTTGGGCAGATAGGATTAATGTAGGGTTAGTATAAATAGGTGATTGATGGTTGGCACAGATTTGGTGGGTGGAAGGGCATGTTTCAGTGCTGCATGACTCTATGAAAGCTGCACACAGTATTCCAGGTGTGGTCTCATCAAAGCCCTGTGCAATTTTAGTAAGACCTCATCATTCTTGTACTCCAATCCCCTTGCAATAAAGGTCAACGTGCCATTTGCCTTCCTAATAGCCTGCTGCACCTGCATGTTAACTTTTGTATTCCTTGTACAAGTAGCCCAAGTCTCTCTGAACATCAACATATACCAGTTTCACACCTGTTCAAAATAGTCTGTTTTAATCTTTTTACAACCAAAGTGAACAACTTCACACTCCCCTACATTATACTCAATTTGCCAACTTGTTGTCCACTCAATTAACCTGTCTACATCTCTTTGCAGCCTCTCTATGCCCTCCCTGGAGCTTACCTTTCCACCGAACCTTGCATTACCATCAAACCTAGAGACATTACTCTCTGTCTCTTCATCCAAGTTATTAATATAGAGTGTAAATAGCTGAGGCCCCAGCACTGATCCTTGTGGTACCCCACTATTCACTGGCTGCCAACTTGAAAATGCCTCATTAATGCCCAATCTTTGCTTCCTGTCTGTTAACCAATCCTCAATCTACACTAAAATATTACCCCAAGACCATGCGCCCTTGTCTTGCCTATTCATCTTTTATGTGGCACCTTATCGAATGTCTTTTTGAAATTCAAGTAAACTACATCTACTGGTTCCCCTCTATCTACCCTCCCAGTTACATCCTCAAATAATTCTAGTGAATTTGTCAAACAGGATCTCCCTTTAGGAAAACCATGCTGACTTGTTCTAATCATACTATGCTTTTCCAAGTACAATGTTAAGACTTCCTCAATAATAGTTTCTAGCAACTTCCCAACAACTGATGTAAGGCTAACTGGCCTATAGTTCAAGGTTTTCACTCGACCTCTTTTCTTGAAAAGTAGTGTAACACTTCCAATCTGATGGGAACATTCCTGAATCTAAAGATTCTGGAAAATGATAGACATTGCATCCACTATCTCTGCAGCTATCTCTTTTAGAACCCTCGGGTGTAGGCCACCTGGTCAAGAACAAAGAACAAGGAACAGTACAGCACAGGAACAGGCCATTCGGCCCTCCAAGCTTGCGCTGATCTTGATGCCTGCCTAAACTAACACCTTCTGCACTTCCGGGGCCCATATCCCTCTATTCCCTTCCTATTCATATATTTGTCAAGATGTCTCTTAAACATCGCTATCGTAGCTGCTTCCACCACTCCCTGTGTAAAAAACTTGCCTCGCACATCCCCTCTAAACTTTGCCCCTCGCAAATTAAACCTGTGTCCCCTAGTAACTGACTGTTCGACCCTGGGAAAAAGCTTTTGACTATCCACTCTGTCCATGCCGCTCATGACTTTGTAAACCTCTATCATGTCGCCTCTCCGCCTCCGTCGTTCCAGTCAAAACAATCCGAGTTTTTCCAACCTCTCCTCATAGCTCATGCCCTCCAGACCAGGCAACATCCTAGTAAACCTCCTCTGTACCCTCTCCAAAGCCTCGACGTCCTTCTGGTAGTGTGGTGACCAGAATTGCACGCAATAGTCTAAGTGTGGCCTAACTAAGGTTCTGTACAGCTGCAACATGACTTGCCAATTTTTGTACTCTATGCCCCGACCCATGAAGGCAAGCATGCCTTTTGCCTTCTTGAGTACCTTATCCACCTGCGTGGCCACTTTCAGTGACCTGTGGAACTGTACACCCAGATCTCTCTGCCTGTCAATACGCCTAAGGGTTCTGCCATTTACTGTATACGTCCCACCTGCATTAGACCTTCCAAAATGCATTACCTCACATTTGACCGGATGAAACCCCATCTGCCATTTCTCCGCCCAAGTCTCCAACCGATCTATACCCTGCTATATCCTCTGACAATCCTCATCATTATCCGCAACGCCACCAACCTTTGTGTCATGCGCAAACTTACTATTCAGACCAGCTACATTTTCCTCCAAATCATTTATATATACTACAAACAGCAAAGGTCCCAGCACTGATCCCTGCAGAACATCGCTAGTCACATCCCTCCATTCAGAAAAACACCCATTCACTGCTACCCTCTATCTTCTATGACCGACCCAGTTCTGTATCCATCTTGCCAGCTCACCTCTGATCCCGTGTGACTTCACCTTTTGTACCAGTCTGCCATGCGGGATCTTGTCAAAGGCTTTACTGAAGTCCATATAGACAACATCCACTGCCCTTCCTTCATCAATCATCTTCGTCACTTACTCAAAAATCTCACTCAAATTATTGAGACACGACCTCACCTTTACAAAACCATGCTGTCTTTCGCTAATAAGTTCGTTTGTTTCCAAATGGGAGTAAATCCTGTCCTGAATGATCCCTTCTAATAGTTTCCCTACCACTGACGTAAGGCTTACCGGCCTATAATTTCCTGGATTATCCTTGCCACCCTTCTTAAACAAAGGCACAACATTGGCTATTCTCCAGTCCTCTGGGACCTCACCTGTAGCCAATGAGGATGCAAAGATTTCTGTCAAGGCCCCAGCAATTTCTTCCCTTGCCTCCCTCAGTATTCCAGGGTAGATCTCATCAGGCCCTTGGGACTTATCTATCTTAATGCTTTGCAAGACACCCAACACCTCCTCCTTTTTGATAATGAGATGACTGAGGCTGTCTGCACTCCCTTCCCTAGCCTCATCATCCACCAAGTCCTTCTCTTTGGTGAATACAGATGCAAAGTACTCATTTAGCACCTCACCCATTTCCTCTGGCTCCACACATATATTCCCATCTCTGTCCTTGAGTGGGCCAACCCTTTCCCTGGTTACCCTCTTGCTCTTTATATATGTATAAAAAGACTTGGGATTTTCCTTAATCCTGTTTGCCAATGACTTTTCATGACCCCTTTTAGCCCTCCTAACTCCTTGCTTAAGTTCCTTCCTACTGTCTTTACATTCCTCAATTACTTCGTCTGCTCTTAGCCTTCCAGCCCTTACAAATGCTTCCTTTTTCTTTTTGACTAGGCTCACAATATCCCGTGTTATCCAAGCTTCCCAAAACTTGCCAAACCTGTCTTCCTTCCTCACAGGAACATGCTGGTCCTGGATTCTAATCAGCTGACGTTTGAAAGACTCCCACATGTCAAATGTTGATTTACCCTCAAACAGCCGCCCCAATCTAAATTCTTCAGCTCCTGCCTAATATTGTTATAATTAGCCTTCCCCCGATTTAGCACCTTCACCCGAGAACTGTGGACTTGTCAGATTTTAATCCCTCAGGTTTCTCCAATAGTTTCTCTCAGCCAATATCAATTTACCAAATTTTCTTACTCTTTTTAGCCCCTGGGTTACTGCTTATTTCTGATATGGATCTTGTGTCTTCTGCTGTGAAGACAGTCACGAAATACTTTTCAATGTACTCACTATTTAAGAAGGGAGGGAAAGAGAAAACAGGGAATTACAGACCTGTTAGCCTTACAACAGCCATTGGGAACATGCTCGAACCTATTCTAAAGGATGTGATAAATGGACACTTGGATAATAACGACCTGATTGTGCATCGTCAACATTGCTTTATGAATGGAAAATCATGACTGACGAACCTGTTGGAATTTTTTGAGGATGTTACTAACAGAATTAATGAAGGAGAGTTGGTGGATGTCGTCTGCTTGGATTTTCAGAAGGATTTTGATAAAGTTCCACACAGGAGGTTGTTTAGTTTATGTTTAGAGATACAGCACTGAAACAGACTTTTCAGCCCACCGAGTCTGATTAGATTTATACTAATCCCATAGCCCTATCACATCCCCGATTGTCCCTATGTTTCCCTACCACCTACCTATACTAGGGGCAATTTATAATGGCCAATTTACTTATCAACCTGCAAGTCTTTTGGCATGTGGGAGGAAACCGGAGCACCCGGAGAAAACCCACACAGACACAGGGAGAACTTGCAAACTCCACACAGGCATTACCCAGAATTGAACCCGCGTCGCTGAAGCTGTGAGGCTGCAGTGCTAACCACTGCACCACTGTGCCGCCCATTGGTTAGCAAAATAAAAGTACATAGGATAGGAGGTAACATACTGGCATGGACTATGGATTGGTTAACAAGCAGAAAGCAGCGAGTCGGAATAAACTGGTCATTCTCACATTGTTAGGCTGTGACTAGTCGTGTACCACAGGGATCAGTGCTTGGGCCCCAGCTGTACATAATATATATCAATGATTTGGATGTGGGGATCAAATGTTGTATTTCTAAGTTCACAGATGACACAAAACTAGGTGGAATATGTGTTGCGTGGAAGATACAAGGGGATTTGGACAGACTTAGTGAATGGGCAAGAATATGGCAGATGGAATATAATGTGAAAAAAATATGAGGTTATCCACTTTGGTAGGAGGAATAGATGTGCAGAGTATTTCTTAAATGGTAAGAGATTAGAAAGTTAAGTTGTCCAAAGGGACCTGGGAGTCTTTTTGTCAATAATTCACTGAAAGCTAACATGCAGGTGCAGCAAGCAATTCGGAAGTGTAATGATATGGTGGCTTTATTGCAAGAGGATTTGAGTCCAGGAGTAGTCAAGTCTTGCTTCAATTGTATAGAACCATGATTATACCGCACCTCGAGTACTGTGTGCAAAATTGGTCACCCTTACCTTAGGAAGAATATTATTGCCATAGAGGGAGAGCAACGAAGGTTGACCAGAGTTGTTCCTGGTATGGCGGGACTGTCCTCTGAAGAAAGATTGGGGAATATGGGCCTGTATTCTCTAGAGTTTCGAAGAATGACGGGTGATCTCATTGAAATCTACAAAATACTTAAAGGGATAGACAGGGTAGATGCAGGTAAAATGTTTCCCTTGTTGGGTCGTCTAGAACCAGGGGACACCATTTCAAAATAAGTAGGTAGTCACTTAGGACAGAGCTGAAAAGAAATTTCTTTACACAGTGAGTTGTGAATCTTTGGCATTCTCTATCCCAGAGGGCTTTGGAAGTTTAGTCACTGAGTACGTTTACAGCAGAGATTGGCAGATTTCTAAATACAAATGACATAAGGGGATATGAGGATAGTGTGGGAAAAAGAAATTGAAGTGAATCACATTGAATGGTGGGGCAGTCTCGATGGGCTGAATGGCCTACTCCTATGTTCCCATGTCCTTATTTTCCTGTGCCTCAGCCATTTCCACATTCCCCATGTTGATTTCTCCTGTCTCTGCCTCTAAAGGCCCAACTTCTGCTTTAGCTACTCCCTTCCTTAATATATAGTTATTAAAGCCCATACAATCTGTTTTATATTGCTGGTTAGTTTACTCTCATATTCTATTTTTCCCCTTTATCAACTTTTTGGCGGCCTTTTGCTGGTTTCTAAAACACTCTCAATACTCAGACTTGCTCCTATTTTTTTGCAATATTGTAAGCCTCTTCTTTTTGTCCAATACTCTCCTTAACTTCCTGAGTGAGCAACAGACGGGACTTTCGTAATGAGCTCTTGTTTTTGAACGGAATGTACCTTTGAATGGTTTCTTTAAATGTTTCCCACTGTTCATTTGCCGCCATATCTTCCAGTCTATTTACATAATTAACTTTATCCAGTTCTCCCGTCATACCTTCAAATTAGTTTTGTTCAAGTTTAAGATTATTGTTTGTGATTGAAATGTGTCACTTTCAAACTTAACGTGAAATTCAATGGTATGTTTCCAATTGGATCTTTTACTTTGACATTGCTTAGTAACCTTGCTTCATTGTGCAATACGAGATCTGAGACAGCTTTATTCCCACAATGTATTCCTCCAAGTAACTCTCACGTAAATATTCTACATACTCATCTTCTCGACCACTGTTGCCAATCTGATTGTCCCTGTCAATATGCAGATTAAAGTCCCCCACAATTAATACATTAACTTTTTTGCATGCTTCAATAATTTCCTGTTTAATATTCTGTCCAATAATATAATTACTGTTAGGGGGCTGTAAACTGCCCCCACCACTGTTTTCTGACTCCTGCTATTCCTAATTTCCACCTAAACTGATTCTACGTCATAACCTTCTTCTTAATGTCCTTATGTTGTCCTTTACTATGAGGGCTACCCACCTTCCTGTGCCATTCTGTCTGTGTCTCTGAAATGTTGTGTACTCTGGAATGTTCATTTCCCAACCTTGGTCTCCTCTCGTACACTTCACAATCTACCACTTCTCTCATATTCATATGTATTAGTTGCATGTTAATTTTAATTAATTGTATACAGGTATTGGGCATGTACTGGGGCTTAACCTGTTGCCTTGTGGAAAGGAACAGACTGAAACAGTGGTTATTTTGTCAGGAGATCCAAATTTTGACTATGTAGTTCTAAATAAATATTTGAAAAAATGTGCAAATATTGTCTCCAGTTAACCACCTGAATTCTTGGAATAAGACATGGTAGCTGACAATGGTTGCCTCGTTGAAGTTTGTAAATTTAGAAAAGAGAATAGTAAACATTAAATCCACGTGGCCACTGTGGAAAATGGCAGAAACCAAGTGTAATTTGTTGGGGCATGTTTACGTTCTGATGTTCTTGGAGGCTGAACCATATGACCAGTGGAAGACTGACAGAAACTACGTGGACATGAGTTTTGTCCCTTTGAAGAGAAAACTCGGTATAACTTTGGCGTTGTTACTTCCTACGAGAAATAAAATCCGAAGTAAAGTATTGTGAAATGACCTTAAGAACTGTAAGTGACGGTCACTGGGGGAAGCGATGTTGTGACACACGTGACCAGGGAGTTGTGGATGTAGCCTGACAGAGTGAGATGTGTATATATGTGTTTTTTTTTGATTAGAGATACAGCACTGAAACAGGCCCTTCGGCCCACCGAGTCTGTGCCGAACATCAACCACCCATTTATACTAATCCTACACTAATCCCATATTCCTACCAAACATCCCCACCTGTCCCTATATTTCCCTACCACCTACCTATACTAGTGACAATTTATAATGGCCAATTTACCTATCAACCTGCAAGTCTTTTGGCTTGTGGGAGGAAACCGGAGCACCCGGAGAAAACCCACGCAGACACAGGGAGAACTTGCAAACTCCACACAGGCAGTACCCGGAATCGAACCCGGGTCCCTGGAGCTGTGAGGCTGCGGTGCTAACCACTGCGCCACTGTGCTGCCCTTTGTGCAGTAACTTTATATATATGTTCCAGTTAAGTTATGATAAAAACCCTTCTTTTCTTTGGATATTACTTGGAGTCTTGTGAGTCATACAATAGCTCACATATTATAGGAACATGTAATATTACATGGTGGAAACGTTTGGGATGCATCTTTTTTCTGAAGACCACCAAATATTACATAGTAGCAACATTTGATCCTTTTTCTGAAGCACGCACCAAGTGAGAACAAGGATTTCTCCAGTGGAGACAGGCAGGCCCAGCCAGCTGCCGATCTGGAGTTGCTGGAGATCTGGCTGGAGAGCAGTTAGCAGGCGACCTACAACAGCACAGCAATCCAGGCTATTGACAGCACTCCAGGCGGAGTTAAAACTCTGTGAGTAGAGTAGACCATTTACCAGGATATTGGGGCATTCACCTAATCTGGTAGTGGATCAAACATTTGAAAAGAAGTAGCTGAAGCCAATACTGTGGTAGTTTTCTCGTTTTGATGCTTCGTTGGTAGTGTCTAAACCAAAAAGAGAGGGAAAAACTCAACAGTGCCACTGGAGGGCCTCAACACAAAGAAAAAGACTGGTTCTGGCAGCTGCTGGTACTGCAAGGTACAGCTGGCTGAAAAAAAATATTTTTTCGACTTACTCTCATGTTTAAAGGAGCAGGCCTGCAAAAAATGAATCTGCCCAAACAGGAAAAAAGGTATGCTTAAGAAAAAGAAATTTGTAAAAAGACTGATATGTATAGAAAGAAGTGGGCTCATTAAGATAATAACTTTCAGATATCCAGTTATAGAATGGGTGTCATTGGTCCTATCATCTGAAATTAAACTCTTAAGACAACAAATGGAACTGTGTTTCCTGGGACCAAGAAATCGGCAGAATAGATCACAAACTATCAAAATTGAAATCACACTGGGCAGCGAGAGCTTTCAATGGATGACGATATCAAGATTTTTAGCTGAGTATCAGAAGGAACCTAGCAAGCTACTGAAATTCCTGCTGCAGAAATTCAAGGTGAAGGCAAATTTCCGAGTACATAGGCATGAGTTTATTACCTACCAGCAAAGGCAAGACCAGTTTGATGCAAGGTGCCAAGACAAAGATCAAGAATGAGACTTCACAGATATTGGATAGCCAGAACGGGTTATAGAGCTAGTAATCACGTCTACCCCAACAGAGGGCTTTCAAAAGGACCTGCTGGAAAAGAAGAAACGTCACCCCATAGATTCACTGCTCAATGATAGAAGGAAATTTGTAACTATCATGGCTGTATGCCAACAGTTACAAGCGTTGTGGGTGGTGACAAAAATTGGTATGGTAACCAAGGCTCAGAGAGCTGCTAAGCCTTGCGAAAAATGTGGCCTGACTCACTAAATTCGCAGTTGCCCAGCGTACCAGGCCCTGTGTAAAGCTTGTGTCATGCAAAGCCAATGGGCAAGGCAGTGCAGAAGGCCGAGCTCAGGAATGGTGGCAGATCACGTGCAGAGCGAATGTCTGCAAGGAAGGATGGCAAGCACAACACAGATATGCCAACAAACAACAAAAGCCCAAGCATGTGCATCAGGTTGGCACAGAGAGAGATTGCCAGGAGGGCATTGATGAAGAGCACACACATGTGCATACAGCGAGCAGCATTTCATTTAGTTAACTTGGATCAACATGTCAATTGTATAATGCAATCTGAGGCATTAGCCATGATCAGAATTACATGGCTGCAGAAGAGTGGTGAGCATAAGCTCTGAGTGAAAATCGACTCTGCAGCAAGTGCAGATATTTTGCCGATCCGTATACTGAGGGACAAGCATCTAAAGAAATGGGAATTTATGGTCGGATCAACCACAGCTAGGCTAACTGCCTACAATGGTTCTCCAATCAAGTGAATTGGAACAATAACCTTACAGTGCATCTATGGGAGCTCTGAATGGCTACCAGACATGTTTGACATTGTTGGCATAATTGGAACCGCTGGTGCAGGACTTCCAATCTGTCAAAATTCACGAATTGTTACAATACATGAAGTCAGTAATGCACTGAAGATGGTAGAAGTGTCCAGGTTGAGTGGATCAGGCACGTCCATGTAAAGGACACCATGAAGGCTAGGAGTCTCTCCTCGGGCTTCAGTTCATTGCAACAAGTACCCAGAGGCCAGAGGGTTTGCTAGTGATTGGTTAGGTTACTGGTCATTATTTTTCTAATAAAAGGAAAATGAAGGCATCGTATGACAGGCAAGCAAGACCAGAATTGGCTCGATTGTGAATAGGGCAGAAGGTCAGAGCCCTCAATAATGCATCAGGAACTTGGTATCCTGAAGAGGTTGTGAGGATATGTGACCATCCCAGATCATATGAGGTCCAGAAAGTCAATGCAATTCTCAGATGGAACCAAAGTCAACTCAGAGAACTGTACACCAACACTACATGTGACAACACTGTGGCATCGTGGACATGTTCAAAGACAAATTCAAAGAGCGGGACAGGGGAGGCAGTGGAGACAGGCAGCAGCACGGAAAAGAACAGGAGAGAGGAGGACCCAGAGACAGACAACAGCAACTAAAAGAGCGGGAGAGAGGAGGATCCAGAGACAGCCAGCAGCACCGAAAACAGCAGGAGGAAGGAGGACCTGGAGACAGACAGGAGCTCCTAAAAGAGCAGGAGAAAGGAGGACCTGGAGACAGGCAGGAGCACCTAAAACAACAAGAGGGAGGAGGACCTGGAGACAGATCGGAGCTCCTAAAATGGCAGGAGAGAGGAGGACCTGGAGACAAACAGGAGCACTTAAAAGAGCAGGAGGGAGGAGGACCTGGAGACAGGCAGGAGCACCGAAGAGTGTGGAAGAGAGGAGGACCTGGAGACAGACAGGAGCACCTAGAAGAGCGGGAGGTAGGAGGACCTGGAGACAGACAGGAGCTCCTAAAAGAGCACTCCCGTCCAGCCAGGTTCAGGCTGTTGCTGCAGAGCGCATCTGCCACGTTTTGAAAGAAAACAATGTGTGACATCGCAGGAAGACTGGTATTTGATTGTTTGTTGAGTATTTTTCTCATTTCCCTTTCAAAACTTGGGTAAATTTAGTAATTGTATTGTATTATTAGAGGCAGTAGGCTTTACTAATTGAAGTAAAGCTGATTTGATTGGCTGGTGAGTGTTTCCTATTTACGAAGAAATTTCATTCGGGGAAATAAGAATATAAGCACAGGCAGGACTAGGGATATTAATTAAAATATAATCAGTAAAATAATGAATTAATTACGCACGATAAAAATGGCAGGGCAGGTGATGTGTGGCAGCTGCAGAATGTGTTAGATTGTAGACGCCTGTGTGATCAAAGGCAAACGCATCTGCAATAAGTGTCTGTGGCTGACGGAACTTGGGCTCAGAGCCATTGAGCTAGAGGCCGAGCTGCAGACACTGCAACACATCAGGGAGGGGGAAAGTTACCTGGACACTTTGTTCCATGAGGCGCTCATACCCTTAGGATAGGGTCGTCTGATTTGATCCATGGTCAGGGACAGGAGGCAATGAGTGAGGCAAGTATGGGGATTGAGAAGGTAGAAGTTGTGGAGACTCAACCCTGGAAGTTTCCCAACAGGCTTGAGGTTCTTGCAGCCTATATGGATGAAAGCGGGGGCTTCAGGGTGGATGAGCAAAATGACCACGGCACCGTGGTATAGGAAGCCATTCAAGCGGGTGTGTTAATAGGGAATGTAGTGTCAATAGGGCACAGTATAAGTAGGGGCTGGACATAGTTCTCTGCAGCTTAGAGCGAGAGTTCAGAAGACTGTGTTCCCTGCCTGGTGCAAATGTATGACAGTAGATAGGCAATGGCTTGCATTTAAAGAATTAATACATGGTTTACAACAAATTTACGTTCCCATGAGGCACAAGATCCCAGCCGGACAAATGATTCAACCATGGCTAACAGGAGAAGTTAAAGATTGTGTTCGATCAGTGGAAGAAGCTTATGATGTTGCCAAATATGTAGTAAGTCTGAGGATTGGGCGCATTTTAGAATTCAGCAAAAGAAGAGCAAAAAACTGATGAGGAAAGAGAAAATAGAATATGAAAGTAAACTAGCGAGAAACATATAAATGGACTGTAAAAGCATCAATAGGTATGTAAAAGGAAAAGATTTGCAAAGACAAACGTGGGCCCTCCCATAGCAGAGACAGGATCATTTACAAGAGGGATTAAGGAAATGGCAGAGACACGAAGCAGATACTTTGTGCCTGTCTTCACAGAGGAAGATTTTTTTTTAAAAACTCAGAAATCCTAAAGACCCAAGTGATGAGCGAGAATGAGAAATGGAAAGAAACCAGTATTAGGAAAAAATGGTACTGGACGGGCTGAAAGTTGATAAATCCCCTGGGCCTGATGATCAGCATTCTGGAGTGTTGAAGTATGTGGCTGGAGAGATTGTGGATGTGTTGGTGGTCGTCTTCCAAAATTCTATAGATTCTGGAACAGTTCCTGCAGATTGGAAGGTATCAAATGTAACCCCACTATTTAAGAAGGGAGCGACAGAAGATATGGTGAACTAAAGACCTGTTTGCCTGACAACAGCAGTGGAGAAAATGGAAGAATCTATTTTCAAGGATGTGATAACTGGACAGTTAGAAAATGATGGTAGGATTCAGCAAAGTGAACACCGATTTATAAAAGGGAAATCCTGTTTCACAAATTTGTTCGGGTTTTTTGAGGATGTAATGAGCAGGATGGATAAGGGGGCACCAGTGGATATGGTGTATTGGATTTTAAGAAGGCTTTCGATAAGGTCCCAATAAGCAAAATTAGTGCACATAAGATTAAGGGTAATATATTGGCATGGATTGAGAATTGATTTAAGGACAGCAAGCAGAGGGTATGGATAAAAGAGCCATTCTCAGGTTGGCAGGCTGTGACTAGTCGGGTCATAGAAATTAGGAGCAGGAGTGGACCACACTCTAGAGCCTACTCCGTCATTCAACAAGATCATGGCTAATCTGATTGTAACCTCACCTCCACATTCCCGCCTACCCCCGACAATCTTTCACCCCTTGTTTATCAAGAATTTATTGACCTCTGCCTTAAAAATGTTCAAAGGCTCTGACTCCACCACCTTTTGCGGAAGAGAATTCCAAAGACTCATGACCCTCTGAGAGAAAAAAAATGTCTACTCATCTCTGTCTTAAATGGACAACATCTTATTTTGTAAACAGTGACTCATAGTTCTAGATTCTCTCTGAAGAGGAAATGTCGTTTCCACATGCACCCTGTCAAGACCTGTTAGGATTATCTATGTTTCAATCAAGTTGCCTCTTACTCTTCTAAACTCCAGCCTAGCCTATCCAACCTTTCCTCATAAGTCAACCCGCCCATTCCAGCTTAATTCCAGTCCAATAAACCTTCTCTGAAATGCTTCCTTTACATTTACATCCTTCCTTAAATAAGGAGACCAATACTGTACACAGTACCCCAGGTGTGGTCTCACCAATGCCCTGCATAACTGAAACATAACCTCCCTACATTTTTGTTCAATTCCCTTTGCAATAAATGATCACATTCTATTAGCTTTCCTAATTACATGCTGTACCTGCATACTAACCTTTTGCAATTCACCCAGATCCCTCTGTATCTCGAAGCTCTGCAAGCTCTCACCATTTAGATAGTATGCTTCTTTTTTATTCTTCCTACCAAAATGGACAATTTCACATTTTCCCACATTACACTCCATTTGCAAGATCTTTTCCCACTCACATGACCTATCTATATCCCTACGTCTTCTCCTCTGTCCTCTACACAACTTATTTCCCTACCCATCTTTGTGTCATCAGCAAATTTAGCAACCATACCTTTGGTCCCTTCGTCCAAGTCATTTAAATAACTTGTAAAAAGTTGAAGTACCAGCACTGATTCCTGTGTCACAACACTCGTTACATCTTGTCAACCAGAAAATGACCCATTTGTGCTTACTCTGTGAATCCTGTTAACTAGCAATCTTCTATCCTTGCCAAAATGTTAACCCCTCTACCATGAGCTTTTATTTTCTGCAATAATCTTTGGTGTGGCATCTTATCAAATGCCTTCTGGAAATCTAAGTACAGTACATCCACTTGTCCCCCTTTATCCACAGAACATGTTACTAAGAAGCATAGAAAACCATAGAAAATTACAGCACAGAAGGAGGCCATTCAGCCCATCGTGCTCATGCTGGCTGAAAAAAACTAGTCGCTCAATCTGATCCCTCCTTCCAGCACCTGGTCCATAGCCTTGCTGGTTACAACATTTCAGGTGCATGTCCAGGTACCTTTTGAAAGAATTGAGGGTTTCTGCCTCCACCACCAATCCTGGCAGTGAATTCCAGACACCCACCACCTTCTGGGTGAAAAAGGTTTTTCCTCATGTCCCCTCTAATCCTTCTACCAGTCATCTTAAATCTGTGCCCCTGGTAACTGATCTCTCCACTAGGCGAAACAGGTTCTTCCTGTCTACTCTATTGTGGCCCCTCATGATTTTGTACATCTCAATTAAGTCACGCCTTAGCCTCCTCTGTCCTCAGGAAAACAACCCTGGCCTATCCAATATTTCCTCATAGCTGCAACTTTCAACCCCTGGCAACATTCTTGTAAATCTCCTCTGTACTCTCTCCAGAGCAATAATCTCCTGACTGTACTGTGATGACCAGAACTGTACGCAGTACTCCAGCTGTGGCCAAACCAGCATTTTCTACAATTCCAGTATTATGTCCCTGCTTTTGCATTTTATAACTGGACCAATAAAGGAAAGCATTCCATATGCCTCCTTCACGACTCTATCTACCTGCCCTGCCGCCTTCAGGGATCTGTGGACTTGACTCCAAGGTCTCTGACTTCCTCTATGCCTCTCAATATCCCCCCATTTATTATGTATTCCCTCGCTTTGTTTGCATTTGTTTATCATTCTGGAGTCCTCCCACTGGTCTGCAACTGATGTTCCTTCGGGTAGCTGTATCCAGTCCACTTTTACAAGGTCAACTCTCAGTTTCGTAAAATGTGCCTTCACCCAATTTAGAACCTTTATTCCTGCTTTATCTTTGTCCTTTTCCATGATTATGCTAAAAGTAACTGTTTTATGGTCACCATCTCCAAAATGGTCACCCATTGTTACTTCATCCACTTACTCAGCTTCATTACAAAAGACTTAGTATGGAATTCCGCCCCCTCTCGTTGAGCTTGTTACGTCATGGGTAAAAAAGTTCTCTTGAATGCAGTAAAGGAATTTTGTCCCATCTGTGCCCTTCACACTGTTTGCATCCCAGTTGATATTGGGGTAGTTGAAATCCCCATCTATTATTGCCCATTAGTCCTTGCACTCAGAACTTTGCTTGCATATTTGTTCTTCAACCTCCCTCTCACTATTTGGGGGTCTATAGTACACTCCTAGTAGTGTGGCTGTCCCTTTTTTTATTCCTGAGTTACACCTAAATGGCCTCGTTTGATGATTCATTTAGCATATCATCCCTCCTCAAAGCTGTTATTGATTCCTTAACTAATGATGCCACACCCTTTTTTAGCCCCTCTCTATCCCGCCTGAAAACTCAATATCCAGAGATTTTGAGCTGCCATTCTTGTCCCTCTTTAAGCCAAGTTTCCATTATAGCAATGACATCGTGTTGCCATGTGTCTATCTGTGCCCTCAGCTCATCGGCTTTATTTACTATACTCCTTGAATTTAAACACCCTTTAACACTGCCAAATTCCTGTGCTGCACACTTTTTAACCTTTGCTTCTTCTGTCTTTCAGAGTCACTCATTAATTTTCTGCATCCTGTTCGATGCCCTGAAATTGTCCTATTTAACACAGCGCTCAGATTCCCATCCCCCTGCAAAACTAGTTTAAACCATCTCCAACAGTACTAGCAAACCTTCCTGCAAGGATATTTGTCCCACTCCTGTTCAGGTGTAGACCGTTCGGCTTGTACAGGTCTCACCTTCCCCAGAACCGGTCCCAATGCCACAGAAATCTGAGGCCCCCCATCCTGCATCACTTTTTCCTCCAGAGTATGTTCCTATTTCGATACTCACTCGCCTTGGGAGTACTCCAGAGATTATTACCTTTGAGGTCCTTCTTGCTCATTTCGTTCCTAACTCCCTAAAACTCAGCCTACAGGACCTCATTCCTCTTTCTTCCTATATCGTTGGTATCAATGTGGACCACGACCTCTGGCTGTGCACCATTGCCCTCCAAAATGCTCTGTAGCCGCTCAGCGATATCCATAACACTTCTACAGGGGAGACAACATACCATCCTGGAATCACATCTGCAACCACAGAAATGCTGATCTGATTCCCTAACGATAGAATCCCCAATCACTACTATTCTCTTGTCCTTTCCCCTCCTTCCCTGCACAGCTGAGCCACCCATGGTGCTCTGGCCATGACTGTCACTGTACTCTCCAGAGGAACCCTCTTCCCCATCTGTACGTGGAACTGAATATCGATTGGAAAGTGGATGCCCTGTGGGGACTCTTGTATTACCTGTCTTGACCTTCTTGTCTCTCTTGCAGCCATCCATTTCTTCTCTGCCTGTGCTCTGTTAAGCACAAGGGTGACTACCTCCTAAAACGAGCTATTCATGTAGTTCTCTGCCTCATGGATGCGCTGTAGTGACTCCAACCACAGCTCGCATTCCAAAACCCGGAGCTTAAGCTGCTGCAGCTGGTGGCACTTCATGCAGATGTGTTTGTCAAGGACATATGGTCTGTCCATGACTTCCCACATACCAGAGGAGGCGGATTCCACTTGGCCGAGCTGCCCTGTCATTACTTAACTATACAAACTAATTATTGCCAGTGTACTAAGAGGACTAACTTACCAGTTACTTGCCAATAATTATTATGATTGCTGCTGCTTAGGGGCGCCTTCTCTATGAGGTGATTAAGTAATCCTATCTCACTGCACAATACCAGCTCTGGTACCATCTTCTCTCTGGTTGGCTCCAGAATGTACTGGATAAAATAGCCCGAAATCTTTCTATTAATTCCTCCTCTAAGCCACCATTGCCCATTTGATTTTCCAGTCCATATGTACACTAAAATCCCCCATGATTATCACCGTACCTTTCTAACAAGCTGACATTATTTCTTCCTTTATATTCCATCCTACCATGAAGTTATTTTTAGGGCGTGTGTACACCACTCGCACAAGTGATCAGTGTTTGTGCCCCAACTATTCAAAATCTCTATCAATCACTTGGATGTGGGGACCAAACATAATATTTCCAAACTTGCTGATGACACAAAAGCTAGGTGAGATTGTGAGTTGTGAAGAGAATGCAAAAAGTGTTCAAGGGAATTTTGACAGTCTAAGTGGGTGGGCAAGAACATACAGATGGAATATCATGTGGAAAATGTGAAGTTATGCACTATGGTAGGAAAAACAGAAATGCAGAGTATTTATTAAATGGTGAGAGATTGGGAAGTGTTGATGTCCAAAGGGACCTGGGTGCCCTTGGTCATAAGTCACTGAAAGCTAACATGCAAGTACAGGAAGCACTTAAAGCCCCTTGTGACTTTGGGTGATAGGCTAAGAACTTTGGCTGGGTTATGCCCAGATTACCCATGACCTTTTGAGAAATACTGAACATAAAATTTGTGCCCTGATCTGACTGGACCTCAGCAGGCAGCCCATATCAGATGAGGAATTGGGTTAACCCCTCCTTCGCTATCTTAGCAGAGATCGTTCTTAGAGGGATAGCATCTGGAATCGAGTAGTCACATCCATAATGGTGAGAAGATACTGGAAGCCCGCCCCTTTTGTTTTCGGCAGGGGTCCCACGCAATCTACCAGCACTCTAATGAACGGGTCCCCAAAAGCCAGTATCGGAATTAAGAATACAGATTTTATTACAAATTAAGGCTTCCCCATATCTTAGCACGTGTGTCAAGTCTTATAGAATCGGACCACATCCTTGTGGTGTTGTGGCCAGTGAAAATGCTGTCTTATGCGGGCTTGGGTCTTTCTGATACGATCATGTCCGGCCATTGGAATCTCGTGGGCTATTCTCAATATTTCCCTAGTGTATCTCGGTGGCACCAATAAGAAAGAACGCAAATAAAAGCAAAAAATGTTGGGAATACTCAGCTGGTCTGGCAGCATCTGTGGAGAAAGAAGCAGAGTTGACAGTTCAGGTCACTGAACTTTTATCAGAAATGACAAAAGTTAGAAATGTTATAGGTGTTAAACAAATAAATCGGGGGTGGGGCAATAGATAACAAAAGGGAAGGTGTTGATAGTACAGAGGGTCACATGAACGAATGCTGTCGGTCAGATCTAATCCCACACACTATCTGCTGCTCTAACTGTGCTCCCACAGAGGCCCGCAATTTTCTAGTCTTCCACACTTGCTCTGCTCCCTCTTATGCCTGCTCTTTTAATCTCCACCACACTAGCTCTGCTCCCTCAAAGGTTCCTACCTTTGCAAATTCTCTCAGTGGAAAAGCATTCTTCGTTTTACTTCTATCATTGGTTCCTACATGGATCATGACAACTGGGTCCTCCAGCTGTGACGAAGTGTCTTTAGCCTTGGCACCGGCAAGTCCACACAACCTTCAGAATTCCAGGTTGCAGCTGCAGACAACAGTATCTGGAACAGTTATTTCCCTGATTCTACTGTTCATTATCACTGCCACGTTACCTTTCACTCCTCCCAGTTGAGTGGCCTCCTGCACCATGGTGCTACAGTCAGCTTTCCCATCCAGCCTGCTGTCCTTGTTCCTATCCACACAGATAGCACGTTCCTTGTACCTGTTGGTCAAAGTCAAGTGCTGAGGCTTTTCCATCATGGCATACTGGATACATACACTTGTCTATCTCGCAGTCACACCTTCCTGTCCATTGCCTTTAATTTCTAAATTTCTAATGAAGATAAGGAGTATGACTGCCTCCTGGAACAAAGTGTCCGGGTAACTGTCCCCTGCTCTAATGATCTCCAGTGTCTATATCTTGTCCTCCAGTTCAAACAATCTGAGTGAAAGTTTTTTTGAGTTGAAGACACTTACCGCAGATATGGCTGTTTGGGATTACAATGCTCTCCACATCTTGCAGCAACGTCCATATCAATGGTTTCCAAAGTATCAACGCCTCGATTTTACCATTCTATGTCTTGTTTGGCAAATGGAGTACAATGTGGGAAAGTGGGAAATTGTCCACTTTGGCAGGAAGAATAAAAAAGAAGCACATTTTCTAAATTGTGAGAGATTGCAGAGCTCGGAGATGCAGAGGGATCTGGGTGTCCTATTGCATGAATCGCAAAAGGTTAGTGTGCAGGTACAGCACATAATTAGGAAAGCTCATTGAATGCTATTGTTTATTATGAGGGAAATTTAATACAAAAGTAGGGAGGTTATGCTTCAGCAATACAGGGCATTGGTGAGACGACATCTGGAGTGCTGTGTACAGTACTGGTCTCCTTATTTAAGGAAGGATGTAAATGTGTTGGAGGCAGTACAGAGGAGGGTTACTAGACTAATACCTGGAATGGGCGGACTGTCTTATGAGGAAAGATTGGACAGGCTAGGCTTGTGCCTGCTGGAATTTAGAGGATAAGAGGCAACATGATTGAAACATATCAGATCTTGAGGAGTCTTGACAGGGTGAATGTGGAAAGAATGCTTCTCCATGTGGGAGAATCTAGAACTAGGGGTTACTGTTTAAACATAACGGGTCTCCCATTTAAGATTGAGATGAGGAGACATTTTTTTTTATCGCAGAGGGTCGTGAGTCTTTGGAATTCTCTTCCTCAAAAGGCGGTGGAAGTAGAGTCTTTGAATATTTTTAAGGCAGAGGTAGATAGATTCTTGATAAGCAAGGGGGTGAAAGGTTATCGGGGAAGGTGGGAATGTGGAGTAATCAGTTCATCCATGAACTTATTGAATGACAGATCAGGCTTAAAGGGCTGAGTGGCCTACACCTGCTCCTAATTTGTATGTTTGTATGTTTTAAAATCGCTGAATGGCCTAGTCCCTCCCTATCCATTAACCCGCTCCAGCTCTACATCCTTCGAGATCTCTGCATTGTTCCAATGGTGGATTCTTGTGAATTTCTGATTTTAAATGATCTACTGTTTTTGCCTGCGTCTTCAGCTGCCTAGGCCCGAAGTGATGTAATTCAATTCTTAAATCTCAAAGCTTCTCTATCACCTCTCTCCTCATCTAAGACGGTCCTTTAAACCAGCCTCTTTGACCAAACCGATGATTATCTGTTGTAATCTCCTTATGTGGCTTGATGTCAAATTGTGTTTGATAAGGCTCCAGTGAAGCAACTTTGGGTGTTGTATTACTTTAGAGATGCTCGCTAAAGGGGTAAAAGATCGTTAAAAAAAAATCTGTTCAGTGCTCATCTCCATTCACAACTCTACTTTGAACCAACCCATAATTGCATACAGTGAGAGATGGACGCTGCAAGCTGGGACTAAGAGGTCTGCAGCATTTCCGCTGTATATACATCAAATAATTATCAAATAAAAAACGAAATACTTTAGCAGTATGACCATTGTCATGACTCCAATCATTAACATCATAACTTTCATGAGTTATGTAACTGGGGAAAAAATCAATAACCGGGCTGAACATTCCCTTCAAGACATACAACATTTCTCTTACTTTCTTAATGTTAACGATGCTATTCCATGACACATTTAATCAATATAGAGACATATTGTCGAAGCTTTCCATCTTGCACTCATCAGGACAACATGCAAGAATACCAATGTAAGGGAATAGAATAACTTTATACTGTATGAGAACAGAGTGCTGATTGGTTGGCAAGTGAGCTCTGATTGGTGGAGGCATTGCCATGGCGAATGCACCAGTTTACAGTGACTGACAGTTAACTGCCAAGCTTAGTTTGAAATTTAAACCGGGTAGCTTGACTCTGATTGGTCAAGGCTGAGAAATGAACCAATGAATGGCTGCCATTTAGTTTTATTCGCTGGAACAGGCACAATGTTTGTACATAAAAATAAAATAAAAGCAAAATACTGCGGATGCTGGAAATCTGAAATAAAAGCAAGAAATGCTGGAACCACTCAGCAGGTCTGGCAGCATCTGTGAAAAGAGAAGCAGAGTTAACATTTCCGGTCAGTGACCCTTCTTCGGTACAATGTTTGTACATGTTCTTTCTGCTGCAAAGAATAACACCTTGTGTATTAATATGTGTAGCTTCCAGTTTGTTCTGGTCGCCACACTACCAGAAGGACATGGAGGCTTTGGAGAGGGTACAGAGGAGGTTTACCAGGATGTTGCCTGGTCTGGAGGGCATTAGCTATGAGGAGAGGTTGGAAAAACTCGGATTGTTTTCACTGGAACGACGGAGGTGGAGGGGCGACATGATAGAGGTTTACAAAGTTAGGAGCGGCGTGGACAGAGTGGATAGTCAGAAGCTTTTTCCCAGGGTGGAAGAGTCAGTTACAAGGGGAGATAGGTTTAAGGTGCGAGGGGAAAAGTTTAGAGGGGATGTGCGAGGCAAGTTTTTTACACAGCGGGTGGTGAGTGCCTGGAACTTGCTGCCAGGGGATGTGGTGGAAGCAGTTACGATAGCGACGTTTAAGCGACATCTTGACAAATATATGAATAGGAAGGGAATAGAGGGATATGGGCCCTGGAAGTGCAGAAGGTGTTAGTTTCGGCAGGCATCAAGATAGGCGCAGGCTTGGAGGGCCGAATGGCCTGTTCCTGTGCTGTACTGTTCTTTGTTCTTTGTTCTTATGTGCAGATGTGCCACTCTGCGAGCCCTACTGACAATCTTAAATTGGTTGTCAGCCTCATAGGTAGCACACTGAGGATTATTTAGTAAATGTTGTCCTGTCATATCTAATGTTGGACACTGTTTTTTGAGTTCTGCAAGCACGGGCTGGTTGGGTAAGCCTGTACCTTGCCCATTGTGAACAATGGAAGGGACATGTTGTTAGATATGATCCGCCAGTCTTTGGAATGTACGGCCTATATACCGAGCATCACACTGGCATTGAAATTCATATATCACATTACTTATTTGTGTGACAGAGAGGCTGTCGTTTTGGATCGATGGCAGCATCCTGTTAGTGGCAAACACCATACATATTGTTAGTGCATGGTAGCAGTGTGAAACAGCTAAATTCATCTGTTGCTCAAATTTTTGGGCTACATTACCCTTCCAGGATAATTTTACATAAACAGGGCAGGCGGTGACGTAGTGGTATTGTCTCTGGGCTAGAAACCCAGAGACTGAGGGTGTTGCTTTTGGGACGTGGGCTCGAATCCCATCATGGCAAAGAATGGAATTTGAATTCAGATAATAAATCTGGAAATAAAAGTGGGTCTAATAATGTCCATGAATCATTGTCATTAAAACTCATCCGGTTCACTAATGCTCTTTGTCTGGACTTAATGCGACTCCAGACCCATAGCAATGTGGTTACCAGTGGAATACACTAAGCTGTATTGATCCATCACAAAGCAAATAAGGAATGCAACCAGACTGACATCGTGCATCGACCCAAGTACTGAAAATGACAATGGCCAAAACAAGCCCTGTCGATCGTGCAGAGTCCTCCCTACTAACATCTGGGGGCTTGTACCAAAGTTGAGAGAGCTGAGTCAAACAACAGTGTCATACTCACCGAATCATGCCTTGCAAGTAACGTCCCAAACACAGCCATCACCATGTCCTTTCTCACCAGAAAGTCAAACTAGTGATTATACAGGTAGGAGGGAGTTGCCCTGGAAGATTTTGACATCAATTCTAAACTCCACGAAGTCTCTTCGCATTAGGCCAAATATGGGTAAGGAAAGCTCCTGTTGATTGCCACCTACACCCCGTCAGCTGATGAATTAGTTCTCCTCCATGTTTAACAGTACTGAAGAGACAAGGGTGCAGAATGTACTCTGCATGGGGGCTTCAATGTCCATCACCAAAATAGGATGGGTAACACCACTGCTGGCCGAGTCCAAATGAACATACTGCTAGACTGTGGCAGGTGGTGAGGGAACCAACAAAAGGGGAAAATATGCTTGACCTCGGACTCAGCCACACAAAGCTACCTGCCACAGAGGCATCTGTCCATGACAGTATTGGTAGGAGTCACCACCGCACCATCCTTGTGGAGACAAAGGATACCCTTCATCATGTTGTTTGGCACTACCATGGTGCTAAATGGGATAGATTTTGGACAGATCTAGCAACACAAAACAAGGCATCCATTAGGCACTGTGTGCCAATAGCAGCAGCAGAATTGCACTCATCTACAATCTGTAAACTCATGGCCCGGCATAGCCCCCACTCTACCATTACCGTCAAGCTGCAGACTAAACTAGGCTCAATGAACAGTGCAACAGGCATGCCAGGAGCAGCACCAGGCATTCCTCCAAATGAGGTGCCAACCTGCTGAAGCTATAACTCAGGAGTACTTGTGTGCCAAGCAGCATGCGATAGACAGAGATAAGCGATCCCATAACAAACAGATCAGATCTAAGCTCTGCAGTCCTGCCACATCCAGTCATGAATGGAGGTGGACAATTAAACAACTAACTGGAGGAGGTGGCTCCACAAATATCCGCATCCTCAATTATGGGGGAGCCCAGCACATGAGTGCGAAAGATAAGCCTGAAGAATTTGCAACAACCTTCAGCCAGAGGTGCTGAATTGATGATCCATCTCGGACTCCTCTTGAAGTCCTCAGCATCACAGATGCCAGTCTTCAGCCAATTTGATTCACCCCGCGTAATATCAAGAAATGACTGAAGGCACTGGATACTGCAAAGGCTATGGACTGTGACAAGATTCCAGTAATAGTACTGAAGATATCTGCTCCAGAACTTGCTGTGCCCAAACCAAGCTGTTCCAGTGAAGCTACAACACTGGCATCTATCCGGCAATGTGAAAAAGTGCCCACTCATGTCCTGTCAGCAAAAAGCAGGAAAAACCAACCTGGCCAATTCTACCACAGCAGTCTGCTCTCAATCATCAGTAAAGTGATGGAAAGTGTCATCAACAGTGCCATCAAGCGGCAGTTGCTTAGCAATAACCTGCTCAGTGACATTCAGTTTGGGTTCTGCAAGGGCCACTCAGCTCCTGACCTCATTACAGCCTTGCTTCAAACATGGACAAAAGAGTTAAACTCAGTAGATGAGGTGAGAGTGACTGCCCTTGACATCAAGGCAGCATTTGACCGAGTATGGCATCAAAGAGCCCTAGCAAAGCTGGAGTGAATGGGAATCAGGGGGAAAACGTTCCACTGGTTGGGGTCATACCTAGCACAAAGGAAGATGGTTATGCTTGTTGGAAGTCAATCATCTCAGCTCCGAGACATCACTGCAGGATTTCCTTAAGGTAATGTCCGAGGTCCGATCATCTTCAGTTGCTTCATCAATGACCTTCCTTCAATCATAAGGTCAGAAGTGGGAATGTTTGCTGATGATTGCACAATGTTCAACACCAGTCGCAACTCCTCAGATACTGAAGCATTCAGTGTAGAAATGCAGCAAGACCTGAATAATATCCAGGTTTGGGCTGATAAGTGGCAAATAATATTCCGGGCAATGACCATCTCCAACAAGAGAGAATCTCACCAACTCCCCTTGACGTTCAATGGCATCGCTGAATCCCCCACTATCAACATCCTGCAGTTTACCATTGAGCAGAAACTGAACAGGAGCAGCCATATAAATACCGTGGCTACAAGAGAGGGTAAGAGGCTAGGAATCCAGTGGCGGGTAACTCACCTCCTGACTCCCCAAAGCCTGTCCACCATCTACAAAACAGAAATCAGGAGTGTGATGGAATGCTCTCCACTTGCCTGGATGGGTGCAGCTCCAACAACACTCAAGAGGCTCGACACCAGCCAGGACACAGCAGCCCTCTTGATTGGCACACCATCCACAAACATTCACTCCCTCCATCACTGATGCACAATGGCAGCAGTGTGTACCATCTACAAGATGCACTGCAGCAACGCACCAAGGCTCCTTAAACAGCACCTTCCAAACCAGTGACCTCTGCCACCTCGAAGGACACGAGCAGCAGATGCATGGGGACACCACCACCTGCAAGTTCTTCTCCAAGTCACACACCATCCTGACTTGGAACTATATCGCCGTTCCTTCATTGTCGCTGGGTCAAAATCCTGGAACTCCCTTCCTAACAGCACTGTGGGTCTACCTACCCCACATGGACTGTAGCGGTTCAAGAAGGCAGCTCACCACCACCTTCTCAAAGGCAATTAGGGCAGCGATACCCACTAAACATGAACGAATAAAAAAAAGGACCGGGCACTCTTCAGGGCCAAAAATGATGGCATTAGGCCTGCTCATAAGTTCGCATGATATACAATGATAAATGATCTGATCCGGGTCGCCATTATCATGCAGGATGGCTTTGATTTGCCCTATTTCACCATCGAGCATGCATGGTGAGTAAATGGCTCGGGCCCTATTTACGAGATTGCCAATAAGGCCAATCTTACAATGCATGGAACTTTTTTAATCCCAACGTTTGTACTGAGCAGTGAAGGTAGGATTGCAGTAGACCATAGTAGAGCATCCCTTCGCACACTTCCCAACTAGTACGTCAAAGAAAAGCAGCTCATTTCACTCCATTTCAAATCTAAACTTGAGCGCAGGATGGAGACCGTTAGGACATGTAAGGAAATCATTGCATGCAGCTGTGGATTCAAATAAAGCAAACATATCTTCTACAAGAGGTAGGAGGTTAGGTGTCATTCCCTCAAAGACACATTAGCCATGGAACCCAATGAAGATGTTTGCAAGAGCTGGGCCGAAAGGGGATCCCATGGCAAAAATATCTATTTGGGCTTACATGGTATCATTAAAACTGAGCTTAACTACGTGAGTTGCTGGGTTCATAATTTCAATTAATACTGATTCATGTAATGGTAGCGGGTGTGGATCACTATGATATAGTACTGCAGCACAAATAACCATGGCTTCCTTAAGTGGTACATTGGTTAATAGGCTCGTAATGTCAAATGAGTACATGAACACAGCATTGCTATTAATACGCAAGTCCTAGATGGTCTTCGCATATGTGAAGGAATCCTTCACCATGTGTGTGTAGAACTTGCTCAAGACTGGTTTTAAAAAATCGCCCAAGCATTTGGCCAATTCATGTTGTGCAGAACCGGTCATAGGGCACAGAGAGACATTCCTCATTAACTAGGATTGGTTCATTGATTTGATGGTAATTGAGGCATGCGGGGGAAATGCTCGGCAGTGAAGTCACCGGTTGTGTTTGAATACAATCTACTTCTACTGGTAATGCATAACACCTCATGGATGCCGAGTTCAGAGCTGCGAGATCTGTTATTACTCCATCCAACTTTGCACATTCGTAGTGTCATCTGACATGTGGGCGAGTGTCCTCAGTGTGAAGGTGGGACTTAGTCTCTAGAAGGGCTGTAATGTGTTCAATCCTACCCATACATTCATGGAGGGATGCCTCTGTGACAAGTAAGTTACATGAGTGAGAACATGAAGGTTGTTCCTTCGTGTTGATTCTCTCAGCACCTGGCTACAGTCCAGTCTTGCACTTATGTGCTCAGGACTCGGCCAGTTCTGACAATTCAGATTCGAGTAATCCAGTTTTATTGATGGACATTGAAGTTATTTATCCATAGTTTATACTGTGCCCTTGCATTGCCCAGTGCCACCTCCAAATGGTTTTCAACACGGAGGAGTACTGTTACATCAGCAGAAGGATTGGGGTAGGCTGCAATCAGCAGAACGTTTCATTGACATGTTTGAAATGAAACTTTTAGATTTCATGAGGTCTGGACTCGATGATAAAGATTCCTGGAAACCATATCAATTGACTGTAAAGCGCTGCGTCTGACATCTGGCTGAGTCAGCCCTGTGGGGGAAAGATGATTCTTTGACTCTGTGAATTGCTAAGCTATTGATTAACAGGTCTGTGAGCTACCCACATGTTAAATTGGAGCATTGTGAATTTTTTGCTGGTCTGGTTGTGGCTTTGTCATGTCATTCGATGTTTAGTTTAGTTTCGAGATGCAGCACTGAAACAGGCCCTTCAGCCCACCGAGTCTGTGCCGACCATCAGCCACCCATTTATACTAAGGCTACACTAATCCCATATTCCTACCACATCCCCACCTCTCCCTATATTTCCCTACCACCTACCTATACAAGTGGCAATTTATAATGGCCAATTTACCTATCAACCTGCAAGTCTTTGGCATGTGGGAGGAAACCGGAGCACCCGGAGGAAATCCGCGGAGACACAGGGAGAACTTGCAAACTCCACACAGGCAGTCCCAAGAATTGATCCCGGGTCGCTGGAGCTGTGAGGCTGCTAACCGCTGCGCCACTATGCCGCCCATTCCTTGTGTGGGGAAATCGGAACAAAGGAACTGAACTGTAAAATGAAAGCTAGGTTGTTGGGGACCAGAATTGACTTTTTCCAAACAAAGTGAAAAGCTGGAACGGTATCCCAGGAAAAAAAAAGGTTTTGAATGCAGTGAGGCGGAGGGGCGGAATTGGAGCTTGCAGGAATGAGATAGATCGATTGCTGTTCGGAAGGTGCATCGAGGGATAGAGAAAATCGTTGGATAAATAGAATAGTCACAATCAAGCAGGATATAATTCAATGGCAAAGCAGGATTGAGGGGCCAACGTGCCAAGATGATAATGCAGGGATCTACTGAAAATTTCCTTCACAAACCATGACCCCAGGCATGTTCTGCAGCTACATATCCCTGGATTTGTTTCTGATTGCATGACATAGGAACATCAGAAATAGGAGAAGATAATTCAGTCCCACGAACCCACTCTATCATTAAACTAAACCATAGTTAATGTGATCCGTAACTCCAGTTAGCTGCCGTGTTCCGTCACCAAAAACTAATAAAAATGTATCCATTGTAGTTTTAAAAACTCCAAATGTCCCCGAGCATGTAAAGCATTTTTAGGGGAAAGAATTCAGGATTTGTACTGCCTCCTAAATGAAAGAGCCTTTGCTAGTTTTCCTCCAGAATAGTGAACATCGAATTTTAAGATTTAAGCACCTTGTTTTGATCCCAACATCAGAAGAAGCAGTTTCTCCATATCTAACCAACTATTCGATCAAACACATTACCCATTTCAGACACTTACTCAGATCACACCTTAATTTCCTGTGCTCAAGACTATACAAGCTGTGTTGATGCATCCTTTTCTCATCATTTAATACCCCGGCATCATTCTGCTGAATCTGCACTGCATTCTCAGTAAAGCCTTCCTGTGGTACATTATCCAAAACGGAAGAGTGGTACTCTGATCAAGTCTCTGCAGAACTGAAGAATAACGTTCACACCTTCATATTCCAGACCTCTTGAAATAAATAAATTATCGATTTCTTTTTGTACCTGTCTGTTAGCGTTTAATGATTTGTGCAGTGGGCACCCAAATGGATCGCCTGCTCTCCAGATGCTGTATTCTCAGAAAATGCTCCGGCTGATCTTTTTTTTGGATCCAAAATGGATGTTCATGTTGAATTGCAGTTGCCAAAGATTTGACCACTCACTTAGACTGTCTTTGTCCCTTTCAATCCGCCTCATCCCATAGTCACAATCTGCTGTCCCTCCTAGCCCTAGTGTTATTAATAAACCTGTCAGTTTGGAGTACATGTGACACATTATGTCCTTCGACTGGTCGAGAGCCAAATGTAATAAGTTGAGACGAGATCGAATTCTAACACTCAGTTGCTTTTATTTTCAATTAGTTTAACAATTGCAACAAAGGGATATTGTAAAAGATTCTTCATTTCATCTCTGAACTTGCGCTGTATCACTGCATAAATGCAGGTGTTTGTGCAGCAAGCCGTGAGTTGAAACATGAATGCTAACTCCCGTACAAACACGGGGAGATACACAGTCTCATAGCCCAGGTAAGCCATTCGCCAATAGATACTCCATATCATATACAGCGCCCATAACAGTATGAAATTCCCCGATACACCGTACAGAATAATCATTGATTTCCTGCGGTTCTCCATCTCTGGGTCACTGAGACTCTCCAACTTGACGTGACTGCGGAGTCTCCTGCGAGCTCTGTTGTCTATCAAGCCAAGTAATCCAAGTGCAGTGAATTAGTAATCACAGTGAGTTATTGAACTACTATATTCCTAGATCATAGCCCTGGTGCCAACTCAGTGACGCTGTATGAAGCAGGAGGACCAGTCAGAGTTTTCACCCCGATGGATCTCTACTTGTAAGCGAAGTTGAAGAGCAGGAAACAGTCCATGTTCCCTCTCCTCTTCATTGTGCAGATTTCAGGTGAGAACACCATGGAGTCTGCCTCGATGAATGTCTTTAAAATCTATCCAGGCGCACACTGTACAATTAGAGACTTGGAAGTGGGGATACGAGACGCACATGCAACTAAACTCTAGCAAGAGCCAACAACGTTATTTCACATTTTAGGATTACAGCACCGAAAGAGGCCATTCAGCCTATCTTGCCCTTGCCGGCGCTTTGAAAGAACTATTCAACTTGTCCCATTCCCCTGCTTCTTTCCCATAGGTGTGGAACGTTCTCTACTTCACGTATTTATCCAGTTTCCCTTTTGAACATTACTTTTGAAACTGTATCCATAGCCCCTTCGGGCACTGAATTCTATAACAACTCACTTGGTTCAAAAAAAAATCCCCCGTCCCATCTCTGGCTTTTCGCCAGTTACGTTAAATTTGAGTCCGTTGCACTTGTTCCAATGGTAACATTTCCCCCTTACTTACTGCTTCAAAACCCTCCATGATTTCGAGGTCTATTGCATCCCCTCCATCACCACCACCATTCTACCATGTTAAATGTCTCTGTTAGCACGAGAATTATTCCAGCTTCTCTCGTCTCACCACGTCGAGGAAGAGCGAAAAGCTCCTTAGAAAATTGGGAGAGGAACTTAAAAACTGACAGGATTAAATGGATTATATATTAGCAGGGAATTATGAGAAGTGAGTGATAGAAGAGGACGAAAAAATTAGATGTGAGTGGATCAGCGTTAGGAACTGTTGGACAGGACAACAATCGGTAGTGACACCACCTCGGGCTTTTCAGAGAGTACCTACAGAATCAACAACTGCACGGTCGGGAGAGGGAATAAAATGTAATCCAAATAATCACCACAAATAACTGACATTTCATTTCGTTTCATAATTGAAACTACATCCATGATTCCGTATATGTTGAAATCCGAACTTTGTTCATCATATGCACGGAATATAAATATTTTACTATTCAAGCTGTCCAATTGCATGACACAAAAAGATCTCAAAAGTTCTTCTACATGACAACACTGAACACATTACCGAAAAATGTCACTGGCTGCCAAGCCCATCTTGACGTCCCAATGCCATGAACGGTCCGACATAACTGCAAGTTTCTTCTATATTCTGTTTATTTCCAATGCATCTATTACTTTACAAATGTTGTTCATTTAATTGCAATTTCGAAATACCACAAGGGAATTCGTAAAATATGCGAAAACATTCTGAATAGCGCCATCCTGTGGGCTTTAACCTGTTTCTGAGCATTGAGTCCATTCTCAATAGATACTGTAACATTACAACAAACTGAAGTAATTTACACTATTACAGGAGAGAATAGACGGTTAAGCTGCAACTTTCTGAAGTATCAGTTCACATGGGATTACATTTCGAAGCAACGATTTTAAATCAACCAGTCATGTTATTTTTCCAAACTTATGACAGTAACAAGGAGTGTCAGCGGTACAGTGAGAAACTTGACCATAGTCGAATTATCAGTCGATTGTAGCAAAGATTCAAAATGTTGCTGTGATCTGAACACAATAATTCAAACTGAAGATGTAACCTTTATTGAACTGAAACCGTGAGAGAACCCATGTAGAGTTACATCAGTGTAACCGATTGCATTACCGGACATGCAAAGATAGTGAAAGCAACTATAGTGGCGGATACTAACACATCTCCAACGGGCAATACAGTTAGAAATAATTACACAAGTACCAGCCAGATTATACGAACAGAAATGTTCTTCGAAACAAATCATAAATTAGCTGTTCAAAGATAGTAATAATAACAGCAATAATAATGGGCGGCACAGTGGCGCAGTGGTTAGCACTGCAGCCTCACAGTTCCAGAGACCCGGGGTCGATTCTGGGTACTGCCTGTGTGGAGTTTGCAAGTTCTCCCTGTGTCTGCATGGGTTTTCTCTGGGTACTCCGGTTTCCTCCCACAAGCCAAAAGACTTGCAGGTTGATAGGTAAATTGGCCATTATAAATTGTCTCTAGTATAAGTAGGTGAAAGGGAAATACAGGGACAGGTGGGGATGTTTGGTAGGAATATGGGATTAGTATAGGATTAGTATAAATGGGTGGTTGATGTTCGGTGCAGACTCGGTGGGCCGAAAGGCCTGTTTCAGTGCTGGATCTCTAATCTAATCCATTGTGGTACATAACGGAGAGTGGGACAGCCGGAGATAAATTATTTCAAAGCATATTGATCATTTTGTTTTTGATTTGTTTCATTGGACGTGGGCGTCACTGGCTAGACCAGCATTTTATTTCCCATCCCTGATTGCCCTTGAGAATGTGGTGGTGAACCGCCTATTATTCTCCATAACACCGTGTCTCTCCAGACAAGATAAAAGTCCTGGTGAATATCTTTCTCATTTTAACAAGTGCTCAATGCAGACATACAGACAATTTCTACAGCATAAAGAATCATCTAATAATCTGGTGGTATCATAGATGGAGGAAAGTTCGAGTCTGAACAACACCGCTCTGTCAAAACATGTTGAAAAATGAGGATGCTGAGCTCTGATTGGTGAATCGGCGTCTGGGAAACAGTCACGTCATGAAAGCATGAAACCTTCTTATCCAAAAAAAAACAGATTAACTGTGCTTAATGCGAGAAACTTCTGAAATCATGACAGAGCAATCCAAACATAGATAAAGTAAGACATTTTATCGATCTAATCGCTGAATATAATGACTTACCTGTTCCATGAACAGCAGTCAAGCTCGCATAACGAATGATAAGAGCTGTCAGACAATTGAACAAGGTTTATAGAAGTTACAACTTTATTCTGCGAATTATATAAACCACCAATAACATAAATGGCAAGGAGAGATATAAATTAAAGCATGGAATACATATCTGTAAAGGGTGACTTACAAGGAACACATAAAACAGCCAGAAAGGGGTAGTAAATAGACTGTATCTTCCGAAAAACAAACTGTATCCTCAACTGTGCCAGATAAAGCCATTTTCCACTTTGTGTGAAACTTGGTGACCTTTCACACTCCAACACTGGGCTTCGATCCATGATCCACTTTTTGATGGGAAACACAAAATCAGCTGTCAGCGTGAGATGAGCCCTCCTCTTATAATGCTGGGATCCCTCCAGTTAGTCAATTTTGATCCAGGGAGACTGACATTAACTACAGTCATTAAACAAACAGATTCAGCTATCCTTTGAGCTCTGTTACTTTTTATAGAAACAATGCAACGAAAAACAAGAGAGTACAGTGGATTATTCGAATAATTGGATGCAAAAGCAGGAACTATGAAATTTTGTGTCTTCTAATGTACTTGATAGTTGAGAGGAAGTTATTTCTGAGGTGCACTGTAATCTTATGGTATTTGTGAAATCCGGAGCATAGCTACATCTGTCAATTCAAAAAAGACGAGAAAATGCTCGGGGAGACTCTCAGTTCCCCATACGTTTTGAAAATATTCTATGCGTCTAGGAAACTCTGCAAATGTTAATAATTTCAGGGAACTCTCTACATAGAGAACCGCGATCTACAATTTCGTGCACGTATCTGCCTATTTCCTGTCTCATCAATAAATATTTGCGCTGCATCATCCCAATGCACCCCAACACCTCGTCCAAAATGTGCATTTGTACAGATTTTTCTGGTTCTGTTACCACAATCCACCATCACCACCATCCACTACCCTCCCCACTCCTCCCCCCCCCCCCACACACACACAAACCCCCCCAGCACCTCCCGTGAGCACTCTGCAAAAATTGACTATGTTCTATAGGCAATCTGTAAAGAATGGCGAGGCATCAAGATTCGCCCTTCAAAATATTGACACATTCCAAATGTCTTAGACGATAAAAGCAACCATAGATGGAAATCTCCTGCATACTGACAAATTGCTTGTCATGGCTGTGAGGGAGTGGCGGAGCAACTGGTAACCCCAAGAATTAAAAAAGGGGGTGCAGTAAGCAGAGGGACGTGGGTGTATATGTGCGAAAGTCATTGAAGGTGTCAGGGCAGGTTGAGAGAGTGGTTAATGGCGCATATAATATCCTAGGATTTATAAATAGGGGCATGGAGTACAAGAGCAAGCAGGTACATTGGGAGAGCCGGTGCAGACACGATGGACCGAATGGCCTCCATCTGCGCCGTAGCTGTGATTCTGTGGTACAGAGTCACTCCCACGATCCCACCAAATTTCGGAGCTAATCCTCGATCTGCTAAAGCGAATCTTTGAAAGTATGAGCTACCAGTATGTCTTCAAAACTTTGGGTCACTCCTCCAGACACCCTGAACAGTATAGCCTGAAGGCCATCTGAATGCATGAACTCCATAGTAATCGGTATAAATGTTGCACAGATTTCAGAAGTTCCATTACATGTAAACATGGTCAGGCGATCCCCTGGAAATTCTTCATATAGAAACATATAATAATATAACATGCATGGAAGTCTTTCAGCCATTGTAATGTTGCCGGTTCTTTGAAAGTGCTGTTCATTTAGTCCCTCTCTCTTGCTTTTTTTCAACACTTTTCAACACTTTTCTTTTCCAAATCTTCATCCAATTTCCCTTCCAAAGTTATAATTGACTATGTTTCTGCCACCCTACTGGACACCAAAACGGTCGTTGCCTCGGATACACAGACTCTATTAAAGAAGAAAGCTGTGTTAGAGGCTGTGTAATAGGCTGTGTAAACTCTGCAGTAGCTGCATGTATTTGTATTTTTCCCCTAAAGATGTAAACAGGCTGAAACTGCCTCTATGTGTACAATCCGTGGCAGCGTCAAAATTATTAGCTCACACTTCCGACCCTTGCAAATGCCATAACAGAAGCACGGAGACCGAGTAACAAGAGAAAGCTATTCAGCTCCTCGATTTCGCTCTGATTGTTAGTTAGAACATGATTGGTTTGTACTTTAATTATGTTGAACTAATCGGTAGCGTGACCAAGCGGTCGGCAGTGTTGAACTTTGGGCTCCAGTCCTTTTGGAGGCGTGGTCTTGAATCCCACTACTGCCAATGGAATACTTTCTACAGATCTATCTTGCGGGGGTAGTTGGGGACATTTTGGTAATGTCAATGGATTAGTACTCTAGAGGCCCAGGTTCATACCCTGGGGACACGTGTTCGTGTCCCACCATGGAAACTAGTAGAATTTAATTTACGTTTATCCCATTTCACCCATAGTCTTTGATATGAAGACCGAATAAAAATCTATCGACTGCCATCTTGATCATTTCAAACCCACAGGCAAAAGCGTCCATTGGAACTGTATACTTGTTGCATATTAGGAAATGCGGTAGCAAAGTATGTGTTCAACAAGATCCCAAAACTGAGAAGCTGCTTCTTAGATAAAAGCAAAATACTGCAGATGCTGGAAATCTGAAATAAAAACAAGAAATGCTGGAACCACTCAGCATGTCTGGCAGCATCTGTGGAAAGAGAAGCAGAGTTAACGTTTCGGGTCAGTGACCCTTCATCGGAACTGACAAATATTCGAAAAGTCACAGGTTATAAGCAAGTGAGGTGGGGGTGGGGCTAGAGATAACAAAGGAGGTCTAGATTGGACAAGGCCACATAGCTGACCAAAAGGTCACGGAGCAAAGGCAAACAATATGTTAATGGTGTGTTGAAAGACAAAGCATTAGTACAGATTAGGTGTAAATACACTGAATATTGAACATCAGCAAGTGCAAACCTAAAAATAAACAGTGGGTAAGCAGATTGAACAAACTAAGATGAAATGAAATAAATGCAAAAAAAAAGGATTGTAAAAAATGTTAAAAAGAATGTTAAAAAAAGGAAGTAAAAATAACTAAAAATGAAAGTAAAATGGGGGGCTGTCATGCTCTGAAATTATTGAACTCAATGTTCAGTCCGGCAGGCTGTAGTGTGCCTAATCGGTAAATGAGATGCTGTTCCTCGAGCTTGCGTTGCTGTTCACTGGAACACTGCAGCAATCCCAGGACAGAGATGTGAGCATGAGAGCAGGGGGGAGTGTTGAAATGGCAAGCAACCGGAAGCTCAGAGTCCTGCTTGCGGACTGAGCGGAGATGTTCCACAAAGCAGTCACCCAGTCTGTGCTTGGTCTTCGCAATGTAGAGGAGACCACATTGTGAGCAGCGAATACAGTATACTACATTGAACGAAGTACAAGTAAATAGCTGCTTCACCTGAAAGGAGTGTTTGGGGCGTGGGATAGTGAGGAGAGAGGAGGTAAATGGTCAGGTATTACACCTCCTGCGATTGCAGGGGAAGGTGCCCTGGGAGGGGGACGAGGTGGTGGTGGTAATGGAGGAGTGGACCAGGGTGTCGCGGAGGGATCGATCCCTTCGGAATGCTGACAGGGGAAGAGAGGGGAAGATGCGACTGGTAGTGGCATCACGCTGGAGGTGGCGGAAATGGCGGAGGATGATCCTTTGGATATGGATAAGCTGCTTTGGATAAGTTGCTTCTTAGGTTGGTTGTGGCATAAACATTGTCCAGGGTAACAGGAAGAACTACCCATATCCTCTTCAAAAGTATCACTACATCCGCATGAGAGGTAAAGCAGGGTTTCTGTCTTATTCATGCAGTGAATGATGGTGCAGCACTCCTTCTGTATTAGAGGTGTCAGCGGAGGTCTTGTGCTGAAGCCTCTAGAGCAGGACTTGAACTGTCATTTGTGACGAGGCCGAAGAAGTGTTTTGTGGTTCGAACTCAGCTTTCAGAATCAGGAATCAAACATGGCCTTTCGAAGTGAAATGGCCGTTGCCTAAACACTACACAAGAGAAACTGTTGCATGCTTCTCCACAGGCTGAGAACTGTCAGATTATGATATGCCGACACAACATCGGCCACCTTGCCATTGTAGCAGGGGGAAATCCGGGGAAGTCTTGGTTGGAAAAATCCAAGGTTCAGATCTCTGTTCTCTGAACTTTTTTCCAGCGTTAACATACAGTTTGGTATATTATACCATTCCTCATCAGGAGGTCCAAGAAAGAATGTATCCCTATTGACTATATCCAAAATAAAGATTTTGGAGTTGCCTAGAGAGGAGATGGTGGCCTAACAGTAATGTCACTTATCTAGTAATCTAGCAGCCCAGGCAAATGTTGTGGGGACAGGGATTCAAATGGCAGCTGGTGGAATTTAAGTCCAGTTAATAAAGTATCTGCTATTGAAAGCGAGTCTCAGTAAGGGTGCCATGATACCATCACTGTTGTAAAAACCTCATCCGGTTCACTAATGTCCTTTCGGTTCTTACCTGGTCTGGCAAACCCAGAGCAATGTGGTTGATTCAATGTCTTAGCAAGCTATTCAGTGATGGTTGGCAACCAATGCTGGTCTTTCCAGTGTCACCCACATCCCCTGAAAGAACAATTAAACAAAACCCCCTGTTTACTGATACACTCCTTGGGGATTTGCTACATTCTATGATTTCCTATACTGGATTGCAAGGGCCCCAGTACATACTGACTGCTGGTTGTCTACCTGTAAATACAGAAATACTCCACGATCACCATGCTGGTGTTTGCGAGGTTTACAGGATGCTGCCACGACTGCTTCATTCTTAGACAGTCCCAGTTGCCTCAGTTCTTCAGGTCAGCTAAGCGCCTTAATGGCTGGCTTCTGGGGGACAAAGGTTATACGTCGAACACTTGTACACAACCAAAACACAAAGACAGAGGACTCATACAAGAGTTTCCGTATGACAATCTGGGGGACAATCAGGCAGAGAGTGGGCCTTTGGAAGATGAGGCTTGGATGCCTCAGCAAATCTGGAAGAGACTTCAATATATACTGTCATGCGTGGAAGGAGCCTACATGAAATGAGCAATGAAATGGAAGAATCATGAATATAAAAAGTCAACTGTCAAACAAAACCGCAGATCATGGACACTTGCACCACGGTCACAATGGAGTAAGTGTCACGTGACCCCTTCTGTACATGAAATCAACAACTCTATCTGAAAAGATGGAACACGTTAACCTCGCCTGAAACAGCTGTGGCGAGAACCCCTTTGCAATTGAAAGGAGCACTATTGCAGATAATGACTCTTATCGACATGATTGAACTATCAAAGGATTCTGGAGACAGACTGACTGACAGCCCAAACCAAGATGAATAGGGGTGAAGTAGCACTGTGGTACCAGAATGGTCCGCATTCAGATATCAATCGACAGGCATGATTATGTTATCCTGGCCCATTGTATAGTTACAGCAGGGAGAGGACCATTTGTCTCAGAAACTCTCTGTGGTGGATTTTTACCTTAAAAAGGTAACCCTCTGGAATGGGAGGGAATATTACGACAACACTTTCAGAAAGCAAGCCAGCCATAGGCTGTGCAAGCGATCCAGCCAAGCAGGAAGAATTCTGCTGCACAATAACTGAACAGTATCTAAAAGCAGAGACATCATAAAGTGACTTTAAAACTCTCCATTTGTGAAGGTGCAAAATTCACAGCGCCAGATTTGTGCTGAGTTGTAACCACAAGAACTGTACAACACCTCAACAAGTTCAAGACTACAAACATCCAGGCCTGCACTTTTAAAAGTGATTGTCCTGCTGAGATGATTCAATGGGTTTTCCATAAACCATGAACACTTACCTCACTTTTGACTTTAAACTGCCTACCCTGTACTCTCTATTTATTCTTGTGTATGAGTGTGTGTGAGAGTGAATATGTGTGCGGATGAGGTGGCGTCTGTTTTGGGAATTGGTTACAAATAAGCAGTTATCGTTCTCTTAGCTACGAGGAAACCTGTCATTTGTGTGTTTATTCTACATGAAAAGCACTCAAGGGTTACAGGGGAACATAGTAACTTAGGACTTAAGAGCCCTTCCAGCCTGCTCCACCATTTGATGAGAACATGGCTGATCTGGTTATTGCCTCATCTCCACTTTCCTGTTTGCCCCGCCCCCCACCCCCACCCGCCCACACCCTCCATAAACCCTGACTTCCTTGTCTATCAAAAATCTATCTAGCTCAGTCTTGACTAAATTCAATGACACAACATTTAGCAAAACACAATTGTGGAAGGTGAACAATGGGAACCACCCACACCCTTTTCCACTTGTCCATTACAGCACCCTCAGGGGTATTGCCATCTGCTGTGCATTGCACAACCTGGAGCTCCGGAGGGGAGTAACACTGCAGCCAGAGGGAGACACCAGTGAGCCACATCCTTGGAGGAGGAGAAAGAGCATGACAATGCTGAACAGTTGCCGCTCACTGAAGATAGTGCCCAGGACCCAGCTCACCAGGCAGTTGGATGCTCGGCAGGGAGTTGGCGACTTTATGATCAGCAGACACTTCACATGAGGACAAGGGCAAGGGGCCAGTGAACTAAAAAGATTCCTCCCAGAGCACTACTTTGCTGACCTTTCAGAAGAGACCCTTACCGTCTCCTCTGCACCCATCAGTACTATATGCTAAAGCTTTCTGTAAAGACAGGCACGCTTGCAGCGCTCAATTTTACATACTGTCCATCTATTTGATTCCACATCTGGCCTCTCTCAGGTGTTGCATAAAAATAAACACACAATTGCACATTAATTGTCAACGCTCATTAAACATTAAATGCTTCTGTAGTTAACAAACAATTATCACCCAGTGAAACCTCAAATGCTATTGAAAAGCATTTACGTGCCTACTTACAGTCAATTCTACCGGGTGTGCCCCGTGCCTGGAGTTGAATTGGAGGCAGGCCATTTCCCTTCTTGCTCTACTGCATATCCGTGACCTTCATCCATGGACTGCCTGAGCCCTACTTGGACACGACTCATCTGGGGCCGCCTGTATTTGCGCAGGGACCACCTCAGTCATCAGACCAGCGTGCAGAGTTGGTGTTATAGTTGAAGGGGCCGAGGATCTGCCTTCAGCTGTGGAAACACATTGAAAGGAGCCGCTATGCCACGCAGCCTACCTCTCCTTTGCCCGTTCAGGCTGCATAAGTATTCCTGTGGTTGCCTGGAGAGGTTGAAGTACTGGCAATGGAGAAATGTGTGGCTGGACCCTCTCTCCTACCAAGTGCTCCAACGAGCTCATGGATGAGGCAATGCTATGGAAGTCTCTGCACACCCCATGCATCCAGTCGTTGCTATGCTCCGTGTGTGGCTCCATGAGAGTCGCCACTGTCTCACTGGAGGGCGCCGTGCATTCACATGTTAGAGATGTCACTGGTGGCATGCATGGACTCCTCCATTGTTTCAACATGGAGCATCACTTCCTCTGGAAATTCCAACAGATCCTCTCACATTTGATGCAGCCTCTGCAGCTTTGCTGATGGCACAAGAGTATCGCTAGACCTATCCCCACTCCTTGTAAATAAATTAACTAAATGCAATATCTACAAATTAGCAGATGACACAAAACTGGGTGGGAGGGTGAGTTGTGAGGAGGATGCAGAGAGGCTTCAGGGTGATTTGGACAAGTTGAATGAGTGGGATAATGCAAGGCAGATGCAGTATAATGTGGATAAATGTGAGGTTATCCACTTTGGTAGCAAAAACAGGAAGGCAGATTATTATCTGAATGGCTGTAAACTGAGAAAGGAGGGAAATGCAACGAGACCTGGGTGTTCTCGTGCACCAGTCGCTGAAGGTAAGCATGCAGGTGCAAAAGGCAGTAAAAAAGGCAAATGGTATGTTGGCCTTCATAGCGAGAGGATATGAGTACAGGAGCAGGGATGTCTTGTTACAATTATACAGGGCCTTGGTGAGGCCACACCTGGAATATTGTGTGCAGTTTTTGGTCTCCTTATCTGAGGAAGGATGTTCTTGCCATAGAGGGAGTGCAGAGAATATTTACCAGACTGATTCCTGGGATGGCGGGACTGACGTATGAGGAGAGACTGAGTCGGTTAGGATTATATTGGCTGGAGTTCAGAAGAGTGAGGGGGGATCTCCTAGAAACCTATAAAATTCTAACAGGACCTGACAGGATAGATGCAGGAAGGATGTTCCTGGTGGTGGGGAGTTCAGAACCAGGGGTCATAGTCTAAGGATGCGGGGTAAACCTTTCAGGATTGAGATGAGGAGAAATTTCTTCAGTCAGAGAGTAGTGAGCCTGTGGAATTTGCTATCACAGAAAGCAGTTGAGGCTAAAACGTTGTATCTTTCCAAGAAGAAGTTCAATACAGCTCTTGGGGCGACAGGGATCAAAGGATATTGGGAGGGCGGAGAAGGGGGAATCAGGGAACAGGTTACTGAGTTGGATGATCAGCCATGATCATAACGAATGGCACAGCAAGCTCGAAGGGCTGAATGGCCTACTCCTGCTCCTATTTTCTATGTTTCTATGTTTCTTCGAGGGGAGGTGGACACAGCTGTCATTTCCTCTGTTACCTCCACCTGCGCATTGGTGCAGTAATGACCCCCCGTTTTACTCATGCAACAAAGCCCAACAACATGACTATATCTGTGCTGGTGGATGGTGCACTGGAATAAAGTGATGCATTGTCATCAGAAGGCATTGCATTCTGCAAGCTTTCCAGTGTAACAGGGGCCCTGGTCTGTTTCTCATCTGCTGCTGTATCTGGTGCTGAGGAATGATTTAGTGAAACAATTGTTCTTTCAACCAAGCCCTGGTGCTTTCTCTTGGTCAGCAGCTTCCAGTGGTGTTAAAGGGCCACATAGATGCCACAAGCCACACATTGTCCAGTGACTATTTACACTCTTCATAGCTTCTACACCTATCTCTCCCTCAGCTACAAACTATCAGCCGTGACCCACCCAATATTCGCGGCCTCCTCTTTCATTGGTGCAACCACAGCAATGAAATGAAATCCACTCCCTGTCATTTTAAGCACGAGCACCCTTTTACTGCAAGTATAGATATCGGCAGTGTCAATCCTGTCTCATCTGTGCTTGTCACTTTGAGGTACAGTGAACGGGAAAAACAGTCATCCCAATGCAGCACTTACCCACGTCTGAGCATGGGGCTTGGGTGGATGTGAGCTGAAAGTTTCAGTTTGGATATTGGTGCCAAGTATTGGCCCATGCATGGGCTTATCACCTGCCTGCACATTTCATGGGCATATTTGAAGTAATGCTGGACTTCCAGTTTGCAAATATCAAAGCCACTCCCCTTTCTAGACTGCAGCAGGAAATTAAATCACTTCCAACACTGGATCCAGGTTCTTGCAGTGAGATGGAAGATGTTAGTGATGTAACAGATTATAAGCAAGTCAGGGCAGGGAAAGACATGGTGAAGAAGAAAGAAGCAAAGGAGGAAAGGGATGGAAGGCAGGACTGATTAAATGACAAACAGGATGATGGTGCAAGGCAAAAGTGGGTTGTCCATACTCGGACCAATCACTGCCTCATTTACCTGCCACCTCATTTGCTTCGCAAAATATTCCCTTAAGCTCCTTACATATAATGTACCCTTCAAAAATCTCTCACTCAATAAGGGCGAACCTCCTGCAAGCCCAGACTTACACAGTATCATTTTTATTTCATGGCCATCTGTGCTGATCACTCTGAGGCAATGTGAATGCACAGCACCACATCACTAGGATGGAATGGTGATGTGGCCATCCAGACATCTCAATGCAGCATTCACCTATCACTGACCATGTGTTTCGGGTGTGCATGAACTGCGCACCTCAAAGTGGATGTTGATGCCTGGTGTTGCACCTTGTTGGTGTCTGCTACCCAGCCTCACACCTCTGCTCAATCGGAAAGCATGACTCTGAGCTTCTGGTCGCTTGCCATTTCGACACCCACCCCGCCACCCGCTCTCATGCCCACATCGCTGGTATTGGCCTGCTGCAGTGTGCCAGTGATCATCAACGCATGCTCGAGGAGCAGCGCCTGATCTTTCAATTAGGCATTCTGCAGCCTTGCGGACTGAAAATTGAGTTCAATAATTTCACAGCATGACTGACCTTTTTGTTTTGCATTTTTAAAATTTATTTTATTTTATTTTTGAACCATGTGTCTGTTTTGTCATGTAGCCAGAGCTGCTCATTATTCTGCCATTAACACTCCCTCTGGACAATTGCTTTGTCTTTCACCACAAGCATGAACACATTAAATCTCTCCTGCCATCCGTCTTATCACACACCTTCCTTTTTGTTCTCTTCCTTACCAACCTCCCCCTACCCCTTCACTTGCTTAAAACCTAATTCTTTTCTAACCTTTGCCAGTTCTGATGAAAGGTCACTGGCCTGAAGCATTATCTCCGTTTCTCTCTGCACAGATGCTGCTTGACCTGCTGAGTATTTCCAGTACTTTCCGTTTTGAATATAGTGAACCACTTTATTTGATCTAATTATATCTTTAAATCATCTTCATAGCTTCGGGTAGAACAGTTTTGGTGGGGTTTTATGTCTTAGGAACTGTATATTTGTTGCAAATTATGAATTAATTCGTTAAATGCGTGCCATTGCTGGTGGCCATATGTTTTAATGTAGTTTCCCAATCTACTGTAGCCAAATCGCCCCTTATACCTATCTAGTTTGCTTTGTTAAGATGCAAGTCCCTAGCTTCAGACTGAACTAAATATCTTTCAAGCACAAGACACTCGTTAAAACTAGCCTCTCTGACCTAGTTGTTGATTATCTGTCATAATACCTCCTCATGTGGCTCTGTGTCAAAGTTTGTTTGATAAGGCTCCTGTGAAGCCCCTTTGGTCGTTGTATTACACAAAAGTTGTTATGTGAAGGAGGACAAGATTGTAGCAAACTGTTCGGTGCTTATTTCAATTGTCAATCCTCTTTGAATCAACCCATAACTGCATGCAGCAAGAGCCGAATACTGCAGGCTCGAATCCACAGGGCTGACAACATTACCACTTTATATATGTCAGATAATGATCAGATCCAACACGAGCAAGCCCAACTACCACAACTTTAGCAGCATCACCATTGTCAATGCTCCAAACATCAGCATCATAGCTGCTATTATTGACATGTTACATAACTGAAAAAATTAACGGGCAACATTAGCACCTCAAGACACCTATCTTACAATTATTTTAATAGTAACTATGACATTCGACGACACATTTAATCAAAGTGAGCAAACGCCATGTAATTCGTTCTACTTTTCTCATTCCCCATATTTCTTATCCTTTTCAGCAGCAGAGGTATAAGCAGCAAAAGACAACAACAGATGAGCATAATTATTGCCTTACCAAGGAGGGTGGACTGAAAGAAACCATGTTGTCTGTGCACCAATCGAGCACAGGTCACCTTGGTGAGTCTGCTGAATCCTAACCACGAGAACAACAGCATTCGACTTAACTTCGATTTCCACCAGGATTCTTCATTATTGATATCTCAAAATCCATATTTTTTTCTAATCCAATTGTCAGAGCTTCGTCACCATAAGCACCACCCATCATTGACAACACAGGGCAAGTAGTATTTTATTTTTAAGCAAATCTCATAATAGAACTGGAAAGATTCGACAGTGTGTGTGGAAGGGCGACAGAGGTTTCATCTGATCTGCGTTTCATTCTATAGCATGCATGCAATAGCGTGCTGCAGCTGCACCAGTTTGGTCCTTCATTTCCATGTATACCTGGCACTCTATCCCACACTCCTCATTGAACTATTATTGATCATTTCAATTGGTGGTGATGGAGACATGCGGGGATAATGCTAGGCTATGAAGTTACAGGTTGTGGTGGAATATAATTCTGCTTCAACTAATAACACATAGATGTCTAGTTAGGAATTGCCAGATATGTTATTACTCCATGCAACTTAGTGCAGTCGTCGTGCCATATATCAAGTGGGAGGGTGTCTTCAGTGCAAAGGCAGGAATTAGGTCTGTGCGGTGGTCACTACCACCCATACATTCACGGAAGGATGCATGTGCGACAAGTAGGTTAATTTGGGCAAGACCATGAAGGTTGCTCTTTGCTGTTAATTTTTTCACCACCTGCCACAAGCTCAGTCTTACCCTTATTTCTTTTCAGTACACGGCCAGTTCAGATAATTCAAATTCAACCAGTCTAGACTTGGGAATGGAACTTGAAGTCCTTCATCCATAGTATATACTGTGCCCTTGCTACACTCATTGCTGCCTCCTGTTCACCATGGAGCAGTACTGCTGCACCAGCTGGGGGACAGAGGTAGGCTGTTAACCGCAGGAGGTTTCCTTGCCATAGTTGACCTGAAATCTTCAGATTTAGTGGGTCTGGAGTAAATGACAACGATTTCTGGATGCCAGACCATTCGCTCTCTGGCGGGTCTGATCTGCTGGTGGAAAATACTATGCCGAGAGATGATTCTGTAAGTCTGCATATTGTCAAGAAAGCCTGTAAGATAGTGTTTCCTAATTGTGCACACGGACCCACATGTTAAGTAGGATTGTGAATATTTTCTGGGTTGTGAGCCGTTTGTGTGTCCTTATTCTATATGTATGCATCAACTGAGTGGACCATCTGATTTTAATCTTCATAGCATTTTTAAATATGTTGATAGTGTTGGACAATAAATGTAACTTTGTTAATGATCCCAGTTTCCCAAGTTTTTTGAGGAAGTGACAAAGAGGATTGTTGAAGGAAGGGCAGTGGATGTTATCTATGTGGACTTCAGTAAAGCCTTTGACAAGGTCCCTCATGGCAGACTGATACAAAAGGTGAAGTCACATGGGATCAGAGGGGGAATTGGCAAGATGGATACAGAACTGGCTCGGTCATAGAAGACAGAGGGTAGCAGTGGATGTTTGCTTTTCTGAATGGAGGGATGTGACTAGTGATGTTCCGCAGGGATCACTGCTGGGACCTTTGCTGTTTGTAGTATATATAAATGATTTGGAGGAAACTGTAGCTTGTCTGATTTGTAAGTTTGCGGACGACACAAAGGTTGGTGGAGTTGCGGATAGTGATGAGGATTGTCAGAGGATACAGCAGGATATAGATCAGTTGGAGACTTGGGCGGAGAAATGGCAGATGGCATTTAATCTGGACGAATGTAAGGTAATGCATTTTGGAAGATCTAATACAGATGAGAAGTATACAGTAAATGGCAGAACCCTTAGGAGTATTGACAGGCAGAGAGATCTGGACGTACAGGTCCACAGGTCATTGAAAGTGGCAGCACATGTGGCTAAGGTAGTCAAGAAGGCATACAGCATGCTTGCCTTCATCGGTCGGGGCATAGAGTATAAAAATTGGCAAGTCATGCTGCAGCTGTACAGAACCTTAGTTAGGCCACACTTAGAATATTGCATGCAATTCTGGTCGCCACACTACCAGAAGGATATGGAGGCTTTGGAGAGGGTACAGAAGAGGTTTACCAGGATGTTGCATGGTCTGGAGGGCATTAGCTACGAGGACAGGTTGGGTAAACTCGGATTGTTCTCACTGGAATGACGGAGGTGGAGGGGCGACATGACAGAGGTTTACAAAGTTATGAGCGGCATGGACAGAGTGGACAGTCAGAAGCTTTTTTCTCAGGGTGGAAGAGTCAGTTACTAGGCGACATGGGTTTAAGGTACGAGGGCCAAAGTTTAGAGTGGATGTGCGAGACAAGTTCTTTACACAGAGGGTAGTGAGTGCCTGGAACTTGCTGCCAGGGGAGGTGGTGGAAGCAGGTATGATAGCAACGTTTAAGAGACATCTTGACAGATACATAAATAGGATGGGAATAGAGGGATATGGGCCCTGGAAGTGCAGAAGGTTTTAGTTTAGACGGGCAACAAGATCGGCGCAGGCCTTGTGGGCCGAATGGCCTGTTCCTGTGCTGTACTGTTCTTTGTTCTTTGAAAAATGTTCAACCTGATTTTACTGGATAAGCAACATGGGCGTTGGGATACAAAGGGTAGAAAATTATGCTGCAGTTGTACAGAGTCTTAGTCAGACCTCACCTGGAGTATTGTCTGCAGTTTTGTACTGGGCCTCAGTCAAAGTTTATTGGGCTGAATTTTCCCAGTCATTTGATGATGGGCTGGGAGGTGGGAGGCTGTGAAAATGGAGTCGGGTGATGTTTAAAGATACAGCACTGAAACAGGCCCTTCAGCCCACCGAGTCTGTGCCGACCATCAACCACCCATTTATACTAATCCTACACTAATCCCATATCCCCACCTGACCCTATATTTCCTTTCAACCGACCTATACGAGGGGCAATTTATAATGGCCAATTTACTTATCAACCTGCAAGTCTTTTGGCATGTGGGAGGAAACCGGAGCACCCGGAGGAAATGCACGCAGACACAGGGAGAACTTGCAAACTCCACACAGGCAGTACCCAGAATTGAACACGAGTCGCTGGAGCTGTGAGGCTAACCACTGCGCCACTGTGCCGATGTATCGATCATCTTTCCACTGCCATGCCTTCTTGTCAGCAGTGTGAAAGGTGGCGGACAGCCGGCCTAGGCAGAGTCCAATTGAGCTGATTAAGTGACCAATCAAGAGTCCCTTCCCGCCAACAGTGGCATTTGGCCAACCCCCGGGCGGGGCCTCCTTTTTGAGCTCTCTTTGGCCCTCAGAGGCATCCATGGCCGCTATGGCAGCCAATGAGACAACAGCGCAACCTGTCATTCATGTACCCAAAACCCTGCCCTCGCCAGGTGCTGCCTGACCGGGCACGGCGCTTCCAGTCCCCACACCTGACTTTGAGGGTGTACAGCGATTGATGTGCCCTCATCCTGCAGATGCAGCCCCAGTGGTGGATCTTGGGGGCAGGCTGCCATCCTTGATAGGGACGGCAGGTCCCGTGGCAGCAGCTTTATTGGCTGCGGCCAGGAAAATGGAACCCGCCAAAGCAGGATCATGCCCTGCTCTTGACCCCGGCAGTGGGTCTCCTGTCATCTACTTAAAATTCCGGCTATTGTTTTTGGAGGTGGCACCACGCTGATTTACCAGAGTGATAAAATAGTACATTGTGAGAACAGGCTGCATAAAAGTGTTGTATTCCTTCAAATTGAGACCATTAAGGGGCGATTTTATTGACACATTTTAAATGATACCAAACAAGGATTTGATGATGCACGAAGGTGTAGGAATAGAATTGTGGTCACAATCAACGAGGATGTACCCAAACGTCGGAGCAGAATTGAGAGGGCAAATTTCATTATGATACTGCACACAACCTATTGATCATTTTCTCTCTAAAATCTGACCACAGACATGTTCTACAGCTAAACATCCTAGATTTGGATCAGAATGTATGGCATAGGAAGACTGGAAGTAGGCGAAGCTCATTCTGTCCCACGAACCTACACTGTCGTCCAACCAAATCATGGTTATTCTTTATCTTAATTTATTTTACCTGTCGTTGTTCCATTCCTTGATATAAAAACTTAATGAAATGATTCTATCAAAGTTTTAAAAAGTCAAAATGTTCCCCAGGAAGCAAAGCCTTTGGGGGAAATAGGTCTGGAATTGCACTTGTCTATGAACTTTCAAAGATTTGGGTACAAGTGATATAAATTGCTGTCCTCCTTGACAGATGCTCTCTTCTCGCCATTTGGAAAATCGGACTATCTCTTGACAATGCAGCTGGGTGCCAACGTAGTCATCCTCGTGCATGTGCAAAATGCACCCAAGCTTTGCTAGCTTGCCAGTACTAATGCACATATGGGCAACGATACGTCATCATGCCTCCAGCCTGAGTTTTGGAAAGCAGCCTCAACCTTTCTCTTCCCCGATCCCTCCCGTACTCCGCACCTCAATCATCCCTTCCCTTCCTGGGATAGACACGAACGCGTTGCACCACGGATATTTGACAAAATTATTGACTCAGCCACGGACATGGGGGCGATTAATCTGCATATAAAGTGTTTCCATCAAATTCCATCAATAATTCCATCAAAACACAGTCTGATTTAAAACACAATTCTCCCTATTTGGTGAGATACCTGGCATTGTTTTCACTTCCACAAGTAGTCAATGCCTGCCCGCATGTTTGCTGTAGCGATGCAGAGTATCCAGACAGATAACCATCTGTCAGGAGTGGTCTTGATCTCTTTTGCACACCTCTCACTCTCCCTCTCTGTGTCAATCCCTACCCCCTCTCTGTCTCCATCTCTCAACACTGTCTCACTCCTCCCCCCACCCCATGTGCATATCTCTCCCTCTCTCTCCCCTCTGTGTCCATCTCTGCCCCCTCCCTCTGTGTCCTCCCCTCTGTCAATCACCCTGCTTCCCGCCTTGCCACTAGCAGCCTGCTCGCTGCACTATTGCCCCCAACCTGCCGCTTCTCTGAGTGGCGAGGCGGGAAGCGAGTGGCGGGAGGGAACAGCGACTAGTCGGCCACAGGGGAGAACAGAGGGAGGGAGTGGCAAGCAGTCAGTTGTTGTGGGATTGAGCGGTGCGCAGTGTGCAGTGGCGGGAAGGAGCGGCAAACAGGCAGGTGCGGGAGGAAGTGGGGAACTGAATGCGGGGAGTGAGGCGGAATCATAGCCATTGAGGGGTGAAGGTATTTGGGAACAATTGCTGTGTTAAGTTGAACATCCCCTGCGATGTTGTAGACAGTGACATCTCTGTCAATGAGGCTGCATTTGCACATGTGCTCTGACTGCACTACCTAGTGGTTGCATTAGAACATAGAACATAGAAAAATACAGCACAGAACAGGCCCTTCGGCCCACGATGTTGTGCCGATCCTTTGTCCTCTGTCAAGGACAATTTAATCTATACCCCATCATTCTCCTTTATCCAAAACTCAGGCTGGAGGCATGATGACGTATCGTTGCCCATATGTGCATTGTCAATAAAAGCAGCCTTAGAAAATATGCTGCTTGGGATTTCTTGGTTCGTAAATGAAATGAATGTCCTCGCAGTTGTTCATATTGAATTGCCTTTGTCATAGCTTTGGCCATTCTGTTAATTTGTATAAGCCCCTTTGAAACTGCCTCATCCCATATTCACTGTTTAAATTTCCTTCAGCAAACAGATGTTTGCAGTACAAGTGCTACATTTGGGCAGGCGTTGAAATGGTGGTAATGTCACTGGACTAGCAATCCCGATGCCTAGGATAATGCTCTGGGTACATGGCTGTGAATCCCACCATAGCAGATGGTGAAGTTTGAATTCATTTCAATAATCTGGAATTAAAAGCTAATCTAATGTTTGCAAAAACCCATCTGGTTCACTAATGCCCTTCAGGGAAGGAAATCTGCCGTCCTTACCCGGTCTGGCCTAGTTGTGACTCCAGACCTACAGCCATGTGGTTGACACTTCAATGCTGGCCTAGCCAACGATGTTAAACATCCCATAAACAAATTAAAAAATGATGTCCTTCAGTCCGGTGCACAGCAGAAATGGAATAAATTTAAACTGGGCTGAACACTTAATCTAATTTTTTAATTAATTTAACAATTACAACAAAGGGATATTGTAAAAGATTCTTCATTTCATCTCTGAACTTGCGCTGTATCACTGCATAAATGCAGGTGTTTGTGCAGCAAGCCGTGAGTTGAAACATGAAAGCTAACTCCCGTACAAACACGGGGAGATACACAGTCTCATAGCCCAGGTAAGCCATTCGCCAATAGATACTCCATGTCATATACAGCGCCCATAACAGTATGAAATTCCCCGATACACCATACAGAATAATCATTGATTTCCTGCGGTTCTCCATCTCTGGGTCACTGAGACTCTCCACCTTGACGTGACTGCGGAGTCTCCTGCGAGCTCTGTTGGCTACTAAAATGTACCTGATGGTTAAAGCATTAAACAACAGGACCAAAACAAATGGAATACATGGATTTAAAATATAATGAAGAAATTCAACTGTTCCCCAAGTTTTTGACTGTGCAACACTGTCTGTTACAACACAAAACCAGGAATGATTGATGAACCAGTATTTACTGGTGTACATAAAGTAAAAGAAAATGTTTTTTAAAGAGAAAAGCACAGTAATTATTGTTAAAACCACATTCGCCGTTTTCTCCACACAGTATTTAGTTTTCAGCTTCTGCCAGCAAATTGCTATGTATCGGTCAAAGGTGAAACTGACCATGAACCAGACAGAACAGTCTGTGACTGCATAAAGCACAACGGCGTGGATATTACACACTGGGATGTCGTTCAAAAACCTGAACTCAAAACGATAAATAGCAGGGATATGTCTCAGTATCAGATCGAAGATAATGACCAGTAAATCCGCCACTGCCATCGCCACCAAGTAGCGAGTGATACATTTGGAGAGACCGCAATTTCCCCGGGACAGGATCACAATCATCATCACGTTAACTGTAAGAAATTAGACAAGAGGGGTAAAAATCAGAGTGATTGCGTCTGCCTGCTGGAGTTCAAATAATATAAAATGATGAGATTAATTTAACCCGGGGAAATTTTAATTTAACCCTTTATTGACCACTAAATAATCATTATCGAATTGGAAATAATTAAATTGGTGACATAAAAACAGTTTAGGAATATCAAGTCTAAAATTAGTCAGAAAAAGAGGTAAATATGGGTGCCTGACATGTTTCCATTATTGTAGCAGGAAACCGAAGAGTATTAGAATGTATCAAGCCAAGTTCTCCAAGTGCAGTGAATTAGTAATCACAGTGAGTTATTGAACTACTATATTCCTAGATCATAGCTCTGGTGCCAACACAGTGACGCTGTATGAAGCAGGAGGACCAGTCAGAGTTTTCACCCCGATGGATCTCTACTTGTAAGCGAAGTTGAAGAGCAGGAAACAGTCCGTGTTCCCTCTCCTCTTCATTGTGCAGATTTCAGGTGAGAACACCATGGAGTCTGCCTCGATGAATGTCTTTAAAATCTATCCAGGCGCACACTGTACAATTAGAGACTTGGAAGTGGGGATACGAGACACACATGCAATTAAACTCGAGCAAGAGCCAACAACGTTATTTCGCATCATAGGATGACAGCACCGAAAGAGGCCATTCAGCCTATCTTGCCCGTGCCGGCGCTTTGAAAGAACTATTCAACTTGTCCCATTCCCCTGCTTCTTTCCCATAGGTGTGGAACGTTCTCTACTTCACGTATTTATCCAGTTTCCCTTTTGAACGTTACTTTTGAAACTGCATCCATAGCCCCTTCGGGCACTGAATTCTATAACAACTCACTTGGTTCAAAAAAAAATCCCCCGTTCTATCTCTGGCTTTTCGCCAGTTACGTTAAATTTGAGTCCATTGCACTTGTTCCAATGGTAACATTTTCCCCTTACTTACTGCTTCAAAACCCTCATGATTTCGAGGTCTATTGCATACCCTCCATCACCACCACCATTCTACCATGTTAAATGTCTCTGTTAGCACGAGAATTATTCCAGCTTCTCTAGTCTCACCACGTCGAGGAAGAGCGAAAAGCTCCTTAGAAAATTGGAAGAGGAACTTAAAAATTGACAGGATTAAATGGATTATATATTAGCAGGGAATTATGAGAAGTGAGTGATAGAGGAGGACGAAAAAATTAGATGTGAGTGGATCAGCGTTAGGAACTGTTGGACAGGACAACAATCGGTAGTGACACCACCTCGGGCTTTTCAGAGAGTACCTACAGAATCAACAACTGCATGGTCGGGAGAGGGAATAAAATGTAATCCAAATAATCACCACAAATAACTGACATTTCATTTCGTTTCATAATTGAAACCACATCCATGATTCCGTATATGTTGAAATCCGAACTTTGTTCATCATATGCACGGAATATACATATTTTACTATTCAAGCTGTCCAATTGCATGACACAAAAAGATCTCAAAAGTTCTTCTACATGACAACACTGAACACATTACCGAAAATGTCACTGGCTGCCAAGCCCATCTTGACGTCCCAATGGAATGAACGGTCCTACATAAATGCAAGTTTCTTCTATATTCTGTTTATTTCGAATGCATCTATTACTTTACAAATGTTGTTCATTTAATTGCAATTTCGAAATATCACAAGGGAATTCGTAAAATATGCGAAAACATTCTGAATAGCGCCATCCTGTGGGCTTTAACCTGTTTCTGAGCATTGAGTCCATTCTCAATAGATACTGTAACATTGCAACAAACTGAAGTAATTTACACTATTACAGAAGAGAATAGACGGTTAAGCTGCAACTTTCTGAAGTATCAGTTCACATGGGATTACATTTCGAAGCAACGATTTTAAATCAACCAGTCATGCTATTTTTCCAAACTTATGAAAGTAACAAGGAGTGTCAGCGGTACAGTGAGAAACTTGACCATAGTCGAATTATCAGTCGATTGTAGCAAAGTTTCAAAGTGTTGCTGTGATCTGAACACAATAATTCAAACTGAAGATGTAACCTTTATTGAACTGAAACCGTGAGAGAACCCATGTAGAGTTACATCAGTGTAACCGATTGCATTACCGGACACGCAAAGATAGTGAAAGCAACTATAGTGGCGTATACTAACACATCTCCAACGGGCGATACAGTACTTCATGATTATAGCCAGATTATACGAACAGAAATGTTGTTTTAAACAAATCATCCCTGATTGCCCTTGAGAATGTGGTGGTGAACCGCCTATTATTCTCCATAACACCGTATCTGTCCAGACAGGATAGAATTCCTGGTGAGTATCTTTCTCATTTTAACAAGTGCTCAATGCAGACATACAGACAATTTCTTCAGCATAAAGAATCATCTAATAATCTGGTGGTATCATATTTGGAGGAAAGTTCGAGTCTTAACAAGACCGCTCTGTCAAAACATGTTGAAAAATGAGGATACTGAGCTCTGATTGGTGAATCGGCGTCTGGGAAACAGTCACGTCATGAAAGCATGGAACCTTCTTATCCATAAAAAAAACAGATTTACTGTGCTTAATGCGAGTAACTACTGAGATCATGACAGAGCAATCCAAACATAGATAAAGTAAGACATTTTATCGATCTAATCGCTGAATATAATGACTTACCTGTTCCATGAACAGCAGTCAAGCTCGCATAACGAATGATAAGAGCTGTCATACAATTGAACAAGATTTATAGAAGTTACAGCTTTATTCTGCGAATTATATAATCCACCAATAGCATAAATGGCAAGGAGAGATATAAATTAAAGCATGGAATACATATCTGTAAAGGATGACTTACAAGGAACACCGAAAACAGCCAGAAAGGGGTAGTAAATAGACTGTATCTTCCGAAAAACAAACTGTATCCTCAACTGTGCCAGAAAATATTTTCCACTTTGTGTGAAACTTGGTGACCTTTCACACTCCAACACTGGGCTTCGATCCATGATCCACTTTTTGATGGGAAACACAAAATCAGATGTCAGCGTGAGATGAGCCCTCCTCTTATAATACTGGGATCCCTCTAGTGAGTCAATGATGATCCATGGAGACTGACATTAACTACAGTCATTGAACAAACAGATTCAGCTATCCTTTGAGCTCTGTTACTTTTTATAGAAACAATGCAACGAAAAACAAGAGAGTACAGTGGATTATTCGAATAATTGGATGCAAAAGCAGGAACTATGAAACTTTGTGTCTTCTAATGTATGTGATAGTTGAGAGGAAGTTATTTCTGAGGTGCACTGTAATCCTATGGTATTTGTGAAATCCGGAGCATCGCTACATCTGTCAATTAAAAAAAGATGAGAAAATGATCGGGGAGACTCTCAGTTCCCCATACATTTTGAAAATATTCTATGCATCTAGGAAACTCTGCAAATGTTAATAATTTCAGGGAACTCTCTACATAGAGAACCGCGATCTACAATTTCGTGCAAGTGTCTACCTATTTCCTGTCTCACCAATAAATATTTGCGCTGCATCATCCCAATGCACCCCAACACCTCGTCCAAAATGTGCATTTGTACAGATTTATCTGGTTATGTTACCACAATCCACCATCACCACCAACCACCACCCTCCCCCCCACCCCACACACACACACACAAACCACCCCCCCAGCACCTCCCGTGAGCACTCTGCAAACATTGACTATGTTCTATAGGCAATCTGTAAAGAATGGCGAGGCATCAAGATTCGCGCTTCAAAATATTGACACATTCCAAAAGTCTTAGACGATAAAAGCAACCATAGATGGAAATCCCCTGCATACTAACAAATTGCTTGTAACGGCTGTGAGGCAGTGGCGTAGTAACTGGTAACCCCAAGAATTAAAAAAGGTGGTGCAGTAAGCAGAGGGACGTGGGTGTATATGTGCGAAAGTCATTGAAGGTGGCAGGGCAGGTTGAGAGAGTGGTTAATGGCGCATATAATATCCTAGGATTTATAAATGGGGGCATAGAGTACAAGAGCAAGCAGGTTAAATGCTCATTGGGAGAGCCGGTGCAGACACGATGGACCGAATGGCCTCCATCTGCGCCGTAGCTGAGATTCTGTGGTACAGAGTCACTCCCACGATCCCACCAAATTTCGGAGCTAATCCTCGATCTGCTAAAGCAAATCTTTGAAAGTATGAGCTACCAGTATGTCTTCAAAACTTTGGGTCACTCCTACAGACACCCTGAACAGTATAGCCTGAAGGCCATCTGAATGCATGAACTCCATAGTAATCGGTATAAATGTTGCACAGATTTCAGAAGTTCCATTACATGTAAACATGGTCAGGCGATCCCCTGGAAATTCTTCATATAGAAACATATAATAATATAACATGCATGGAAGTCTTTCAGCCATTGTAATGTTGCCGGTTCTTTGAAAGTGCTGTTCATTTAGTCCCTCTCTCTTGCTTTTTTTCAACACTTTTCAACACTTTTCTTTTCCAAATCTTCATCCAATTTCCCTTCCAAAGTTATAATTGACTATGTTTCTGCCACCGTACTGGACACCAAAACGGTCGTTGCCTCAGATGTACAGACTCTATTAAAGAAGAAAGCTGTGTTAGAGTTATATGGCTGTGTAAACTCTGCAGTAGTTGCATATATTTGCACTTTGTGCTCTAAAGATGTAAACAGGCTGAAACTGCCTCTGTGTGTACAATCCGTGGCAGCGTCAAAATTATTAGCTCACACTTCCGACCCTTGCAAATGCCATAACAGAAACACGGAGACCGAGTAACAAGAGAAAGCTATTCAGCTCCTCGATCCAGCTCTGATTGTTAGTTAGAACATGATTGGTTTGTACTTTAATTATGTTGAACTAATCGGTAGCATGACCAAGCGGTCGGCAGTGTTGAACTTTGGGCTCCAGTCCTTTTCGAGGCGTGGTCTTGAATCCCACTGCTGTCAATGGAATACTTTCTACAGATCTATCTTATGGGGGGAGGTGGGGACATAGTGGTAATGTCAATGGATTGGTACTCTAGAGGCCCAGGCTCATACCCTGGGGACACGTGTTCGTGTCCCAGCATGGCAACTAGTAGAATTTAATTTACGTTTACCCCATTTCACCCATAGTCTTTGATATGAAGACCGAATAAAAATCTATCGACTGCCATCTTGACCATTTCATACCCACAGGCAAAAGCGTCCATTGAAACTGTATACTTGTTGCATATTGGGAAATGCGGCAGCAAAATATGTGTTCAACAAGACCCCAAAACTGAGAAGCTGCTTCTTAGGTTGGTTGTGGCATAAACATTGTCCAGGGTAACAGGAATAACTACCCATATGGTATGGAGGGAAGATCTTACGAGGAAAGGCTGAGGGACTTGAGGTTGTTTTCGTTGGAGAGAAGGAGGAGTAGAGGTGACTTAATAGAGACATATAAGATAATCAGAGGGTTAGATAGGGTGGATAGTGAGAGTCTTTTTTCCTCGGATGGTGATGGCAAATACGAGGGGACATAGCTTTAAGTTGAGGGGTGATCGATTTAGGACAGATGTCAGAGGTAGTTTCTTTATTCAGAGAGTAATAGGGGCGTGGAACGCCCTGCCTGCAACAGGAGTAGACTCGCCAACCTTAAGGGCATTTAAGTGGTCATTGGATAGACATATGGATGAAAATGGAATAGTGTAGGTCAGATGGTTTCACAGGTCGGCTCAACATCGAGGGCCGAAGGGCCTGTCCTGCGCTGTAATGTTCTAATGTTCTAATGTTCTAACGAGGCCGAAGATGTGTTTTGTGGTTCGAACTCAGCTTTCAGAATCAGGAATCAAACATGCCCTTTCGAAGTGAAGGGGCCGTTTCCTAACCACTACACAAGAGAAACTGTTGCATGCTTCTCCACAGGCTGAGAACTGTCAGATTATGACATGCCGACACAACCTCGGCCACCTTGCCATTGTAGCAGGGGGAAATCCGGGGAAGTCTTGGTTGGAAAACTCCAAGGTTCAGGTCTCTGTTCTCTGAACTTTTTTCCAGCGTTAACATACAGTTTGGTATATTATACCAATCCTCATCAGGATGTCCAAGAAAGAATGTATCCCTATTGACTATATCCAAAATAAAGATTTTGGAGTTGCCTGGAGAGGAGATGATGGCCTAACAGAAATGTCACTTATCCAGTAATCTAGCAGCCCAGGCAAATGTTGTGGGGACACTGTTGTAAAAACCTCATCTGGTTCACTAATGTCCTTTCGGTTCTTACCTGGTCTGGCAAACCCAGAGCAATGTGGTTGATTCAATGGCTTAGCAAACTATTCAGTGATGGTGGGCAACCAATGCTGGTCTTTCCAGTGTCACCCACATCCCCTGAAAGAACAATTAAACAAAACCCCCTGTTTACTGATACACTCCTTGGGGATTTGCTACATTCTATGATTTCCTATACTGGATTGCAGGGGCCCCAGTACATACTGACTGCTGGTTGTCTACCTGTCAATACAGAAATACTCCACGATCACCATGCAGATGTTTGCGAGGTTTGCAGGATGCTGCCACGACTGCTGCATTCTTAGACAGTCCCAGTTGCCTCAGTTCTTCAGGTCAGCTAAGCGCCTTCATGGCTGGCTTCTGGGGGACAAAGGTTATACGTCGAACACTTGTACACAACCAAAACACAAAGACAGAGGACTCATACAAGAGTTTCCATATGACAATCTGGGGGACAATCAGGCAGAGAGTGGGCCTTTGGAAGATGAGGTTTGGATGCCTCAACAAATCTGGAAGAGACTTCAATATATACTGTCATGCGTGGAAGGAGCCTACATGAAATGAGCAATGAAATGGAAGAATCATGAATATAAAAAGTCAACTGTCAAACAAAACCGCAGATCATGGACACTTGCACCACGGTCACAATGGAGTAAGTGTCACGTGACCCCTTCTGTACAGGAAATCAACAACTCTATCTGAAAAGATGGAACACGTTAACCTCGCCTGAAACAGCTGTGGCGAGAACCCCTTTGCAATTGAAAGGAGCACTATTGCAGATAATGACTCTTATCGACATGATTGAACTATCAAAGGATTCTGGAGACAGACTGACTGACAGCCCAAACCAAGATGAATAGGGGTGAAGTAGCTCTGTGGTACCAGAATGGTCCGCATTCAGATATCAATCGACAGGCATGATTATGTTATCCTGGCCCATTGTATAGTTACAGCAGGGAGAGGACCATGTGTCTCAGAAACTCTCTGTGGTGGATTTTTACCTTTAAAAGCTAACCCTCTGGAATGGGAGGGAATATTACGACAACACTTTCAGAAAGCAAGCCAGCCATAGGCTGTGCAAGCGATCCAGCCAAGCAGGAAGAATTCTGCTGCACAATAACTGAACAGTATCTAAAAGCAGAGACATCATAAAGTGACTTTAAAACTCTCCATTTGTGAAGGTGCAAAATTCACAGCGCCAGATTTGTGCTGAGTTGTAACCACAAGAACTGTACAACACCTCAACAAGTTCAAGACTACAAACATCCAGGCATGCACTTTTAAAAGTGATTGTCCTGCTGAGATGATTCAATGGGTTTTCCATAAACCATGAACACTTACCTCACTTTTGACTTTAAACTGCCTACCCTGTACTCTCTATTTATTCTTGTGTATGTGTGTGTGTGAGAGTGAATATGTGTGCGGATGAGGTGGCGTCTGTTTTGGGAATTGGTTACAAATAAGCAGTTATCGTTCTCTTAGCTACGAGGAAACCTGTCATTTGTGTGTTTATTCTACATGAAAAGCACTCAAGGGTTACACGGGAACATAGTAACTTAGGACTTAAGAGCCCTTCCAGCCTGCTCCACCATTTGATGAGAACATGGCTGATCTGGTTATTGCCTCATCTCCACTTTCCTGTTTGCCCCGCCCCCCACCCCCACCCGCCCACACCCTCCATAAACCCTGACTTCCTTGTCTATCAAAAATCTATCTAGCTCAGTCTTGACTAAATTCAATGACACAACATTTAGCAAAACACAATTGTGGAAGGTGAACAATGGGAACCACCCACACCCTTTTCCACTTGTCCATTACAGCACCCTCAGGGGTATTGCCATCTGCTGTGCATTGCACAACCTGGAGCTCCGGAGGGGAGTAACACTGCAGCCAGAGGGAGACACCAGTGAGCCACATCCTTGGAGGAGGAGAATGAGCATGACAACGCTGAACAGTTGCCGCTCACTGAAGATAGTGCCCAGGACCCAGCTCACCAGGCAGTTGGATGCTCGGCAGGGAGTTGGCGACTTTATGATCAGCAGACACTTCACATGAGGACAAGGGCAAGGGGCCAGTGAACTAAAAAGATTCCTCCCAGAGCACTGCTTTGCTGACCTTTCAGAAGAGACCCTTACCATCTCCTCTGTACCCGTCAGTACTATATGCTAAAGCTTTCTGTAAAGACAGGCGCGCATGCAGCGCTCAATTTTACATACTGTCCATCTATTTGATTCCACATCTGGCCTCTCTCAGGTGTTGCATAAAAATAAACACACAATTGCACATTAATTGTCAACGCTCATTAAACATTAAATGCTTCTGTAGTTAACAAACAATCATCAGCCAGTGAAACCTCAAATGCTATTGAAAAGCATTTACGTGCCTACTTACAGTCAATTCTACCGGGTGTGCCCCGTGCCTGCAGTTGAATTGGAGGCAGGCCATTTCCCTTCTTCCTCTACTGCATATCCGTGACCTTCATCCATGGACTGCCTGAGCCCTACTTGGACACGACTCATCTGGGGCCGCCTGTATTTGCGCAGGGACCACCTCAGTCATCAGACCAGCATGCAGAGTTGGTGTTATAGTTGAAGGGGCCGAGGATCTGCCTTCAGCTGTGGAAATACATTGAAAGGAGCCGCTATGCCCCGTAGCCTACCTCTCCTTTGCCCGTTCAGGCTGCATAAGTATTCCTGTGGTTGCCTGGAGAGGTTGAAGTACTGGCAATGGGGAAATGTGTGGCTTGACCCTCTCTCCTACTAAGTGCTCCAAAGAGCTCATGGATGAGGCCATGCTATGGAAGTCTCTGCACACCCCATGCATCCAGTCGTTGCTATGCTCCGTGTGTGGCTCCATGAGAGTCGCCACTGTCTCACTGGAGGGCGCCGTGCATTCACATGTTAGAGATGTCACTGGTGGCATGCATGGACTCCTCCATTGTTTCAACATGGAGCATCACTTCCTCTGGAAATTCCAACAGATCCTCTCACATTTGATGCAGCCTCTGCAGCTTTGCTGATGGCACAAGAGTATCGCTAGACCTATCCCCACTCCTTGTAAATAAATTAACTAAATGCAATATCTACAAATTAGCAGATGACACAAAACTGGGTGGGAGGGTGAGTTGTGAGGAGGATGCAGAGAGGCTTCAGGGTGATTTGGACAAGTTGAATGAGTGGGATAATGCAAGGCAGATGCAGTATAATGTGGATAAATGTGAGGTTATCCACTTTGGTAGCAAAAACAGGAAGGCAGATTATTATCTGAATGGCTGTAAACTGAGAAAGGAGGGAAATGCAACGAGACCTGGGTGTTCTCGTGCACCAGTCGCTGAAGGTAAGCATGCAGGTGCAAAAGGCAGTAAAAAAGGCAAATGGTATGTTGGCCTTCATAGCGAGAGGATATGAGTACAGGAGCAGGGATGTCTTGTTACAATTATACAGGGCCTTGGTGAGGCCACACCTGGAATATTGTGTGCAGTTTTTGGTCTCCTTATCTGAGGAAGGATGTTCTTGCCATAGAGGGAGTGCAGAGAATATTTACCAGACTGATTCCTGGGATGGCGGGACTGACGTATGAGGAGAGACTGAGTCGGTTAGGATTATATTGGCTGGAGTTCAGAAGAGTGAGGGGGGATCTCCTAGAAACCTATAAAATTCTAACAGGACCTGACAGGATAGATGCAGGAAGGATGTTCCTGATGGTGGGGAGTTCAGAACCAGGGGTCATAGTCTAAGGATTCGGGGTAAACCTTTCAGGATTGAGATGAGGAGAAATTTCTTCAGTCAGAGAGTAGTGAGCCTGTGGAATTTGCTATCACAGAAAGCAGTTGAGGCTAAAACGTTGTATCTTTCCAAGAAGAAGTTCAATATAGCTCTTGGGGCGACAGGGATCAAAGGATATTGGGGGGGGGGGGGTGGGAGAGGGGGGAATCAGGGAACAGGTTACTGAGTTGGATGATCAGCCATGATCGTAATGAATGGCACAGCAAGCTCGAAGGGCTGAATGGCCTACTCCTGCTCTTATTTTCTATGTTTCTATGTTTCTTCGAGGGGAGGTGGACACAGCTGTCATTTCCTCTGTTACCTCCACCTGCGCGTTGGTGCAGTAATGACCACCCGTTTTACTCATGCAACAAAGCCCAACAACATGACTATATCTGTGCTGGTGGATGGTGCACTGGAATAAAGTGATGCATTGTCATCAGAGGGCATTGCATTCTGCAAGCTTTCCAGTGTAACAGGGGCCCTGGTCTGTTTCTCATCTGCTGCTGTATCTGGTGCTGAGGAATGATTTAGTGAAACAATTGTTCTTTCAACCAAGCCCTGGTGCTTTCTCTTGGTCAGCAGCTTCCAGTGGTGTTAAAGGGCCACATAGATGCCACAAGCCACACATTGTCCAGTGACTATTTACACTCTTCATAGCTTCTACACCTATCTCTCCCTCAGCTACAAACTACCAGCCGTGACCCACCCAATATTCGCGGCCTCCTCTTTCATTGGTGTAACCACAGCAATGAAATGAAATCCACTCCCTGTCATTTTAAGCACGAGCACCCTTTTAATGCAAGTATAGATATCGGCAGTGTCAATCCTGTCTCATCTGTGCTTGTCACTTTGAGGTACAGTGAACGGGAAAAACAGTCATCCCAATGCAGCACTTACCCACGTCTGAGCATGGGGCTTGGGTGGATGTGAGCTGGAAGTTTCAGTTTGGATATTGGAGCCGAGTATTGGCCCATGCATGGGCTTATCACCTGCCTGCACATTTCATGGGCACATTTGAAGTAATGCTGGACTTCCAGTTTGCAAATATCAAAGCCACTCCCCTTTCTAGACTGCAGCAGGAAATTAAATCACTTCCAACACTGGATCCAGGTTCTTGCAGTGAGATGGAAGATGTTAGTGATGTAACAGATTATAAGCAAGTCAGGGCAGGGAAAGACATGGTGAAGAAGAAAGAAGCAAAGGAGGAAAGGGATGGAAGGCAGGACTGATTCAATGACAAACAGGATGATGGTGCAAGGCAAAAGTGGGTTGTCCATACTCGGACCAATCACTGCCTCATTTACCTGCCACCTCATTTGCTTCGCAAAATATTCCCTTAAGCTCCTTACATATAATGTACCCTTCAAAAATCTCTCACTCAATAAGGGCGAACCTCCTGCAAGCCCAGACTTACACAGTATCATTTTTATTTCATGGCCATCTGTGCTGATCACTCTGAGGCAATGTGAATGCACAGCACCACATCACTAGGATGGAATGGTGATGTGGCCATCCAGACATCTCAATGCAGCATTCACCTATCACTGACCATGTGTTTTGGGTGTGCATGAACTGCGCACCTCAAAGTGGATGTTGATGCCTGGTGTTGCACCTTGTTGGTGTCTGCTACCCAGCCTCACACCTCTGCTCAATCGGAAAGCATGACCCTGAGCTTCTGGTCGCTTGCCATTTCGACACCCACCCCGCCACCCGCTCTCATGCCCACATCGCTGGTATTGGCCTGCTGCAGTGTGCCAGTGATCATCAACGCATGCTCGAGGAGCAGCGCCTGATCTTTCAATTAGGCATTCTGCAGCCTTGCGGACTGAAAATTGAGTTCAATAATTTCACAGCATGACTGACCTTTTTGCTTTGCATTTTTAAAATTTATTTTATTTTATTTTTGAACCATGTGTCTGTTTTGTCATGTAGCCAGAGCTGCTCATTATTCTGCCATTAACACTCCCTCTTGACAATTGCTTTGTCTTTCACCACAAGCATGAACACATTAAATCTCTCCTGCCATCTGTCTTATCACACACCTTCCTTTTTGTACTCTTCCTCACCAACCTCCCCCTACCCCTTCACTTGCTTAAAACCTAATTCTTTTCTAACCTTTGCCAGTTCTGATGAAAGGTCACTGGCCTGAAGCATTATCTCCGTTTCTCTCTGCACAGATGCTGCTTGACCTGCTGAGTATTTCCAGTACTTTCCGTTTTGAATATAGTGAACCACTTTATTTGATCTAATTATATCTTTAAATCATCTTCATAGCTTCGGGTAGAACAGTTTTGGTGGGGTTTTATGTCTTAGGAACTGTATATTTGTTGCAAATTATGAATTAATTCGTTAAATGCGTGCCATTGCTGGTGGCCATATGTTTTAATGTAGTTTCCCTATCTAGTTTGCTTTGTTAAGATGCAAGTCCCTAGCTTCAGACTGAACTAAATATCTTTCAAGCACAAAACACTCGTTAAAACTAGCCTCTCTGTCCTAGTTGTTGATTATCTGTCGTAATACCTCCTCATGTGGCTCTGTGTCAAAGTTTGTTTGAAAAGGCTCCAGTGAAGCCCCTTTGGTCGTTGTATTACACAAAAGTTGTTATGTGAAGGAGGACAAGATTGTAGCAAACTGTTCGGTGCTTATTTCAAATGTCAATCCTCTTTGAAGCAACCCAGAACTGCATGCAGCAAGAGCCGAATACTGCAGGCTCGAATCCACAGGTTTGACAACATTACCACTTTATATATGTCAGATAATGATCAGATCCAACACGAGCAAGCCCAACTACCACAACTTTAGCAGCATCACCATTGTCAATACTCCAAACATCAGCATCATAACTGCTATTATTGACATGTTACATAACTGAAAAAATTAACGGGCAACATTAGCACCTCAAGACACCCATCTTACATTTATTTTAATAGTAACTATGACATTCGACGACACATTTAATCAAAGTGAGCAAACGCCATGTAATTCGTTCTACTTTTCTCATTCCCCATATTTCTTATCCTTTTCAGCAGCAGAGGTATAAGCAGCAAAAGACAACAACAGATGAGCATAATTATTGCCTTACACAAACAATTTACCCTTGTTTTCTGCCATTTTCCGCAATCGCCACTGAGATTTTAGTTTTCTATGTGTTTTTGTTTTCTTATTTTCCAACCTTCCAAACTGTGTGGAGTTTGCAAGTTCTCCCTGTGTCTGCGTGGGTTTCCTCTGGGTGCTCCGGCTTCCTCCCACATGCCAAAGACTTGCTGGTTGATAGGTTATTTGGCCATTATAAATTGCCCCAAGTATAGGTAGGTGGTATGGAAATATAGGGACAGGTGGGGATTAGATTAGATTAGAGATACAGAACTGAAACAGGCCCTTCGGCCCACCGAGTCTGTGCCGAACATCAACCAACCATTTATACTAATCCTACACTAATCCCATATTCCTCCAAACATCCCCACCTGTTGTGGTAGGAATATGGAATTAGTGTAGGATTAGTATAAATGGGTGGTTGATGGTGGGCACAGACTCGGTGGGCTGAAGGGCCTGTTTCAGTGCTGTATCTCTGAACTGAACTAGAACTTCACCTTCAGGTAACCATCCTCTGCTACCATGTTACATTCCAGAAAACTGTTGTTGAAAATTGTGCTTTACTCTTTACTCTTTACTCGGTGTTGCATTTAATTTACAAAGTAAGAAGATTACAAATAGGCAACTCCTCACTCAAAACTACACCCGGTTTCAGTAAGTGTCTACTTATATATGTTCAAACAATACCCCACTTTACACCCTTCCCCTGCGTGTGATTAAACACAATTAACATGTTGTGGCGGATGTATATTTTCCTGACTGGAGGGATGTAAGCAGTGGGGTTTCCAAGGATTGTGTTGGGACCACTACTATTTTGAATATGCTAATGCCATGCACTTATGTACACAGGGGACAATATAGAAGTTTTCTGATGGCACAAAGCTCGTAAATGTTAATAAACCGTGAGGAGGATAGTAACCTGCTTAAGGAGGACATCGATTGACTGGTAAAATGGCAAGGGACATGGCAGATGTAATTTAATGCAATGAAGTGGGAATTCATTACTTCTAGTATGACAAAGGGCATTTGTCATGTAAATGTTGGTCCAGGAACATTGAACACACACAGATCTTTGATGGTCACAGGACAAGTTGAGAAGGCTGTGAAAAGCATGCGGTGCTCTTGGCATTACAAAACAGAGGCACAAAATAACAATATATAGGAGGAAACGTTTTTAACCATCATTGGCTCGGCCCCAGCTGGCGTATTGCGCCCAGTTCTGAGCACCACACTTCAACAAGGACTTCAAGGATGTGGTGAAGATGCAGCAGTGAATTGTAGGATGGTACCAGCAATCTGGAACTTCAGTTCTGCAGATAGATTGGAAAGGATAGCATTGTTCACTTTAGAGTTGCGAAGAGCAAGGGGAGATTTAATACAGAAGTTCAAAATTATGAAGGGTTTTGTTAGAGTGTAAAAGGCAAATCTGTTTCCATAGTCAGAACGTTCAATATTAAGAAGTCACAGATAGAAGTCAATTGGGAAAGAACCAGAGGTGAAATTGGGAGAATATGCTGACACAGCAGGTTTCTGGGATCTGGAATTCAATGCCTGAAAACATGGTGGAAGCAGATTCAAAAACCTCTTTCAAAAGGGAATTTAAAAACTACATGAGCTGGAAAAAATGCAGCAGCCTGAGGAAAGAACGAGAGGAGTGGAAATAATTAGATAGAACTTTCAAAGAGACAACACTGACACAATGGGCCAAAAGGCTTCCTTCTGTGCTGCATCAATCTCTGAATCTATAAGCAAGAGAAATAGCGAGGGGGGAGGGGTGGTAGAGCGATAGAGAGAGTGAAAAGGTGGAAGAAAGAAAGGAGGATAGAGACAAAGACAACGAGAAGTTAGTGCTGGTTTTTGGACATATGGATTGTGATTCGCTAACTACCTATGCCCTTCCCTGTTGAGGCAGGTGAGATGCAAACTTTGTACTGCTACCTCATTTCCTTGAATTCTATCTTCTGCCCAGCACGATAGCTGTTGCTTCTTGGCTGGATGCACGCTCAACAGTGGGCCTAACAAAGTGCCAAGGCTGGCATTTGTTTCAGTCAGCCTCTCACGCTTAAAGACAGTCAGTCCCTCTGAAAGGGAAGCTGCACAGAATCAAAAAAAGTCTACTGCTGCTGTAAATGCTGCAATTGAGGATAACAACAAAGAACAAAGAACAGTACAGCACAGGAACAGGCCCTTCGGTCCTCCAAGCCTGCGCCGATCTTTGATGCCTGTCTAAACTAAAACCGTCTGCACTTCCGGGGTCCGTATCCCTCTACTCCCATCCTTTTCATGTATTTGTCAAGATGTCTCTTAAATGTCGGTATTGTACCTGCTTCCACCACCTCCCCCCGCTGCACGTTCCAGGCACTCACCACCCTCTGTGTAAAAAAGTTGCCTCGCAAATCCCCTCTAAACTTTACCCCTCGCACCTTAAACCTATGTCCCCTAGTAACTGACTCTTTCACCCTGGGAAAAAGATTTTGACTATCCACTCTGTCCATACCTCTCATAACTTTGTGAACCTCTATCATGTTGCCCCTCCACCTCCGTCGTTCCAGTGAAAGCAATCTGAGTTTATCCAACCTCTCCTCATAGCTAATACCCTCCAGACCAGGCAACATCCTGGAAAACCTCTTCTGTACCCTCTCCAAAGCCTCCACGTCCTTCTGGTAGTGTAGCGACCAGAATTGCACGCAATATTCTAAGTATGGCCTAACTAAGGTTCTGTACAGCTGCAGCATGACTTGTCAATTTTTATACTCTATGCCCCGACCGATGAAGGCAAGCATGCCATATGCCTTCTTGACTACCTTATCCACCTGCATTGCCACTTTCAGTGACCTGTGGACCTGTACGCTCAGATCTCTCTGCCTGTCAATACTCCTAAGGGTTCTGCCATTTACTGTATACTTCCCATCTTCCAAAATGCATTACCTCACGTTTATCCAGATTATACTCCATCTGCCATTTCTCTGCCCAAGTCTCCAACTGATCTATATCCTGCTGTATCCTCTGACAATCCTTATCACTATCCACAACTTCACCAACCTTTGTGTCATCCGCAAACTTACCAATCAGACCAGCTACATTTTCCTCCAAATCATGTATATATACTACAAACAGCAAATTTCTCAGCACTGATCCCTGCGGAACAGCACTAGTCACAGCCCTCCATTCAGAAAAGTACCCTTTCACTGCTACCCTCTGTCTTCTTGACAGAGCCAGTTCTGTATCCAACTTGCCAGCTCACCTCTGATCCCATGTGACTTCACCTTTTGCACCAGTCTGCCATGAGGGACCTTGTCAAAGGCTTTACTGAAGTCCATGTAGACAACATCCACTGCCCTTCCTTCATCAATCATCTTCATCACTTCCTCAAAAAACTCAATCATGTTAATGAGACATGACCTCCCCTTCACAAAACCATGCTGCCTCTCACTAATAAGTCCATTTGTTTCCAAATGGGAGTAAATCCTGTTCTGAAGAATCCTCTCCAATAATTTCCCTACCACTGACGTGAGGCTCACCGGCCTGTAATTTCCTGGATTATCCTTGCTACCCTTCTTAAACAAAGGAACAACATTGGCTATTCTCCAGTTCTCTGGGACCTCACCTGCAGCCAATGAGGATGCAAACATTTCTGTCAAGGCACCAGCAATTTGCTCCCTTTCCTCCATCAGTATTCTGGGGTAGATTCCATCAGGCAAATAGAATGCTAAGGCTCCATGATTCATGGATGTAGTGCTGGAGGCCTCAGTTTTGGAGGTTGGCAATGGGCTAGAGACCATGTTTCCAACTCTCGCTGCCTCTACGTACCTCCAGCTGTTCAGCTATGGCAGGCACAGCTCCCAAACACAGTGCAACGCATTCACTGACATACTGCCCTCGCTCTTGGAGTACATGGTGGATTATAATTACAGGGAGCAGCAGAGAACCGGTGGAAGCCAGGCATACCTTCATCCACTGAACCTGAGGGAGGAGATGGGTCTCTGCATCAGGGGCCAGCTGAGACAGAGACAATAGCATCCGGCATCATTGAGAGCATTCAAAATGATTCCATTTTCATGCCTTATCCCCTTCTTAACTCCCACGTCACCCTCATCCTGCTTTCTGGGATGATATGCAAGCTGCTGATAGTGGCACCATGGACCTCTTGCTTTCAATTCCACACCCAACCCCTCACCAGTATCAGAATAGTTAGGTGCTTGATGGCCAGCACAGACACAATTGGGCTGAAGGGCCTGTTTCTGTGCTGTATAACTCTATGACTCTATGACCACAGCCTCCGGATCTGATTTTACACTTTCCAATCTCACGCCAAAACAGTCAGCTTCCCAGTCACAACAGCTCCAGAAAGCAGAGAGAGAAATGAACAGCACGGCAACAATGGTGAAGCCCCATCCCTTGGTCTGACACTCGCTGCCACCAGCTCAAATTATTTACACTGCACGTACCTGAGATGCCACTAGAGTCAGAATCTGCACGTGGTGAGCCACAGTATTGTAAGGTTGTTGCAGCACTGAAGGAGACCATTAGGCTCATTGTTGCCATGCTGGATCTCTGAGAAAGCAACTCAGCTCGTACCACGCTCCTGTCCTTTATCCTTATCCCTGTGTTTATTTCCCTTCAGATAATTGTCCAATTCCTTATTGAAAACCACAATTGAAACTGCCTCCAACTCATTTGCAGACATTGCTTTCCAGATCCTAAACACTCGCTGTGTAATCAAGTTTTCCTCATATCACATTTGGATCTTTTGCCAATCACCTAAAATTAATGTCCTTTGGTTCACGACCCTTCCAACAATCGGAATAGTCTCTCGCTATCGACCTTGTCCAGATCCCTCATAATTGTGAACACCTGTACCAAATCTCCTCTCGACTTCTCTTCTCCAGCTTCTCCATTCTTTCCATGGGACTGAAGTCCCTCAACCAGGGAACCATTCTCATAAATCTTTTCTGCACCCTCCCTTCTTCCTTCACAACCTTCCTAAAGAGTGAATCCCAGAACAGGGCACAACTCTCCAGCTGAGGCCGAACAGGCATTGCACAAAAGTTCATCAAACTTCCATGCTTTTGCTCTCCCTGGCCCAGAATCCTGTATACCTTACTAAGTGCTTCCACAACCTGCCCTGTCACCTCCCACAATCTGTGCACATATACATCCCCCCACCCCCGCCCGGGTCTTTTTTCTCCTGCACAACCTTTAAAATTGTATTCTTTATTTTATTCTGCCCCTCCACGTTCTTTCTACCAAAATGAATCACTTTACACTCTTTTGCATTAAATTTAATCTGCCATGAGCCCGCATATTCCAGCAGCCTGTCTATGTCCTCTTGACGTTTATCAGTATCCTCCTCACAGCTCACAATACATCCAAGGTTTGTGTCATCTGCACATTTTCAAATTGTGCCCTGTGCGCCCAAGTCTAGGTCATTAATATAGATCAGAAAAACAGCGGTTCAAACTGAGACAGCTGGGGAACCCCACTATTTACTTTCTTCCAGCCCGAGAAACAATTTGTCACCACTACACTCGGTTTCCTGTCACTCAGACAATTTCGTATTCATGCTGCATTTGTCCCTCTTATTCCATTGGCTCCAACTTTGCTGACAAGCATGTTTTGTGACACTTTATCAAAAGCCTTTTGAAAGTCCAAGTACACCACATCAAAGCTTTCTGCTAAGACATCAGAAAAATCGGTCCAGTTAGTTAAACATGATTTGCCTTTCGTGCTGAATTTGCTTCATTAACCCACATTTTCCAAGTGATTGTTGATGTTATCGCAGAAATCCTGGAGTTACTGGGCATAAGTGGGTTGCATCCATGCCAGAGAGAAAGGATAGCTCATGTGCCAGCTCTCAGGAGGAGTGAGGCTGCAGATGAGTAATAACACAACATGCTCAGTTCAGAACTCTGTTGGGGCAGCATACAGACGATAACTGATGGACATGCACAAGGAAATACTTTGTACATTGGCAGGCATGTCAGACAATCCTTTGTCACTGTCAAGCAACACGCAGGAATCCAGTTCCAACATTCCACAGGGCATTATGTAGAGCTGGATGCTCATTTTCACCCTTGTAGAAGTGGCCCACGACAGACCTTTGGGACCCAGCCGCGAAACAGCATCGGAAGGCAGTTGTCTCAGCTGCTACTGCAGCACAGGTGGCAGACATACAACATATCAGTGCTGTAGCAAAATCTCACGCTGTCATCATGAGATCTATGCTTGCTGCCATCCTGGCTCAGACTGCTGCCACCATGGTTGTGGATCTCAATGCTCAAAGGGATTTGCAGGCTCTCACTGCAGTCCAGCAATCTGTGCTCCAGTAGCTTAATAGAATTTCTGAGGTGCTACCCCGTGGAGTGGCAGTCTCTCCCTAAAGCCACAATCGAATGTTCTTTCTCAGGTTGACAGTATTTGTTCTCGTTTCATTGTGTTTTGATCGTCTGGATAATTTTATAGAGGTATATTTGAAATTGGGAATTGATTCTTTTTAGTGCAAGCCAAAATTAAAACATCTGGTTTGCTCAGCTGGTAAACACACCTAAGATGGTTACAAATGCAAGCCTGCCGCATCCAGTCATGAACGGTGGTGGACAATTAACCAGTTAACAGGAGGAGGAGGCGCCACAAATATCCCCATCCTCAGTGATGGGGGAACAAACTAGGTTAGTGCAAAATACATGGCTGAATCACTTGCCTTTTGGAGAGGCGGTGGTGCAGCGGTAATGTCACTGGGCTAATAATCCCAGAAATCCAAGTTAATGCACTGGGGACATGGGTTTGAATCCCACCATGGCAGTTGGTGAAATTGGAATTCAATTAATAAAATCTGGAATTAAAAAGCTAATCTAATGGTGACCAGGAAACCATTGTCGATTGTTGTAAAACCCATCTGGTTCACGAATGTTCTTTTGGGAAATGAAATCTGCTTTCCTTAACTGGTCTGGCCTACCTGTGAGTCCAGAACTACAGCAATGTGGTGGACACTTAAATGCCCTCTGAAATGGCCTAGAAAACCATTCAGTTACTCAAGGGCAAATCGGGATGGGCAGTAAATGCTGTCCTAGCCAGCGGCACCAGCATCCCATGAATGAGTTTTTTTAAAATCATCTTCAGCCAGAAGTGCCGAGTGGATGATCCATCTCAGTCTCCTTCTGAGATCCCCAGTATCACAAATGCCAGTCTTCAGCCAATCTGATTCACTCCACATGATATCAAGAAATGGTTGATAGCACTGGATACTGAAAAGGTGACAGGGCACTGACAACATTCCGGCAACAGTACTGAGGTGCTACGCCCCTAACCCCTAACTCGCCATACCTCTAACCAAGCTGTTCCAGTACAGCTGCAACACTAGCATCTACCAGCAATGTGGAAAATTGCCCAGGTCTGTCCTGTGCATAAAAAGCAGGACAAATCCCACCCAGCCAATTACTTCCTTACCAGTCTACTCTCTATCATCAGCAAAGTGATGGAAGATGACGTTGACAGTGTTATCAAGCGCACTTGCTCAGCAATAACCTGCACAGTGATGCTCAGTTTGGGTTCTTCCAGGGCCGTTCAGCTCCTGACCTCAGTACAGCCTTTTCCCAAACATGGACAAAAGAGCTGAACTCCAGCGGTGAAGTGACTTCAAGGCAGAATTTGTCCCAGTATGGGATCAAGGAAAAACTGGAGTCAATTGGCATCATGGGGAATACTCTCTGCTGGTTGGAGTCATGCATAGCACAAAGGAAGGCAGTTGTGGTTGTTGGAGGTCAATCATCTCAGCCCCAGGACATCACTGCAGGACTTCCTCAGGATAGTGTCCTTGGCCCAACCATCTTCAGCTGCCTCATCGATGACCTTCCCTCCATCATAAAGTAAAAGTTGGGATGTTCGCTGATGAATGCACAATATTGAGCACCATTTGCGACTCCTTAGATACTGAAGCAGTTTGTGTCCATGTGCAGACCTGGAACGCATCAGGGCTTGGGCTGATAAGTGGCAAGTAACATTATCACTCACAAGGGCCAGGAAATGACCATCTCAAACAAAAGGGAATCTAACCATCTCTACTTAATATTCAATGGCATTACCATCGCTGAATCCCCCATTATCAACATCCTGGGGAATACCATTGACCAGAAACTGAACTGGACCAGCCACATTAAATACAGTGCCTACAAGAGCAGGTCAGAGGCTGGGAATTCTGTGGTTACTAACTCACCTCCCGAATCCCCAATGACTGTCCTCCATTTACACCGCAGAAGTCAGGAGTGTGTTGGATGTGATGGAATGCTCTCCAATTGCCTGGATGGGTGCAGCTCCAACAACACTCAAGAAGCTCGACACCATCCAGGACTGGAACCAATGTCCTTGGAGGTGCTTTTGCTAACGCTGTTGGGGAGGGTTTAAACTAATGTGGCAGGGGGATGGGAACCAATTGAGGTCAGTTGACAGTAAGGAGGTAGTAACAAAAGCCTGTAAGGAACTAGATAATGAAGTCAGTGTGACTAAGGGGAAGAGCAGGCAGGGAGCAGATGATGAATATAAAGGGACTGGTGGTCTGAGGTGCATTTGTTTTAATGCAAGAAGTGTAGTAGGTAAGGCAGATGAACTTAGGGCTTGGATTAGTACCTGGGAGTATGATGTTATTGCTATTACTGAGACTTGGTTGAGGGAAGGGCATGATTGGCAACTAAATATCCCAGGATATCGATGCTTCAGGCGGGATAGAGAGGGAGGTAAAAGGGGTGGAGGAGTTGCATTACTGGTCAAAGAGGATATCACAGCTGTGCTGAAGGAGGGCACTATGGAGGACTCGAGCTGTGAGGCAATATGGACAGAACTCAGAAATAGGAAGGGTGCGGTAACAATGTTGGGGCTGTACTACAGGCCTCCCAACAGTGAGCGTGAGATAGAGGTACAAATATGTAAACAGATTATGGAAAGATGTAGGAGCAACAGGGTGGTGGTGATAGGAGATTTTAATTTTCCCAACATTGACTGGGATTCGCTTAGTGTTAGAGGTCCAGATGGAGCAGAATTTGTAAGGAGCATCCAGGAGGGTTTTCTAGAGCAGTATGTAAATAGTCCAACTCGGGAAGGGGCCATACTGGACCTGGTGTTGGGGAATGAGCCCGGCCAGGTTGTTGAAGTTTCAGTAGGGGACTACTTTGGGAATAGTGATCACAATTCCGTAAGCTTTAAAATACTCATGGACAAAGACGAGAGTGGTCCTAAAGGAAGAGTGCTAAATTGGGGGAAGGCCAACTATACCAAAATTCGGCAGGAGCTGGGAAATGTAGATTGGGAGCAGCTGTTTGAAGGTAAATCCACATGTGATATGTGGGAGGCTTTTAAAGAGAGGTTGATTAGCGTGCAGGAGAGACATGTTCCTGTGAAAATGAGGGATAGAAATGGCAAGATTAGGGAACCATGGATGACTGGTGAAATTGTGAGACTAGCTAAGAGGAAAAAGGAAGCATACATAAGGTCTAGGCGGCTGATGAAAGACGAAGCTTTGAAAGAATATCGGGAATGTAGGACCAATCTGAAACGAGGAATTAAGAGGGCTAAAAGGGGTCATGAAATATCTTTAGCAAACAGGGTTAAGGAAAATCCCAAAGCCTTCTATTCATATATAAGGAGAAAGAGGGTAACTAGAGAAAGGATTGGCCCACTAAAGGACAAAGGAGGAATGTTATGCTTGGACTCAGAGAAAATGGGTGAGATTCTAAACGAGTACTTTGCATCGGTATTCACCGAGGAGAGGGACATGACGGATGTTGAGGTTAGGAACAGATGTTTGATTACTCTAGGTCAAGTCGGCATAAGGAGGGAGGAAGTGTTGGGTATTCTAAAGGGCATTAAGGTGGACACGTCCCCAGGTCCGGATGGGATCTATCCCAGGTTACTGAGGGAAGCGAGAGAGGAAATAGCTGGGGCCTTAACAGATATCTTTGCAGCATCCTTAAACACGGGTGAGGTCCCGGAGGACTGGAGAATTGCTAATGTTGTCCCCTTGTTTAAGAAGGGTAGCAGGGATAATCCAGGTAATTATAGACCGGTGAGCCTGACGTCAGTGGTAGGGAAGCTGCTGGAGAAGATACTGAGGGATAGGATCTATTCCCATTTGGAAGAAAATGGGCTCATCAGTGATAGGCAACATGGTTTTGTGCAGGGAAGGTCATGTCTTACCAACTTAATAGAATTCTTTGAGGAAGTGACAAAGTTGATTGATGAGGGAAGAGCTGTCGATGTCATATACATGGACTTCAGTAAGGCGTTTGATAAGGTTCCCCATGGCAGGCTGATGGAGAAAGTGAAGGCGCTTGGGGTCCAAGGTGTACTAGCTAGATGGATAAAGAACTGGCTCGGCAACAGGAGACAGAGAGTAGCAGTAGAAGGGAGTTTCTCAAAATGGAGACGTGTGACCAGTGGTGTTCCACAGGGATCCGTGCTGGGACCACTGTTGTTTGTGATATACATTAATGATTTGGAGGAAAGTATAGGTGGACTGATTAGCAAGTTTGCAGACGACACTAAGATTGGTGGAGTAGCAGATAGTGAAGGGGACTGTCAGAGAATACAGCAGAATATAGATAGATTGGAGAGTTGGGCAGAGAAATGGCAGATGGAGTTCAATCAGGGCAAATGCGAGGTGATGCATTTTGGAAGATCCAATTCAAGAGTGAACTATACAGTAAATGGAAAAGTCCTGGGGAAAATTGATGTCCAGAGAGATTTGGGTGTTCAGGTCCATTGTTCCCTGAAGGTGGCAACGCAGGTCAATAGAGTGGTCAAGAAGGCATACGGCATGCTTTCCTTCATCGGACGGGGCATTGAGTACAAGAGTTGGCAGGTCATGTTACAGTTGTATAGGACTTTGGTTCGGCCACATTTGGAATACTGCGTACAGTTCTGGTCGCCACATTATCAAAAGGATGTGGATGCTTTGGAGAGGGTGCAGAGGAGGTTCACCAGGATGTTGCCTGGTATGGAGGGCGCTAGCTATGAAGAGAGGTTGAGTAGATTAGGATTATTTTCATTAGAAAGACGGAGGTTGAGGGGGGACCTTATTGAGGTGTACAAAATCATGAGAGGTATAGACAGGGTGGATAGCAAGAGGCTTTTTCCCAGAGTGGGGGTTTCAATTACTAGAGGACACGAGTTCAAAGTGAAAGGGGAAAAGTTTAGGGGGGATATGCATGGAAAGTTCTTTATGCAGAGGGTGGTGGGCACCTGGAACGCATTGCCAGCGGAGGTGGTAGATGCGGGCACGATGGAGTCTTTTAAGATGTATCTAGACAGATACATGAATGGGCAGGAAGAAAAGAGATACAGAACCTTAGAAAATAGGCGACATGTTTAGAGAGAGGATCTGGATCGGCGCAGGCTTGGAGGGCCGAAGGGCCTGTTCCTGTGCTGTAATTATCTTTGTTCTTTGTTCTTTGTTCTATAAAGCAGCCTGCTGGATTGGCACCCCATCATTCAGCATTCACTCCTTTCACAACCGATGCACAGTGGCAGCAGTGTGTACTATCTACAAGATGCACTGCAGCAACTCACCAAGGCTTGGTCAACAGCACCTTCTAAACTAGCAACCTTTGCTGCCTAGTAGGACAAGGACTGCAAATTCATGGGAACACCACCCCCTTAAAGTTCCCTTCTAGACACACACTATCCTGACTTGGAGCTTTCTCGCCATCCCTTCACTGTCACAGGGTCAAGAACCTAGAAATCCCTTCCTAACAGCACTGTGGGTCTACCTACACTCCAACGACCGCAGTGGTGCAAGAAAGCAGCTCACCACCACCTTCTCAAGAGCAATTCGGGATGGGCAATAAATACTGGTGCAGCTAGCGACGCCCGAATTTGAAAAATCGAAGGGTGTCCCATGTTTATTTAGTAAGGTCATAATGGGAAGTGAGTAGACGCTAAACAATGGGAATCACTGAAAATGTTGATGGAGACAATGTGTCTTCAGCTGCCTCTGTCAGATTTTTTTAATTATTCATGTCCTTCCCCGAACAAAGTGAATATTTGCTGTTGAAAATAATCAGCTTAATTTTCTATACGAGGCTTCCCATACATACCACATGCCATTAAGATAGATGATGATAGGGGTGCCTATTGTTGTATTGATCTTACTGCTTGCTGACAGACAAGCCGTTGGCATTTGGAAAGCTGATGGTTTCAGACTGGTTTACTGGTGGCAGAGGAAGCAGTGGTTTTTCTTGGAAGTCAAATGGACTCATGTGCAATGTGGCCGTCGGGAACCAGGGCTGTTTCAAGGGTTTAAATTACTCACCTCATTCCCAGAACAAATGGAAGATTTGTAATTGGAACTAATTAGTTTACATTGCTACCTGCAACATCCCATTAAAACAAGGGCCCTAAGACTGACCGCTGGGTAACTCCACTACTAACCTTCCTCCAGTCTGAGAAACGTCCATTCGACACTATTCTCTGACTCCTGTCACTCAGCCAACTTCGTATCATGTTGCTACTGTCCTATTTATTCAACGAGCTATAACTTTTCTCACACGTCTGCCGTGCGGCATTGTATCAAGTGTCTTTTCCACTTCATGTGCACCACATCAACAGCATTTCCCTCCTCAACACTCTCTGTAATCTCTTCAAATATCTCCAGAAATTAGTCAAACACGATTCTCCCTTAACGACTCTGTACTTGCTTTCCTTACTTACCACTCATTTTCCCATGTGCCTATTAATTTCTTATCAAGCTATTGTTTCTAGAAGCTTCCCTACCAACGAAGGTCTGTAATTGCTGGACTTACCTTTACACCTTTTTTGAACAAGGGTGCAACATTTGCCATTCACCAGTCCTCTGGCACCACCCCTGAGTCTAAGGAAGACTGGACAATTATGGCCAGCGCTCCACAATTTGTAATCTCACTTCTCTCAGTATTCTTGGATGCATTTCATCTGACCCTGGCGTTTTATCAACTTTAAGTGTAGACAGCATATCCAATTCATCCTCCTTGTCGATTTGAATGCTTCTAGTGCATTAATTACCTCCACTATGACAGTGACCTGGGTAGCAGTTTCTTCCTTGTTAAAGACATGCAGTGTTTTCATGCAAGACCTCCATGCATGAATTCGCTCTTTGGTCACGAATCAGCCCTATTCCACTTTTTACCATCCTTTCGCTATTTGGATGCTTCTAGCAGTCTTTCGGTTTCCCTTTTATGTCAGATGCCAGAACCTTTGCATACTATCTCGTTCCTTCTCTTATTCACTTTTTCACTTCATCTGCAAACCTTCTATATTCGATGTGGTTCTCCATTGCATTATTCACCTGGCATCTGTCGTAAGCACACTTTTGTTCCTTCATCTTAACCTCTGGATTTGTTTGTCCTACCTTTCCCCTTCGAGGGAATATACCTTGATTGTGCCCAAACTATCTCTTCCTTTGTTTATCTACCGTTTTACCTGCCATTATCTGTTTCCTATGTATTCAGACCAGATCCATCCTTAGACGACTGAAGTTGGTTTTCCCCCAGTTAATTATTCATTTCCTATATTCCATGTCTTTCTCCATAGCCAACTTAAACCTTATGAGACAACAATAATTGCCCCATAAATGTTCTCCTACTGATATTTGATCCACTTGGTCCACCTCATTCCCAAGGACCAGGTCCAACAGTGTTGGACTGGAAACCTCTTGTTGGACTGGAAACATATAGCTGTGGAAAGTTTTCCTGAACGCCCTCTAGGAACTCTAGTCCCTCTCCGCCCTTTACTCCACAACAATCCCAGTCTACACTCGGATAAGTAAAGACCTCCATCCCTTTCCTCCAGCTGGTGGCCTAAAGACTACATCAAGCAATGCCATTGCACACTTTTTGTTCCTCACATCTACCCAAATAAATTAGGTCCTTTACATCTCTGATACAACCACTTACTCCAACACTGCAATAATCTCAGTAATCAATGCCTCTACTACTCCTTCCTTTTCTTCCTTCTAACATTCGAGCTCCTGATGTTCTCTGCGTATGGGACTCAGTACCACGCTAGGCGGGATTAATATAAGCCAGGGGTCTTTACTACTTTGCAAACAAACAAACTTATTAGCGAGAGACAGTTTTGTGAAGGGGAGGTCGTGTCTTACTAATTTGATTGAGTTTTTTGAGGAAGTGACGAAGATGATTGATGAGGGAAGGGCGGTGGATGTTGTCTATATGGACTTTAATAAAGCCTTTGACAAGGTCCCGCATGGCAGACTGGTGCAAAAGGTGAAGTCACATGGGATCAGAGGTGAGCTGGCAAGATGGATATAGAACTGGCTCAGTCACAGAAGACAGAGCGTAACAGTGGATGGGTGCTTTTCTGAATGGAGGGATGTGACTAGTGGTGTTCCGCAGGGATCAGTGCTGGGAAATTTGCTGTTTGTATTATATATAAATGATTTGGAGGAAAATGTAGCTGGTCTGATTTGTAAGTTTGCGGACAACACAAAGGTTGGTGGAGTTGCGGATAATGATGAGGATTGTCAGAGGATACAGCAGGATATAGATCGGTTGGAGACTTGGGCGGAGAAATGGCAGATGGAGTATAATCTGGACAAATGTGAGGTAATGCATTTTGGAAGTTCTAATGCAGGTGGGGGGTATACAGTAAATGGCAGAACCCTTAGGAGTATTGACAGGCAGAGAGATCTGGGCGTACAGGTCCACAGGTCACTGAAAGTGGCAACGCAGGTGGATAAGGTAGTCAAGAAGGCATACGGCATGCTTGCCTTCATCGGTCGGGGCATAGAGTGTAAAAATTGGCGGGTCAAGTTGCAGCTGTACAGAACCTTAGTTAGGCCACACTTAGAATATTGCGTGCAATTCTGGTCGCCACACTACCAGAAGGATGTGGAGGCTTTGGAGAGGGTACAGAGGAGGTTTACCAGGATGTTGCCTGGACTGGAGGGCATTAGCTATGAGGAGAGGTTGGATAAACCCGGATTGTTTTCACTGGAACGACGGAGGTGGAGGGGCGACATGATAGAGGTTTACAAAGTTATGAGAGGCATGGACAGAGTGGATAGTCAGAAGCTTTTTCCCAGGGTGGAAGAGTCAGTTACTAGCGGACATAGGTTTAAGGTGTGAGGGCCAAAGTTTAGAGGAGATGTGCGAGGCACCTTTTTTACACAGAGGGTGGTGTGTGCCTGGAACGTGCTGCCAGGGGAGGGGGTGGAAGCAGATACGATAGCGACGTTTAAGAGACATCTTGACAAATATATGAATAGGAAGTGAATTGAGGGATATGGGCCCTGGAAGTGCAGAAGGTGTTAGTTTCGGCAGGCATCAAGATCGGCGCAGGCTTGGAGGGCCGAATGGCCTGTTCCTGTGCTGTACTGTTCTTTGTTTGTTCTATGTGCGTAGTGGTCAACAGCACACATATGAACATAGAGACATAGAAAATAGGAGCAGCAGACCCCTCGAGCCTGCTCTGCCATTCAAATAGGTCATGGCTGATCTTTGACCTCAACATCATTTTCACACACTACCCTCATATCCCTTGTTATATTTAATATCTAGAAATCTATCCATCTTTATCTTGAATATACTTAATGACTGAGCTGCCAAAGCCCTCTAGGGTAGAGAATTCCAAAATATCACCAGGCTCTGAGTGAAGAAATTCCTCCTCATCTCAGTCCTAAATGTCCCACCTCTTATTCTGAGATTGTTCCCCTTGCTTCTGGAATCCTCCTACCCCATCCCCCCCACCCCCACCGGCTCCAGCCAGGGTAAACATCCTTCCTGCATCTACATTGGCAAGTCCTGTAATAATTTCGTTTGCTTCAATGAGATCACCTTGCATTCTTCTAAACTCTAGAGAATATAGGCCCAGACTCCTCAATATTGCCTTGTAGGAGAATCTCACCATCCCAGGAATCAGTCTGCTGAACCTTCGTTGCACTCCCGTTATGGCAAGTGTATCCTACCTTAGGTAAGGAAATTTAAATTGTACACAATAATCCCGGTGCGGTCTCACCAAGGTTCCATACAAATGCAGCAAAACGTCTTTACTCCTGTACTCAAATCCTCTTCTAATAAAGGCCAACGTACCATCTGTCTTCCAAGTTGCTTTCTGCACCTGCATGTCAGCCTTCAGTGACTTATGAACAAGGGCACCCAGGTCACTTTCGCCATCAACACTTCTCAATCTCTCACTATTTCAGGAATACTCTGCATTTCTGTTTTTTTCCAACCAAAGTGATTTTTTTCCCCTACATTACATTCCATCTGCCATGTCCTTGCCCACTCACCTAGCCTGTCTAAATCCCCCTGAACTCTCTTTGCATCCTTCTCAGAACTCACATTCCAATTTAGTTTGGTGTCATCGGCAAACTTGAAAGTATTACATTTGGTCCCCACATCCAAATCACTAATGTAGATGGTGATAAGGCTTTAAAAAAAACACGGTGAGGCGTGGGGTGCAGGCTGGGTGCTGGGAAATGGATTCAGGAGAAGGTAAATTTAGAAATCCAAATACAAGTCAGGAAAATGGAAAACTGCATCTATGTTGTTAAAGGCAAACAGAGTGGAAAAGGAAGGAGCAGAGTTCAATGGTAATAGTGCATCAGCGAATAAGGTCCATGCACAGAATCGGAGTAAAAAAATTAAATTAAAGGCTCTTTATCTGAATATATGAAAAATCCACATGGGACAAATAGAAATAAATGGTTGCGATCCAATTGCCATTGCAGAGACATGGTTAAAGGTTGTGCAAGGCTGGGATATAAATGTACAGAACAGAAACAGGCCTTCAGCCCAACCGGTCCATGCCGGTGTTATGCTCCACATGAGCCTCCTTCCGCCCCCTACTTGATCTCACCCTATCAACATATCTTTCCATTCCTTTCTATCTGAATAACTTATCTTGTCTCTCCTTAAATTAATCTGTTACATTCACCTCAACTGCTCCAGGTACCAAGGTATACATTTAGAAAAGGCAGATAGAATGGCAAAAGTGGAGGGGTAGCCCAGATAGTAAAGGGTAACATAAGGACATCAGTGAGGAAGGACAGTTCTCTGTAACAATACAGTGTGGAACCAACGAATGATAAATTTATTTTATACCTAGTATTGTGCAATAAGGGAGGGTTAATTTGTAATCTCTTAGTAAAGGATCCTCTGGGGTAACAGTGATCATAATGCTACTTTCAGTTTGAAAGCGACAGGCTCGAATCTCAAACATGAATCTGAAACATGAACAAAGCCAATTAATTATCTGTAAGAGGTGAGCTGGCTTGAGTTGATTGAGTGAATAGCCTCAAATCTATGGCAGTAAATAAACAATTGGGAAACATTTAATGGAACAATTCAAAATCTTCAACGAAAGTACATTCCATTAAAACACATAAAATCAACAAGAACGATCCATGAGTGGTGGATCTGTGTAAGTCGATGGCATAGTTGTAATTACACAGGACTAGTGAAGCCCAGACTAATGCCCTGGGGACGTGGGTTCAAATTCCATAATTTTAATTCTATTTATTAATAAAAATCAGAAATTCAACGCCAATCTCAGTAATGAGACCATGAAACTATCACCAGTTTCATAGACAAAAAACAAATCTGATTCACGAATGTCCTTTCGGGAAGGAAATTTTGTTGTCCTTACCTGGTCACTACAAGTGACTTCACACCCACAGCTACGTGGTTCATTCTTTATCACCATTTCAAATTGCCTAGTTTAAGGGTAATCAAGGATGGACAACAGATTCTGGCCTCTCACTAATGCCCATGTCAGATGAACGAATTAACAAAAACATGAAGGGTAGTATCAGGCTGAAATTAAAGGCTGATAATGTTGCAAAGAATAGTATTAATCCTGAGGGTTGGGTGTATTTCAGAAATCAGCAAAGGGCCACCAAAAAGTTGATAAAAAGGGGGTAGATGGAATATCATACTCAACTAGCCAATAATGTTAAAAACAGGCTGTAAGAGCTCTTAGAATTATATTTAAAAAACACAGTCGCTAAAGTAATCATTGGTTCCTCAGAAGCAGAGACAGGAAAAAAAATATCCTGGGAAATTTAGAAATGGCAGAGACATTGAACAAATATACCGGGCTGGATTTTGTTCCCAGACCCACACCAGCTTCTGTGGCAGGGGTGGGGACACGTGGTTAGAGAATCACAGCACAACGGTCACCATGGCCCCCGATGCCAGGGTTTCCAGACCCGATTCTCCGAGGGGTTTAATAGGCAGACGTCAGCCTTCCTGCCCAGAGGTCGATTTAGGCCCTTAACTGGCATATTGATGGCGACTTAAGTGCCTCTTATCGCCACCACTGGGATCTGTGTGGGGAGGGCGCCTTGGATTCGGGATCCCATTTCATGGGCAATTCGTGACCCACAGAGGACCCCCAGGAACCATTGTATTTCCAGCACAGCCCTCCCCTGCAACAAACATCAACCCCACCCTCCGATCATCCCCACCCCCTCCCGTCAACACCATCCTAGCCAGAGCCTGCTGTGCCAGCCCCAGCGACCCCTGTCCCAATTACCTGTGACCCGCATCTCCTCCATTTTCACCACTGCAGACTGTGACACTGCCCATACTATTCAGCTGCTGGCCCTGTGATTGGCTGGCAGCTCTTTGGGGTGGGACCTCCTTCTCTATTCTGCACTGAAATGCCGAGATACTCATCTCCATCAACTTTGCCCCAAAACGATCGCTCCAGGGATCAGATAAAAAACAGAGACTGTGTTTCCCACCTGCCCGGTGCTGGATGCCCGACCTCCTGCATAAAATACAGCGCTTTCTCGCTGTCTTCACATAAGATAAGGTTACAGACCAGAAATAGAGTGTAACCTAGGGGCTAATAAAAGGGAGTAAATTAAGGTAACTGGCATTAGAAGAGCACAGGTACTGGGGAAGCTTTAACAAAAATTCTACAAATCCCCAGGACATGGTGGCCAACATGATAGGGTTTTAAAAGTGGTAGTTGCAGAGAAAGTGGAAATTCTGGCTATGATTTTCTAAAATTCTCGATGCTCTAGAATAGGCCCAGCGGATTGGAAGTTAGAAAATGTAACACCACTATTGAAGGAGAGAGGGAGAGAGCGCACAGGGAAAATGCTGGAATCTATTATGAAAGAAGTCTTAACAATGCACATAGAAAATCATAGCATGATCAGACAAAGTCAACATGGTTTTACGAAAGGGAAATAATGTTTGTGAAATGTATTAGAGTTTATTGAGGATGTGACTAGTAGATACGGGGAACCAATAGATGCAATATACTTGGATTTCCAAAAGGAATTCTATATGATGCCACACAAAGGTAAGATAAGGCCACACAAGGTAAGGACTCATGAGGTTGGGAGTAATATATTTGCATGGAGAAAGGACTGGGTAACAGGCAGGAAACAAAGAGAAGGTATATCAGGAATAAAAGAATGACTAGAGTTAGATTAGGGCCAATCAAGGATAGTAGTGGGAAGTTGTGTGTGGAATCAGAGGAGATAGGGGAAGCATTAAATTAATATTTTTTGTCAGTATTTACAGTAGAGAAAGAAAATGTTGTCGAGGAGAATACTGAGATACAGACTACTAGTCTAGATGGGATTGAGGTTCACAAGGAGGAGGTGTTAGCAATTTTGGAAAGTGTGAAAATAGATAAGTCCCCTGGGCCAGATGGGATTTATCCTAGGATTCTCTGGGAAGCCAGGGAGGAGATTGCAGAGCCTTTGTCCTTGATCTTTATGTCGTCATTGTCGACAGGAATAGTGCCGGAAGACTGGAGGATGGCAAATGTTGTCCCCTTGTTGAAGAAGGGGAGTAGAGACAGCCCTGGTAATTATAGACCTGTGAGCCTTACTTCGGTTGTGGGTAAAATGTTGGAAAAGGTTTTAAGAGATAGGATTTATAATTATCTTGAAAAGAATAAGCTCATTAGCGATAGTCAGCACGGTTTTGTGAAGGGTAGGTCGTGCCTCACAAACCTTACTGAATTTTTTGAGAAGGTGACCAAACAGGTGGATGAGGGTAAAGCGGTGGATGTGGTGTATATGGATTTCAGTAAGGCGTTTGATAAGGTTCCCCACGGTAGGCTATTGCAGAAAATACGGACGTATGGGATTGAAGGTGATTTAGTGCTTTGGATCAGAAATTGGCTAGCTGAAAGAAGACAGAGGGTGGTGGTTGATGGCAAATGTTCATCCTGGAGTTTAGTTACTAGTGGTGTACTGCAAGGATCTGTTTTGGGGCCACTGCTGTTTGTCATTTTTATAAATGACCTGGATGAGGGTGTAGAAGGGTGGGTTAGTAAATTTGCGGATGACACGAAGGTCAGTGGAGTTGTGGGTAGTGCTGAATGAGGTTGTAGGGTACAGAGGGACATATATAGGCTGCAGAGCTGGGCTGAGAAATGGCAAATGGAGTTTAATGCGGAAAAGTGTGAGGTGATTCACTTTGGAAGGAGTAACAGCAATGCAGAGTACTGGGCTAATGGGAAGATTCTTGGTAGTGTAGATGAGCAGAGAGATCTTGGTGTCCAGGTACACAAATCCCTGAAAGTTGCCACCCAGGTTAATAGGGCTGTTAAGAAGGCATATGGTGTGTTAGCTTTTATTAGTAGGGGGATCGGGTTTCGGAGCCACGAGGTCATGCTGCAGCTGTACAAAACTCTGGTGCGGCCGCACCTGGAGTATTGCGTGCAGTTCTGGTCACCGCATTATAGGAAGGATGTGGAAGCTTTGGAAAGGGTGCAGAGGAGTTTTACTAGGATGTTGCCTGGTATGGAGGGAAGGTCTTATGAGGAAAGGCTGAGGGACTTGAGGTTGTTTTCGTTAGAGAGAAGGAGGAGGAGAGGTGACTTAATAGAGACATATAAGATAATCAGAGGGTTAGATAGAGTGGATAGTGATAGTCTTTTTCCTCGGATGGTGATGGCAAACACGAGGGGGCATAGCTTTAAGTTGAGGGTTGATAGATATAGGACAGATGTCAGAGGTAGTTTCTTTACTCAGAGAGTAGTAGGGGCGTGGAAAGCCCTGCCTGCAACAGTAGTAGACTCGCCAACTTTAAGGGCATTTAAGTGGTCATTGGATAGACATATGGATGCAAATGGAAGAGTTTAGGTCAGATGGTTTCACAGGTCGGCGCAACATCGAGGGCCGAAGGGCCTGTACTGCGCTGTAATGTTCTATGTTCTATGTTCTAAGTGATACATGGGTCATTTTCAAGTTGGCAGGCTGTACTTACTGGATTGCCGCCATGCTTGATGCTGGGACTCAGCTATTTACAATCTATAATAATGACTGAGCCAAAGAGACAGACAATGATATATCTGAGTTTGCTCATGATAAAAAGCTAGGTGGGAATGCAAGCTTTGAGGATGATGTAAATAGACTGCAAAGAAATATAGACAGGTTAAGTGAGTGGAAAACAAGATAGCAGATGGAGAGTAATGGAGGGAAGTGCGAGGTTTTAAACTTGGTAGTAAGAATAGAAAAGTAAAATGTTTCTTTCACCTTTTTTATATAAATGTTGATGTTCATCTGGACTTGGAAGTACTTGTACAAAGAAGACAGAAAGTTAACACGCAGGTACAGTGAGAAATTCAGAAGACAAATGGCATGTTGACCTTTATTGAAAGGGGATTGGAGTGCAAGAACAAAAAGGTCTTGCTACAATTGGACAGAGCTTTGGTGAGACCAGACCTGGAGCACTGTACATATATTCTTGCATGATCAGGGAGGTGGTGAAATAGTGGCAATGTAACCGGACTAGTAATATGTTGTTAGTAATCCAGAGGTCCAGACTAATGCCCTGGGACACAGATTCAAATCCAATTAATTCCAAATTCAATTCATTCATAAAAATCTGGAATTGAAAGCTAGTCTCAGTAATGGCTCCATAAAGCTATCAAAGATTGTCATAACAACCCCATTTAATTCTCTAATTCCCTTTAGTGAAGGAAATCTGCTGTCCTTACCTGGTCAGGCCTGCATGTGACTCCAGACCCACAGCAATGTTATTGACTTAGAGCTGGCTTCCAGAATGCGCCAGAAAGAAATTCAGTTGTTAAGGGCAATTAGAAATAGCCAGCAAGTGCAGAATGAAAAAAGAAACAGCAAAGATTCACTGGATTGTTCCATGGGGTGAGAGGGTTCTCCTATATAGAGTGGTTGTGTAAACCGGGTATATTTTATCTGATATTTAGAATAATGAGAGGTCAGCTATTTGAAACATGCAAGATTCTGAAAGGGCTTAGCAGTCTAGGCACTGAGAGGTTGTTTCCCATTGCTGGGGAATCTAGAACATAGCGACACAGTCTTGGGATAAGGGGCCTATGATTTTTGAATTGAGATGACTCTAGGAGGAGAGATTTCATCAATCAAAGGTTTGGATTGTCAACCTTTAGAATTCTCTACCCCAGAGGGTTGTGGATTCTCCAAAGTTGAATATATTTGAGAATCATAGAGTCCTTTATTGCACTGAAGGAAGCCCATCAAGTCCACACCGGTTCTCTGAAAAGCAATGCAGTCAATCACACTCCACCACTCGATCCCTGAAAGTTTATTTCCCTCAAGTGCTCATCCAATTTCCTTTTGAAACCATTGATTGTCTCTGTTTTCACCACCCTTGTTGGAAGTGATTTCCAGGTCATTACCACTCGCTGCATAAAGAAATTCTTCCTTAAATCTCTTGCCCAGCATATTCAATCTGTGTTCCCTAATCTTTGTATCATCAGTTAATCAGAACATTCTTCCTTGTCTAACTTATCAATCTGGCATAATCTTGAAAACCTCCATCAAATCTCTCCTCAATTGTATTTGCTCCAAGGAGAACAACACCAGATTTTCCAACCTTAGCTTGTATCTATAATCCCCCATCCCTGGAAACATTCGGGTAAAGCTCCTCTGCACCCTCTCAAGCACCATCACATCCTTCTGTCAGGAAAATACTGTATGCCAAATGGCAAATATTAATTCCATCAGTTGGAAATTTACATTAGCCTTTGAATAGAAAACATCCTGCATGTTATCTTAAAAACACCAGGAGATTGGATTGGAGACAAAAGGTCCAGACAAGAAGCCTAGCTCATACAATGGCTTGCTCCAAGTGATTGAATTACCTCGAATGGTTTCATTAGCACAGCCGCCCAGGCCATTCCCACCCATTGACTTTGAAAGAGCCACCCCCCTCCAACTGTAAATGGATATCCTGGGTCATATCGCACCTTGGATTTCATGAGAAGATTCCAGAAAACCTAATTGGAAACAAAGGGTATGGATAGAACCATGTGACTGTCTGCTCATCGCTGAAGAAACTAGACGTTTTGTGACACAGACAGCAGATGGGCAGTAACTGAGGGTACAGCAGTGAAGATGGCATCTTCTCCCCAGCCTCCCTCTCTCTCTCTCCCCCGCCCCCAGAAAATATCAAGAAAGGAACCGACTGCAACTGGGGAACACCCCTCAAGCTTACAAACTGCTACAGCCAGCAACCAGGGGAAGCGAATAAACTACCACTTCTGCCTTCAGAAAAACTCTGAACAAAGCAAACCAACCAAAGTGCCCTTCGACCAGTGTGACTTCAAGAAGACAGCTTCTGCCGAGGACGACTGGATTTACAGACTTTATTTAAGTTCTCTTTATTCTGGACTTTAATCCAACTATCAAATCTGTTTCCCTCTGTGATCTATTTGTGTGTGTATGTGACACTCGTGTGAATGTGTGTTGAATGTTTAGTGTCTTTTTAGTATTTTTAAAATCGTGTTAGTGTGTTAAATGTAATAAACCTGCCTCTTTCATGTTTAAACGCAAGAAAATGTGTCCGATTGTCTCTTTTGCAATCACATTACAGGAAAAAGGTAAAGCACTCACTGAGGTGGTACGCACAACCACTGTTTTCAGTGGTTCACAGTGGCACAGTGGTGAGCACCACAGCCTCACAGCTCCAGGGACCCGGGTTCAATTCTGGGTACTGCCTGTGTGGAGTTTGCAAGTTCTCCCTGTGTCTGTGTGGGTTTTCTCCGGGTGTTCCAGTTTCCTCCCACATGCCAAAAGACTTGCAGGTTGATAGGTTAATTGGCCATTATAAATTGCCCCCAGTATAGGTAGGTGGTAGGGAAATATAGGGACAGGTGGGGATGTGGTAGAAATATGGAATTAGTGCAGGATTAGTATAAATGGGTGGTTGATGGTCGGCACAGACTCGGTGGGCCATAGGGCCTGTTTCAGTGCTGTATAACTAACTAACTAACCCTGTTGAGGTCAAACAAGAGGAAGGATGTGAGGGGAGCATGAGACCCTCTCCTCAACTGGCCATGACACTTCCTCTGGTGATCAGAACCTCAGATCCTTCCTATCGTTTGGTGTATACTAAGTCTGAGATACACAGATTTCTGGTCTCTCAGGGAATCAAGAGAGATTTGGGAGCAGGAGGGAAAATGGCATTGAAGTCTAAGATCAGTCCAATCATATTAAAAAGCGGAGCAGTCTCATTGGGCCGTACGGTCTACCCCTGCTCATATTTCTCCTGTTCTTATCTTTTTATTTTATCTCTATCTATCTACCCTTCCTCAATGCTTTGGGAAAGGAAATGTGTTTCCTTACCTGGTCTGGTTCACAGGTGTCTCCAGATCCCCAGAAATTTTGTTGAGTCACAATTGCCCTCTGAAATGGCCTAGCATGCCATTAATTTGTCAGGTTGTCTATCACTTCTCCATTATTTACCGATATCCTTCTCTCATTCGTTTATTTACAGTGTACCCTTTCTAATCAGGTGCACTGCAATTTGCAGATTTGTTTTGCTGTCAGTACTGGGAGGCCATTGAGTTGAAGGACCAGGTGAGTTCATTTGTGCTGCATTTGAGAGAAACCATTCAGGCACCATCTGAGGAACAAGTCAAGTGTCGATGGGTCAGATTTTCAATAAAATATACCTAGGTAAACATGTATAATTTATATCTACAATATCAGAATCAGATGGAAGATTATTTCAGGACTCTGTGGCACTAATATAACATGTACTTCCGATCCAGTGTGGGAGTGGGGAAGGGTATAAGATGGAGTATGAGATAGAATTTAGTTCTATTGTGTGAAACCCTTCAGCTCTTTCTATGACCTTTCTATTTTAACAATTAGTTTGAGTGGATAGCTCACTGCATTCTTCAGTTCTTCTCTGAACTTTTTCTGGGTCAGGACATAAATACAGGTATTTGTGCAGGTACTGAGAAGCTGAAGCATATTGGCTGTCACTTCAGTGACATAAACAGGATCTGTGACAGGGTAAGAATAAATCTTTGTAATTCGCTGGTAAATGTAAAATACAACCTGCGTCACCCATAACAATATAAAACTGCCAGATATGCTGAAAAGCAAGATGATGGATTTCCTTCGATTCTCCATCTCTGGGTCCTTCTGCTTCTCTTCATTTCTGCAGCCCCGGAGTCCCCTGCGACCTCTGCTGGCCGCTAAAATACTCCTGGTGGTCAGAACATTGAGCAACAAAATCAGAAAGAACGGCACACAAGAGACTAAAATGATGCTAACGATAACATATCCATCCCATGCAGTGGAAGTAAAGAAGACTGGTTTAGTGATGCAATACCAGGGGACATTATCAATTATATATTCAGGTTCAAATCTGAAGTACCAGGGAACAGTCTCTAAACAGCTCAGCAAACTTACAGTTCCTATAACCATGGCAGCTGTTTTCTCAGAGCAATATTTTGCTCTCAGCTTCTCACAACAAATGGCCAGAAATCGATCAAAGGTGAAAGCGACTGTGAGCCAGGCGGAAGTCAACGTGGCTGTAATAATTAGGAAGTAAATAAAACTGCACACGGGAGTAATGAACAGGAATGAATCTGGGAAATATATCTGTCCAATCCTGTAAAATATCGGTTCAGAGATAACAACCAGGAGATCAGCCGCTGCCATTCCAACCATGTAGCAAGTGATACATTTGGAGAGACCGCACTTTCCTCGTGACAGGATCACAATCGCCATCAAGTTAACTGGAAGAGAGAGAGAATAGGAAGCAGAGAAATTACTGATCAGACCTGGAGTCAAAACACCAGTTTGACAGGACCTTGGGTGAGATTTCTACGTTTGTTCACTGCATTGATTGTTGCAAATTGAGTGATTTATCTGGTCCACGCTGATCACACAGAAATGCTTGAAACACAATTATTAATAATGGATTGAGAAATCAATATAGAAAGTGAGTAAATGATCACTGGATCCACTGTAAGGGCTGAGTGAGGGTGCAGTGGCAATCGGGAAAGGGAAAGGGGGAACTGACTGGGTCCAATCCGAAGCTTGGCTCCTGGATATTGTCCAAAAAGGTGAAGGTTGCGAGGGAGGTTCATATGCTTTGTTGATCTGGGTTAAGAAAGCCAACAGGAGCTGGGACAAAACATCAATGTGGATTCCTGGGGTGAAGACTTTGACGCTTAAGGATTGGGTTGCAAGAGGTCCTTTTCCCTTCCAGATCAATCCTAAAGTCACTCACCAGCACCGTGTTCTTTTGTTAATGAAATTGCTTTGTGGGAGTCATTGATTGGGCCAGCATTTCTTGCACATCCCGAATTGTCCTTGAACTGAGTGGCTTGCTGGGACATTTCAAAGGGCTATTAAGAGTCAATCCCATTCCTGTCAGCACGGAGTCACATGTATGGCAGGCTATGTAAGGACAGCAGATTTCCTTCTCTAAAGGGCATTAGTGAATCAGATGGGCTTTTACAGCAAGCTGGCAACAGTTTCATTGTCAGCATTAGACTAGTGATTTAATTCCAGATTTATTAATGGTTGTCAAATTTCATACCTTGGTATGGTGGGATTCTAATCAATGCTCCTAGAAGATTAGTTTGAGCTCTGGATTATTAATCTGGCAACATTACCACTGAGCCACTGCTCAGCATTCAACACTTGCTTTCGCAGAGCCAGTTTGCTAAGAACATTGAGGACTTTGCGCTGTCTCCTTGCAACAGAGTCTGTGAGTTACTATCAATTACTGAAAACACATTCTTTAATAAGCAATTCAGAACAGCTAACGTCCACCATGTAAAACTGTTAACGACTTCTGATGGAATGATTCATGCTGTCAGCCCAACACTTCATCACAATATATTCAGAGCAGGGAATAATCCAGTAAGATTATCAGCGTTGGATTCACAAAGATCACATCAGATATAATGTAATTACTAGAAGATTGAAAGAACAGAGACTTAAAAATTCCATCTTTCAATGAGATGGAACAGATCAGACAGCTGTGTAAAAGAAAAAATCAGCAAGCAAAATATGGCAGATACAGAAGCACAGTTAACACCAATTTAAACCATTAGAAACTGAGGGAATGACTCACCAAGGACTCCAAAGACAGCAAGAGCAGGATAGAAAATGCGTTCTACCTGAGGCATTACTGGATATTCCATTTTTGTGCGAAAGTGATTTTTCAATGTCTTGAAAACATAGCTATGGCAGGCGCTGTGAGCTGAAACCTTCCAATGGGCACTGATTTATACTGGAGAGAACTCTCCAATGACACAGTATTCCCTATGCTCATTGCTATTAGTTACAATCACTTGAACAAACACTTTACACCAGCAGCTTTGACTGCGATGTAAATATTTCCCTGCATAAAACATGATTATCTGAAAGTCCATGACCTTATCTTAGACCTTATAGAAACAAAGGAACATGGAAAATAGGAGCAGGAGTAGGCCATTCGGCCCTTCGAGCCTGCTCCACCATTCATTCTGATCATGGCTCATCATCCAACTCTGTAACCTGTTCCTGCTTTTGACCCATACCCTTTGAGCCCTTTAAGCCCAAGATCTATATCTACTCCTTCTTGAAAAGATACAATGTTTTGTACTCAACTTCTTTCTGTGGTAACGAATTCCACAGGCTCACCACTCTCTGGGTGAAGAAATTTCTCCTAATTTCAGTCCTGAAATGGGTTACCCCGTATCCTTAGACTTTGGCCCCTGGTTCTGCACTCCCCCACTATCGGGAACATCCTTCCTACATCTACCCTGTCAATTCCTGTTCGCATTTTATAGGTTTCCATGAAGGGACATAGGTTTAAGGTGTGAGGGGTAAAGTTTAGAGGGGATGTGCGAAGCAAGTTTTTTACACGGAGGGTGGTGAGTGCCTGGAACTTGCTGCCAGGAGAGGTGGTGGAAGCAGTTACCATAGCGTCGTTTAAGAGGCATCTTGACACATACATGAACAAGATAGGAATAGAGTGATACGGACCCCGGAAGTACAGAAGGTTTCAGTTAAGACAGGCATCAAGATCGGCGCAGGTTTGGAGGGCTGAATGGCCTGTTCCTGTCATGTTCTGTTCTTTGTTCTTTGTTCATTGTTCTTTGCAATCCCCCCTCATTCTTCTGAACTCCAGTGAATATAATCCTAACCGACTCAATCTCCCCCTCATGTGTCAGTCCTGCCATCCCAGGAATCAGTCTGGGAAACATTCACTGCACTCCCTCGATAGCAAGAACATCCTTCCTCAGATCAGGAGACCAAAACTGCACACAATATTCCAGGTGTGGACTCACCAACGTCCTGTATAAATGCAGCAAGACATCCCTGCTCCTGTACTCGAATCCTCTCGCTGTGAAGGCCAACATAACATTTGCCTTTTTTACCGCCTGTTGCACCTGCATGCTTCCCTTCAGTGACAGGTGTACGAGAACACCCAGGTCTCAAAGTATATTCCCCTCTCTATTTATAGCCATTCAGATAATAATCTGCCTTCCTGGTTTTGCTACCAAAGTGGATAACCTCACATTTATCCACATTCTACTGCATCTGCCATGCATTTGCCCACTCACTCAACTTGTCCATATCACCCTGAAGCCTCTCTGCATCCTCCGCACAACTCACCTTCCCACCCAATTTTGTGTCATGTGCAAATTTGGAGCTATTACATTTAGTTCCCTCATCTAAATCATTAATATATATTGTGAATAGCTGGGGTCTTAGCACCAATCCCTGTGGTACCCCACTAGTCACTGCCTGCCATTTGGAAAAAGACCCATTTATCCCTACACTTTGTTTCTTGTCCAGCAACCAATTTTCTATCCATCGCAATACACTAACCCCAATCCCATGTGCTTTACTTTTACAAGCTAATCTCTTTTGTGGGACTTTGTCAAAAGCCTTCTGAAAGTCCAAATGAACCAGATCCACTGGCTCCCCCTCATCAACTCTAACTACATCCTCGAAGAATTCTATTAGATTTGTCAAGCGTGATTTCCCTTTCGTAAATCCATGCTGACTCTGTCCGATTCCACCATTGTTTTCCATGTGCTCTGCTATAAAATCTTTGAAAATGGACTCTCGAATTTTCCCCACTACCGACGTCAGGCTTCATTACTAGGGGCATACAGTACAAATGAAAGGAAGATATTTTAAACAAATAGATTGGAGAAATTGGAACTCTTTTCCTTTGAGAAGAGAAGTTTGCGTGGAGATTGAATAGAAGTGTTTAAATAATGAAGAGTCTGGACAGAGTAGATAGAGAGACATTGTTCCTATTGGTGGAGGGATCACCAGCAAGTGCACACAGATTTAAGGTAATTGGCGAAAGAAGCAATGTCGACATGAGGAAAAACATTTTCACCCAGAGGGTGGTTGGGATATGGAATGCATTACCTACATATGAACATACGAACATATGAACATGTGAAATAGGAGCAGGAAGAGGCCACTCGGCCCTTCGAGCCTCCTCTGCCATTTAAAAAGATCATGGTTTAGAGTGTGGTGGAGGCAGGTTCAATCGAGGCATTCAGGAGGGAATTGGATTGTTATCTGAATGAAAGAATGGGCAGGATTACGGGTAGAAGGTGGGGGAGTGGCAATAGGTAAGTAACTCTTTCAGAGAGAAGGTGCAGACACGTTGGGTCGAATGGCCTCCTTCTGTGCAGTAACAATTCTGTGATCCTGAGATCCCCAAAAGACTCCAACATATTATTATAATAATATATTATATTATGTTTCAATCCCTGGTGGCCTCATCTATCCATTCCGATGTCACATATCTATAAATTTGGTCTCATAGCCTTAATAAACAGCACCAAAAAAATCCACCCATCTTACTTTTGACATTTTCGATTGATTTCTGTACTCTGATTTGTAAATCTCTCTGCACATCCATGGCCCGTACATTCTCACCATTTGTAAAATACTCTGAACTGTTTCTCTTAGGTAATTTAATGACCACACACTTCCCCACAATGAACTTCATCTCCCTGGTTTCGCCCAATCACTTATACCATCCATCTTTCTGTTCCACTTTCTGTTGCCATCGACACTGTACTCTGTCCAGTAACTTTATATCATCAGCAAACTGCCCACAAAGGATAGCGAGATGAAAGGAGAAAAAAAACCCAGTTTGGCAAGATAAACGGTGGAAGATTAGCTCCCCATTTGACCCAAGAGTGATTGCAGTACTTGAGAGGAAATGAAACATGACCACAGTGAAGAGATGAATCTACACATTGAGGAGAAATGTAATGTCTTCAAAACGTCAATGTCAATATAATTCCAGAAGAAAGTGATGAAGGTGACTTCAATGACATCATGCCTGCAACGACTCAGAAATCAGCTCAGTCAAATCAAGCACAGCTAAGATCGATACGGCAAGATCCACAGAGAGGATTATCGATTCATCATCGATTAACTGCCCGATTTGAAGACTATGTCATGCATCAATGGGAACAGTTTTCCTTTGTCTACCTTATTAAAGACTGCCATAATATTTTACACCTCATTAAATCTCTCCTCAATCTCCTTTGCTGGAAGGAGAACAATCCCAGGCGGTACCAACCTAACTTTGTAACTAAAATTATGCTTCTCTGGAACCATACTTTTAAATCTTATCTCCACCCTCTCAAGGATCATCACATGCTTGCTGAATTGTGGAGACCAGAACAGGATTCAATACACCAGTTGGAGCCTAAACAGAGTTTTTAAAGGTTCAGCATAACTTCCCTGCTTTTGTACTCAATGCCTCTATTTATGAAGCCCAAAATCACGTCTGCTTTACTAACCACTCTCTCAATATGTCCTTCCATCTTCAAAGATCCTGCTGTTCCTGAACACTCCTGAACAACTGTGCCATTAAGTATGTATTCCCTCAACATCAGCCTTCTGCCAAAATGCATCACCTCACAATTGTCTCTATTAAATTCCATCTGCCACTTATCTGTCCATTCTGTCTATTTATGTCCTGTGGTGGTTTACATCATCTTCACTGCTCGTTACTCTTCCAAGTTTAGTGTCATCGGCAAACAGACGCTACCAGACATAGAACATAGAACATAGAACATTACAGCGCAGTACAGGCTCTTCGGCCCTCGATGTTGCGCCGACCTGTGAAACCATCTGACCTAAACTATTCTATTTTAATCCATATGTCTATCCAATGACCACTTAAATGCCCTTAAAGTTGGCGAGTTTACTACTGTTGCAGGCAGGGCGTTGCACGCCCCTACTACTCTCTGAGTAAAGAAACTACCTCTGACATCTGTCCTATATCTATCACCCCTCAACATAAAGCTATGTCCCCTCGTGTTTGTCATCACCATCCGTGGAAAAAGACTCTCATTATGCACCCTATCTAACCCTCTGATTATCTTATATGTCTCTATTAAGTCACCTCTCCTCCTCCTTCTTTGGGAGGAAAGTATAGGTGGTCTGATTAGCAAGTTTGCAGACGACACTAAGATTGGTGGAGTAGCAGAGACTGAAGGGGACTGTCAGAGAATACAGCAGAATATAGATAGACTCGAGAGTTGGGCAGAGAAATGGCAGATGGAGTTCAATCAGGGCAAATGCTTGGTGATGCATTTTGGAAGATCCAATTCAAGAGTGAACTATACAGTAAATGGAAAAGTGCTGGGGAAAATTGATGTACAGAGAGATTTGAGTGTTCAGGTCCATTGTTCCCTGAAGGTGGCAACGCAGGTCAATAGAGTGGTCAAGAAGGCATACGGCATGCTTTCCTTCATCGGACGGGGTATTGAGTACAAGAGTTGGCAGGTCATGTTACAGTTGTATAGGACTTTGGTTCGGCCACATTTGGAATACTGCGTGCAGTTCTGGTCGCCACATTACCAAAAGGATGTGGATGCTTTGGAGAGGGTGCAGAGGAGGTTCACCAGGATGTTGCCTGGTATGGAGGGCGCTAGCTATGAAGAGAGGTTGAGTAGATGAGGATTATTTTCATTAGAAAGACGGAGGTTGAGGGGGGACCTGATTGAGGTGTACAAAATCATGAGAGGTATAGACAGGGTGGATAGCAAGAAGCTTTTTCCCAGAGTGGGGGATTCAATTACAAGGGGACACGAGTTCAAAGCGAAGGGGGAAAAGTTTAACGGGGATATGCGTGGAAAGTTCTTTACGCAGAGGGTGGTGGGTGCATGGAATGCATTACCAGCGGAAGTGGTAGACGCGGGCACGATAGCGTCTTTTAAAATGTATCTAGACAGATACATGAATGGGCAGGAAGTAAAGAGATACAGACCCTTAGAAAATAGGCGACAGGTTTAGATAGAGGATTTGGATCAGCGTAGGCTTGGAGGGCCGAAGGGCCTGTTCCTGTGCTGTAATTTTCTTTGTTCTTTGTTCTTTTCTTTGTTCTTCTCTCCAACGAAAACCTCAAGTCCCTCAGCCTTTCCTCGTAAGACCTTCCCTCCATACCAGGCAAAATCCTTGTAAATCTCCTCTGCACCCTTTGCAAAGCTTCCACATCCTTCCTGTAATGTGGTGACCAGAACTGCACGCAATACTCCAGGTGCGGTCGCACCAGAGTTTTGTCCAGCTGCAGCATGACCTCGTGGCTCCGAAACTCGATCCCCCTACTAATAAAAGCTAACACACCTTCTTAACAGCCCTATTAACCTGGCTGGCAACTTTCAGGGATTTATGTACCTGGACACCAAGATCTCTCTGCTCATCTGCACTACCAAGACCTGCTGAACATTGCCAACATTTCCTGTTTTCTTTCATACTGGCCGTTGCCCGTCATTTTAATTCGCCACCGTCCTCCCACTCTGATCTTTCTCAGGTTATAGAGTTGTGGAGTGCTGTAGATACAGGAGGAGGTTCCATTGAAAAGGAGCGTTGTATGGTCTGGGGAAGACGTTCCAGAGATAGGGAGCGTTGTATGGGCTGGAGAGCCTTATAGAGAAAGGGAAGGTAGAAGGAGTGGAGAATGTTATTGAGATATGGAGGGTTGTAGAGACTGGAGGAGGTTTCAGAGATAGGGAACGTTTAGGGACTGGAGGAGCTTACAGAAATAGAGAGTGTTGTGGTCACTGGAGGAGGTTACAGATAGGGAAGGTTGTAGTGACTCGAGGAGGTCATAGGTAAGGAGGGGTGTAGTGGCTGGAGGAGGTTGAAGCTGTAGGGAGAAATCTAGGAGCAGGAAGAGGTTGTACAGATAAGGAGGTATGTAAGGGTTGTAAATGGTTACAGATATAGATAGGGGTGTAGGGACAGAGGGGTGAGCTGAGATAAGGAGGGTATAGGGACAGAAGGTGCTTAGAGAGATATGTGGGCTGGAATGGATGGTGGAGTTTACAGGAAAAGTTGTAGGGGATGGAGGAGGTTGCAGAGTTGGAGAAGGTTGTATTGGCTGGAGGAGGTTACAGAAGTAGGGAGGCTTGTACCGGCTGGAAGAGGTTACAGCGATAGGGAGTGTTGTAGGGGCTGGATGAGGTTACAAAGATAAGGAGGGTTGCAGGACTGAAAGAGTTTACAGGGGTAGAAAAAGGGTAGAGAGGCTGGAGGAGATTACAGAGATGTAGAGGTTTGTCGGACAGGGAGAGTTTACAGAGGTAGGGATGGTTGTAGGGTCTGGCAGAGATTAGACAGATTGCGGGACTTGTAGGGCTGGAGAGGGTTACAAAAATAGGGAGGTTTGTAGTGACTGCAGAATTATACAAAAATGGGGAAGATTGTAGGGGCTGGAGGAGATTGTAAAGATAGGGAGGGTTGTTCGGACTGGAGGAGGCTACAGAGATAGGGAGGGTCTCACAGGCTGTTGGAGATCATGGACGATGTTACGGAGGTGGAAGTAGCTAGTCTGGAAATGTAAGAGCAAATCCGTTACAGAGATCAAATCAAAAATGAACATTTCCACTCCACTGTGTAATGGGGGTAATGGGGAGGGAAAATAGAGTGTCGATAATGTGGTACAGGGAATGTAAGTGGAGTAAAATGGGGTAATTTGGAGGGCTAATGGACATGGATATGAGGAGGGGAATGGCGAGGGGGAATGAGGAAATGAATAGATAAGGGTAATGGTGAAGGGTAACGGGGGGATGAGGAGGTGGAATGGTATGGGGTAATGCAGTAGGGGGAATTGGGATTAGGAATGGGGAAGGGGAATGGGAGGGGTAACTGGGAGGCAATTTGGAGAGGGGGAAATTGGAGGGGGAATGGGGGAAGGAAATTAGCAGGGGGAATGGGGAAGAGAATGAGGTTGTTGAACGGGAAGGAGAATGTGGAGAGGTATTGTTGAGGGGGAATAATGAGGGCTATTGGGCAGGGGGAATGAGGAGGGAAAATTGCTGAGGGGTATTGGGATAGGTGACAGGGAAGGGTATGAGTGAGAGGGTATTAAAAGGGTAATGGGGAGGAAAAATGAGGAAAGCAGAATGAAGAGGTCAGGAGGAGGGGGATGAGGAGAAGAAATGGGGACAGGGAGTGTAGAGTGGGAATGGGGAGGGAAATGGGGAGGGGAAAAGGGAGCAGGAAAGGGGGCGGGGTCAAGGAAATATAGTAAATGACGTAGCTCAACTAGTTACTTTTATCTGAGGCTGGACAAGATCTAGGTTCCAGTTCTCTGATCTGTGCTGAGATAGCTCAATGTACAGATACTAGAGGGATGTCACCTCACACATTTATACAAACACAGACACACACACTCACAGACACTCATTCACACTCACATACACACACTGACAAATACCCAGACAGACAGACAGACACACACATACACACCAGAGACTCACTCACACTCACATACACACACTGACACATACCCACACAGACACTCACTCACTGTCACATACACACACTGACGCATACCCAGACACACACACTCACAGACACTCACACTTACATACACACACTGACACGTACCCAGACGCGCACACACGCACACAGCCACTCACTCACACTCACATACACACACTGACAAATACGCAGACACACACACACAGACTCTCTGTCTCACACACACACACACAGACTCTCTGTCTCTCACACACACACCCCTACACTCGTAAACTCACACACACACATACACAAACTCACCTACACACATCCATACACCCATATACAAATACTCTTAAACACACATTCATATAATGTCACTGACACACAATCGCACACTGAGAAACTCACAACCTGGCTCACACACACACTCACACAACTAAACCAACACACACAGACGAATCTTCCCAATATATGCATAGTGTCACTGACATTGGGGATTGTGCTGCGCACAAAATTGGCTGCTGCATTTCCTACATTACAAAAGTGACTATATTAATAAAAGTAGTTCATTGGCTGTAAATCCCTTTGGAACGACTGGTGTATTGGAAATACATGTCTTTCTATTTTTGTCTCACAATTATCGTCTCAAGGCCAGCGCACAACATCAAGAAAATAGAAAATGACAAGAAAAGTTTTTTTTTCCCTCAAAATAATTTGAGCCAGTTTTTTACTGGTGAATTAAGTTAAATATTTAACTGGTAACACGAACCACTACAATATTGGTGGCACAAAGTACAGTTTTCCCTCCGCTCCGAATCTCCATGCAGCAAGTTCCTAACGTTTGCACATATGTTTGGCGGATAGGATCAAGGAAAACCCGAAGGCTGAACACACTAGATCAGTGCTAAAGAACCGCGACAGTTCTGGTCACCACATTACAGGAAGCATGTGATCTCACTAGGGACGGTACAGAGGAGATTTACAGAGGATGTTGCTGGGACTGGGGAATTGTAACAATGAGGAAAGATTGGACAGACTGGTCTGTTCCCTTTGAAACAGAAGAGGATGAGTGGAGATTTAATTTAGGTGTGCAAAATTATGATGACGCGAAATAGAGTAGATAAGGAGGACATATGCCCCTGAACAGAGAAGTCATTGGCTATGTACTTGAATTGCTGTAACCTACAGGACTACGGACTGACAGCTGGAAAGTGGAATTCGGCTAAATAATCCATTTTGGCTGGCACCGGTGTGATGGGCAGAATGGCCTCCTCCATTGCCATGAATTGCAATGATCACATCATTCTCTGCCGTATTAATTTTATGTATGTTATTCGTTTGAGGAGCTGTATTACTTTGTGATATTCTGTTAAGTTGAGGTATTTGTTTGAGACAAGTTATTAACTGGAAGTGGTGCATTAGGTGATCTGCTTCATTAGTTTTGAGTTGTTTTATTAGTGTGAGGTGCTGCATTGATTTGAGACGAGGTATTTGATAATGGATTATGACAGTTTCAGTTGTTGTATTAGTCAGAGCGGCTGCATCACTTTGAATGTATCAATTGGAGGGGCACTACAATTGGAGGGCATGTATTGGTTGTTGGCACTGTATTGGGCTTTATCGGTTCAAGGGGCTGGATGCATTATAGGATCTCTATCACTTTCGTTATGTTCTACTTGTTTAGAGCGTTGTATTAATTTCAGGTGCTGTATTAGATCGAAATGGTGTATCAGTTTGTGGTGTTGAATTCGTTTCAATTCTGTATCAGTTGGAATCTGCCATGTACAGTCACAAGTAACCCACTTAATCAATTAATCGAATTTTCATTGTTAAAGAGGGCAGTCACATCCTAGGGGGAAGTAAAACAGTGCTGAGAGAGACTCTCCAACATTTGATGCTTGATTACTGAATGGACATAGTGGAGTATAGGACATCACTGAAACAACAAGACCTAGAGATGAAACTGCTGGAGTTTGAAAGAACAAAGCTATTGCTGGAAAAATACAACTTCTAATTTTCATCAGAATTGTCCAGTCTTTGGAGTTTTCCAAATCAATCTCAGAACAAAACATATTCGATCACAACATGGACTGATGTCACAAATTTCTAATTCAAAAAGAAAGCAATTTGAACAATATGGCAACCAAAATATCCCAGTGGAGATCCCACAGGGCATAAATTACCGACTGTAGGAATGTCTCGCCTCAGAGTTTAATATAGAGATTATCTGCAGTGTGAATGGACAGATCACATCACACAGAAAATGTATGAAACACTGAACAGTATTGAGAAAATATGTTCTCTGATCCTTGCCACCATTGGTGTTCCTGGTAAGTTATTCTAACATTTGCACTTGTGTAAACCTACGTGTGAGCTGGTCTCTGGTTTTACTCTGTGACAGATCATGTTATACACGAAAGCAGTGGACACCGTTTTACAGAATTTTCAAGCTATTGCCTTTAGTGAACCATCGGGTACTGTTGAATTAGACTTCAGTGAACGCAACACGTTGAGTGAAGGAGTCAGTGAGAGTATCAGTTAGTGTGTCAACATGCTGAGGGTGGGTGGGTCACTAACCAGAGGGGAAAGACAAAATCAAGTAACCATATATTATGGGGAACATCTGTCACAGTAATATTGCACTGCCTGTGGGTCCTTAACTGGAGTGGAAGACGTGACCCCAGTGGCCATGTTATCCTGGAATTATCTACCACTGCAGAGTTATACAGAGTCACTAAGTGGAGTTCAACATCTGATTCAATGAAAATGTTTCCTGGGAATATCTGTCACTGCAGAATTGTACTGACTGTGGATCACTAATCAGAGTGGAAGAGCTGACCCAGGCGGCCCTATATTACTGGGTGAAGCAGATCATGTAGAAATGCAGCAAGACCGGGATAATATCCAGGCTTCGGCTGATAAGTGGCAAGTAGCATTCGCGCCTCACAAGTGCCAGGCAATGACCATCTCCAACAAGAGAGAATCTAAGCAGCTCCCCATGACGTGAGAACATTACAGCGCAGTACAGGCCCTTCGGCCCTCGGTGTTGCGCCGACCTGTGAAACCATCTGACCAACACTATTCCATTTTCATCCATATGTCTATCCAATGACCACTTAAATGCCCTTAAAGTTGGCGAGTCTACTACTGTTGCAGGCAGGGCGTTCCACGCCCCTACTACTCTCTGAGTAAATAAACTACCTCTAACATCTGTCCTATATCTATCACCCCTCAACTTAAAGCTATGTCCCCTCGTGTTTGCCATCACCATCCGAGGAAAAAGACTCTCACTATCCACTCTATCTAACCCTCTGATTATCTTATATGTCTCTATTAAGTCACCTCTCCTCCTCCTTCTCTTCAATGAAAACAACCTCAAGTCCCTCAGCCTTTCCTCATAAGACCTTCCCTCCATACCAGGCAACATCCTAGTAAATCTCCTCTGCACCCTTTCCAAAGCTTCCACATCCTTCCTATAATGCGGTGACCAGAACTGCACGCAATACTCCAGGTGCGGCCTCACCAGAGTTCTGTACAGCTGCAGCATGACCTCGTGGCTCCGAAACTCTATCCCCCTACTAATAAAAGCTAACACACCATATGCCTTCTTAACAGCCCTATTAACCTGGGTAGCAACTTTCAAGGATTTATACACCTGGACACCAAGATCTCTCTGCTCATCGACACTACCAAGAATCTTCCCATTAGCCCAGTACTCTGCATTCCTGTTACTCCTTGCAAAGTGAATCACCTCACACTTTTCCACATTAAACTCCATTTGCCATCTCTCAGCCCAGCTCTGCAGCCTATCTATGTCCCTCTGTACCCTACAACATCCTTCGGCACTATCCACAACTCCACCGACCTTCGTGTCATCCGCAAATTTACTATCTCTAATCTAATCTAATCTAATCTAACCCACCCTTCTACAGCCTCATCCAGGTCATTTATAAAAATGAAAAAAAGCAGTGGCCCCAAAACTGATCCTTGCGGTACACCACTAGATTCTAAAATCCAGGATGAACATTTGCCATCAACCACCACCCTCTGTCTTCTTTCAGCTAGCCAATTTTTGATCCAAAGCTCTAAATCACCTTCAACTCATACTTCCGTATTTTCTGCAATAGCCTACAGTGGGGAACCTTATCAAAAGCCTTACTGAAATCCAGATACACCACATCCACGGCTTTACCCTCATCCACCTGTTTGGTCACCTTCTCGAAAAACTCAATAAAGTTTGTGAGGCACGACCTACCCGTCACAAAACCGTGCTGACTATCGCTAATGAACTTATTCTTTTCAAGATGATTATAAATCCTATCTCTCCTCGACAACATTTTCTTTCTCCACTGTAAATACTGACGAAACATATTCATTTAACGCTTCCCCTATCTCCTCTGATTCCACACACAACTTCCCACTACTATCCTTGATTGGCCCTAAACTAACTCCAGTCATTCTTTTATTCCTGATATACCTATAGAAAGCCTTAGGGTTTTCCTTGATCCTATCCACCAATGACTTCTCATGCCCTCTCCTCGTTCTTCTAAGCCCTCCCTTTAGATCCTTCCTGGCTACCTTGTAACTCTCAAGCGCCCTAACTGAGCCTTCACGTCTCATCCTAACATAAGCCGCCTTCTTCCTCTTGACAAGCGCTTCAACCTCTTTAGTAAACCACGGCTCCCTCGCTCGACAACTTCCTCCCTGCCTGACAGGTACATACTTATCAAGGACACGCAGTAGCTGCTCCTTGAATAAGCTCCACATTTCGATTGTGCCATCCCCTGCAGTTTCCTTCCCCATCCTACGCATCCTAAATCTTGCCTAATCGCATCATAATTTCCTTTCCCCCAGCTATAATTCTTGCCCTGCGGTATGTACCTGTCCCTGCCAATCGCTAAGGTAAACCTAACCGAATTGTGATCACTATCACCAAAGTGCTCACCTACATCTAAATCTAACACCTGGCCGGGTTCATTACCCAGTACCAAATCCAATGTGGCATCGCCCCTGGTTGGCCTGTCTACATACTGTGCCAGAAAACCCTCCTGCACACACTGGACAAAAACAGACCCATCTAAAGTACTTGAACTATAGTATTTCCAGTCAATATTTGGAAAGTTAAAGTCCCCCATAACAACTACCCTGTTACTCTCGCTCCTGTCGAGAATCATCTTCGCTATCCTTTCCTCTACATCTCTGGAACTATTCGGAGGTCTATAGAAAACTCCCAACAGGGTGGCCTCTCCTCTCCTGTTTCTAACCTCGGCCCATACTACCTCAGTAGACGAGTCCTCAAACGTCCTTTCTGCCGCTGTAATATTCTCCTTGATTAACAATGCCACACCCCTCCACCCCTCTTTTACCATCTTCTCTGTTCTTACTGAAACATCTAAATCCCGGAACCTGCAACATCCTTTCCTGCCCCTGCTCTACCCATGTCTCTGAAATGGCCACAACATCGAGATCCCAGGTACCAACCCATGCTGCAAGCTCACCCACCTTATTCCGGATGCTCCTGGTATTGAAGTAGACACACTTTAAACCAAGTTCTTGTTTGCCAGTGCCCTCTTGCGTCCTTGTAACCTTATCCCTGACCTCACTACTCTCAACATCCTGTACACTGGAACTGCAATTTAGGTTCCCATTCCCCTGCTGAATTAGTTTAAACCCCCCGAAGAGCACTAGCATATCTCCCCCCCCCCCCCGGATATTGGTAACCCTCTGGTTCAGGTGACGACCATCCTGTTTGTAGAGGTCCCACCTACCCCAGAAAGAGCCTCAATTATCCAGGAAACCAAAACCCTCCCTCCTACACCATCCCTGCAGCCACGTGTTCAACTCCTCTCTCTCCCTATTCCTCACTTCGCTAGCACGTGGCACGGGCAACAACCCAGAGATAACAACTCTGTTTGTTCTCGCTCTAAGCTTCCACCCTAGCTCCCTGAATTTCTGCCTTAAATCCCCATCTCTCTTTCTACCTATGTCGTTGGTGCCTATGTGGACCACGACTTGGGGCTGCTTCCCCTCCCCCTTAAGGATCCCAAAAACACGATCCGAGATATCACGAACCCTGGCACCTGGGAGGCAACACACCAACCGTGAGTCTCTCTCGTTCCCACAGAACCTCCTATCTGTTCCCCTAACTATGGAGTCCCCAATGACAAATGCTCTGCTCCTCTTCCCCCTTCCCTTCTGAGCAACAGGGACACACTCTGTGCCAGAGGCCTGTACCCCATTGCTTACCCCTGGTAAGTCGTCCCCCACAACAGTATCCAAAATGGTATACCTGTTTTTGAGGGAAACAGCCGCAGGTAATACCTGCACTGCCTGCTGGTTCCCTCTCCTTCCCCTGACAGTAGCCCATCTATCTACTTCTTTTACCTGAGGTGTGACCACCTCCCCATAACTCCTCTCAATAACCCCCCTCCGCCTCCCGAATGATCCGAAGTTCATCCAGCTCCAGCTCCAGTTCCCTAATGCGGTTCTCGAGGAGCTGGAGTTGGGTGCACTTCCGCAGCTGCAGTCAGCAGGGACACTCTTGGCGACCCCTACCTCCCACATTCTGCAGGAGGAACATACAACTGCCTTAACCTCCATTCCCACTATTCTAAATTCCCAACAAATCTACTGAAAAACCAAAAAAAAAAGTCAAAACTTGTTAGCTTAGCAATCCGACGGACAGAACTTTTTAAATAAAAAGCTTACCTTATCAACACACCAGAGTCCTTTTTTGGTTAGAGGAGGAGGGTGGATGGGAGACACTACAGGTGTAGTGTCTCGGTTGCAGCCACCGCCCAAATATATAGTTTTTACTTACCCAGCAGTCCCCTGGTCCTCCGAAAACAAAAGGGAATTAACTTTAACTTGCACTGAAACTGACCTCCCAGCTGCAAGTTTGCTCCACACCTCCGCTTCTGTCAAAGCTGCTGCACCAAAGAAAAAATGGCATTACCATCGCTAAATCCCCAACTATCAACATCCTAGGGGCTCCCATTGACCATAAACTGAGCTGGAGTAGCCATATAAATACCGTGGCTGCAAGAGCAGATCGGAGGCTAGGAAGCCTGAGGCGAGTAACTCACCTCCTGATGCCCCAAAGCCTGTCCACCATCTGCAAGGCACAAGTCAGGAGTGTGATGGAATACTCTCCACTCGTCTGGATGGGTGCAGCTCCAACAACACTCAAGAAGCTCGACACCATCCAGGACAAAACAACCCGCATGATTGGCACCCCATCTAAAAACATTCACTCCCTCCACCACAGATGCGCTGTGGCAGCAGTGTGTACCATCTACAAGATGCACTGCATTAATGCACCAAGACTCCTTTGACAGCACCTTCCAAACCCACGACCTCTTCCAACTAGAAGGACAAGGGCAGCAAATACATGGGAACACCACCACCTGCAAGTTCCCCTCCAAGTCACATACGATCCTGACTTGGAACTTTATCGCCATTCCTTCACTGTCGCTGGGTCAAAATCCTGGAACTCCCTTCCTAACAGCACTGTGGGTGTACCTACCCCACATGGACTGCAGCGGTTTAAGAAGGCAGCTCACCACCACCTTCTCAAGGGCAATTAGGGATGGGCAATAAATGACGGCATAGCCAGTGATGCCCACGTCCCTTGAATGAATTTTTTAAAACTGGGAGTACCCGTCACTGTTGAAGTGTTGAGAGACTGGGACACTAACCGGGCTGGAATACCTGATTCTAGTGGCCATGTACTACTGGGTGCATCTGTCTCTGTAGAAAATTATACTTAGCGTGGCTCACTAAGTGGAGTGGAACAACTGATTCTAGTAATTATTCATTCCTGAGATTGTCTGTCATTGTGGGATTGAACAAAGTGTGGATCAAAAATCGGAGTGGAACACCTGACCCCAGTGATCCTGTATTACTGGGAGTATCTGTCACGGTAGAATTGTACTGAATGTGGGATACTAATCGGATTGAAGCACCTGACCACAATGATGATTTATTACTTGGAGTATCCATCACTGTAGAATTGGACTGTGAATGGGTCACTAACTGGAGATGAACACCTGATCCCAGTGACCATGTATTACTCGGAGTATCTGTCACTGTAGAATTGAAATGAGTCTGGATCACTAACAGGAGATGAATACTTGATCCGATTCTTCATGTTTTCCTGCGAGTAACTGTCACTGTTGAGTTATACTGAGTGTGGGTCACTAACTGAAGTGGAATTCCTAATCTCAGTCGTCATGTACTACTTTGAATATCTGTCACTTTAGAACTGTTGTGAGCATGTGTCACGAACCAGAGTGGAAGACCTGACCCCAGTGGTCATGTATTACTGCGAGTTTCAGTCACTGTAGAATTGTACTGACTGTGGATCACTAACCAGGTTGGAACACCCAATCCCTGTGGCCATGTTTCCCTGGAATTACCTTTCAATGCAGAGTCATTCAGACTGTGGGTCACTAACTGGAGATGAACACCTGATTCAAAGTTTCCTGGGAGTATCTGGTATTGTCGCATCATATTGACTGTGGGTCACTAACCAGAGAGGAACAGCTGACACCAGTTGCCATGTATTACTGGGAGTACCTGTCACTGTAGAACTGTGCAGAAAACAGGGCACTAACCAGCGTGAAACACTTGATCCCATTAGACATGTATTACTGTGAGTTTCTGTCACTATCGAATTGTACTGAATGTGGATCACGAACCGGAGTGGTTTACTTGACCCCAGTGACCATGTATTGCTGGAGTATATGTCACTGTAGAATTGCACTTAATGTAGCCATTCCATGTATCTGCCTTTGTAATTAATGGATGTAATGTGAGGCAAACAGGAAGATTATTTCTGTTGGTTGAAGATGTTTGGTAAACAGTGTATAAATTGTAATATTTTGATATCTCTCTGTTTACAACAGCACTACTCCAAATAAACTGTTATTAACTAAAATACAAGTAAAATACTGCAGATGCTGGAAATCTGAAATAAAAACAAGAAATACTGGAAATGCTCAGCAGGTCTGGCAGCATCTGTGGAGAGAGAAGCAGTTTTAAAGTTTCAGCTCAGCAACCTATTACTGAGGAACCTACATACAGGGCTTTATAACACAGGTATCAGGCTGGGAGCAGTAAGTAATGCCATTAGCAAACAATTAATAATGAAATGGGTAGATCATTCCTCTCACTTTTGATATGAATCTCAATTAAATCATTGCACCTTCTCCAGTGAATCAATATTATTGTTTGTAATGTGGAAACAGGATCTGTACACAGTAGAGTAACAGTTCTCTCCATTTGAATTTGTTGGCACATTTTGAAATTGTGCTTCTATTTCTGATTCCATATTGTTTATGTGAATAATGAACAATAACGGTCCCTGATCCTTGTTGCATTATAACTTTTGCAACATCACTCTTATGTATTCTTTCATGGGATGTGAGCATCTCTGTCAAGGCCAGTATTTATTGCCCATCAATAGTTGCCCTTAAGAAGGTGCTGGTGGGCTGTCTTCTTGAACCACTGCTGTACATCTGGTGTGGGTACATCCACAGCGCACTGAGGGAATTCCAGGTTTTTGACTCAGCGACAGTGAAGAAATAGCAGTATAGTTCCAAGTCAGGACGACGCGGGGCTTGAAGGGGAACTCGCAGGTGGTGGTATTCCCTTGAGTCTGCTGCTGTTGTCTTTCTAGATGGTAGCGGTCGCAGGGTTGGAAGGTGCTGTCGGGGCAATGCTCCTTGTGGATACTACAGCCTGCAGTAATGGTGCACTGGTGCTGGAAGGAGTGAATGTTTAAGATAGTGAATGGGGTGATGATCAAGCCGGCTGCTTTGTCCTGGATGGTGTTGAGCTTCTTGAGTGTTGTTGCAGCTGCACGCATCCAGCAAAGTGGAGAGTATTCCACCACACTCCTGACTTGTAGCTTTCAGATGGTGGACAGGCATTGGAAAGTCAGCAGGTGAGTTAGTCGCCGCAGGATTCACAGCCTCTGATCTGCTATTGTAGCCACACTATTTATTTGGCTATAACAGTTAATTTTCTGGTTAATGGTAACACCAGGATGTTGATAGTGGGGATTCAGGGATGGCAATGCCATTGAATGATGGTTCAATTCTCTCTTGTTGGAGGTCGTCAATGCCTGGCACTTTTGTTGTGCGAATGTTACTTTCCACTTATCAGCCCTAAATGTTGTCCAAGTCTTGCTGCGTGCAGACACGGACTGCTTCAGTATGTGAGAAGACCTGAATTGTGCTGAAAACTGCAAACACACAAGAAGACAAGAAATAGGAGCAGTGGAAAACCATATGGCCCATCGAGCCAGCTCCGCCATTCAATTCGATCATGACTGATCTTGGGCTTCAATTCCACTTTCCTCCCCTCCTCACATCCCGCGATTCCTCGCGAGACCAAAACTCTATCTATCCCAGCCTTAAATATATTCAATGATGGAGCATCATCTGGGTTAGAGAATTCCAAAGATTCACAACCCTTTGACCAAAGTAATTTCTCCTCATCTCAGACCTGAAGGATTGACCCTTTATCCGGAGACTGTGTTCCCATGTTCTAGATTCCCTGACCAGTGGGAACAATCTCTCAGCCTCTACCCTATCACAATCTTGTATGTCTCAATTAGATTGCCTCTCATTCTTCTAAACTCCAGAGAATATAGGTCCAATTTACTCAGCCTCTCATCATAGGACAACCCGCTCATCCTAAGGACCAATTTAGTAAACTGCACTGCCTCCAGTACAAGTATATCCTTTCTTAAATGTGGAAACCAAAATGGCACACAGTATTCCAGGTGCGATCTCACCAAAGCCCTGTCCAATCTTCGTAAGACAATGTATATACATATATAAAAACAGTACAATATATTCCTGTGCTGCAATCCCCTTGCAATAAAGGCCAATATGCCATTTTCCTTCTGAATAGCCTGCTGCACCTACATGTTAACTGTGTGCGTTCCTTGTACGAGTACACCCCGAGTCTCTTTCAACATCAACACTTACCAGTTTCACACCTTTTAAACTATATTCTGCTGTTCTATTTTTATGACTAAAGTGAACAACTTCCCACTTCACTACATTATATTCTATTTGCCATCTTGTTGCCCTCTCACTTAACCTGTCTATATCTCTTTGCAGCCTCTCTCCATCCTCCCCGCAGCTTACCTTTCCACCGAACATCAGCAAACATAAATACATTACTCTCTGTCTCTTCATCTAAGTCATTAATATAGAGTGTGTAAACGGTGGCGCGGAGTCAACTCCCCCTTGTCCCCTTTATTCCCTTCACCCACTTGATCCTGGCTATCACGTGGGACTAAGTCCTCTTAACTCAGGCTCAGGCTGGGCGTTTGGGATATCGAGGTTACAGGAGAGCCACCCTCCACCTAATCCACCAGCTATGGTTAATGGTTTAGTACAAAGAGGAGGAAACTCAGTCCTTCCTTTAACTATCAATTTACTTTATTCACATTGTTGTACAATGGAAGAATAAGGCTTATACACTTGGTTAGACAAAAGCATGCAACTCAAACTGGGTTATACAGTTAATGACAAAGCTAGCTGGAATCGATCCGCACACCCACTAGGTTCCTCTGACCTTCCCTGAACTAGTCACAGAAAACAAAGGATAATACACGAAAAAGGGGCGATCTGACGCTGGCCAGGTATTCCGTTCTCTCTCTCTTTTACATTGTCGCCGCCTTGCTGACGCAGGGTCTTCCACTTCCGCGATGGTTGGTCTCCGGAGTTTCTCGCTGGCTCTATGCCCGAGATTCTCCATACTTATTCTCTTTCTTATTTCTTCGAGCTGTGCTGTCTCTTTCCTGTTGGTTTAGGCCTGCTCACCTTGTTCGTATCTTCTCCTTATTGGCCCAGGCCCAAAGACTCTGGTATCACTCTGTGTCCAAATAAGGCTCTATTCTTGTGATCTCTCCCTTGTCTTTCACATAAATTAATTAGTTCAAACTGGTTTTTACCAGCACATGCCAGGGTCTGAGCTCAGGTTACTTTAGTTCACGAGCTGTTCAGCATTGTTCTGACTTGTTCTAATCATACTATGCTTTTCCAAGTGCAATGTTATGACATTTTAATAGTAATTTCAGTATCTTCCGAATGACTGATATCAGGTTAACTGGCCTGTAATTCCCTGTTTTCTTTCTACCTTGTTTCTTGAAAAGCGGTGTAATATTTGCCAACTTCCAATCTGGTGGGACCACTCCTAAATCTAAGGATTTCTGGAAAATCATTCTGGCGCATCCAATATCTGTGCAGGTTTCTCTCTTAGAACCCTAGAATGGAGGCCATCTGGTCAGATTTTAGTCCCTCAATTTTCTCCAACACGTTTTCTCAACTGATATCAATATCCTTAATTTCCTTACTCTTTTTAGCCCCTAGGTTACTGCCTATTTCTTGTAGGAACTTGTGTCTTCTACTGTGAAGACAGGCAAAAAATATTTTTTCAATGCCTCTGCCATTTCCTCATTCCCCATGATGATTTCTCCTGTCTCTGCCTCTGAGGAACATAGAACATAGAACAATACAGCACAGTACAGGCCCTTCGGCCCACGATGTTGTGCCGAACCTTTAACCTACTCTAAGATCAAACTAACTACCTACCCTTCATTCTACTATCATCCATGTACCTATCCAAGAGTCGCTTATATGTCCCTAATGTATCTGCTTCTACTACCACAGCTGGCAGCGCATTCCACGTACCCACCACTCTCTGTTTAAAGAACCTACCTCTGACATCTCCCCGAAACCTTCCTCCAATCACCTTAAAAGTATGCCCCCTGGTAATAGCCATTTCCGCCCTGGGGAAAAGTCTCTGGCTATCCACTCTATCTATGCCTCTCATCATCTTGTACCCCTCTATCTAGTCACCTCTCATCCTTCTTCGCTCCAATGAGAAAAGCCCTAGCTCCCTCAATCTTTCTTCGTAAGACATGCCCTCCAGTCCAGGCAGCATGCTGGTAAATCTCTTTAGCTACTCTCTTCCTTTTTATGTATTGTAAAAGTTCTTAAAATCTGTTTTGATATTATTGGCTAGCTTACTCTCACATTCTATTTTTTACCTTTTTGTCAATGTCTTGGTGGCCCTTTGCTCTGCTGAGGACTATTAGATTTACAGACTGTATTCAATTTCCATTTATTCTGGACTTTAATCCAACCACCAAATCTGTTTCCCTCTGTAATCTATTTGTGTGTGTATTTTACTCTCGTACGAATGTGTGTGTGAATCTGTAGTGTATTTTTAGCATTTGTAAATCGTGTCCGAGTGTTAAATATAACAAACTTACCTATTTCTTGTTTAAACTTAAGAAAACCTGTCCGATTGGCTCTTCTGCAATTACATTAGAATAAAAAAAGGTAAAACACTCACTGGGGTGGTACGTACATCCACTGTTTTCAAAAAGAAATATACCCTGTTTGGGTCAAACAAGAGGAAGGATGTGAGGGGAGCATGAGACCCTCTCCTCAACTGGCCATGACACTTCCTCTGGTGATCAGAACCTCAGATCATTCCTGTCGTTTGGTGTATAGTAAGTCTGAGATACACAGATTTCTGGTCTCTCAGGGAATCAAAAGAGAGTTGGAAGGAGGAGGGAAAATGGAGTTGAAGTCGAAGATCAGCAAATAATGTATTAAATAGCAGAGCAGGCTCGATGGGCCATACGGTCTACTCCTGCTCATATTTCTCCTGTTCTTATCTTTTTATTATATCTCTATCTATCTAACTTTCCTCAATGGTTTGGGGAAGGAAATGTGTTTTCCTTACCTGGACTGGCCCACAAGTGATTTCAGTCCCCAGAAATGTTGTTGAGTCACAATTGCCCTTCAAAATAGCCTAGCAAGCCATTCATTTGTCAGGTTGTCTGTCATTTCTCCATTATTTATCGATCTCCCTCTCCCATTTGTTTATTTAGTGTGTACTCTTTCTAATCAGGTTTAGGTTTGTTTTGCTGTCAGTACAGGGAGGCCATTGAGTTGAAGGACCAGGTGAGTTCATTTGCCCAGCATTATAGAGAAACATTTCAGGCAGCGTCTGCAGAGCAAGTCAAGCTTCAATAGGTCAGATTTTCAATAAAATATACCGAGATAAGCATGTATAATTTATACATACAATATCAGAATCAGATGGAAGATTATTTCAGGACTCTGTGGCACTAATATAACATGTACTTCCAATCCAGTGTGGGAGTGGGGAAGGGGATAAGATGGAGTATGAGATAGAATTTAGTTCTATTGCGTGAAACCCTTCAGCTCTTTCTATGACCTTTCTATTTTAACAATTAGTTTGAGTGGATAGCTCACTGCATTCTTCAGTTCTTCTCTGAACTTTTTCTGGGTCAAGACGTAAATACAGGTATTTGTGCAGGTACTGAGAAGCTGAAGCATATTGGCTGTCACTTCAGTGACATAAACAGGGTCTGTGACAGGGTAAGAATAAATCTTTGTAATTCGCTGGTAAATGTAAAATACAACCTGCGTCACCCATAACAATATAAAACTGCCAGATATGCTGAAAAGCAAGATGATGGATTTCCTTCGATTCTCCATCTCTGGGTCCTTCTGCTTCTCTGCATTGCTGCAGCCCCGGAGTCCCCTGCGACCTCTGCTGGCCGCTAAAATACGCCTGGTGATCAGAAAATTGAGCAACAAAATCACACAAATTGGCACACAAGTGCCTAAAGTGAAGCAAAAGATAACATATCCATCGAATGCAGTGGAAGTAAAGAAGACTGGTTTAGTGATGCAATACCAGGGGACATTATCAATTATATATTCAGGTTCAAATCTGAAGTACCAGGGAACAGATACTAAACAGCCCAGCACACTTACAGTTCCTATAACCATGGCAGCTGTTTTCTCAGTGCAATACTTTGCTCGCAGCTTCTCACAACAAATGGCCATAAATCGATCAAAGGTGAAAGCGACTGTGAGCCAGACAGAAATCATTGTGGCTGTAATAATCAGCAAGTAAATAAAACTGCACACGGGAGTAATGAACAGGAATGAATCTGGGAAATATATCTGTCCAATCCTGTAAAATATCGGTTCAGAGATAACAACCAGGAGATCAGCCGCTGCCATTCCAACCATGTAGCAAGTGATACATTTGGAGAGACCGCACTTCCCTCGGGACAGGATCACAATCGCCATCAAGTTAACTGGAAGAGAGAGAGAGAATAGGAAGCAGAGAAATTACTGATCAGATCTGGAGTCAAAACACCAGTTTGACAGGACCTGAGGTGAGATTTCTACGTTTGTTCACTGCATTGATTGTTACAAACTGAGTGATTTACCTGGGCAGCGCTGATCACAGAGAAATGTTAGAAACACAACTATTAATAATGGATTGAGAAATCGATATAGAAAGTGAATAAATGATCACTGGATCCACTGTAAGGGCTGAGTGAAGGTGCAATCGGGAAAGGGAAAGGGGTTTGATACAGGGGGAACTGACTGGGTCCAATCTGAAGCTTGACTCCTGGGTATTGTCCAAAAAGGTGAAGGGGCAGGGGGGAGGTTCATATGGTTCGTTAATCTGCGTTAAGAAAGCCAACAGGAGCTGGGACAAAACATCAATGTGGACTCCTTGGGTGAAGACTTTGAGGCTTACAGATTGGGTTGCAAGAGGCCCTTTTCCGTTCCAGATCAATCCTAAAGTCACTCACCTGCACTCTGTTTTTTTACTCGTTTTTGTGGGATGTGGGCGTCACTGACAAGGCCAGCATTTATTGCCCATCCCGATTTGCCCTTGAACTGAGTGGCTTCCTCGGCCTTTTCAGAGGGCAATTAAGAGTAAGCCACATTGCTGTGGGTCTGGAGTCACAGCGAGGCCACACCAGGTAAAGACGGCAGATTTCCTTCTGTGAAGGACATTAATGAACCAGATGGGTTTTTAAAACAAATCGACAATGGTTTCATGGTCACCATTAGATTAGCTTTTTATTTCTAGATTTATAACTGAACTCAAATTTCTCCATCTGTTGTGGTGATATTCGAACCTCTGCCCTCCGAGCATTAGCCTGGGCTCTGGATTACTAGTCTAGAGACATTGAAAGTACACCAGCACTCAGTATTCAATTATCCTATTCTCTATCTTGTAAAGCAGAGACTGTGTGCTAGCTCAGTATCAATTACTGAAAACACATTCTTTAACAAGCAAATCAGAACAGCTAATTTCCACTGTGGAAAAACTGTTAACAACTTCTGATGGTATGATTCATGCTCTCAGCCCGACTCTTGATCACAGTACATGCAGTGCAGGGAATAATCCAGTAAGATTATCAGAGTTGGATGCAAAACGATCATATGAGATATAATTGAATTCCTACAAGATTGAAACTGCAGAGTCTTCAAACATTCCACCTTTCAACAGGATGGAACAGAGCAGGCAGCTGTCCAAAAAAATCGGCGATTAAAACATGGCAGGTTCACCAGTACAGTTAACAACAATTTACACTATGAACCGCTGAGTTAACGGCTCACCGGGAACTCCAAAGACAGCAAGAGCAGGATAGAAAATGTGTTCTATCTGTAGCATTACTGGATATTCCATTTTTGTACGAAAGTGATTTTTCTATATTTGCAAAACACAGCTCCCGTAGCCACTGTGAACTGATATGTGCCAATGCGCTCAGATTTATACTGGGGAAAACTCCAATGACACAGTATTCCCTATGATCATTAGTTACAGTCACTTGAACAAACACTTTACATCAGCAGCTTTGACTCCGATGTAAATGTTTTCCTGGATAACAGGAACATCTCAATGCCCAGGACCTTATCTTAAGACCTTATCTTAATCAGACCTCTCTGGAGAATAAGGTGAAAAGTTAGAATCAGGCAGGACTGATCCAACAATAATGAATGACTTTATTTACAGTTGTTATATTATCATCTAGTATTCATATCAAGAACATATTTCTTTCGTTCATGGGATCTGACCATTGCTCACAAGTCCAGCAATTATTGCTCATCCCTAATTACCCTTAAGAAGGTGGTGGTGAACTGCTTTCTTGAACTGCTGCAGGCACAGTGCTGTTAGGAAGGGAGTTCCAGGATTTTGACTCAGTGACAGTGAAGGAACGGCGATATAGTTAACAGTCAGGATGGAGGGGAACTTGCAGGTGATAGTGTCCCCATGCATCTGCTGCCTTTGTCCTTCTAGTTGGTAGAGGTCGCGGGTTTGGAAGGTGCTGTCTAAGGGGCCTTGGTGAGTTGCTGCAGTGTATCGTGTAGTGGTACACAATCCTGCCACTGTGCATTGGTGGTGAAAGGAGTGAATGTTAAAGGTGGTGGATGGGCGGCAATCAAGCGGGCTGCTTTATCCTGGATGGTCGAGCTTCTTGAGTGTTGTTGGAGCTGCACCCATCCAGGCAAGTGGAGAGTACTCCATCAGACTCCTAACTTGTGCCTTGTAGATGATGGACAAGCTTTAGGGAGTCAGGAGGTGAGTTACTCACCACAGAATTCCCAGTCTTTGACCTGCTCTTGCACCCATAGTATTTATGGGGCAGGTTCAGTTCAGTTTCTGGCCAATGGCAATACGCTGGATGGTGGGGCATTCAGCGATGGTAATGCCACTGAACATTAGATTCTCTCTTGTTTGGGATGGTCATTGTCTGGCACTAGTGTGATGCGAATTATACTTGCCACTCATCAGCCCAGGGCTGGATATTTTCCAGGTTTGCTGCACTTGGACATGGGCTGCTTCAGAAATTGAGGAGTTGCAAATGAACATTGTACAATCATTAGTGAACATCCCCACTTCTGACCTTATGATGCATGGAAGGTCATCAAAGAAGGAGCGGAAGATTATTCGGTCAAGGATACTACCCAGAGGTACTCCTGCAGTGATGTACTGGGACAGAGATGATTGACCTCCAACAACCACAACCATCTTCCTTTGTCCAACCAGCAGAGACTTTTCCCATTGATTCCCATTGACTCAAATTTTGTGAGGGTTCCTTGATGCCATACTCAGTCGAAAGCTGCCTTGATAGCAAAGGCAGTCACTCTCACCTCATCTTTGGAGTTCAGCTCTTTTGTCCTTGTTTGGACAAATGCTGTAATAAGGTCAGGAGCTGAGTGACCCTTGAGGAAGCTTAACTGAGCGTCAGTGAGCAGGTTATGCCTATGAAATTGCCACTGGATAGCTCTGTTGGTGACACCTTCCATCACTTTGCTGATGATCGAGAGCAGACTGTTAGGGTGGTAATTGGCTGGGTTGGATATGTCCATATTTTCGTGTACATGACATACTTTGGCAGCATTCCGCATTCCCAGACAGATACCAGTGTTGTAACTGCACTGGAACAGCTTGGCCAGGGGTGCAGCTAGTTCTGGAGCATAACTCTTCAGTACCATTGCCGTAATGTTATCAGGGTCCATAGCCTTTGCAGTAACCAGGCCCTCATCCGTTTCTTGATATCACGTGGAGTGAATCGGATTGGCTGAAGACTGTGGTGCTGGGGACCTCAGGAGGAGGCTGAGATGGATCATCCACTTGGCACTTCTGGCTGAAGATTGATGCAAATGATTCAACATTGTCTTTTGCACTGATGTGCTGGGGTCCCCCATCATTGAGGATTGGGATGTTTGTGGAGCCACCTCCTCCAGTTAGTTGTTTCATCATCCACCACCATTCATGATGGGATGTGGCAGGACTGAAGAGCTTAGATCTGATCCATTGGTCATAGAATCGCTGATCATAAAGGAGTGAGAGAGCTGGCTAGCACTAGAAAAGGAGTCGATCCCATATTAGATAGGAACAGACTAAGCCGGGATATGAGGAGTACAAATATATGTTTAATTTTTTTTTTTAGAACAGTACAGCACAGTACAGGCCCTTTGGCCCTCGATGTTGCGCCGACCTGTGAAACCATCTGACCTACACTATTCCATTTTTAAATGTATGTATGTAAACGCACAGGTTGTGGTAAGTGAGGTTAGTGAGCTGTATAATATTTTTTCACAGGTTGTGGAAGTCACTGGCAAGGTTAGCATTTGCTATCAGTCTGTAATTGCCATGAGAAGGTGGCGATGAGTTGCCTTCTTGGACTGCTGCAGTCCGTCTGATGACTGTACTCACAGTGTGGGACAGAGTCCTAGAAATTTGATCCAGCGACAGAGAAGGAACAAATATATATTTCCAGTGCAGGAGGGTGTGTGCTTGTGGGGGAGGGAGAGGTGGACTTGCAGATGGTGCTGTTGCTACGGGTCTACTGCCCGTGTCCCTCTATGTGGTGCTGTTGAAGGAGGCATGGTGTGTTGCTGCAGTACATCTTACACAATGGTACACACTAATGCCACTGTGAGTCGTTATTAGAGGGAGTGAATGTTTAACATGGTAGATGGGTGCAGATCAAATGGGTTGCTTTGTCCTGGATGATATCGAACTTCCTAAGTGCTGTTGAAACTGCACACATTCAGGCAAGTGGAGAATATTCCATGACACTCCTGACCTGTGCCTTCTAGTTGGTGGACAGGCTTTGGGGAGTCAGGAAACTCGCCACAGAATTTCCAGCCTTTGTCCAGCTCTTGTAGCCACAGTATTTATGTGGCTGCTCCTGTTCAGTTTCTCCTCAGTGGTAACCCCCCCAAGATGTTGCTGGAATCAGCGATGCTAATGCTATTCAATGTCCAGGCAAGACTGTTAAATTCTCCCTGATTGGGGGTCATCATATCCTGACACTTGTGTGGCACGAATGTTCCTACAATGAAAAATAGCCGTGTGGGAATATGATTTAGTGGCAAGAATGGGAACGTGGCTTAAATATGTGGTTGGGAATATGAGATTAATGTAGGATTAGTATAAATGGGTGGTTGTTGGTCGGCACAGACTCGGTGGGCCGAAGGGCCTGTTTCATTGCTGTATCTCTAAAATAAAATAAAAATAAAATAAAAAATATGGTGAGGACTGAACGCTTAATGTTCAAGCAAATAAGTTTTCAGAGAAGATAGGGAAAGAGAAAGGGGAGTTGGAGTGGAACTACTGATTGGGGAACTCAGTGTGGTGACAGAAAGAGAGGATGTCTTTCAGCAGCAAAGAAAGAATCCATTTGCTTATAGATGAAAAGTGAAACGGGGATGAACACACTAATGGTGGTATTCTGTAGACTCCAAATCGTGAGAGAGAGGTAGAGGAACAAATCTGCAGAGAAATCACAGAGATGTGCAACAACTATAGAACCACAGAATTGATACAGTGCTTAAGGAGGCCATTCGGTCCATCCTGTCTGCACCAGCTCTCCGAAAGAGCAGCTCACCTGGTGCTATTCCACCGCTTTCCCCCCATAACCCTGCACATTCTTCCTTTCCATGTAACAGTCCAATTCCCTTTTCAATGCTTGAATTGAACTTGCCTCCACCACACTCTCAGGCAGTGCATTCCAGACCTTAACCACTCACTGGGTGAAAATGTTTTTTCTTTTGCTTCTCTTACCTGTACTTTAAATCTGTGCCCTCTCATTCTCGATGCTTCCACGAGTGGAAGCACTTGATCCCTATCTACTCTGTCCAGACCCCTCGTGATTTTAAAAACCTCTATCAAATCAACTCTCACCTTCTCTTCTACAAGAAAAACAGTCCCAACTTCTCCAACTATCTTCATAACTGAAGATCCTCTTCCCTGGAAACATTGTTGTGAATCTTTTCTATAACGCATTTGTCTACGTAAGGCTTCAGAAGAAATTCATTGAGTAAATTGTGTGAGATATGTTAATATATAAGGCACTACACAATCTCTTTTTTAATGAATTGCTTTGTACATTAGTAGACTGGAAAATATCCATAACCTTTTTTTGTCAAGTTGTCTCTTTTCTCAGCCTGATGCTCTCTTGAACAGGTTATTTCTTTGTCTTTATCTCTCTGTGATTGACTACTTATTTCTACAACTTTCTGTTGATATGTGTCTTTGTAATGTTCTGTGTGGATCTCTCACTTCATGGTATATTCTCTTCTGCCTCTCTCAGTTTCTATATTCGTTTCTGTACCTTTTTCAATGTTTTTTGCTCACACACAAGCTCCCTCTCTTTTTCTTAATCTGTGGTATTCATTTTTCGGTTTTTCTTTCTCTATATGGGCGGCACAGAGGCGTAGTGGCACAGTGGTTAACACCGCAGCCTCACAGTTCCAGCAACCCGGGTTCAATTCTGGGCACTACCTGTGTGGAGTTTGCAAGTTCTCCCTATGTCTGCGTGGGTTTCCACTGGGTGGTCTGGTTTCCTCCCACCTCCAAAAGACTTGCAGGTTGATAGGTAAATTGGCCATTGTAAATCGCCCCTTGTGTAGGTAAGTGGTAGGAGAATGGTGGGGATGTGGTAGAGAATATGGGATTAATGTAGGGTTAGTATTAATGGGTGGTTGTTGGTTGGCACAGACTCGGTGGACCGAAGGGCCTGTTTCAATGCTGTATCTCTCAATAAAAATAAATAAATATGCACTTGTTCATATACGATTCAGCCCACAAGATTGTCCTTCCCTGTCTGTCTGCCTCTATTTCTAACTTTAATGCATTTTTTCTTTTTTTCTCTCTTTGCACACTGCAGTCACTTTTTATTATTCATTCATGGGATGTGGGCATCACTGGCCAGGCCAACATTTATTGCCCATCTCTAATTGCCCTTGAGAAGGTGGTGGTGAGCTGCCTTCTTGAACCGCTGCAGTCCATTTGGAGTAGGTACACCCACAGTGCTGTTAGGAAGGGAGTTCCAGGACTTTGACCAACGACAGTGAAGGAACGGTGATATAGTTCCAAGTCAGGATGGTGTGTGACTTGGAGGGGAACTTGCATGTGGTAATGTTCCCATGTATTTGTTGCCCTTGCCCTTCTAGTTGGTAAAGGTCGTGGGTTTGGAAGGTGCTGTCCAAGGAGCATTGGTGCATTGCTGCAGTGCATCTTGTAGATAGTACACACTGCTGCCACTGTGCGTCGGTGGTGAAGGGAGTGAATGTTTGTAGATGGGGTGCCAAAGAAGCAGGCTGCTTTGTCCTGAATGGTGTTGAGCTTCTTGAGTGTTGTTGGAGCTGCACCCATCCAGGCAAGTATGCAATGCACAAACCATTTTCACTTTACGTAACAGATTATAGATATGGTGACCAAAATAAAAAATAAATGTCCTCGTATTCCATCATACTCCTCACTTCTGTCTTGTAGATTGTGGACAGGCTTTGGGGAGTCAGGAGGTGAGTTACTCGCCTCAGGATTCCTAGCCTCTGACCTGCTCTTATATTTATATGGTATTTATATGGCTACTCCAGTTCACTTTCTCGTCAATGGTAGCCCCTGGGATGTTGATAGTGGGGGATTCAGCAATGGGAATGCCGTTGAATGTCAAGGGGAGATGGTTAGATTCTCTCTTGTTCTAGATGGTCATTGCCTGGTACTTGTGTGGCGAGCATGTTACTTGCCACTTATCAGCCCAAGCCTGGATATTGACCAGGTCTTGCTGCACTTCAACACGGACTGCTTCAGTATCTGAGGAGTTGTGAATGGTACTGAACATTATGCAAACATCAGCGAACATCCCCATTTCTCACCTTATGATTGAAGGAAGGTCATTGATGAAGCAGCTGAAGATGGTTGGGACTAGGACACTTCCCTGAGGAACTCCTGCAGTAATCTCCTGGAGCTCAGATGATTGACCTCCAACAACCACAACCATCTTCCTTTGCGCTAGGTATGACTCCAACCAGCGGAGGGTTTCCCCCCTGATTCCCATTGATCTCAGTTTTGCCAGGGCTCCTTGATGCCATACTCGGTCAAATGCTCCCTTGATGTCAAGGGCAGTCATTCTCACTTCACCTCTTGAGTTCAGCTCTTTTGTCCGCGTTTGAACCAAGGCTGTCATGACCTCAGGAGCTGAGTGGCCCTGGCGGAACCCAAACTGAGCGTCACTGAGAAGGTTATTGCTAAGCAAGTGCTGTTTGATGGCACTGTTGATGACACCTTCCATCACTTTACTGATGATTGAGAGTACCTACCTACTTATGAAGGTGCTAATAACCAAATACCATTACCCGGCCTTCTCCTTTTTCAGACAGCAAATAAATTCCCTCTTGAATGCCTCAATTGAACCTGCCAGCGCCATACACTATCAGGCAGCACATTCCAGATCCCACCACTCTCTGCGTGAAGACATTTTTCCTCCTGTCACTACTGCTTCTTTTCCTCATTAGCTGAAATCTGTGCCCTTTAGTTCCAGATCTATCCACCAATGGGAACAGTGTGTCCACATCTACAATTTCCAGACCACTCAGGACTTTGAATCTTCTATCAAATCTCCTCACAAACTTCACTTCTCCAAAGAAATCAGTCCCAACTTCTCCCATCGATCCACGTAACTGAAGTTCCTCATCCCTGAAAACATTCTCATGGAACCTTTCTACACTTTCTCCAATGCCTTCACCTCTTTCCTAAAGAATAGTGCCCAGAATAGGCGGCACAGTGGCGCAGTGGTTAGCACTGCAGCCTCACAGCTCCAGGGACCCGGGTTCGATTCTGGGTACTGCCTGTGTGGAATTTGCAAGTTCTCCCTGTGTCTGCGTGGGTTTTCTCTGGGTGCTCTGGTTTCCTCCCAAAAGCCAAAAGACTTGCAGGTTGATAGGTAAATTGGCCATTATAAATTGTCACTAGTATAGGTAGGTGGTAGGGAAATATAGGGACAGGTGGGGATGTTTGGTAGGAATATGGGATTAGTGTAGGATTAGTATAAATGGGTGGTTGATGGTCGGCACAGACTCGGTGGGCCGAAGGGCCTGTTTCAGTGCTGAATCTCTAATCTAATCTAAAAGAACTGGAGACGTTACTCTGGAAGATGCCGAAGCATTATTCTATATAAATTTAAAATCACTTTCTTGTTTCTGTATTCTATCCCCCATTAATGAAGCCGAGGATGCTGTTTGTTCTATTAACTGCTCTCTCACCCTGCCCTGCTCCCTTCAATGATTTATGCACACATACAACCAGGTCCCTCTGCTCCTGCACTCCTTTTAGAATTTCACTCTTTATTTTGCATTGCCTCTCTTCATTCTTACAACCAAAATGAATCTCCCATGACAGCTGCAGTCTTCCTCTGCACTGGCATTCTGACAGCTGCAGGTAGCTCAGACGCGGGCGGTAGGCCCTGTCTGCTGGGTAGGCACATCTCCTGACATGTGTTCGCACCCGGCCCACTCTGCCACCTGCTCTCCCTCCCACATTACGAGGATGCACTGGGCCAGCTGGTTGCATGTTTCCCTGCCCATCTATCCTTCTGTCCATCCTTGGGGCATCGTCCTTCACATCTGATGATCCACCTCCAGAGTGAACGATTCCCATTGTTATACAGCAGACCAGCTGCAATGACCACAGGTATTAGCTTCCAGCTGTTAGGACAGGCTCACACAACCCCCTTCCTTTCATCCAATTACTCAGAGCAGTTGGGTCCAGGTGAACCCTTCTGCACAAGAACAAAGAACAAAGAAAATTACAGCACAGGAACAGGCCCTTCGGCCCTTCAAGCCTGCGCCGATCCAGAGCCTCTGTCTAAACATGTCGCCTATTTTCTAAGGGTCTGTATCTCTTTGCTTCCTGCCCATTCATGTATCTGTCTAGATACATCTTAAAAGATGCTATCGTGCCCGCGTCTACCACCTCCACTGGCAACCCGTTCCAGGCACCCACCACCCTCTGCGTAAAGAACTTTCCACGCATATCCCCCCTAAACTTTTCCCCTCTCACTTTGAACTCGTGACCCCTAGTAATTACGGAATTGAATCCCCCACTCTGGGAAAAAGCTTCTTGCTATCCACCCTGTCTAAATCTCTCATGATTTTGTACACCTCCATCAGGTCCCCCCTCAACCTCCGTCTTTTGAATGAAAATAATCCTAATCTACTCAACCTCTCTTTATAGCTAGCGCCCTCCATACCAGGCAACATCCTGGTGAACCTCCTCTGCACCCTCTCCAAAGCATCCACATCCTTTTGGTAATGTGGCGACCAGAACTGCACGCAGTATTCCAAATGTGGCCGAACCAACTGTAACATGCCCGGCCAACCCTTGCACTCAATACCCCGTCCGATGAAGGAAAGCATGCCGTATGCCTTCTTGACCACTCTATTGACCTGCGTTGCCACCTTCAGGGAACAATGGACCTGAACACCCAAATCTCTCTGTACATCAATTTTTCCCAGGACTTTTCCATTTACTGTATAGTTCATTCTTGAATTGGATCTTCCAAAATGCATCACCTCGCATTTGCCCTGACTGAACTCCATCTGCCATTTCTCTGCCCGACTCTCCAATCTATCTATATTCTGCTGTATTCTCTGACAGTTCCCTTCACTATCTGCTACTCCACCAATCTTAGTGTCGTCTGCAAACTTACTAATCAGACCACCTATACTTTCCTCCAAATCATTTATGTATATCACAAACAACTGTGGTCCCAGCACAGATCCCTGTGGAACACCACTGGTCACACGTCTCCATTTTGAGAAACACCCTTCCACTGCTACTCTCTGTCTCCTGTTGCACAGCCAGTTCTTTATCCATCTAGCTAGTGCACCCTGGACCCCATGCGACTTCATTTTCTCCATCAGCCTACCATGGGGAACCTTATCAAACGCCTTACTGAAGTCCATGCATATGACATCTGCAGCCCTTCCCTCATCAATCAACTTTGTCACTTCCTCAAAGAATTCTATTAAGTTGGTAAGACATGACCTTCCCTGCACAAAACCATGTTGCCTATCACTGATAAGCCCATTTTCTTCCAAATGGGAATAGATCCTATCCCTCAGTATCTTCTCCAGCAGCTTCCCTACCACTGACGTCAGGCTCACCGGTCTATAATTACCTGGATTATCCCTGCTACCCTTCTTAAACAAGGGGACAACATTAGCAATTCTCCAGTCCTCCGGGACCTCACCTGCGTTTAAGGATGCTGCAAAGATATCTGTTAAGGCCCCAGCTATTTCCTCTCTCACTTCCCTCAGTAACCTGGGATAGATCCCATCCAGACCTGGGAACTTGTCCACCTTAATGCCTTTTATAATACCCAACGCTTCCTCCCTCCTTATGCCGACTTGACCTAGAGTAATCAAACATCTGTCCCTAACCTCAACATCCGTCATGTCCCTCTCCTCGGTGAATACCGATGCAAAGTACTCGTTTAGAATCTCACCCATTTTCTCTGACTCCACGCATAACTTTCCTCCTTTGTCCTTTAGTGGGCCAATCCTTTCTCTAGTTACCCTCTTGCTCCTTATATATGAATAAAAGGCTTTGGGATTTTCCTTAACCCTGTTTGCTAAAGATATTTCATGACCCCTTTTAGCCCTCTTAATTCCTCGTTTCAGATTGGTCCTGCATTCCCGAAATTCTTTCAAAGCTTCGTCTTTCTTCCGCCTCCTAGACCTTATGTATGCTTCCTTTTTCCTCTTAGCTAGTCTCACAATTTGACCTGTCATCCATGGTTCCTTAATCTTGCCATTTCTATCCCTCATTTTCACAGGAACATGTCTCTCCTGCACGCTAATCAACCTCTCTTTAAAAGCCTCCCACATATCAAATGTGGATTTACCTTTCAAACAGCTGCTCCCAATCTACATTCCCCAGCTTCTGCCGAATTTTGGTGTAGTTGGCCTTCCCCCAATTTAGCACTCTTCCTTTAGGACCACTCTCGTCTTTGTCCATGAGTATTCTAAAACTTACGGAATTGTGATCACTATTCCCAAAGTAGTCCCCTACTGAAACTTCAACCACCTGGCTGGGCTCATTCCCCAGCACCAGGTCCAGTATGGCCTACTTGGTCTCTGCATCCCCTGTAGGAGTGTTTTGAAGGGCTTTTTCAAGTGAATTTAGAAACCTATGTAACAGCTGTGGATGTGAAATTCTGCTAGTGTTGATGCGCGGGCGGCCTTTCTGCTTGGAGTGATGCAGCTTCTTTGGTTTGAGGCTAACCTTGCCTCATGATTGAAGGGTCATTGATGAAGCAGCTGAAGATGGTTGGGCCTAGGACACTACCCTGTGGAACTACTGCAGTGATGTCCTGGAGCTCAGATGATTGACCTCCAACAACCACAGCCATCTTCGTTTGTGCTAGGTATGACTCCAGCCAGCGGAGGGTTTTCCCCCTGATTCCCATTGACCTCAGTTTTGCTAGGGCTCCTTGATGCCATAATCGGTCAAATGCTGCCTTGATGTCAAGGGCAGTCACTCTCACCACACTTCTTGAGTTCAGCTCTTTTGTCCATGTTTGAACCAAGGCTGTAATGAGGTCAGGAGCTGAGTGGCCCTGGCGGAACACAAACTGAGTGTCACTAAGCAAGTGCCGCTTGATGGCACTGTTGATGACACCTTCCATCACTTTACTGATGATTGAGAGTAGGCTAATGGGGCGGTAGTTGGCCGGGTTGGATTTGTCCTGCTTTTTGTGTACAGGACATACCTGGGCAATTTCCACATTGCAGGGTAGATGCCAGTGTTGTAGCTGTACTGGAGCTACAAGTTCTGGAGCACAGGTCTTCAGTACTATTCCAGAATTGGCCTTGATAGCCACTCCAGGCGCTGCTTCACAAACCACTGACCACCTCCAGGCGCTTACCGATTGTCTCTGGAGACGAGGAGGCCAAAGTAGAAGAAGATTCTTTCTACCAAAATGAATCCCTTCACATTTCTCTGCATTAAATTCATCTGCCATGTGTCCACCAATTCCAGCAGCCTATCTGTGTCCTCGTGAATGTTCTCAATATTCTCCTCACATTTCACAATGCTTCCAAGTTTCATGTCACCTGCAATTTTTGACATTATTCCCTGTATCCCCAAGTCAAGATCTTTAGTATGTATCAATGAAGACAGGTTCCTAACATGGGACCCCTGGGGAACCCCACTGTAAACCTTCCTCCAACCTGAAAAGCAACCGTTCACCACCACTCTCTGTTTCCTGTCACACAGTCAACTTCGTAACAATGCTGCTACTGTTATTTTTATGAATGGGCTCAAACTTTGCTGACATACTTGTTATGTGGCATTTTATCAAGTGCCTTTTGGAAGTACATGAACACCACATCAACAGCATTAACCTTATCAACTACCTCTGTTACCTCATCAATCACTCAGGCATGTATAAATCCATGATTTCCCAAGCAACCGATATTTCTCCTGGAATATGGCCTCGATAATTTCCCCATCACCAGCATTAGACTGGCTAGGTCTGTCCTTACAGGGTTTAGCCCTCTCGTTTTTAAACAGAGTTTAACAGGTACAACCCTCCAGTCCTCTGGCATCACTCCCCGATCCAAGGAGGATTGAAAGTTCAGGCTAGTGCCTCTGCTGTTTCCAACTTTCTTTTCCTCAGCAACCCTCATACATCCCATCCCGACCTGGTAAATACTCTACTTTATTGTGGAACAAAAAGTGTCGGATTGAAAGTGGTTAACTGAACCTGTTTGTTCAATAACTGTAACTAATGCCTGTCTCCATGGACCCTAATTGTGTCTCTGGAGGTTTTCCCTATTCTATTAATAAATAAGCTCATGTTGTAGAGAGTAGCATTTTGGCATGGATAGAAGATTGGCTAGTGAACAGGAAACAGAGAGGAGGCATAAATGGATCATTTTCTGGTTGGCAAGATGTAACAAGTGGTGTGCCACAGGGATCAGTGCTGGGCCATAGCTTTTTACAATTTATATAAATAACTTGGATGAAGGGAGCAAAGATATGGTTGCGACATGTGTTGAAGACACAAATATAGGCAGGAAGGTAAGTTGTGAAGAGGACATAAGGAGGATGCAACAGGATATATATATAGGTTAAATGAGTGGGCAAAGACCTGGCAAATGGAATATAATGTGGGAAAATATGCAACTGTCCCTTTTGGCAGGAAGAATAAAAAAGCATAATGGTGAGAGATTGCAGAGCTGTGAGATGCAGAGGGCTCTGAGTATCCGAGTGCATGAATTGCAAAAGGTTAGTTTGCAGGTACAACAAGTAATTAGGAAGACTAATAGAATGATTGGTGTTAAAAGTTATCACGTGTAGGTGGAAATGTGGGGTAATCCGTTCAGCCACGAACTTAATGAATGGTGGAGCAGGCTGGAGGTGTTGAGTGTGCGACTCCTGCTCCTCATTCATATGTTTGTATGTTAATGCTATCATTTATTGCAAGGAGAATAGAATACAAATGTGGGGAGGTTATGCTACAGTTATACAGGGCATTGGTGAGACCACATCTGAAGTACTATGTACAGTATTGGTCTCTGTATTTATGGAAGGATGTTAATGCATTTGAAGCAGTTCAGAGAAGGTTTACTAGCCTAGAACCTGTAATGGGTGGGTTGGACAGGCTAGGCTTGTATCTGCTGGTATTTAAATGAGTAAGCGGTGACTTGATTGAAACATATAAGATTCTGAGGGGTCTTGACAGGATGAATGTGGAAAGTATGTTTTCTCTTGTGGAAGAATCTCGAACGAGAGGGTCACTGTTTAAAAATAAGGGGGTGCCCATTTAAGACAGAGACAAGAAGAATTATTTTTCTCTCAGAGCGTCGTGCGTCGTTGGCACTCTTTCAAAAGGTGGCTCTAGTGAGAAGGAGAAGATAGATCGGAATCTGAGAACACTAAATTGGAATATTCGGACAATGGATCAGACTCTGAGAACAATATATTGGAATGTTACATTAGGTCAGAATGTGAGGACAGTAGATTGGAATTTTATAGCAATGGGAAAGAGTTAATCCTGGGTGTTTGACTATCTTTCTGCAAATTATGATCTGCACCATTAGAATTGTGGACCTTTTGATGATTCAAACAGTTTATAATCCCATCCTCGCTATTGTTGGTGTCCCTGGGAAGTCTCTATTCAGCTATTAATTCTAGAAACCATGTTTAATTGCAGTGCTGTTCTTGTCATGTACTCTGCCCTCTTTGATGATGTTATTGTTCCTGGTAAGTCTCTGTATCCAGCTATTAGATCCACAAATCATGTTTCACTCTATTGTTGTTCTTTGCATTTAAATTTTGGAAAGACTGCATCCATTTTCATCGATTTACATCACTAATTCTGTTCCCTATCCACTGATTCCATCTTGCTCCCCGGCCAACATTTGAGACTGAAACAGATTCTTTGCAAGCTTGGTGATTCCCCTAATCCTAAATTCTGACTCCATATCCTGTCCATCAACAATCCTGTCTCCCACCACCTCCATAATAGTATCCATCTTCACCCCTCCCTCAGCTCATCTTTGGCTATGGTAGATTGGGGAACTTTACTAAAAGGGTTGACGGTGGATAGACAATGGGATAATATTTAAAGAACGTGTCCCAGAATTACAACAATTATTCATGCCTGTCTGGTACAAAAATAAAACCAGAAAGGTGGCTCAACCGTGGCTTACAAAATAAATTAGGGATAGTATTAGATCCGAAGAGGAGGCAAGTCTATGGATTGGGAGCAGTTTAGAATTCGGCAAAGGAGGACAAAGAGGTTGATTAAGCGGGGAAATAGAGTAGGAGAGTAAACTTTCATGGAACATAAAAACTGACTGTAAAAGCTTCTATAAATATGTGAAGAGAAAAAGATTAGTGAAGCCAAATGTAGGTCCCTTACAGTCAGAAACGGGGGAAATTATAATGGGGAACGAAGAAATGGCAGAACAATTAAACACATACTTTGGTTCTATCTTCACAAAGGAGGACACAAATAACCTCCCAGAAATGTTAGCGAACCAAGGGTCTGATGAGAGGGAGACTTGAAGGAAATAATTTATTCATAAAAAAATTTTGCTGGGGAAATTAATGGGGTTAAAGGCTGAAAAATCCCCAGGGCCTGAGAATCTACATTCCAGAGCACGAAAGGAAGTGGCCCTGGAAATAGTGGATGCATTGGTGGTCATCTTCCAAAGTTCTACAGACTCTGGAGAAGTTCCTACAGATCGGAGGGTGGCAAATGTAACCCCACTATTTAAAAAGGGAGGGAGAGAAAAACAGGGAACTACAGCCTTAGATCAGTAGTGGGGAAAATGCCCGAATCTATTATAAAGGATGTGATAGAGGAAAACCGAGAAAGCATAAACGTGATTGGACATCCCAGAGCACTAAAGTGTGAAAATAGATAAGTCCCCTGGGCCAGATGGGATTTATCCTAGGATTCTCTGGGAAGCCAGGGAGGACATTGCAGAACCTTTGTCCTTGATCTTTATGTCGTCATTGTCGACAGGAATAGTGCCAGAAGACTGGAGGATAGCAAATGTTATCCCCCTGTTCAAGAAGGGGAGTAGAGACAGCCCTGGTAATTATAGACCTGTGAGCATTACTTCGGTTGTGGGCAAAATGTTGGAAAAGGTTATAAGAGACAGGATTTATAATCATCTTGAAAAGAATAAGTTCATTAGCGATAGTCAGCACGGTTTTGTGACGGGTAGGTCGTGCCTCACAAACCTTATTGAGTTTTTCGAGAAGGTGACCAAACAGGTGGATGAGGGTAAAGCAGTGTATGTGGTGTATATGGATTTCAGTAAGGCGTTTGATAAGGTTCCCCACGGTAGGCTATTGCAGAAAATATGGAAGTATGGGGTTGAATGTGATTTAGAGCTTTGGATCAGAAATTGGCTAGCTGAAAGAAGACAGAGGGTGGTGGTTGATGGCAAATGTTCATCCTGGAGTTTAGTTACTAGTGGTGTACCGCAAGGATCTGTGTTGGGGCCACTGCTGTTTGTCATTTTTATAAATGACCTGGAAGAGGGTGTAGAAGGGTGGGTTAGTAAATTTGCGGATGACACGAAGGTCGGTGGAGTTGTGGATAGTGCCGAAGGATGTTGTAGGGTACAGAGGGACATAGATAGGCTGCAGAGCTGGGCTGAGAGATGGCAAATGGAGTTTAATGCGGAAAAGTGTGAGGTGATTCACTTTGGAAGGAGTAACAGGAATGCAGAGTACTGGGCTAATGGGAAGATTCTTGGTAGTGTAGATGAACGGAGAGATCTTGGTGTCCAGGTACATAAATCCCTGAAAGTTGCTACCCAGGTTAATAGGGCTGTTAAGAAGGCATATGGTGTGTTAGCTTTTATTAGTAGGGGGATCGAGTTTCGGAGCCACGAGGTCATGCTGCAGCTGTACAAAACTCTGGTGAGACCGCACCTGGAGTATTGCGTGCAGTTCTGGTCACCGCATTATAGGAAGGATGTGGAAGCTTTGGAAAGGGTGCAGAGGAGATTTACTAGGATGTTGCCTGGTATGGAGGGAAGGTCTTACGAGGAAAGGCTGAGGGACTTGAGGTTGTTTTCGTTGGAGAGAAGGAGGAGGAGAGGTGACTTAATAGAGACATATAAGATAATCAGAGGGTTAGATAGGGTGGATAGTGAGAGTCTTTTTCCTCGGATGGTGATGGCTATCACGAGGGGACATAGCTTTAAGTTGAGGGGTGATAGATATAGGACAAATGTTAGAGGTAGTTTCTTTACTCAGAGAGTAGTAGGGGCTTGGAACGCCCTGCCTGCAACAGTAGTAGACTCTCCAACTTTAAGGGCATTTAAGTGGTCATTGGATAGACATATGGACGAAAATGGAATAGTGTAGGTCAGATGGTTTCACAGGTCGGCGCAACATCGAGGGCCGAAGGGCCTGTACTGCGCTGTAATGTTCTATTTCTAATTTTAAAGGAAGTGGCCCTGGAAATAGTGGATGCATTGGTGGTCATCTTCCAAAGTTCCACAGACTCTGGAGAGGTTCCTGCAGATCGGAGGGTGGCAAATGTAACCCCACTATTTAAAAAGGGAGGGAGAGAAAAACAGGGAACTTACAGCCTTAGATCAGTAGTGGGGAAAATGCCCGAGTCTATTGTAAAGGATGTGATAGCAGAACACCTAGAAAGCATAAACGTGATTGGACAAAGTCAGCATGGGTTTATTAAAGGGAAATCATGCTTATCAAATCTGCTGGAGTTTTTTGAGGATGTAACGAGTAGAATAGATAAGGGAGAACCAGTGGATGTGGTGTATTTGGATTTTCAGAACGTTTTTGATAAGGACCCACATGAGAGGTTAGTGTGCAAAATTAAAGCACATGGGATTGGGGGTGATATATTGGCATGGATTGAGAATTGGTTGACTGACAGAAAAGAGAGAATAGGAATAAGCAGGTCTCTTTCTGCGTGGCAGGCAGTGACTCGTGGGGTACCGTAGTGATCGGTGCTTGGGTCCCAGCTATTCACAATATATATTAATGACTTGGGTGAGGGAACTAAATGTAACATTTCCAGGTTTGCAGACAACACAAAACTGGAGGATGGGGGGTGCGGGGAATGTGAGCTGTGAGGAGGATGCAAAGAGACTCCAATGTGATTTGGACAAGTTGGGTGAGTGGGCAAATGAATGGCAGATGCAGTATAACGTGGATAAATGTGAGGTTATCCACTTTGGTTGTAAAACAGAAAGGCAGATTATTATCTGAATGGTGATAGGTGGGAAAGGGGGAGGTGCAACGAGTCCTGGGTGTCCTTGTACACCAGTTGCTGAAAGCAAGCAGCAAGCAGTTAGGAAGGTAAATGGCATGTTGGCCTTCATTGCAAGAGAATTTGAGTACAGGAGCAAGGATGTCTTACTGCAGTTATACAGGGCTTTAGTGAGACCACAGCTGGAGCATTGTGTGCACCTTTGGTCTCCTTATCTGAGGAACGATGTTCTTGCCATGGAGGGGGTGCAAAGAAGATTTACTAGACTGATTTCTGGGATGGCAGGATTGACGTATGAGGAGGGATTGGGTCGACTAGGCCTATATTCACTAGAGTTTAGAAGACTGAGAGGGGATCTCAAAGAAACCTATACAATTCTAACAGGACACGACAGGCTCGATGCAGGCAGGATGTTCCTGATGGCTGGGGAGTACAGAACCAGGTGTTACAGTCTCAGGATATGGGGTATGCCATTTAGAACCCAGATGAGGAGAAATGTCTTCACTCTGTGGGTGGTGAACCTTTACTGCAGAAGGCAGTGGAGGCCAAGTCATTAAATATATTCAAACTGGAGATAGATATATTTCTTAATATCAAAGAGATCAAGCGATATGGGGAGAAAACGGGAGCAGGGTACTGAATTAGATGATCAGCCATGATCTTTTTTGAATGGCGAAGCAGACCAGAAGGGCCGAATGGCCAACTCCTGCTCCTATTTTCTATGTTTTCATCTGATGCATAAACTCTCATTCGTGCTCTTGTTAAATCTCGACCCGATTATCCCAATGTTTCACTGGCCACCCTCAGAGTTACAAACCTTTTCAAATCTCAACTCATCCAAAACTCTGCTGCCCATATCTTAACACACACCAAGTCCAGTTCACAGATCATCCCTTTGCTCACCGACCTACATTGGCTCCTAATAATGAAAGCAAAATACCGCAGATGCTGGAAATCTGAAATTAAAACAGAAAGTGCTGGACGTAACTCAGTCGGTCTGGCTGCATCTGTGGAGAGGGAAACAGAGTTAACATGATGAGAACATAATGAAAGGACACCGACCTGAAACATTAACTCTGCTTCTTTCTCCACAGATGCTGCCAGATCTGCTGAATACTTGCAGTGCTTTCTGGTTTTATTTTACACTGGCTCCCTCCACAGCAATGCTACAATTTTAATATACGCATTCTTGTGTGAAAATCCCTCCCTGACCTCAATTCTCCAATTAGTCTCATTCCCCTGTCCATTTCCCATATTCTTGCCACTTGGTCCTTTTAAATAATTTATCCTATTCCGATTAAAAGGGAATTTCTTTCAATGTGTACCTCTCTGTTGCCGTGATTCTGGGATCATTAGGCACTGGTGCTGGACAGGGCACTAAATCTGGGAGTGCCCGGCATGCACTGGTAGTATGGGGAGATGTCTGGACGTGACATGAAACAGACGTTCCAGCTGCTTTGATGAAAGTCTTTGAAACTTGGTCTGTGCATGTTCACTGATCCCCTGTGTTAGTCATTCTCAGCCAAACATGCATTCAGCAGCGCGAGAAATTCCCCATAGCGTTATTTTAAAGAATCAGCATCCAACTGGCAGGTGAGGGGCTTTTAACGTCTGTCATCACAAAATTAGTGGAGGTTCTGTGAATGATTTAATGGACGTTGTGCTGAGAGCTGCTGGATACAGTCAGGGAGGTCAGTGGATTTGGGACCCCAACTCTGGACGAGACATGGGGACTGAAATTACAATACATTTGAGCCTTCAACATGATTCAGAAATGCAGCAGAGGATGCAGAAATGGAACCTCTGCAATGAAGAAGGGGACCCCCCCTCCCTGGGTCCAACCCACCCTGGGTTTCCAAGTGCACCTTTCCTACCCATACCTAACCCAGGAGCAGTGTGTGAGGTGACTCTGATTTAATAAGCAGGTTGTCACAGGGCTGTGGCACCTCCTGCAACACGACCTGCAGCCTCACACCAGGATGAGGATAGCGCTGTCAGTGGCCATTAAGGTCACAGTTCAATTGAACTTCCAGGCGTCTGGAACTATCCAGGCAGGAGCAGGCAACATATCCATCATCTCCCAGGATGCCGTCCATTGACGTATCCACTAGGTGACAGGGGCCATCTATGCCAGGTCAGGTAAATACATAATTTTCTCCGGAGCAAGATGTGAAGTAACATGGCTTTTGAGATAGCTGGATTCCCGATGGTGCACATGGCTGTGGGCCTCCATGTCAATGGGAGAGCTAGAGGAACAGGAAAAACTCCCTGTTCCACATTGGAGCCAGACTTCTCCATGCTTCTTGACGGTCACAGCAAGCTGTCTGTCAGACGGGTCATGCAGACAGCATGTAGATTTCATGTAAATGAGGAGACAGCATGAAGGTTGTGTGCCACCTGAATAAACAGGAACGGGCATGGGCAGATATCTGATCGTGACCCCTTTGCCCGAAAAGTTATGCAAGCTTCTCGTTCCCTCTCTCACCATTTCCTGTTCTCTCTTCCAAACTGATCCTCACTACCTTCACTCTGTCTCTTGCTCATCCAATCAGAGATTGATGTAGCACAGAAGGAAGCTTTTCGGCCCATTGTATCAGTGCTGTCTCTTTGAAAGAGCTATCTAATTATTTCCACTTCCCTCCTCTTTCCTCAGGCTCCTGCATTTTTCCCTTATCAAGTATTTAAGTTCCCTTTTGAAAGATATTATTAAATCTGCTTCCACAATGTTTTCAGGCAGTGAATTGTAGATCCCAACAAGTCACTGTGTGCTGCAATTCTTCTGATTTCGCCTCTGGTTCTTTGCCAACTACATTATGTCTGTGTCTTCTTAATGCCAAACATTCTGACACTAGAAACGGTTTGAAGCAGGCACGAAGGTAGCAGCTAGCGACTGAATGCAGCTCAAAACAGAGTGGGAATATGGCGCAGTGAGAGAGGAGATGCTGTTCGGACCTTTTAGAGGAAAGGAGTGGGCCGAGTGAGAGCGCCATAAGCCAGCAGTGGGACATGAGAGCTGAAACCTGGAATCATTAATAAGATGAGCAGATAGGTGAGTGGTTGGTGAGTTTTAAGCTTTGTCCTCTCTAAATGGGGATAGTAGTTTAAACTGGTACTGGAGAGATATAAATATTGCAGTTAATTCATAGCTTCACTTGGTAAGGCATTTGATATAACTATTGACAACTGTTGAGTGATATTTTTCAACTTAATTAGGTAAATAGAACACAAAAGTATGAGAGGGCAGGTGATGTGTTCCAGGTGTAGCCTGTGGGAGCTGGTGGGCAGCTATGTGATCTACATCATCCACATCTGCAGCCTGAGGAACTTCAGCTCAGAGTTCATGAGCTAGACTCTGAGCTTCGGGCACTGTGATTCATAAAGGAGGGGGCACATTTTGTTCCAGGTGGCTGTCACACCCTTTAGGTTAAAAACTTCAAATCTGGTCTATTGTCATGGACAGGGAGAGGGGGGAGGGCAGGGGGTGTGACTGCAAGTGAAGCAGGAACGGGGACCCAGAAGGTAACAATGGAGGAGCCTCAGCCCTTGCAATTGTCCAACAGGTTTGAGGTGCCTGTATGGACGACAGTGGGAGCTGTAGGGTGGATGAGCAAACTGACCATGGCACCATGGTGCAGGGAGCCATTCAAGTGTGGGGAGTAAATAGGAATGTGGTGGTTGTAGGGAATAGTATAGTCAGAGGGATATATGTAGTTTCTCTGCAGCCTAGAGCAAGAGTCCAGAAGACTGTGTTGCCTGCCCAGCGCCAGGGCTCGGGACATCTGCTCTGCACTGGAGAGAAACTTGCAGTGGGTGGAGAGAATTCAGTTGTCATGGGCCACGTATGTACCAGCGACATAGATAGGACGAGGAAAGAGGTTCATCTTAGGGATTATGACCAACTAGGGGATAAATTATAATGTAGACCCACAAAGGTCATAACCTGTGGATTACTACCTAAGCCACAAGTGAATTGACATAGGGTAACTAAGATCAGAGAGTTGAATGTGTGGCTCAAAGATTGGTATGGAAGAAATGGGTTTTGATTCATGGGGCACTGTCACCATTACTGGGGAAAGTGGGAGAGGTACCGATGGGACAGTCTTCACCTGATCAGTTTTCTGGCAAGTCATATAACTAGAGTGGGAGAGAAAACTTTAAACTAAATATTCGGGGTTGGGTGTGTGTCGGCGGCGGGGGTGGGGGGAGGGGGGGATCTGGTGAGGCAGGATGTGGCAAATTAAAGCCAAAAATGAGGCATTAAAACAGGGTATTGTATAGGTAATGATAACCAGAGTGTGGCAGGAAGGGAAAGAATATATTAGCTGAAGAGTGTACCATAGGAACATAGGAAGATAGGAATGGGAGTCGGCTATTCAGCCCCTCGAGCCTGTCCCGCCATTCAATGAGATCATGGCTGATCCGCGGCCTAACTCCATATACCTGCCTTTGGCCCATATCCCTTAATATCTTTGCTTAACAAAAATCTATCTCAGATTTCAAATTAACACCTGTTCTAGTTTCAACTGCTGTTTGTGGGAGAGAGTTCCAAACCTCTACCACCCTTTGCATGAAGAAGTGTTTCCAAACATCTCTCCTGAACGGTCTGGTCCTAATTTTTAGACTATGCCCCCGAGTTTTAGAATCTCCAACCAGTGGAAATAGTTTATTTAGCCTGTCTTTTCCTGTTAATATTTTGAAGACTTCAATCAGATCATTCCTTCACCTTCTAAATTCTGTCGAAAACAGGCCTAATTTGTGTAATCTCTCCTCGTAACTTAACCCCTGTAGTCCAGGTATCATTCTTGTAAACCTACGTTGCACTCCCTCCAAGGCCAATATATCCTTCCTAAGGTGTGGTGCCCAGAACTGCTCACAGTACTCCAAGTGGGGTCTAACCAGGGTTTTGTACAGCTGCAGCATAACCTCTATGTCTTTATACTTCAATCCTCTAGATATAAAGGCTTGCATTCCATGAGCCTTTTTGATCATTTTCTGCACTTGCTCGTGGCATTTTAAAGATCTATGCACCTGAACCCCCAAGTCTCTTTGTACATCCACTGTAATTAATCTCTTCCCATTTAGAAAGTACCCTGCTCTATCATTATTTGGCCCAAAATGGATAACCTCACACTTGTCCGCATTGAAATCCATCTGCCACAGTTTGCCCACTCACCTAATCTGTCAATATCTCTTTGCAATTTGATGCTCTCATCTAGACTGTCTACAATGCCGCCTAACTTGGTATCATCAGCAAATTTGGATATATGACTTACAATGCCATCATCTAAGTCGTTAATGAATAATGTGAATAATTGAGGCCCCATCACAGATCCCTGCGGGACACCACTAGTTTATGGGCGGCACAGTGGTGCAATGGTTAGCACCGCAGCCTCACAGTTCCAGAGACCCGAGTTCAATTCTGGGTACTTCCAGTGCGGAGTTTGCAAGTTCTCCCTGTGTCTGCGTGGGTTTTCGCCGGGTGCTCCGGTTTCCTCCCACATCCAAAGACTTGCAGGTGATAGGTAAATTGGCCATTGTAAATTTCCCCTAGTGTAGGTAGGTGATAGGGAATATGGGATTACTGTAGGGTTAGTATAAATGGGTGGTTGTTGGTCAGCACAGACTCGGTGGGCCGAAGGGCCTGTTTCAGTGCTGTATCCCTAAATAAAATAAATAAATAAATAGTTGCATCCTGCCAATCAGACTACATTCCCATTATCCCCACTCTCTGTCGCCTACCACTCAACGAACTTTTTAACCATGTCAATAATTTGCCCTCAACTCCATGGGCTTCTACCTTAGTTAACAGTCTCTTATGTGGGACTAAATCAAATTCCTTCTGGAAATCCATTTAAATAACATCCATAGACACTCCCCTGTCCACTACCTTAGTGACCTCTTCAAAAAATTCAATGAGATTTGTCAGGCATGACCTTCCCATCATGAATCCATGCTGGCTGTCCCTGATTAACTGAAATTTTTCTAGATGTTCAGTCACCCTATCCTTGATTATAGACTCCAGCAACTTGCCCACCACAGATGTCAGGCTAACTGGTCTGTAATTTCCTTGGTTCCCCCGTTCACCCTTCTTAAAAAGTGGAGTGACATGTGCAACTTTCCAATCCAGAGGGACCACTCCTGAATCTAGGGAACTCTGAAAGACTATAGTTAGGGCATCTACAATGTGCTCGCCTACTTCCTTTTACACCCTCGGATGGAAACCGTCAGGTCCTGGGGATTCTAGTTTCAGCTTTTAGTGAGCCTACATTGCTCTTGACCATCCGTTTTCCCTTTATGTAACTATAAAATTTCTTCTTATTGATTTTGATGTCCTTTGCAAGTTTCCTTTCATAATCTCTTTTAGTAGCTCTTAAAAGCTGCTTTGTGACCCTTTGCTGGTCTTTGTATCGATCCCATTCAGCTGGATCTGTGCTGCGTTTTGCATTTTTGTAAGCCCTTTCTTTTTGTTTTATGCTATCCCTAATCTCTTTAGTTGTCCATGGCTGTTTTTTCTGTGAAGTGGACCTTTTTCCTCTCGGGTATATACTCACTCTGTATTTCATTAAATGTTTCTTTAAATATTCTCCACTGTTCTTCAGTCGTTTGACACATTAACAGATCTTCCCAGTTTACCGTGGACAGTCTCTGTCTCATCTCGATAAAGTCAGCCTTACCCAAGTCTAAAATTCTAGCAGATGATTCGTGCTTTTCACTTTCAAACCGGGACGTAAGGACAGAGTTTGCAAGAATGACAAAAGACAGAATCAAAGGCATGCAACATTCATAACAACACGGGTGAGGTCCCGGAGGACTGGAGAATTGCTAATGTTGTCCCCTTGTTTAAGAAGGGTAGCAGGGATAATCCAGGTAATTATAGACCGGTGAGCCTGACGTCAGTGGCAGGGAAGCTGCTGGAGAAGATACTGAGGGATAGGATCTATTCCCATTTGGAAGAAAATGGGCTTATCAGTGATAGGCAACATGGTTTTGTGCAGGGAAGGTCATGTCTTACCAACTTAATAGAATTCTTTGAGGAAGTGACAAAGTTGATTGATGAGGGAAGGGCTGTCGATGTCATATACATGGACTTCAGTAAGGCGTTTGATAAGGTTCCCCATGGCAGGCTGATGGAGAAAGTGAAGGCGCATGGGGTCCAAGGTGTACTTGCTAGATGGATAAAGAACTGGCTGGGCAACAGGAGACAGAGAGTAGCAGTAGAAGGGAGTTTCTCAAAATGGAGACGTGTGACCAGTGGTGTTCCACAGGGATCCGTGCTGGGACCACTGTTGATTAGCAAGTTTGCAGACGACACTAAGATTGGTGGAGTAGCAGATAGTGAAGGGGACTGTCAGAGAATATAGAAGAATATAGATAGATTGGAGAGTTGGGCAGAGAAATGGCAGATGGAGTTCAATCAGGGCAAATGCGAGGTGATGCATTTTGGAAGATCCAATTCAAGAGTGAACTATACAGTAAATGGAAAAGTCCTGGGGAAAATTGATGTCCAGAGAGATTTGGGTGTTCAGTTCCACTGTTCCCTGAAGGTGGCAATGCAGGTCAATAGAGTGGTGAAGAAGGCATACGGCATGCTTTCCTTCATCGGACGGGGTATTGAGTACAAGAGTTGGCAGGTCATGTTACAGTTGTATCGGACTTTGGTTCGGCCACATTTGGAATACTGCGTGCAGTTCTGGTCGCCACATTACCAAAAGGATGTGGATGCTTTGGAGAGGGTGCAGAGGAGGTTCACCAGGATGTTGCCTGGTATGGAGGGCGCTAGCTATGAAGAGAGGTTGAGTAGATTAGGATTATTTTCATTAGAAAGACGGAGGTTGAGGGGGGACCTGATTGAGGTGTACAAAATCATGAGAGGTATAGACAGGGTGGATAGCAAGAGGCTTTTTCCCAGAGTGGGGGATTCAATTACGAGAGGACACGAGTTCAAAGTGAAAGGGGAAAAGTTTAGGGGGGATATGCGTGGAAAGCTCTTTACGCAGAGGGTGGTGGGTGCCTGGAACGCGTTGCCAGCGGAGGTGGTAGATGCGGACACGATGGCGTCTTTTAAGATGTATCTAGACAGATACATGAATGGGCAGGAAGAAAAGAGATACAGACCCTTAGAAAATAGGCGACATGTTTAGATAGAGGATCTGGATCGGCGCAGGCTTGGAGGGCCGAAGGGCCTGTTCCTGTGCTGTAATTTTCTTTATTCTTTGTTCTTGTTCTTTGATAGAAAATTGGTTGGTGGACAGGACACAGAGTCAGGATAAATGGGTCTTTTTCCGAATGGCAGGCAGTGACTAGTGGGGTACCGCAGGGATCGGTGCGAGGACCCCAGCTATTCACAATATACATTAATGATTTAGATTAAGGAACTAAATGTAATATCTCCAAATTTGCAGATGACACAAAACTGGGTGGGAGGTTGAGTTGTGAGGAGGATGCAGAGAGGCTTCAGGGTGATTTGGACAAGTTGAGAGAGTGGGCTAATGCATGGCAGATGCAGTATAATGTGGATAAATGTGAGGTTATCCACTTTGGTAGCAAAAACAGGAAGGCAGATTATTATCTGAACGGCTATAAACTGAGAGGGGGAATATGCAGCGAGACCTGGGTTTTCTCATACACCAGTCGCTGAAGTTAAGCATGCAGGTGCAACAGGCGGTTAAAAAGGCAAATTGTATGTTGGCCTTCATAGCGAGAGGATTCGAGTACAGGAGCAGGGATGTCTTGCTGCAATTATACAGGGCCTTGGTGAGGCCACATCTGGAATATTGTGTGCAGTTTTGGTCTCCTTTTCTGTGGAAGGATGTTCTTGATATAGAGGGAGTGCAGTGAATGTTTACCAGACTGATTCCTGGGATGGTGGGACTGACGTATGAGGAGAGATTGAGCCGGTTAGGATTATATTCGCCAGAGTTCAGAAGAGTGAGGGGGGGATCTCATAGAAACCTATAAAATTCTAACAGGACTTGACAGGGTAAGATGCAGGAATGATGTTCGCGATGGTGGGGAAGTCCAGATCCAGGGGTCATAGTCTAAGGATACGGGGTAAACCTTTCAGGACTGAGATGATGAGAAATTTCCACACCCAGAGAATGTTGAGCCTGTGGAATTCACTACCACAGAAAGCAGTTGAGGCCAAAACATAGTATTTTTTCCAGAAGGAGTTAGATATAGCTCTTCAGGCGAAAGGGATCAAAGGGTATGGGGCAAAAGCAGGAACAGGTTGCTGAGTTGGATGATCAGCCATGATCATAATGAATGGTGGAGCAGTCTTGAAGGGACAAATGGCCTACTCCTGCTCCTATTTTCGATGTTTCTATGTTTCAATCCTGAACGTGGCCTCTAACGGTCCCTGTGTCTGAGACTCAAAGAACATATTTTACCTGGAAAACTGGAGGAAAAGAGTGAAACAGGTCTGCTTGTGTCCCTGGATTCATTATATACCACAGAAAAATCAATAACATTTATATTTGAATCCACAGGAGTGAACATGTGCAATACAATTATGTGAAAACTGTGAATGAAGATGCTCGTAATTGTTTGATAAGTTCTGTATGAATTCAGCTTTCAACTTTATTCCCAAGAGAGCTCTAAGTAAGATAACATCCTAGACATTGAGATATGTGTGATTTATCCACTGCATTATTTACATCAGACTCAAAGCTGCTGATGTAATGTGTTTGTTCAAGTGAGTGTAACTAATAGCAATGATCAGGAGTTTAGCCATGTCAGTGGAGACTTGTCCCCTGTATAAATCTGAACCCGTTGGAATGGATTAGCTCAGAGTGCCTGCCTGAGCTGTGGGTTCCAGGCTAACAGAAGTCACTGCTTGTTCCAAAAATGGGACGTGCTGTAATCAATCAGATTGAACACATTTACTATCCTCTTCTTGCAGCCATTGGAGTTCCTGGTAAGCTGTTATCTCAGCTATTAATGGTGTAATCAGAGTTAACTGTGCTGCTGTACTCACTGCATGTTTTACACAGTTGCCTGTTCTGTTCCAACAGTTGAATGATGGAATATTCTCAGTCACTGCATTTTCAGTCTTGTAGAAGCTGCATTATATTTGTAATGATCTTACTTTAACCCTCTTTGATAATGTTAATGGATTATTCCCTGCACTGAATGTACTGAAATTAGGTCTGGACTATAAGCAGGAAACAGACCATCAGGAACTGCTGGCAGTTTCATGTTGTGGAGCTAACCTATTCTAGAATATTGTTATGAATGTGTTTTCAGTGATTGATAATGAGGCTGCTCACAATCTCAGTGTTACAAGGAGGCAGTGCAATGTCGTCCCTCCCCAATAACATGGTTCAGTTTAACTGGGATTTCAATGTATTTATTGCTTGTCACTGTTATGCAATATTATTTCATTCTGTGTGTGTCTGACGCTGCTTCAGAGGTCCGGACACTGAACAGAGTTTGCTGCTGATTCTTTCACATCTCCTTCTCCGTTTCACTGTGGATGAATTCACTGTCACTGGGCTACATTGTAAAATGAAATTTATTGATGTGATGTTGCAACAGTTTACACTGTATCTGTTGGAATAATGAGTCCTTCTATTTATCTGCAGATCATTTGTAGCAGTGGTGATGTTAGTGCTTTATTCGTTAAACAATCTCACAGTCTAAAGGTATACTTTATAATTGCAGGAGAAAGAATTTCAGTGATTGTGAGGTGTGTCTGGAAGAATCTTTTGATTGCGTTTATTCCATCCATTGTAGATAAAGTGAATAGTGTAGGTGAACAGGTTGAGATTTGCGTGATCTGCAGAAGCATTAAACTATTGTTTAATTAAACATTAAAGCTGGTGCTGTGGGTGGGGGGACGCAGTTGTTAAAACTAATTTGGCAGGGGGATTGGATACAGAGTGGAGTTACATTAGGGGGTGATGCACAGTCAAATATAGAAGAAAAACTGAGTCAGTCTGGGAGGCAGAGCAAATATAGACCTGTTAAGGCACAAGTGAATAATTCAAGGCTGGGTTGCATCTACTTTAATGCAAAGAGTCTTACTAATAAGGCAGGTGAATTGAGGGCATTGATTAGCACATGGGATTATGATATTATTGCTATCACAGAGACATGGTTGAGGGAGGGGCAGGACTGGCTGCTCAATATTCCAGGGTATAGAATCTTCAGGCGTGACGGGAAGAGATAAAAGAGGAGGTGGCATTGCGCTGTTGATCAAGGAGTCAATTACTGCAGTAAGGAGGGATGCTGTCTTAGAAGGTTCCTCAACCGAGGTCATATGGGTAGAACTTAAAAACATAAAGGGAGCAATCACTTGGCTGGGAGTGTACTACAGGCCTCCAAACAGTCAAGGAGAGATAGAGGAGCAGATATGTAGGCAAATCTCAGAGAACAAAGAACAAAGAACAGTACAGCACAGGAACAGGCCATTCGGCCCTCCAAGCCTGCGCCGATCTTGATGCCTGTCTAAACTAAAACCTTCTGCACTTCCGGGGTCCGTATCCCTCTATTCCCATCCTATTGATGTATTTGTCAAGATGCCTCTTAAACGTCGCTATTGTACCTGCTTCCACCACCTCCCCCGGCAGCAAGTTCCAGGCACTCACCACTCTCTGTGTAAAAAACTTGCCTCGCACATCCCCTCTAAACATTGCCCCTCGCACCTTAAACCTATGTCCCCTAGTAACTGACTCTTCCACCCTGGGAAAAAGCTTCTCACTATCCACTCTGTCCATGCCGCTCATAACTTTGTAAACCTCGATCATGTTGCCCCTCCACCTCCGTCGTTCCAGTGAAAACAATGCGAGTTTATCCAACCTCTCCTCATAGCAGGCCTCCAGACCAGGCAACATCCTGGTAAACCTCTTCTGTACCCTCTCCAAAACCTTCACATCGTTCTGGTGGTGTGGTGACCAGAATTGCACGCAATATTCCAAGTGTGGCCTCACTAAGATTCTGTACAGCTGCAACATGACTCGCCAATTTTTATACTCTATGCCTGACCAATGAAGGCAAGCATGCCGTATGCCTTCTTAACTACCTTAGCCACCTGAGAGAGGTGTAAAAATAATAGGGTAATAATATTAGGGGATTTCAATGTCCCTAATATCAACTGGGATAGTCTTAGTGCAAAAGGCTTAAAGGGGCAGAATTCTTAAAAAGCATACAGGAGAGCTTTTTGAGCCAGCACGTAGAAAGTCCTCCAAGAGAAGGGGCAGTACTGGACCTAATCCTAGGGAAAAAAGCCGGACAAGTGGTAGAATAACAGTGGGGGAGCATTTCGGGGATAATGACCATAACTCTGTAAGATTTCAAGTAGTTATGGAAAAGGACAAAGATGTGCCAGAAATCAAAGTAATGAATTGGGGGAAGGCCGATTTCAATGTGATAAAACAGGATCTGGCCAAAGTGGACTGGGAGCAGCTACTTGTTGGAAAGTCTACATCAGACCAGTTGGAGTCATTCAAAGAGGAAATATTGAGAGTTCAGAGCCAACCTGTGCCCGTTAAAGTGAATTTTTTTTTTAGAACATTACAGCGCAGTACAGGCCCTTCGGCCTTCGATGTTGCGCTGACCTGTGAAACCATCTGACCTACACTATTCCATTTTCATCCATATGTCTATCCAATGACCACTTAAATGCCCTTAAAGTTGGCGAGTCTACTACTGTTGCAGGCAGGGCGTTCCACGCCCCTACTACTCTCTGAGCAAAGAAACTACCTCTGACATCTGTCCTATATCTATCACCCCTCAACTTAAAGCTATGTCCCCTCATGTTTGCCATCACCATCCGAGGAAAAAGACTCTCACTGTCCACCCTGTCCAACCCTCTGATTATCTTATATGTCTCTATTAAGTCACCTCTCCTCCTCCTTCTCTCCAATGAAAACAGCCTCAAGTCCCTCAGCCTTTCCTCGTAAGACCTTCCCTCCATACCAGGCAACATCCTAGTAAATCTCCTCTGCACCCTTTCCATAGTTTCCACATCCTTCCTATAATGCGGTGACCAGAACTGCACGCAATACTCCAGGTGCGGTCTCACCAGAGTTTTGTACAGCTGCAGCATGACATCGTGGCTCTGAAACTTGATCCCCCTACTAATAAAAGCTAACACACCATATGCCTTCTTAACAGCCCTATTAACCTGGGTAGCAACCTTCAGGGATTTATGTACCTGGACACCAAGATCTCTCTGTTCATAAACACGACCAAGAATCTTCCCATTAGCCCAGTACTCTGCATTCCTGTTACTCCTTCCAAAGTGAATCACCTCGCACTTTTCCACATTAAACTCCATTTGCCATCTCTCAGCCCAGCTCTGCAGCCTATCTATGTCCCTTTGTACCCTACAACATCCTTCGGCACTATCCACAACTCCACCGACCTTCGAGTCATCCGCAAATTTACTAACCCACCCTTCTACACCCTCATCCAGGTCATTTATAAAAATGACAAACAGCAGTGGCCCCAAAACAGATCCTTGCGGTACACCACTAGTAACTAAACTCCAGGATGAACATTTGCCATCAACCACCACCCTCTGTCTTCTTTCAGCTAGCCAATTTCTGATCCAAAGCTCTAAATCACTTTCAACCCCATACTTCCGTATTTTCTGCAATAGCCTACCATGGGGAACCTTATCAAACGCCTTACTGAAATCCATATACACCACATCCACTGCTTTACCCTCATCCACCTGTTTGGTCACCTTCTCGAAAAACTCAATAAGGTTTGTGAGGCACGACCTACCCGTCACAAAACCGTGCTGACTATCGCTAATGAACTTATTCTTTTCAAGATGATTATACATCCTGTCTCTTATAACCTTTTCCAACATTTTACCCACAACCGAAGTAAGGCTCACAGGTCTATAATTACCAGGGCTGTCTCTACTCCCCTTCTTGAACAAGGGGACAACATTTGCTATCCTCCAGTCTTCCGGCACTATTCCTGTCGACAATGACGACATAAAGATCAAGGACAAAGGCTCTGCAATCTCCTCCCTAGCTTCCCAGAGAATCCTAGGATAAATCCCATCTGGCCCAGGGGACTTATCTAGTTTCACACTTTCCAAAACTGCTAACACCTCCTCCTTGTGAACCTCAATCCCATCTAGCCTAGTCGCCTGAATCTCAGTATTCTCCTCGACAACATTTTCTTTCTCTACTGTAAATACTGACGAAAAATATTCATTTAACACTTCCCCTATCTCCTCTGATTCCACACACAACTTCCCACTACTATCCTTGATTGGCCCTAATCTAACTCTAGTCATTCTTTTATTCCTGATATACCGATAGAAAGCCTTAGGGTTGGACCAACAAGTCTAGGGAACACTGGGTGTCCAAGGATATAGAGGATTGGATCAGGATAAAAGGAGTCTTATGGCAGATTCAGAGTGCTGAAAACTGCGGAGGCCCTAGAGGAGTATAGAAAGTGTAGGGGGGTACTTAAGAACATAATTAGGAGAGCTAAGAAGGGACATGAAAAAACACATGCGGGCAAGATAAAGGAAAATCCTAAGGCATTTTATAAGTGTATTAAGGGCAAGAGGATAACCAGGGAAAGGGTGGGGCCCTTTAGGGACCAAAATGGCTATCTGTGTGGAGCTGGAGGACATAGGTGAGGTTTTAAATGATTATTTTTCATCTGTGTTCACTATGGAGAAGTACGATGTAGGTGTGGAGATCAGGGAGAGGGATTGCGATATACTTGAACATATTAGCATTGAAAGAGAGGAAGTATTAAGCTGTTTTAGCGGGCTTAGAAGTGGATAAATCCCCAGGCCCAGATAGGTTGTATCCCAGGCTGTTATATGAGGCAAAGGGACTCTGACACAAATTTTCAAATCCTTTCAGGCCGCAGGAGAGGTACCAGAGGACTGGAGGACAGCGAATGTAGTACATTATTCAAGAAGGGCAGCAGGGATAAACAAGGTAATTACAGGCTGGTGACTCGAACATCAGAGGTTGGGAAACTATTGGAAAAAAATTTTGAGGGACAGGATTAATCCCCACTTGGAGGGGCAGGGATTAACCAGAAATGGTCAGCATGGCTTTGTCAGGGGGAGCTCGTGTCTAACAAACCTGACTGAATTTTTCGAGGAGGTGACTAGATGTGTAGATGAGGGTAAAGCAGTTGATGTAATCTACATGGACTTCAGTAAGGCTTTTAATAAGGTCCCACATGGGAGATTGGTTAAGAAGGTAAGAGCCCATGGGATCCAGGGCAATTTGGCAAATTGCATCTAAAACTGGCTTAGTGGCAGGAGGCAGAGGGTGATGGTCGAGGGTTGTTTTTTGCGAGTAGAGGACTTTGCCCAGTGTGGTACCGCAGGGCTTGGTGCTGGGACCCTTGCTGTTTGTAGTGTACATTAAAGATTTCGACATGAATATTGGAGGTATGATCAGTAAGTTCACAGATGACAGGAAAATCAGTGATGTCGTAAATAGTGAGGAGGAAAGTCTTAGATTACGGGACGCTATAGATGGGCTGGTAAGATGGGCAAATGGAATTTACTCCTGAGAAGTGTGAGGTGATGCATTTTGGGAGGACTAACAAGGCAAGGGAATATGCAGTGGATGGTAGGACCCTAGGAAGTACAGAAGGTCAGAGGGATCTTGGTGTAATTGTCCATAGATCACTGAGGGCAGCAGCACAGGTAGATAAGGTGGTTTGGAAGGCATATGGGATACTTACCTTTATTAGCCGAGGCATAGAATATAAGAGCAGGGAGGTTATGATGGAGCTGTATAAAACGCTAGTTAGGCCACAGCTGGAGTACTGTGTACAGTTCTGGTCACCACACTATAGGAAGGGTGTGATTGCACTGGAGAGGGTGCAGAGGAGATTCACCAGGATGTTGCCTGGGCTGAAGCATTTCAGCTATGAAGAGAGACTGAAAAGGCTAGGGTTGTTTTCCTTAGAGCAGAGAAGGCTGAGGGGAGATATGATTGAGGTATACAAAATTATGAGGGGCATTGATAGGATAGATAGGAATAAACTTTTTCCATTAGCGGAGGGTTCAATAGCCAGGTGGCATAGATCTAAAGTAAGGGGCAGGATGTTTAGAGGGGATTTGAGGATTAAAATTTTTCACCTGGAGGGTGTTTGGAATCAGGAACAAACTGCCTGAAGAGGTGGTAGAGGCAGGAACCCTCACAACATTTAAGAAGTATTTAGATGAGCACTTGAAACACCATAGCATCCAAAGCTACGGGCCAAGTGCTGGAAAATGGGATTAGAATAGATAGGTGCTTGATGGCCGGCACAGACACGATGGGCCGAAGGGCCTGTTTCTGTGCTGTTTGACTCTATGACTCTATCATTCTATTTCAGAGGCTTCACCATTGAATAAACTGACTGAGAATAGAATCATTGAATACAAGGCCAGTAAACAGAATGCACACTCAGGGTATTAGGATTAGATGGCATTTGAAAAGTATCAGTGTGGTCAGTGTGAAAAGACAGAGAGAGAGGAGTGATTGAGAAAGAGCTGGAGGGGGACTGGAGGGGGACTGGAGGGAGGCGGGGGAAGTTACTTGAGAAGTGAGAGAGAGATAGTGGGCTAGCGGTGTGAATAATTCATCAGAATGAACTGATGAAACTTCCAGTACAATCCTGATGAGGAAATGTATTGAAGGTGTAATTAGGATATGTTCAGATTGTGAGATTTATTGTACTGACCGAGTGTGTTTCTTGCTATCAGGTCCCCAGTCTGTTTTGCTGAATGTTCCTTTACTGATCTAATAAATGTTCTTATTCAATCGAACCCGAGATGTTCTGTTTGGAATTAATTACATAAGAGCGAAATAAAGAAATAGGAGCTGGAGTAGACCATTCGGCCCCTCGAGTCTCTTCCGCCATTCAACAAGATCATGGCTCGTCCAAGATCTCACCTCCACCTTCCCACACAATGTAATTAGCCCTTTGATTGCCTTAGGGTCCAAAGATCTGTTTATCTTATCTTGAATATACTCAAAGACTGAGCACTTACAGTTCTCTGGGTTACAGAATTCCAAAGATTCACAAGCCTGCAAGTGAAGACCTTCTCATCTCAATCCAGTATAACTGACACCTCTCTCAGGCAGGAATTATGTATTTTGAGATCGGAGACCAATACGGGAAGCAGCAGTCCTGGTGTGACCTCGCTCTGAATTATCATGCACTTCATTCTGCACTGACTGTCCCACCACACACGTGACTTCCTTCACTCTGTGCATGAAGCTGTGCTCCAGAAGTCTAGTATAATTTCTGCCTATGTCAATTTTCCCATCTGTGGTCCAAAGTTCAGTAAACTCTAGCTGTCCTTAAACTCACAGTGGATGGGATCTTACCTGACAGACACCATGAGGCTGTTGCCCGGCTGCTTTCCCTCCACCATCTCCTGCTGGTACATTCCAAGAGTTCCATTTGGAATTGACTTGATTAATTTCATTCACTCTTCATTCCCACTGGAACTCCTCACTGGCTCTGGTCTGGGAATGAAAACCCTTTGCAGGTTTCAGATCCTGGACCCTGTGTGGGGTTCCTGTTGTAAAGTATATGTGTGTGGACCTTGGGTGTAAACACTGGGATACTCCACACTCAAATGGTGTCACCACGGGAGGCTATTTAGGTCCCAGCTGTGCTGCCTTTGTGTAGGATACATGGATCATTCTTTGTTCCAATCTCACTCGAGGTCCTCTTCTTCACATTTATTCTGTTATTTTGATGACTCTGATGGGGCCATTTCCTTCTTTCATACTGAAATGGAAAATTTAATGAACTTTGCTTCTAATTTCCATCCCATGCTCAATCTCTGACACTTCCCTTTCTTTCCTCGATTCCGCTACCTCCATTTCAGAGGATTGACTTTCCATCAATATCTACTATCATCTCATGGACTCCCACAGCCTCAATCCAGCTAGGTGAAACAGCGATTTTACTTGTACATCTTCCAATGTAGTAACTGCATTCACTGCTCACAATAGTTTCCTGAGCATTGGGAGAGGATTAAATGCAGATTGCGTGGTTGCTTTGCTGAACTCTTCTGTTCCATCTGCAAGTGTCACCCTGAGATTCCAGTCACTTGTCCTTTTAATTCCACATCCCACTCACACTCTGACCTCTCTATCCTCGACTTCCCACACTCTTCCACAGGAACAGCAATGAATTTTTCAATGACAATTTTTTTTTTGCCAGTCGGACCCAACACTGATATTAAACATTTCAGATTATAACCACAGCTCCCATTTTCTGTTCTGGTAATGATGGATGGCCCACACCAGGGTCATTTGGAGTGGAGGGGGTGTGGGTTGGGGCTTTAGGTGGGAGATTCCCTATTGGTACACAGCTGGCAGGCTGCTCCACATCCCTGGGCTCTACCCACCATTCTCCATCACTTTTCCAGGCCACTAGAGCCTTCTCCTCTTTTCAGATTTTCCATGCTTCCCTCTCCCTCTGTTATTCTGCTGGAACCATTTACACCCCCTCTGTTTCTTCAATTGTCCCATTCTCATTCCACCGTCATCCCTCTGGCCATTCAGTCCCTCCTGCCCTCCATCCAATCACAGACCTTCCCTTTGGTTCTTTCCTCCCCCTTTTCCCTCTTTTCATTGGCTCTATCATTGCTTTTAAAACTGTTAACCTCTAATATCTTCCGGTACTGATGAAAGGTTAATCGACCTGAAAGTTAACTCTGTTTCTCTCTCTACAGATGTTGCCTGACTTGCTGAATGTTTTCAATATTCTCCTATTTTTTTATCAGATTTACAGCAGTCTCAGAGTTTTGTTTTTGCTCCAATCATTAGGCCTGGATATTAACAGGTGTGGTTTACATAGGTGCGGAGTGGTGTTTCAGAGTTTTAACTCCACACTCTGTCCATTTATCATTGACAACTTCCCCACCCTGACATCAGCCTGATTGACAGGCCTGGCTTCCTGTCAGGCAGCTGGGGCTCTGGCGTAGGCCTCAGGACCAGGGCGGTCCAAACCATGATCCCAGGGGTTTAATACCAAATAGCAGGAGTGTCCAATACCTGACTCCAGAGGGGGAGCGAGTGATGACATCACAGATCTGGCCTGTTTGATCCACAACCCCCACAGAGGGGTCACCCATCCTAAACCCTGGTCTAAGTCCAGAGAGGAGGAGGGGATGATAGGAGGGGGAGGGGAGGGGTGAAGGGAAGAGGGAGAGAGGGAGGAAAGGAAGGGCGGAGGGTGTTTGTTCACCAACCCCAAGGAGGGATCTGCTATCCTGCAGTGTGTTTCGGTCCCCAGGAGAGGTCTAATCTCAGGTTGGTCCGATGCCCGCGGTGGGGGGTCTGAATCTGGAGGGGGGGGGGGTTCTGAGCCCATGAAGATCCAATCTGGGGAGGGGTAATCCAGAACCAGTGGTGAGGTGGGTGTTGATTCCAGTGGGACTGGGGTGTCCAATCAGAGTGAGGTCCAAACCCAGGGGTGTTCCAACTCTGGAGAGGGGGAGGGGGAGTCCAATCAGGAGGAGCAGCCTGATAACATGGGTGTCCTATCACAGGTTGTCCAATCACAGTGGGGGTTTGGGGGTTGGTTTCTGATAGCCAATTCTTTATGTGGGCCATGGGATTGAATGGGGAAACCGGGACAACAGAGTTAAACTTGGAAAGCAGATTAGATCAGAGACTTCCAGACTGATTAAAATATTTAAATTACCAACCCGTCAATTGAGAGCGGAAGTGTTAAAAGTGTTAAACTCTGTTAAACCCGGAAGTGGGCTGGTTGGAGTTGGGTTGGGGTCGGGGTTGAGACTTTTAGATTTTAACCTCTGACCCAGCCCCAACCCACCTGTTTATGGTGCTAAAATCCTGCCGTTCCTGTCTGGCTCAGACACGGAGAATATTTGATCAGTAATTTCCAGTCTCTTTTCCCTTCTCTCTCTTCCAGTTAATTTACTGGCGATTGTGATCCTGTCCCGGGGAAAGTGCGGACTCTCCACCTGCACCACTTACTACCTGGTGGCCATGGCAACAACGGACCTACTGGTCATTGTCACTGATGTCGTACTGTGGCGGATCAGTTATTATTATTTCCCGGGATCTTTCCTGAAAATCACCCCGGTGTGTACTGTTATCTTTGTCCTGCTTTGTACAGCTGCAGAATGTTCTGTCTGGTTCACCGTCACTTTCTCCTTCGATCGATTTGTGGCCATTTGTTGTCAGAAGCTGAAAACTAAATATTGCACCGAGAAAACTGCGGCTGTGGTTCTCGCAACAACCTGCATTCTGCTCTGTTCAAGAAACATCCCCTTCTACTTTATAACTGAACCTGAAGAGATAATCGACAATGTACCGTGGGAATGTTCTATAAAGCCAAGCTATTATACTGAGCCCGGATGGGTGGGATTTGCATGGTTTGATACTGTTTTAACCCCATTGCTCCCATTTGTTTTAATTCTGTTGCTCAACGCTCTGACAGTCAGACACATTTTAGTGGCCAGTCGAGTCCGTAAGGGACTGGGGGGTCAGAGAGAGGGAGAGAATCACAGTGACCCAGAGATGGAGAGCAGAAGGAAGTCTGTGATTTTACTCTTCACCATCTCCGGCAGCTTCATACTTCTGTGGTTGATAATTGTTATCGATTTTTTCTATTATATCATAACAGGAACAGATCCCAAGGATTACAACGATTCTGAACATATATTTCGACAAGTTGGATTTATGCTGCAGCTTTTAAGTTGCTGCACAAACACATTTATTTATGTGGTGACTCAGTCCAAGTTCAGAGAGCAGTTCAAGGGTGCGGTTAAATATCCGGTTACATCAATTATTCAATTAATTAATAAACAAAACAACTGAGAGGATCCCAGAGGTGGACCAGTGTTTCCAGTCCTGCATGGGGGAGTTCACGTCTGGACAAGCCCCACCAAGGGAGACAGAGAGACCCAGTGTGAGGGAGCAGGGCTGGGCTCGGCAGAGGAGCCAGCAGACCAGTGTCACAGCTTAGCAGCTGCACAGATGGATGGGGGGTGGGGAGCTGAGTCCCTTCCGGTTGCTCAACTTAGCTGATATTGTTAATGATTCCCTCTCCTCAGGAATCCAGGTCAAGTGCCCTTGGGTGGAGGGGGAGGGTCTCTCAACTCCGACTCAGCAGCTCGGGGGTCCAGCCACAAAATATCAAAACAGACACACCCCCTCCGCGCCCCTGGGGCACCTGTGCTGTGGGAGCACTGCACTGAGGGAGGGTCAGTAATGAGGGAGTGCTGCACTGTTGGAGGGTCAGTACTGTGCCGGTGCTGCAGTATGGAAGGGTCAGTACTGACGGAGTGCTGCACTGTCGGACGGTCAGTACTGAGAGAATGCTGCACTGTCATAGGTTCAGTACTGAGGGAGCACTGCACTGTTGGAGATGCAGTACGGAAGGAGTGCTGCAGTGTTGCAGGGTTAGTGCTGAGGCAGTGCTGCAGTATGGGAGATTCAGTTCTGAGGGAGCACTGCACTGTTGCAGGGTCAGTACTGAGGGAGCACTGCACTGTTGGAGGATCAGTACTGAGGCAGTGCTGCACTGTCACAGGTTCAGTACTGAGGGAGTGTGTAGAATTTGTAATCTTCTTATCCTGGTTCAGGCACGTGAATTGCATGAATAATCGAAAACACTCAGCACACTGAGTTGGATATCAAACTTTATGGAGTTACTCCAGATATCTAAAACTCATACAATGCAATGTTCTTCCCTTCTATGGACTCATTAACACGTATAATTACTTACTCCCAAAATATGAGGGAAATGAAATCTGTCCAATCACCCGAGAGTGGTCAACATCACATTGATGCTAGTTTCCTAGTGACTGACCAATCAGTCCTGCTCCGGGTGCAGTAACAAAGTTTCCCTTGCAGTTTCAATTAATTAATAAACAAAACAACTGAGAGCAGACACGGGCTGTGATTCCAGTCCAAAAATGTAATATTTATTCCCAGATTCCCATCAACTGAATGGCACGAGGAATTGCTGGGGATCTGAAAATACACCCAGCGGTGGGGGAGGGGGAGGGGGTAGGAGGAGATACAGAGTGCCCCCTGCAGGATAGGGAGAGAAACAGCAGCCACAATGTCTCCTCCACCTCCTCTGGTTTAATGCTCAACTCCTCACAATTGCTCTGAAAGAAAGTAAAACTTCTACTTACAAAAGTAAAAATGCTGCAGATGATGGAAATCTTCTTGTGCAAATTGATTTTTGAAATTATTTTTGTTTTTGAAGACACTTTATTGAGGCTGTTTCCCTTCCATTCCCCATGCACGGTCACCTCTCTCTCTCTCTTTCTGAGTCAGATGGTGAGGGCCATTGTTGAATTGTGGTTCAGATCTGGACAATACTAGTCAAGGGGCTCGGGTGGGGAGGCGGGATGGGAGGAGCGATTGGTGGGGGGGAGGGGTGCAAGGGAGCACCACCAGGATTTAAAATGTAGTTCAGCTTTAAGAAACTGTACCTTTAAGAGACCAGGCCACTGATGACATCAACAGATATATCAGATATATATATATATATATATATATATATATATATGGACTCCTCCCATTTTGAGAGCTCACTCAGCACATGGCTTTTCAAAGGGCGCACAAGTGAGGAAAGACCTGTACCTGAAATCATGCAATGTAAATAACTAAGACAATAAATAGTGCTTGTATTGAATCCAAATATAAAGCCTGCATTTGTCAGTGAAAGAGGATTTAAGAACACAGCACAACACTACAATTGTTGGCGATGAGGAGAGAACAAAACAGAAGAAAAAGAAAGGACGAAGCACAGAAGGATCCAAGAACTGAAAGCAAACACCGCAAAAAAAAAAGAGAGCAAACCAGGACTGGATCAAAGAGAAAACCTAGGCTGGAACAGGAGAAAAACATTTTGCAGGTACACAGAAATAAAGAAAACAAAAGTGATGCAGCCATACATGTATGATCAAATATTAATTATTAAAAGGGGTGCAAACCTGAACACCCAAAGAAAAAAGTGTTTACAATAAGGCAAACAACACAGACAACCCAGGAATATACAAAAGACTTGCATTGAGGTTTTCAGATTTAAAAATCAATCAATCACCATGTGTGTACAACAACTGCCAGTATACAGGAGAACACAAGCAGAACAGGACAAGCCCACACAAGTAGTGTTGGATCGACTCCAGATGCACAAATTGCCACGAAATAAAGACAAGTGCATTTTTCAGCTACAGGCATAAAAAATGTCTTTCTCCAGATTCTAAGATGGTGAAGGGAATCTTGAATGCAGATCCTCCCATAAATACAAACCAAATCAAATCTCTACATTGCATTGTATATTGTGAGATTTATCCCAGAGTATGCCACTATTACAGCCCCACTTTGAGAAACGATGTCAAGATGTCAATTGGAAATGGAACGAGGCAGAAGCACTGACATTTCCAAACTTCAAGAAAGCTTTAACAAATACACAAACAGTGACTTCTTTCTATCTAAAAAGGCACACTGCCTGAAATTTTATGCCACCCCAGCGAGCCGGATGGTGGTGGAGGGGGGGAGGGGGGGTTGGGGTTGGTGTAAAATGGAGCGGGAGGTTCTGGGAGGCCTCCATCTCACTTTACATAGGGCGGTGGGGGGGCAGAAAACGGGCCAATCAAAGCTGTTACGTTGCCAATTAAAGGCCACTTAAGGGCCTTCGCCTGCCTCAAAGGGGATTTTACCCATGGCAAACGGGCGTCCTGGAGCCGGGAAAGGTCTTGGATGTTTCAATCAAGTCGCCTCTTACTCTCCTAAATTCCAGCAGATACAAGCCTAGCCTGTCCATTCTTTCCTTGGAAGACAGCCCGCCCGTTCCAGCTTTAGTCTAATAAACCTTCTCTGTACTGCCTTCAACGCATTTGCCACTTCCTCAAATAAGGGGACCAGTCCTGTACACAGTACTCCAGATGTGGTCTCACCAATGCCCCGTTTGGCTGAAGAATAACCTCCCTACTTTAGTATTCAATTCCCCTCACGATAGACAATAACATTCTATTAACTTTCCTAATTACGTGCTGAACCTGCATACTAACCTTTTGTGATTCATTCACAAGGACACCCAGATCCCTCTGCATCTCAGAGCTGTGCAATCTCTCACCATTTAGATGATGCTTCTTTTTTTATTCTTCCTGCAAAAGTGGACAATTTCGCACTTTCCCACATTATACTCCATTTGCCAGGTCTTTGCCCATTCAATTAACCTGTCTATATCCCTTTGTAGCCCCCTTATGTCCTCTTCACAAGTTACTTTCCGACCTATCTTTGTGTCAGCACCAATTTACCAACCATACCTTCGGGCCCTTCAGTTAACTCATTTATATAAGTTGTGAAAAGTTGAGGCTCCAGCACTGATCCCTGTGGCACACCACTCGTTACATCTTGCCAACCAGAAAATGACCCATTTATGCCTAATCTCTGTTTCCTGTCAGCTAGCCAATCTTCTATCCATGCCGATATGTTACCCCCTACACCATGAGCTTTTATTTTCTGCAAGAACCTTTGATGCGGCACCTTATCAAATGCCTTCTGGAAATCTAAGTACAATACATCCACTGGTTCCCCTTTATCCACAGCACATGTAATTCCCTCAAAGAACTCCAATAAATTGGTTAAACATGATTTCCCTTTCACAAAACCATGCTGACTCTGCCTGATTACCAATAGCTAACATTTTCCTTAGGACAGATGTTAAGCTAACAGGCCTGCAGAATCCTGCTTTCTGTCTCCCTCCCTTTTTGAATATTCGCTATTTTCCAATCTAACGGAACCTTCCCCGAATCTCGGAAATTTGGGAAAATTAAAACTGACGCATCAACTATCTCACCAGCCGCTTCTTTTAACACCCTAGGATGAAGTCCATCAGGACCCGGGGCTTGTCAGCCCGCAGCTCCGACAATTTGTTCAGTCCCACTTTCCTAGTGATTGTAATTATCTTGTACTCCTCCCTCCCTTCCATTTCCTGACTTACAGATAATACTGGGATGTTACTTGTATCCTCAATCATGAAGACCGACGCAAAATAAAATATTATAGAATCATAGAAATATTAAGGCACAGAAAGAGACCACTTGGCCCATCATGTCTGTGCTGGCTGAGAAACGATTCACCTACTCTAATCCCAACTTCCAGCATTTATTCCATCGCCCTGCAACTTATGGCACTTGAGTTGTATATCCAGACTCCTTTTGAATGAGCTGAGGATCTCTGCTTCAGTTATCATTTCAGGAAGTGAGTTCCAGACCATCACCACTCTCTGGGTGAATAAGATTTTCCTCACCTCCCCTTTAACTTTTCTACCAATCACTTTAAATCTATACCCCCTCGTCACTGACCACTCTGCTCAGGTGAATAGACACTTCACCTCTACTCTATCCAGGCCCCTCAAAATGTTGTAGATTTCAATCAGATCTCCCATCAGTCTTCTCTGCTCCAATGAGAACAACCCCAGCCTATCCAATCTTTCTTCATAGCTGCATTTTTCCAGTCCTAGCAAAATCCTGGTAAATCTCCTCTGTACCCTCTCTAGTGCAATTACATCCTTTCTGTAATGAGATGACCAGAACTGCACACAGTACTCAAGGTGTGGCCCAACCAATGAGTTATACAGTTCCAGCATAATCTTCCTGCTTAACAGGGTAGTTGTTATGGGGGACTTTAACTTTCCAAATATTGACTGGAAATACTATTGTTCGAGTACTTGAGATGGGTCAGTTTTTGTCCAGTGTGTGCAGGAGGGTTTTCTGATACAGCATGTAAACAGGCCAACCAGGGGCGATGCCACATTGGATTTGGTACTGGGTAATGAACCCAGCCAGGTGTTAGATTTAGATGTAGGTGAGCACTTTGGTGATAGTGATCACAATTCGGTTAGGTTTACCTTTGCGATGGGCAGGGACAGGTATATACCGCAGGGCAAGAATTATAGCTGGGAGAAAGGAAATTATGATGCGATTAGGCAAGATTTAGGATGCGTAGGATGGGGAAGGAAACTGCAGGGGATGGGCACAATGGAAATGTGGAGCTTATTCAAGGAGCAGCTACTGCGTGTCCTTGATGAGTATGTACCTGTCAGGCAGGGAGGAAGTTGTCGAGCGAGGGAGCCATGGTTTACTAAAAAAGTTGAAGCTCTTGTCAAGAGTAAGAAGAAGGCTTATGTGAGGATGAGACGTGAAGGCTCAGTTAGGGCGCTTGAGAGTTACAAGCTAGCCAGGAAGGATCTAAAGGGGGAGCGAAGAAGAGCAAGGAGAGGACACGAGAAGTCATTGGCGGATAGGATCAAGGAAAACCCTAAGGCTTTCTATAGGTATATCAGGAATAAAAGAATGACTAGAGTTAGATCAGGGCCAATCAAGGATAGTAGTGGGAAGTTGTTTGCGGAATCAGAGGAGATAGGGGAAGTGTTAAATGAATATTTTTCGTCAGTATTTACACGAGAGAAAGAAAATGTTGTCGAGGAGAATACTGAGATTCAGACTACTAGGCTAGATGGGATTGAGGTTCACAAGCAATTTTGGAAAGTGTGAAAATAGATAGGTCCCCTGGGCCAGATGGGATTTATCCTAGGATTCTCTGGGAAGCCAGGGAGGAGATTGCAGAGCCTTTGTCCTTGATCTATATGTCATCATTGTTGACAGGAATAGTGCCGGAAGACTGGAGGATAGCAAATGTTGTCCCCTTGTTCAAGAAGGGGAGTAGAGACAGCCCTGGTAATTATAGACCTGTGAGCCTTACTTCTGTTGTGGGTAAAATGTTGGAAAAGGTATCAGAGATAGGATTTATAATCATCTTGAAAAGAATAAGTTCATTAGCGATAGTCAGCACGGATTTGTGAAGGGTAGGTCGTGCCTCACAAACCTTATTGAGTTTTTCGAGAAGGTGACCAAACAGGTGGATGAGGGTAAAGCAGTGGATGTGGTGTATATGGATTTCAGTAAGGCGTTTGATAAGGTTCCCCACGGTAGGCTATTGCAGAAAATACGGAAGTATGAGGTTGAAGGTGATTTAGAGCTTTGGATCAGAAATTGGCTAGCTGAAAGAAGACAGAGGGTGGTGGTTGATGACAAATGTTCATCCTGGAGTTTAGTTACTAGTGGTGTACCGCAAGGATCTGTTTTGGGGCCACTGCTCTTTGTCATTTTTATAAATGACCTGGAAGAGGGTGTAGAAGGGTGGGTTAGTAAATTTGCGGATGACACTAAGGTCGGTGGAGTTGTGGATAGTGCCTAAGGATGTTGTAGGGTACAGAGGGACATAGATAGGCTGCAGAGCTGGGCTGAGAGATGGCAAATGGAGTTTAATGCGGAAAAGTGCGAGGTGATTCACTTTGGAAGGAGTAACAGGAATTCAGAGTACTGGGCTAATGGGAAGATTCTTGGTAGTGTAGATGAACGGAGAGATCTTGGTGTCCAGGTACATAAATCCCTGAAAGTTGCTACCCAGGTTAATAGGGCTGTTAAGAAGGCATATGGTGTGTTAGCTTTTATTAGTAGGGGGATCGAGTTTCGGAGCCACGAGGTCATGCTGCAGCTGTACAAAACTCTGGTGAGACCGCACCTGGAGTATTGCGTGCAGTTCTGGTCACCGCATTATAGGAAGGATGTGGAAGCTTTGGAAAGGGTGCAGAGGAGATTTACTAGGATGTTGCCTGGTATGGAGGGAAGGTCTTACGAGGAAAGGCTGAGGGACTTGAGGTTGTTTTCGTTGGAGAGAAGGAGGAGGAGAGGTGACTTAATAGAGACATATAAGATAATCAGAGGGTTAGATAGGGTGGATAGTGAGAGTCTTTTTCCTCGGATGGTGATGGCAAACACGAGGGGACATAGCTTTAATTTGAGGGGTGATAGATATAGGACAGATGTCAGAGGTAGTTTCTTTACTCAGAGAGTTTTAGGGGCGTGGAATGCCCTGCCTGCAACAGTAGTAGACTCGCCAACTTTAAGGGCATTTAAGTGGTCATTGGATAGACATATGGATGAAAATGGAATAGTGTAGGTCAGATGGTTTCACAGGTCGGCGCAACATCGAGGGCCGAAGGGCCTGTACTGCGCTGTAATGTTCTAATTCTAATTCTAAGATGTAGAAAGTAGGTGGAGGCACCATGAGGTAATGAAGAGGAGTATTAATGAACATGAATCAACAAGGAGGTGATAACCTGAGGGAGAACCAAGGTAAAATAAACAAGTTGATGCAGGCAGAAAATGAGGTGAACCAGAATCCAAACCTTTCTAGAGGTGTCATGTATGCAGCATTTGTGATTAATGTGGCACAGAAGGGACTGGGCGACACACAAGGTAATTGAATCCCTTTGTTCAATCATGTAGATAAAAATGAGAAAATGGTTCAAAGGAACCCTGGCTACAGACCATAATATGATACAGCAGGTGGAGATTACATTTTTGTCACTCCCAAGATGAATTGGTACTGGCACTGACCTTGTTAGCAAAGCATGGCGTCAGCCTCAGAAAGTGTCCCAGCTAGAGTCCATCAGAGAGCTTGAAGACTCTGGCAGAGTCCCGATACACAAACATGAAGAATACCCAAGTCATCTGATAAGGATTGGTAGAACCTGTCCAGTACCAGATATGGAATGCTGCACCAGAAAAGGAACTATTTTCTCTGCGGGTGTGATGTGGTTTATATCATTCCAGTCTGTGGGTTCACAATTGTTGAGGAATCATCCAATTGTAAGTTGAGTCTAAGACAGCACAGTGGTGCAGTGTTGAGCACTGCAGCCTCACAGCTCCAGTGACCTGGGTCCAGTTCTAGGTATTACCTGTGCGGAGTTTGCAAGTTCTCCCTGTGACCGTGTGGGTTCCCACCAGGTGCTCCAGTTTCCTCCCACAGCCAAAGACTTGCAGATTGATAGGTAAATTGGCTGTTGTAAATTGCCCCTAGTGTAGGTAGGGCAGGAGAATGGTGGGGATGTGGTAGGGAATATGGGATTCGTATAAATGGGTGCTATGGATAACAGCCAGAAGCGCTGCACAAAGAACAGCCAGGCGCTGCGCAAATGACTACTGGCAACACCTATGCAGTCATATTCAGCTGGCCTCAGACACCGGAAACATCAGAGGAATGTATGATGGCATTAAGAGAGCTTTTGGGCCAACCATCAAGAAGATCGCCCCCCTCAAATCTAAATCAGGGAACACAATCACTGACCAACGCAAGCAAATGGAGCACTACCTAGAACTGTACTCCAGGGAAATTGTTGTCACTGCAGCCCAGTCTCTGCCAGTCATGGATGAGCTGGACGTACAGCCAACATAATCAGAACTCAGTGATGCCATCGATTCTCTGGTCAGCAGAAAAGCCCCTGGGAAGGATGGCATTACCTCTGAAATAATCAAGAGTGCCAAGCCTGCTATACTTTCAGCACTGTACAAACTGCTTTGCCTTTGCTGGAACGAGGGAGTAGTACCACAGGAAATGCACGATGCCAATATCATCACCCTCTATAAGAACAAGGGTGACTGTGGTGACTGCCACAACTACTGTGGAATCTCCCTGCTCAGAATATGGGAAACGTCTTCGCTCGAGTCGCTTTAAACAGGCTCCAGAGGCTGGCTGAGCGTGTCTACCCTGAGGCACAGTGTGGCTTTCGAGCAGAGAGATCCACCATTGACATGCTGTTCTCCCTTCGCCAGATACAGGAGAAATGCCGTGAGCAACAGATGCCCCTCTACGTTGCTTTCATTGATTTCACCAAAGCCTTTGACCTCGTCAGCAGACATGGTCTCTTCAGACTACTAGAAAAGATCGGATGTCCACCAAAGCTCCTCAGTATCATCACCTCATTCCATGAAAGTATGAAACGCACAATTCAGCATAGCGGCGCCTCATCAGACCCCTTTCCTATCCTGAGTGGCGTGAAACAGGGCTGTGTTCTCGCACCTACACTGTTTGGGATCTTCTTCTCCCTGCTGCTCTCAGATGCATTCAAGTCTTCAGAAGAAGGAATTTTCCTCCACACAAGATCAGATGGCAGGTTGTTCAACGCTAAGAGCGAAGACCAAAGTCCAGAAAGTCCTCATCAGGGAACTCTTCTTTGCTGACGATGCTGCATTAACATCTCACACTGAAGAGTGTCTGCAGAGACTCATTGACAGGATTGCGGCTGCCTGCAACGAACTTGGTCTAACCAACAGCGTCAAGAAAATGAACATCATGGGACAGGACATCAGAAATGCTCCATCCATCAATATCGGCGACCATGCTCTGGAAGTGGTTTAAGAGTTCACTTACCTGGGCTCAACTATCACCAGTAACCTGTCTCGCGATGCAGAAATCAACAAGTGCATGGGAAAGGCGTTCGCTGCTATGTCCAGACTGGCCAAGAGAGTGTGGGAAAATGGCGCACTGACACGGAACACAAAAGTCCAAGTATATCAAGCCTGTGTCCTCAGTACCTTGCTCTATGGCAGCGAGGCCTGGACAACGTATGTCAGCCAAGAGCGACGTCTCAATTCATTCCATCTTCGCTGCCTCCGTAGCATCCATGGTATCAGGTGGCAGGACCGTATCTCCAACACAGAAGTCCTCGAAGTGGCCAATATCCCCAGCATATACACCCTACTGAGCCAGCGGAGCTCGAGATGGCTTGGCCATGTGAGCCACATGGAAGATGGCAGGATCCCCAAGGACACATTGTACAGCGAGCTCGCCACTGGTATCTGACCCACTGGCCGTCCATGTCTCCACTTTAAAAACGTCTGCAAACGCGACATGAAGTCCTGCGACATTGACCACAAGTCTTGGGAGTCAATTACCTGCGTTCGCCAGAGCTGGCGGGCAGCCATAAAGGCGGGCCTAAAGTGGGTCGAGTCGAATAGACTTAGCAGTTGGCAGGAAGAAAGACAGAAGCACAAGGGGAGAATCAACTGTGTAACAGCACTGACACACAATTTTATCTGGAGCACCTGTGGAAGAGTCTGTCACTCTAGAATTGGCCTTCATAGCCATTCCAGGTATTGCTTCACAAACCACTGACACCACCTCCAGGCAGTTACCCATTGTCTGTCAAGACAAGGAGGCCAAAGAAGAGGAAGATTCTTTCTACCAAAATGAATCCCTTCACATTTCTCTGCATTAAATTCATCTGCCATGTGTTCACCAATTCCAGCAGCCTATCTGTGTCCTCGTGCATGTTCTCAATATTCTCCTCACATTTCACAATGTTTCATGTCACCTGCAATTTTTGACATTATTCCCTGTATCCCCAAGTCAAGATCTTTATTATGTATCAATGAAGACGGGTTCCTAACATGGGACCCCTGGGGATCCCCACTGTAAACCTTCCTCCAATCTGAAAAACAACCGTTCACCACCACTCTCTGTTTCCTGTCACACAGTCAACTTCGTAACAATGCTGCTACTGTTATTTTTATGAATGGGCTCCAACTTTGCTGACATACTTGTTCTGTAGCATTTTATCAAGTGCCTTTTGGAAGTACATGAACACCACATCAACAGCATTAACCTTATCAACTACCTCTGTTACCTCATCAATCACTCAGGCATGTATAAATCCATGATTTCCCAAGCAACCGATATTTCTCCTGGAATATGGCCTCGATAATTTCCCCATCACCAGCATTAGACTGGCTAGGTCTGTCCTTACAGGGTTTAGCCCTCTCGTTTTTAAACAGAGTTTAACAGGTACAACCCTCCAGTCCTCTGGCATCACTCCCCGATCCAAGGAGGATTGAAAGTTCAGGCTAGTGCCTCTGCTGTTTCCAACTTTCTTTTCCTCAGCAACCCTCATACATCCCATCCCGACCTGGTAAATACTCTACTTTATTGTGGAACAAAAAGTGTCGGATTGAAAGTGGTTAACTGAACCTGTTTGTTCAATAACTGTAACTAATGCCTGTCTCCATGGACCCTAATTGTGTCTCTGGAGGTTTTCCCTATTCTATTAATAAATAAGCTCATGTTGTAGAGAGTAGCATTTTGGCATGGATAGAAGATTGGCTAGCGAACAGGAAACAGAGAGGAGGCATAAATGGATCATTTTCTGGTTGGCAAGATGTAACAAGTGGTGTGCCACAGGGATCAGTGCTGGGCCATAGCTTTTTACAATTTATATAAATAACTTGGATGAAGGGAGCAAAGATATGGTTGCGACATGTGTTGAAGACACAAATATAGGCAGGAAGGTAAGTTGTGAAGAGGACATAGGAGGATGCAACAGGATATATATATAGGTTAAATGAGTGGGCAAAGACCTGGCAAATGGAATATAATGTTGGAAAATATGCAACTGTCCCTTTTGGCAGGAAGAATAAAAAAGCATAATGGTGAGAGATTGCAGAGCTGTGAGATGCAGAGGGCTCTGAGTATCCGAGTGCATGAATTGCAAAAGGTTAGTTTGCAGGTACAACAAGTAATTAGGAAGACTAATAGAATGATTGGTGTTAAAAGTTATCACGTGTAGGTGGAAATGTGGGGTAATCCGTTCAGCCACCAACTTAATGAATGGTGGAGCAGGCTGGAGGTGTTGAGTGTGCGACTCCTGCTCCTCATTCATATGTTTGTATGTTAATGCTATCATTTATTGCAAGGAGAATAGAATACAAATGTGGGGAGGTTATGCTACAGTTATACAGGGCATTGGTGAGACCACATCTGAAGTACTATGTACAGTATTGGTCTCTGTATTTATGGAAGGATGTAAATGCATTTGAAGCAGTTCAGAGAAGGTTTACTAGCCTAGAACCTGTAATGGGTGGGTTGGACAGGCTAGGCTTGTATCTGCTGGTATTTAAATGAGTAAGCGGTGACTTGATTGAAACATATAAGATTCTGAGGGGTCTTGACAGGATGAATGTGGAAAGTATGTTTTCTCTTGTGGAAGAATCTCGAACGAGAGGGTCACTGTTTAAAAATAAGGGGGTGCCCATTTAAGACAGAGACAAGAAGAATTATTTTTCTCTCAGAGCGTCGTGCGTCGTTGGCACTCTTTCAAAAGGTGGCTCTAGTGAGAAGGAGAAGATAGATCGGAATCTGAGAACACTAAATTGGAATATTCGGACAATGGATCAGACTCTGAGAACAATATATTGGAATGTTACATTAGGTCAGAATGTGAGGACAGTAGATTGGAATTTTATAGCAATGGGAAAGAGTTAATCCTGGGTGTTTGACTATCTTTCTGCAAATTATGATCTGCAACATTAGAATTGTGGACCTTTTGATGATTCAAACAGTTTATAATCCCATCCTCGCTATTGTTGGTGTCCCTGGGAAGTCTCTATTCAGCTATTAATTCTAGAAACCATGTTTAATTGCAGTGCTGTTCTTGTCATGTACTCTGCCCTCTTTGATGATGTTATTGTTCCTGGTAAGTCTCTGTATCCAGCTATTAGATCCACAAATCATGTTTCACTCTATTGTTGTTCTTTGCATTTAAATTTTGGAAAGACCGCATCCATTTTCATCGATTTACATCACTAATTCTGTTCCCTATCCACTGATTCCATCTTGCTCCCCGGCCAACATTTGAGACTGAAACAGATTCTTTGCAAGCTTGGTGATTCCCCTAATCCTAAATTCTGACTCCATATCCTGTCCATCAACAATCCTGTCTCCCACCACCTCCATAATATTATCCATCGTCACCCCTCCCTCAGCTCATCTTTGGCTATGGTAGATTGGGGAACTTTACTAAAAGGGTTGACGGTGGATAGACAATGGGATAATATTTAAAGAACGTGTCCCTGAATTACAACAATTATTCATGCCTGTCTGGTACAAAAATAAAACCAGAAAGGTGGCTCAACCGTGGCTTACTTAAGAAATTCGGGATCGTATTAGATCCAAAGAGGAGGCATATAAAATTGACAGAAAAAGCAGCATGTCTGAGGATTGGAAGCAGTTTAGAATTCGGCAAAGGAGGACAAAGAGGTTGATTAAGCGGGGAAATAGAGTAGGAGAGTAAACTTTCATGGAACATAAAAACTGACTGTAAAAGCTTCTATAAATATGTGAAGAGAAAAAGATTAGTGAAGCCAAATGTAGGTCCCTTACAGTCAGAAACGGGGGAAATTATAATGGGGAATGAAGAAATGGCAGAACAATTAAACACATACTTTGGTTCTATCTTCACAAAGGAGGACACAAATAACCTCCCAGAAATGTTAGCGAACCAAGGGTCTGATGAGAGGGAGACTTGAAGGAAATAATTTATTCATAAAAAAATTTTGCAAGGGAAATTAATGGGGTTAAAGGCTGAAAAATCCCCAGGGCCTGAGAATCTACATTCCAGAGCACGAAAGGAAGTGGCCCTGGAAATAGTGGATGCATTGGTGGTCATCTTCCAAAGTTCTACAGACTCTGGAGAAGTTCCTACAGATCGGAGGGTGGCAAATGTAACCCCACTATTTAAAAAGGTAGGGAGAGAAAAACAGGGAACTACAGCCTTAGATCAGTAGTGGGGAAAATGCCCGAGTCTATTATAAAGGATGTGATAGCAGAACACCTAGAAAGCATAAACGTGATTGGACAAAGTCAGCATGGGTTTATTAAAGGGAAATCATGGTTATCAAATCTACTGGAGTTTTTTGAGGATGTAACGAGTAGAATAGATAAGGGAGAACCAGTGGATGTGGTGTATTTGGATTTTCAGAACGCTTTTGATAAGGACCCACATGAGAGATTGGTGTGCAAAATTAAAGCACATGGGATTGGGGGTGATATATTGGCATGGATTGAGAATTGGTTGACTGACAGAAAAGACAGAATAGGAATAAGCGGGTCTCTTTCTGGGTGGCAGGCAGTGACTAGTGGGGTACCGTAGTGATCGGTGCTTGGGTCCCAGCTATTCACAATATATATTAATGACTTGGGTGAGGGAACTAAATGTAACATTTCCAGGTTTGCAGACAACACAAAACTGGAGGATGGGGGGTGCGGGGAATGTGAGCTGTGAGGAGGATGCAAAGAGACTCCAATGTGATTTGGACTAGTTGGGTGAGTGGGCAAATGAATGGCAGATGCAGTATCACGTGGATAACTGTGAGGTTATCCACTTTGGTTGTAAAACAGAAAGGCAGATTATTATCTGAATGGTGATAGGTGGGAAAGGGGGAGGTGCAACGAGTCCTGGGTGTCCTTGTACACCAGTTGCTGAAAGCAAGCAGCAAGCAGTTAGGAAGGTAAATGGTATGTTGGCCTTCATTGCAAGAGAATTTGAGTACAGGAGCAAGGATGTCTTACTGCAGTTATACAGGGCCTTAGTGAGACCACAGCTGGAGTATTGTGTGCACCTTTGGTCTCCTTATCTGAGGAACGATGTTCTTGCCATGGAGGGGGTACAAAGAAGATTTACTAGACTGATTTCTGGGATGGCAGGATTGACGTATGAGGAGGGATTGGGTCGACTAGGCCTATATTCACTAGAGTTTAGAAGACTGAGAGGGAACCTCAAAGAAACCTATAAAATTCTAACAGGACTCGACAGGCTCGATGCAGGCAGGATGTTCCTGATGGCTGGGGAGTACAGAACCAGGTGTTACAGTCTCAGGATATGGGGTATGCCATTTAGAACCCAGATGAGGAGAAATGTCTTCACTCTGTGTGTGGTGAACCTTTACTGCAGAAGGCAGTGGAGGCCAAGTCATTAAATATATTCAAGCTGGAGATAGATATATTTCTTAATATCAAAGAGATCAAGCGATATGGGGAGAAAGCGGGAGCAGGGTACTGAATTAGATGATCAGCCATGATCTTTTTTGAATGGCGGAGCAGACCAGAAGGGCCGAATGGCCTACTCCTGCTCCAATTTTCTATGTTTCTAACTGCTGCATAAACCCTCATTCGTGCTCTTGTTAAATCTCGACCCGATTATCCCAATGTTTCACTGGCCACCCTCAGAGTTACAAACCTTTTCAAATCTCAACTCATCCAAAACTCTGCTGCCCATATCTTAACACACACCAAGTCCAGTTCACAGATCATCCCTTTGCTCACCGACCTACATTGGCTCCTAATAATGAAAGCAAAATACCGCAGATGCTGGAAATCTGAAATTAAAACAGAAAGTGCTGGACGTAACTCAGTAGGTCTGGCTGCATCTGTGGAGAGGGAAACAGAGTTAACATGATGAGAACATAATGAAAGGACACCGACCTGAAACATTAACTCTGCTTCTTTCTCCACAGATGCTGCCAGATCTGCTGAATACTTGCAGTGCTTTCTGGTTTTATTTTACACTGGCTCCCTCCACAGCAATGCTACAATTTTAATATACGCATTCTTGTGTGAAAATCCCTCCCTGGCCTCAATTCTCCAATTAGTCTCATTCCCCTGTCCATTTCCCATATTCTTGCCACTTGGTCCTTTTAAATAATTTATCCTATTCCTATTAAAAGGGAATTTCTTTCCCTGTGTACCTCTCTGTTGCCGTGATTCTGGGATCAGTAGGCACTGGTGCTGGACAGGGCACTAAATCTGGGAGTGCCCAGCATGCACTGGTAGTATGGGGAGATGTCTGGACGTGACATGAAACAGACGTTCCAGCTGCTTTGATGAACGTCTTTGAAACTTGGTCTGTGCATGTTCACTAATCCCCTGTGTTAGTCATTCTCAGCCAAACATGCATTCAGCAGCGCGAGAAATTCCCCATAGCGTTATTTTAAAGAATCAGCATCCAACTGGCAGGTGAGGGGCTTTTAACTTCTGTCATCACAAAATTAGTGGAGGTTCTGTGAATGATTTAATGGACGTTGTGCTTAGAGCTGTTGGATACAGTCAGGGAGGTCAGTGGATTTGGGACCCCAACTCTGGACGAGACATGGGGACTGAAATTACAATACATTTGAGCCTTCAACATGATTCAGAAATGGAGCAGAGGATGCAGAAATGGAACCTCTGCAATGAAGAAGGGGACCCCCCCTCCCTGGGTCCAACGCACCCTGGGTTTCCAAGTGCACCTTTCCTACCCATACCTAACCCAGGAGCAGTGTGTGAGGTGACTCTGATTTAATAAGCAGGTTGTCACAGGGCTGTGGCACCTCCTGCAACACGACCTGCAGCCTCACACCAGGATGAGGATAGCGCTGTCAGTGGCCATTAAGGTCACAGTTCAATTGAACTTCCAGGCGTCTGGAACTATCCAGGCAGGAGCAGGCAACATATCCATCATCTCCCAGGATGCCGTCCATTGACGTATCCACTAGGTGACAGGGGCCATCTATGCCAGGTCAGGTAAATACATAATTTTCTCCGGAGCAAGATGTGAAGTCACATGGCTTTTGAGATAGCTGGATTCCCGATGGTGCACATGGCTGTGGGCCTCCATGTCAATGGGAGAGCTAGAGGAACAGGAAAAACTCCCTGTTCCACATTGGAGCCAGACTTCTCCATGCTTCTTGACGGTCACAGCAAGCTGTCTGTCAGACGGGTCATGCAGACAGCATGTAGATTTCATGTAAATGAGGAGACAGCATGAAGGTTGCGTGCCACCTGAATAAACAGGAACGGGCATGGGCAGATATCTGATCGTGACCCCTTTGCCCGAAAAGTTATGCAAGCTTCTCGTTCCCTCTCTCACCATTTCCTGTTCTCTCTTCCAACCTGATCCTCACTACCTTCACTCTGTCTCTTGCTCATCCAATCAGAGATTGATGTAGCACCGAAGGAAGCTTTTCGGCCCATTGTATCAGTGCTGTCTCTTTGAAAGAGCTATCTAATTATTTCCACTTCCCTCCTCTTTCCTCAGGCTCCTGCATTTTTCCCTTTTCAAGTATTTAAGTTCCCTTTTGAAAGATATTATTAAATCTGCTTCCACAATGTTTGCAGGCAGTGAATTGCAGATCCCAACAACTCACTGTGTGCTGCAATTCTTCTGATTTCGCCTCTGATTCTTTGTCAACTACATTATGTCTGTGTCTTCTTAATGCCAAACGTTCCGACACTAGAAACGGTTTGAAGCAGGCACGAAGGTAGCAGCTAGCGACTGAATGCAGCTCAAAACAGAGTGGGAATATGGCGCAGTGAGAGAGGAGATGCTGTTCGGACCTTTTAGAGGAAAGGAGTGGGCCGAGTGAGAGTGCCATAAGCCAGCAGTGGGACATGAGAGCTGAAACCTGGAATCATTAATAAGATGAGCAGATAGGTGAGTGGTTGGTGAGTTTTAAGCTTTGTCCTCTCTAAACGGGGATAGTAGTTTAAACTGGTACTGGAGAGATATAAATATTGTAGTTAATTCATAGCTTCACTTGGTAAGGCATTTGATATAACTATTGACAACTGTTGAGTGATATTTTTCAAATTTATTAGGTAAATAGAACACAAAAATATGAGAGGGCAGGTGATGTGTTCCAGGTGTAGCCTGTGGGAGCTGGTGGGCAGCTATGTGATCTACATCATCCACATCTGCAGCCTGAGGAACTTCAGCTCAGAGTTCATGAGCTAGACTCTGAGCTTCGGGCACTGTGATTCATAAAGGAGGGGGCACATTTTGTTCCAGGTGGCTGTCACACCCTTTAGGTTAAAAACTTTGAATTTGGTCTATTGTCATGGACAGGGAGTGGGGTGGGGGGGGGAGGGCAGGGGGTGTGACTGCAAGTGAAGCAGGAACGGGGACCCAGAAGGTAACAATGGAGGAGCCTCAGCCCTTGCAATTGTCCAACAGGTTTGAGGTGCCTGTATGGACGACAGTGGGAGCTGTAGGGTGGATGAGCAAACTGACCATGGCACCGTGGTGCAGGGAGCCATTCAAGTGTGGGGAGTAAATAGGAATGTGGTGGTTGTAGGGAATAGTATAGTCAGAGGGATATATGTAGTTTCTCTGCAGCCTAGAACAAGAGTCCAGAAGACTGTGTTGCCTGCCCAGCGCCAGGGCTCGGGACATCTGCTCTGCACTGGAGAGAAACTTGCAGTGGGTGTAGAGAATACAATTGTCATGGGCCACGTATGTACCAGCGACATAGATAGGACGAGGAAAGAGGTTCTTCTTAGGGATTATGACCAACTAGGGGCTAAACTATAATGTAGACCCACAAAGTTTAGTTTTTTCAGTTTAGAGATACAGCACTGAAACAGGCCCTTCGGCCCACCGAGTCTGTGCCGACCATCAACCACCCATTTATACTAATCCTACACTAATACCATATTCCTACCACATCCCCACCCTGTCCCTATATTTCCCTACCACCTACCGATACTAGGGGCAATTTATAATGGCCAATTTACCTATCAACCTGCAAGTCTTTGGCTTGTGGGAGAAGACCAGAGCTTCCGGAGGAAACCCACGCAGACACAGGGAGAACTTGAAAACTCCACACAGGCAGTACCCAGAATTGAACCCAAGTCTTTGGAGCTGTTAGGCTGCGGTGCTAACCACTGCGCCACTGTGTCGCCCTGTAGGTCATAACCTGTGGATTACTACCTATGCCACAAACGAATTGACAAAGGGTAACTAAGATCAGAGAGTTGAATGTGTGGCTCAAAGATTGGTGTGGAAGAAATGGGTTTTGATTCATGGGGCACTGGCACCATTACTGGGGAAAGTGGGAGAGGTACCGATGGGACAGTCTTCACCTGATCAGTTTTCTTGTATTCACATTATTCATTAACGACTAGAGTGGGAGAGAAAACTTTAAACTAAATATTTGGGGTTGGGGGTGTGTGGGGCGGGGGTGGGGGTGGGATCTGGTGAGGCAGGATGTGGCAAATTAAAGCTAAAAATGAGGCACTAAAGCAGGGTAGCGTATAGGTAATGAGAACCAGAGTGTGGCAGGAAGGGAGAGAATATACCAGAGGAATATAGGAAGATAGGAACAGGAGTAGGCCATTCAGCCCCTCGAGCCTGTCCCGCCATTCAATGAGATCATGGCTGATCCGCGGCCTTTGGCCCATATCCCTTAATATCTTTGCTTAACAAAAATCGATCTCAAATTTCAAATTAATAACTGTTCTAGCTTCAACTGCTGTTTGTGGGAGAGAGTTCCAAACCTCTACCACCCTTTACATGAAGAAGTGCTTCCGAACATCTCTCTGGAACTGTCTGGTCCTAATTTTTAGACTATGTTCCCTAGTTTTAGAATCTCCAACCAGTGGAAATAGTTTATCTTTATCTAGCCTATCCTTTCCTGTTACTATCTTAAAGACTTCAACCAGATCACCCCTTAACCTTCTAAATTCTGGCAAAAACAGGCCAAATTTGTGTAATCTCTCCTTGTAATTTAACCCCTGTAGTCCAGGAATCATTCTTGTAAACCTACGTTGCACTCCCTCCAAGGCCAATATATCCTTCCTAAGGTGTGGTGCCCAGAACTTCTCACAGTACTGCGAGTGGGATCTAACCAGGGTTTTGTACAGCTGCAGCATAACCTCTGTGTCTTTATACTCCAATCCTATAAATTTAAAGGCTAGCATTCCATTAGCCTTTTTGATTATTTTCTGCACTTGCTCATGGCATTTTAAAGATCTATTCACCTGAATCCCCAAGTCTTTTTGGACATCCACTGTACTTAACCTCTTCCCATTTAGAAAGTACCCTGCTCTATCCTTTTTTGGTCCGAAATGGATAACCTCACACTTGCCCATATTGAAATCCATCTGCCACAGTTTTGCCCATTCACCTAGTCTGTCAATATCTCCTTGCAATTTTATACTATCATCTAGACTGTCTACAATGCTGCCTAACTTTGTATCATCAGCAAATTTGGATATACGATTTACTATGCCATCATCCAAGTCGTTCATGAATAATGTGAATAATTGAGGCCCCAGCACAGATCCCTGTGGGACACCACTAGTTACATCCTGCCAATCGGAGTACTTACCCATTATCCCCACTCTATATCACCTACCACTCAACCAACTTTCTAACCATGTCAATAATTTGCCCTCAACTCCATGGGCTTCTACCTTAGTTAACAGTCTCTTATGTGGGACTAAATCAAATGCTTTCTGGAAGTCCATATAAATAACATCTATGGACACTCCCCTGTCCACTACCTTAGTCATCTCTTCAAAAAATTCAATGAGATTTGTCAGGCATGACCTTCCCGTCATGAATCCATGCTGGCTGTCCCTGATTAACTGAAATTTTTCTAGATGTTCAGTCACCCTATCCTTGATTATAGACTCCAGCAACTTGCCCACCACAGATGTCAGGCTAACTGGTCTGTAATTTCCTTGGTTCCCCCTTTCACCCTTCTTAAAAAGTGGAGTGACATGTGCAACTTTCCAATCCAGAGGGACCAGTCCTGAATCCAGGGAACTCTGAAAGACTATAGTTAGGGCATCTACAATGTGCTCGCCTACTTCCTTTTACACCCTCGGATGGAAACCATCAGGTCCTGGGGATTCTAGTTTCAGCTTTTAGTGAGCCTACATTGCTCTTGACCATCCGTTTTCCCTTTATGTAACTATCACATTTCTTCTTGTTCATTTTGATGTCCCTTGCACGTTTCCTTTCATAATCTCTTTTAGTAGCTCTTATAAGCTGCTTTGTGACCCTTTGCTGGTCTTTGTATCGATCCCATTCAGCTGGATCTGTGCTGCGTTTTGCATTTTTGTAAGCCCTTTCTTTTAGTTTTGTGCTATCCCTAATCTCTTTAGTTGTCCATGGCTGTTTTTTCTGTGAAGTGGACCTTTTTCCTCTCGGGTATATACTCACTCTGTATTTCATTAACTGTTTCTTTAAATATTCTCCACTGTTCTTCAGTCGTTTTGACTCATTAACAGATCTCACCAGTTTATCGTGGACAGTCTCTGTCTCATCCCAGTAAAGTCAACCTTACCCAAGCCTAAAATTCTAGCAGATGATTCGTGCTTTTCACTTTCAAACCAGGACATAAGGACAGAGTTTGCAAGAATGACAAAAGACAGAATCAAAGGCATGCAACATTCATAACAACACGGATGAATTGATAGGAGCTATAGAAATAAATATGGATGACCTGATTGCCATTGCAGAGACGTGATTGCCAGGTGACCAAGGCAGAACCTAAATATTCAAGGATGTTTGACATTTTGGAAGGACAGAAAGAAAAGAAAAGCTGGTGGAGTAACGCTGTTAATTAAGGCTGACATTAGTACAGCAATGAGAGTTGACCTTAGTTCAGAAGATCAAGATGTAGAATCAGTTTGAGTAAAGATAAAAATAGCAAAGGTAAGAATTCACTTGCGGGAGTAGTTTATAGGCCACCCTAACAGGAGCTACTCTGTAGGACACAGTATAATTGAAGAAATAATGAGGCCTTGTAAGGAAGATACTGTCATGGGCAATCTTAATCTTCGTATCGATTGGGCAAATCAAAGATAGCTTAGAAGATGAGATCATTGAGTGTATGTGAAACAATTGCTTAGAGCAGTACATTCTATTGCCAACCATGGAGCAGGCTATTTTTGACCTGGTAATGTGCAATGAGACAGGATTAAAAAATAACCTGAGGTAACAGTGATCATAATAGAATAGAATTTCACATTAGGTTTGCGTGTGAGAAGATCTAAGACTAGTGCCTTAAAATTAAATAAAGGAAAATACCAGGGGATGAGGACAGAGTTGGCTAAAGTGAACTGGGAAAGTAGGTTAAAAGGTAGGAGAACAGAGAAGCAGTGGCAGACTTTTAAGCGGATATTCTCAGCAAAGATATATCCCATTGAGAAGTCAAGACTCCAGGAGAAGCATGCACCATCCATGACGAACTAAGAAAGTTAAGATTGGTATTAAATTTTTTATGTCCTTTAGGATTCGGCCAGCTCAGTCAGTAGTGGTGCTACCGAGCCACTCTTGGTGATGGACATTGAAGTCCCCCACCCAGAGTACATTTTGTGCTTTTTCCAATTAGTGTTCCACATGGAGGACGACTGAGAATGGTAATAGGTGGTAATCAGCAGGAGGTTTCCTTGCCCATGTTTGACCTGATGCCATGAAACTTCATGGGGTCCAGCGTCAAATGTTGAGGACTCCAGGGGAACTCCCCCCAGCCTGTATACCACTGTGCCGCCACCTCTGCTGGGTCTGTCCTGACAGTAGAACAGGACATGATGGTGTCCGACACATCGTCTGTAAGGTATGATTCCATGAATATGACTATGTCAGGCAATGCTCGACTAATCTGTGGGACAGCTCCCCCAATTTTCACAAAATGCCAAGATGTTAATAAGGAGGACTTTGCAGGGTTGATGTGGTTCTGACTATTCATTTCCCCGGGTTTTATTCCGTCACCCAGACCCTGGCGTTTCATGTCTCCGGTGAAATTGTTCCTGTTGGTTTGCTGGTCTTGATTGTTGAATAGGTTTGACACCTGCTGTCTGAGTAGCTCAGGCCCTGTAATGTGACACAAACACATTAACTCCGGGTGCAAGGGCATTCAAAATAGAGGGTATTTAAATACCCAGATAATTAAAGTCATCAACGCGAATCTATGTCGAAACATATTATGATTCTGGAATACTGCTTCTGTTTCTGGACAGTGCAATCTATTTGATGGTTTCGGTGGTATTCACAGTGGGCATTTTCTGCAATATTTGGTCATGCTGTTTTAATCAATATCAGTGACAATGATTTTAAATGATATGGGCACATCCATTTTTCATGATATGCATGGAGGCCATTTTAAGTCTTATTGATTCGTGATGGCTATTTTAAATGTGAGCCATTTGTGATGGAATTCTAAGTGGTATTTAGTGGGGATGTGTCCAATTTATGCAACATGTGCTACGACAGGGACACCGACCCTTATTATTGACAGTGCCACAACTCATATTAATGATTTGAATGTAGGCCATTTTAAGAGATATTATGGGGTGGCGTGACGACTTTAAATGATATGCATACCATCTGTTTTAAGGAATTTGCATGGCAGCCATTTTAAGGGATAGGCGTGGTGGAAATTTCATATATGGTGAAAAGTATATTGCGGTAATAAGTGCTGGATTGAAAGAGGTTAACTGAACCTGTTGTTTGTGACTATAATTAATGTCTGTCTGCATAGAGCCTAATAGTGTCACTGCAGAGTTTTCCTATTTGATTGATAAGGGACTCCTTTCCATGTGTTATCCCATAGGGGCAGTGGGAGCAACAACCTCAGCACTAACAGGGATCAGCGGCTCTGGAGAGAGGGACAGGATGAATTCATGGAGGATACTGCATTTGTTCTTGAAAGTTGAAGAGATTTACTATCCTTTACTTGCTGCTGCCGCTGTTCCTGGTAAGTCTCTGCATCCAGGTATAAATTCCATAAAACTATGTTTCATTGTATCACATTTTTCCCATTTTAAGTTTATAGATCCAGTTATTAGTATTATTTGCTCCGAGTGTGAGGTCCTTTAATTTCCCCTGATTTGATTATTAGATATTAACCCATTTATTGTTCTCAGACTCGCCAACTTTAAGGGCATTTAAGTGGTCATTGGATAGACATATGGGTGAAAATGGAATAGTGTAGGTCAGATGGTTTCACAGGTCGGCGCAACATCGAGGGCCGAAGTGCCTGTACTGCGCTGTAATGTTCTAATTCTAATAGTTCAATGAATGTCATATCCTCACTCTCACTATCTTTCTCACCTGATGTATTCTTTTTCAGTATAAAAGGTTATTTCAGTCTCCAAGAGAGATTAACATTCAGAAATCAGATTCAGTTGAATATAGATAATTTTACCGAGTTTCAGAAACCTGTTTGCGCAGATAGATCACAGATAGAATGTTAAATATTTTGTTCTAATGCCTCAGAATCCAGTTCTCGTTGTCCAGCTCAGTTTTCACCATTTCCAGCTTCACACCAATGTTTCTTTTTCTCGATAGTTTGATATCACAACAAGCATGATTCATCTTCCAAATGTAACTTGAATGATTTCATTATCTTTTCAGTGGACTCAGTTCTAATCACAGTTTTGAAATAATTGAACTTTGTGCTGCCTGTCACAGGTGAGGGAATCTCTCACTCAGGTCAACACTTCACTTTCTATCTGGTCTTTCCTTGACAATAAATGTTTCTTTTTGTCTTTATCATTTGCTGAAACCATCATATCTTTTTACTGAAAATGAAATAAATTGTCAGATCTGAAGTGACCTTTGTCTGATCTTTTATAAACTGCTGTTGCTCATATTTAATTTCATCCCGATTATAAATTCCCATTTAATACTTGATTTTATTGAATGGTATTCCCTGTGTCCAACAGATAACCCCATCACGGATGCAATCATTTTTTCCATACATCACTGGATACTGTAACACATTTGTAAATCTCAATCAGTACTCAGTCAAACTGGTAACTTTACTCCCAGCCTGATGTATAACTTCTCTCTTTATCTCCCTTCCTCACAGTCAACTTGGTGACCATTGTGATCCTGTCTCGAGGAAAGTGCGGTCTGTCCAAATGTGTCACTTGTTACCTGGTGGCCATGGCAGCAGCGGATCTACTGGTCGTTATCCTCGACCTGATATTGAGGCACATCCCGATTGTTTATGAGGAACAGTTTTATCCCCTGCTGTGGGGTATTCCCGTGTGTAATATCCACGCTGTCCTGCTTTATGCAGCTACAGACTGTTCAGTCTGGTTCACCATCACGTTCACCTTTGATCGATTCATAGCCATTTGTTGCCAGAAGCTGAAAAGTAAATATTGCACTGAGAATACGGCGGCTGTGGTTTTGGGAACAGTGACTGTGCTGAGCTGCTTAAAGAACATCATCTGGTATTTTATTTTTACTGGTCGGTACTGGTTGCTGAATGAACCCTGGTTTTGTCAGCCAAAAATTGGTGTTTATGACTCTCGGTTCTGGGGAATAATTGAGTTTCTCCACCATATTCTAACCCCAGGGTTCCCATTTGTTGTGATTCTGCTGCTCAATACTCTCACTGTCAGACACATTTTTGTAAGCAGCAGAGCACGCAGGAGACTCCGGGCTCACAGCAGTCTGGAGAGTCGCAAAGACCCAGAGATGGAGAGCCGAAGGAAATCCATCATTTTATTGTTATCTATCTCTGCCAATTTCATACTATTATGGGCAGTAATAATGGTGTATTCCATATGGCGGCGCATGGACCGATTAAATTATCGGTCTGTCAAGTTACCACATTTTGTGCAGGAATTGGGCTTCATGCTGCAGCTCCTGAGTTGCTGCACAAACACTGCGATTTATGCCGTGACCCAGACTCAGTTCAGAGAACAGTTGAAGAACATGCTGAAATATCCCTTTACTCCAATTTTTAAAAGGAGTGTTTCTTGACAATGCAGAGCATGCGCAGAGCAAACACAGACATCATCATGCGATAACATCAGAGGTAATGAAATCCGAGCATTGCTTCAATGGCTGCAAATCCCTGCCTCATTGCTCCACTCCCCTGGTTGCTAACTCCCTGCCTCTCTGCTTCTTCCCTAGCCTCTCCCTGTCGGCCTCATTGCTTCTCCCCTGGCCGTTCGCTCCCACCTCGCTGCCTCTCCCCTGGCCACTCGCTCTGGCCTCACTGCTTCTCCCCTGGCTGCTCCCTCTCGGACTTGCCACTTCTCCACTGGCCGCACCCTCCCAGCTTGCTCCCATCTCGCCGCTTCTCCCCTGGCTGTTTGCTCCTGTTTCGCCACTTCTTTCCTGGCTACTCATTTCTGTCTGGTCGCTTCTCCCCTGCTGCTCGCTCCCCGCCTCGCCCCTTCTCCCACCACCCGCCCCACCACCAGCCACTGCCTCTCGTCCTTGATGCATCTCCCTCCCCCACTGGCCGTTCGCTCTCCAGCTCGCCACTTTTCCCCTGGCCGCTCGCTCCCCGCCAGCTGCTCCCTCCTGGCCTCACCACTTCAGTTAGTCACTCGTCACTTCACTCAGCTTGACCAATCATTCCTCGCTGCGCTGCCAGAGAAATGGTGGGCAACAAATGACTGAGGAGTGCTGGGGCGACACAAGGAGCAGCAACCGAAGTGAGGCGGGGAGTGAGTGGCTGAGGGGAGGCAATGGCGAGCTAGGGAGCAAGCACTGAGCAATTGGGCATTCGAGGGAGCAGCAAAGAGAAGCATGCTGACAGGAGGGAGCAGGGTACTGTTGGGGTGGGCTGGAGGTGGTGGTCACAGCCACTGAGGGAATTTTTAGGTTGAATTGATTTTTGTCATAAATTGAGCAGTGCCATCTTTATTACTGGCAGTTGCCTGAACATGGTGGACAGAGACGTTTCAGTGGATGAGGCTGCATTTGTGCCTGTGCCAGTACTGCGCCACCTGGAGGTTGCATTGCCAGCAAACACAGCCTTTACACAGAGCAAAAAAACAGTGGTCAGGTATTGGTCCTTGGGGAACACGACTGTCTGCCATTCTCCAGTCTGAAAAACAACCATTTAATGTGACTCACTGTTTTCTGTCCTAAAGCCAATTTTTTAAATCCAATTGGGCTCTGACCCTCACTTTTGCGAACCAGCCTGCTATGTGGTACTTCATCAAATACTTTCTTAAAATCCATGCAGATAATGTCCACCGCATTCCCTTCAGCAGCCTTCACTGTTAGTTCATCAAAAAATGCAATTGGATTAGTCAAGCATGACCTGCCTTTAATAAATCTGTACTGGTTATCCTTAATTAACTCAAACCTCCCCAAATGCATCTCGATTTTTTCCCCCTGATTATTGTTTCTCAAACCTTTCTCACTACTGACGTTAAATTAATTAATTACCAACAATCTGGCATTGACATCTAGACTCAGGAATGGTGCCATGAAACTATCATCGATTGCTGCACAAAAAACACATGGTTCACTAATGTCCTTTAGGGAAGGAAATCTGCCATTCATATCTGATCTGGATACATGTGACTCCAGACCCACAGCAATGTGGTTGACTCTTAAATGCCCTCTGAAGTGGCCTAGCAAGCCTCTCAGTTGCCATTGTTATGGATGGGCAACAATGATGCCATTGCCAGCAGTGCCACATCCCATGACCGAATAAAAAAAATCTGGCCTGTAGTTAGTAAGACGGCCCTTACATTAGAAGAACATAAGAAATAGGAGCAGGAGTAGGCCATTCGGCCCCTCAAGCCTGCCCTGCCATTCAGTAAGATCATGGCTCATCTGCCCCAGACCTCAACCCCTCTTTCTGGTCAGCTCCTCATAGCCCTCAACTTACCAATATTTCAAAAATCTATCTACCTCCTCTTTAAATACTTTCAGTGATCTAGCCTCCTCAACTCTCTGGGGTAGAGAATTCCAGACATTTACTACCCTCTGAGAGAAGAAATTCCTTCGCATCTCAGTTTTAAATGAATGTCCCCTTGTTCTGTAACTATGTCCCCTAGTTTGAGATTCCCCCACTAGAACATAGAACATAGAACATAGAACATACAGCACAGAACAGGCCCTTCGGCCCACAATGTTGTGCCGATCCTTTGTCCTCTGTCAAGGACAATTTAATCTATACCCCATCATTCTCCTTTATCCATATACCTATCCAAAAGCCTTTTGAAAGTCCCTAAAGTTTCTGACTCAACAACTTCCCCGGGCAAGGCATTCCATGCCTCGACCACTCTCTGGGTAAAGAACCTTCCCCTGACATCCCCCTTATATCTCCCACCCTTCACCTTAAATTTATGACCCCTTGTAACGCTTTGCTCCACCCGGGGAAAAAGTTTCTGACTGTCTACCCTATCTATTCCCCTGATCATCTTATAAACCTCTATCATGTCACCCCTCATCCTTCTCCTTTCTAATGAGAAGAGGCCTAGAATGTTCAGCCTTTCCTCGTAAGACTTATTCTCCATTCCAGGCAACATCCTGGTAAATCTCCTCTGCACCCTCTCCAAGGCTTCCACATCCTTCCTAAAATGAGGCGACCAGAACTGCACACAGTACTCCAAATGAGGCCTTACCAAGGTCCTGTACAGCTGCATCATCACCTCACGGCTCTTAAATTCAATCCCTCTGCTAATGAACGCTAACACCCCATATGCCTTCTTCACAGCCCTATCCACTTGAGTTGCAACTTTCAATGATCTATGCACATAGACCCCAAGGTCTCTCTGCTCCTCCACATGCCCAAGAACCCTACCGTTAACCCAGTATTTTGCATTCATGTTTGTCCTTCCAAAATGGACGACCTCACACTTTTCAGGGTTAAACTCCATCTGCCACTTTTCAGCCCAGCACTGCAACCTATCCAAGTCCCCCTGCAGACGACAATAGCCCTCCTCGGTATCCACAACTCCACCAACCTTTGTATCATCTGCAAATTTACTGACCCACCCTTCGACTTCCTCATCCAAGTCGTTAATAAAAATCACAAACAGGAGAGGACCCAGAACTGATCCCTGCGGCACGCCACTGGTAACTGGGCTCCAGGCTGAGTATTTACCATCTAAGACCACTCTCTGCCTTCTATCAGTTAGCCAATTCTTAATCCAACTGGCCACATTCCCCACTATCCCATGCCTCCTGACTTTCTCCATAAGTCTACCATGGGGGACCTTATCAAATGCCTTACTAAAATCCATGTACACCACATCCACTGGTTTACCCTCATCCACTTGCTTGGTCACCTGCTCAAAGAATTCAATCAGGCTTGTGAGGCAAGACCTACCCCTCACAAAACCGTGCTGACTGTCCCGAATCAAGCAGTGTCTTTCCAGATGCTCAGAAATCCTATCCCTCAGCACCTTTTCCATCAACTTGCCTACCACCGAAGTAAGACTAACTGGCCTGTAATTCCCAGGGTTGTTCCTATTCCCTTTCTTGAACAGGGGCACAACATTTGCCACCCTCCAATCACCTGGTACCACCCCCGTCAGCAGAGAAGATGAAAAGATCATTGCCAGCGGCTCTGCAATTTCATCCCTTGCTTCCCATAACATCCTTGGATATACCCCGTCAGGCCCGGGAGACTTGTCTATCTTCAAGTTATTCAAAAACCCCAACACATCTTCCCTCCTAACGAGCACTTCCTCGAGCTTACCAGTCTGTTTCACACCGTCCTCTTCAGTAATACACCCCTTCTCATTCGTAAATACCGAAGAGAAGTACTCATTCAAAACCTCACTTATCTCTTCCGGCTCAACACACAGTCTCCCGCTATTGTCCTTGACCGGACCTATGGTCCCCCTGGTCATCCTCATATTTCTGACATACGCGTAAAAGGCCTTGGGGTTTTCTTTTATCCTACCCGCCAAGCATTTTTCATGCCCTCTCTTAGCTCTCCTAATCCCTTTCTTCAGATCCTTCCTGGCCATCTTGTATCCCTCCAGAGCTATGCCTGTGCCCTTTTTCCTCAACTTTATATACGCATCCTTCTTCTTCCTAACAAGACTCTCAACCTCTCTTGTCAACCACGGTTCCCTCACATGACCATCCCTTCCCTGTCTGACAGGGACATGCTTATCAATGGCCCCTACTATCTGCTCCTTGAAAAAGTTCCACATTTCGACCGTGCCCTTCCCTGCCAGCATATGCTCCCAACTTATGCTCCTCAGTTCCTGCCTGACAGCATCATATCTACCCTTCCCCCAATTGTAAACCTTGCCCTGTTGCACATACCTATCCCTCTCCATTACCACAGTGAATGCTACAGAATTGTGATCACTATCTCCAAAGTGCTCGCCCACCAACAGCTCTATCACTTGCCCTGGTTCATTACCTAGTACCAAATCCAATATTGCCTCCCCTCTGGTCGGGCAGTCTACATACTGAGTCAGAAAAGCTTCCTGGACATACTGCACAAACACTACCCCATCCAAACTATTCGATCTAAAGAGTTGCCAATCAATATTTGGGAAGTTGAAATCCCCCATAATTACTACCCTGTGACTTCTGCTCCTTTCCAAAATCTGTTTCCCAATCTGCTCTTCCACCTCCCTGCTGCTATTGGGGGGCCTATAGAAAACTCCCATCAAGGTGACTGCTCCTTTCCTGTTCCTGACCTCAACCCACAGTGCCTCAGTCGGCAGATCCTCCTCGAAAATTCTTTCAGCAGTTGTTACACTATTTCTAACTAACAATGCCACCCCCCCACCTCTTTTACCACCATTCCTAATCTTATGAAAACATCTATAACCAGGTACCTCCAAAAACCATTCCTCCCCCTCACCTATCCACGTTTCAGTGATGGCCACAACATCGTAGTCCCAAGTGCCCATCCACGCCTTCAATTCACTCACCTTATTCCTGATGCTTCTTGCGTTGAAGTATACGCACTTTAACCCTTCTCCATGCCCATCTGTCCTCTGTGACAGTGCTACCTTCCCCAATACCTCACTACACTCTTTGTCTTTCTGAGTGGACCCACTGGTCCCTGGATTACAAGTCCGGTTCCCATCCCCCTCCCAAACTAGTTTAAACCCTCCCGAACAGTACTAGCAAACCTCCCTCCCAGGATATTGGTGCCCCTCTGGTTCAGATGCAGCCCGTCCTGTTTGAACAGGTCCCATCTTCCCCAGAATGCAGTCCAATTATCCAAGAACTGGAAGCCCTCCCTCCTACACCATTCCTGCAGCCACGTGTTCAGCTGTGCTCTCTCCCTATTCCTAGCCTCACTATCACGTGGCGCCGGCAACAAACCAGAGATAACAACTCTGTCCGTCCGAGCTTTCAGCTTCCAGCCTAACTCCCTAAACTCACTTCTAACATCTGTGCCACCCTTCCTTCCTACGTCGTTGGTGCCAATGTGCACCACGACCTCTGGCTGCTCCCCCTCCCCTTTAAGGATCCTGAAGACGCGATCACAAACATCACGGACCCTGGCACCAGGGAGGCAACAAACCATCCGTGCGTCTCGCCTGCGCCCACAGAACCGCCTGTCCGTACTCCTCACCATCGAGTCCCCGATGACTAGTGCTCTCCCATTCTCCCTCCTTCCCTTCTGAGCCACAGTGCAGGACCCCGTGCCAGAGGCCCGGTCACTGCAGCCTGCCCCCGATAGTGGAAATATCTTCTCAGTATCTACCTTGTCAAGTCCCCACACAATCTTGTACATTCCAATCAGATCACTGCTCATACTTCTAAACTCTAATGAATAAAGGCCTAACCTGTTTATCCGTTCTTGCGAACTCAACCCCTTCCTCCCAGGAATCAGCCTCGTGAATCTCTTTTGAACTGCCTCCAATGCCAGTATATCCTTTCTTAAAGACGGGAACGAAAACTGCACACAGTACTCCAGGTGCAGCCTCACCAACACCCTGTACAATTGTAACAAGACTTCCCGATTTCTAAACTCCAACTCCCTCGCAATAAAGGCCAAAATTCCATTTGCCACCTTAATTACTTTCTGCACCTGCATGCTAACGTTTTGTGTTTTATGCGCAAGAACTCCCAGATCCCGCTGAGATGCACTTTTTTTGGAGTCTCTCTCCATTTAAATAATAGTCTGCCTTTTGATTCTTCCTACCAAAGTGCATGACCTCATACTTTCCTACATTAAACTCCATCTGCCAAGTATTTTTACCACTCACTCAACCTATCTATATCCTCTTGCAGATTCCTAATGACCTCATCGCAACATGCCCTCCCACCTATTTTTGTATTGTCAGTAAATTTGGATATATGACCCTTTGCTCCCTCCTCCAAGTCTTTAATAAAGATAGTAAATAATTGAAGCCCTATGTCTGATCCTTGTGACACTCCACTGGTTATGTCTTTCCAAACTGAAAAAAGACCCATTAATCCCAACTCTCTGTCTTCTGTGAGTTAATGAATCCTCAGTCCATGCTAATATATTACCCCCAATAATGTGAGCTCCTGTCCTGTGCAATAATCTTATGCCTTCTGGAAATCCAAATACACTACATCTATTGGTTCCCCTTTATCAACTATGCTTGTTTTCTCCTCAAAGGACTCTAGCAAATTTGTCAAACATGATTTCCCTTTCACAAAACCATGTTGACTCTGTTTGATTGCGTTAAGCTTTTCTTAAAGTCCTTTTTTCCTTCCTTAATAATGGACTCGAGCATTTTCCCAACGACCGATGTGAGGCTGATTGGCCTATAGTTTCCTACTTTTTTATTTCCCTCTCTTCTTGAACAGGAGCATCATATTAGCGGTTTTCCAATCCGCTGAGACCCGCCCAGAATGCAGTGAGTTCTGGAACATTTCGACCAATGCCTTCACTATCTCTGCAGTCACTTCCTTTAAAACCCTTGGATGCAGGCCATCAGGTCCTGGCAACTTGTCTGCCTTTAGCCCCATTAGTTTGTCATACTTTGCCCCTCATGAGAGAGACTGTTACAAGATCTTTCCTCCCATTAGCTCCTTTCTTATCTGATATCTGTGGGATGTTTACAGTGTCCTCCACTGTGAAGACCTTTCTTGAATAAGGATGTCACATTTGCCAACCTCCAATCCTCTGGCACCTCTTCCATATGTAGGGAAGATTGGAGGCTTCTCCACTCTGGACCATTTCTCATTCGGAGTGTATGTTCCAACAGTACCAAAACAGAAATTGCAGATGACAGTTCAGAGATCTTTGGAGCATGTCTAAAAATGCACCAACTTGCCCAGAACAACTTGTGCATGCACACCTTGATGTCAGCATGCACCGTGATGTCACCATGAGAACAGTGTCCTGCTAGGAGTCACAAATCAGGTAAGCGAGTGACTGGGCAAATGAAGGAGGGTGGGAGTGGGGTGGAAGCAGAGGGAGAAGTAGCAATAGCAGACAAGGAGGCAGACAAGCGAGTGAGTGTGGTGATGACTCTGTAGGTGTAGACAGTGGTATGGGTCACTGTTCCTCTGCCTTACTGATACTGCAGGTCGAGACAGTGGTATGGGTCACCGTTCCCCTGCCTTACTGATACTGCATGTCTAGACAGTGGTATGGGTCACTGTTCCTCTACCTTGCTGATACTGCAGGTCTAGACAGTGGTATGGGTCACTGTTCCCCTGCCTTGCTGAGACTGCAGGTGTAGACAGTGTTATGGGTCACTGTTCCTCTACCTTGCTGATACTGCAGGTCTAGACAGTGGTATGGGTCACTGTTCCTCTGCCTTGATGAGACTGCAGGTGTAGACAGTGTTATGGGTCACTGTTCCTCTACCTTGCTGATACTGCAGGTCTAGACAGTGGTATGGGTCACTGTTCCCCTGCCTTACTGATACTGCAGGTCTAGACAGTGGTATGGGTCACCGTTCCCCTGTCTTACTGATACTGCATGTCTAGACAGTGGTATGGGTCACTGTTCCTCTACCTTGCTGATACTGCAGGTGTAGACAGTGTTATGGGTCACTGTTCCTCTACCTTGCTGATACTGCAGGTCTAGACAGTGGTATGGGTCACTGTTCCTCTGCCTTGATGAGACTGCAGGTGTAGACAGTGGTATGGGTCACTGTTCCCCTGCCTTACTGATACTGCATGTCTAGACAGTGGTATGGGTCACTGTTCCTCTACCTTGCTGATACTGCAGGTCTAGACAGTGGTATGGGTCACTGTTCCTCTGCCTTGATGAGACTGCAGGTGTAGGCAGTGTTATGGGTCACTGTTCCTCTACCTTGCTGATACTGCAGGTCTAGACAGTGGGATGGGTCACTGTTCCCCTGCTTTGTTGATACTGCAGGTGTAGACAGTGGTATGGGTCACTGTTCCTCTACCTTGCTGATACTGCAGGTCTAGACAGTGGTATGGGTCACTGTTCCCCTGCTTTGTTGATACTGCAGGTGTAGACAGTGGTATGGGTCACTGTTCCCCTGCCTTGCTGATACTGCAGGTGTAGACAGTGGTATGGGTCACTGTTCCCCTGCCTTGCTGATACTGCAGGTGTAGACAGTGGTATGGGTCACTGTTCCCCTGCCTTGCTGATACTGCAGGTGTAGACAGTGGTATGGGTCACTGTTCCCCTGCCTTGCTGATACTGCAGGTGTAGACAGTGGTATGGGTCACTGTTCCTCTACCTTGCTGATACTGCAGGTGTAGACAGTGGTATGGGTCACTGTTCCCCTGCCTTGCTGATACTGCAGGTGTAGACAGTGGTATGGGTCACTGTTCCCCTGCCTTGCTGATACTGCAGGTGTAGACAGTGGTATGGGTCACTGTTCCCCTGCCTTGCTGATACTGCAGGTGTAGACAGTGGTATGGGTCACTGTTCCCCTGCCTTGCTGATACTGCAGGTGTAGACAGTGGTATGGGTCACTGTTCCTCTGCCTTACTGATACTGCAGGTGTAGACAGTGGTATGGGTCACTGTTCCCCTGCCTTGCTGATACTGCAGGTGTAGACAGTGGTATGGGTCACTGTTCCTCTACCTTGCTGATACTGCAGGTGTAGACAGTGGGATGGGTCACTGTTCCCCTGCTTTGTTGATACTGCAGGTGTAGACAGTGGTATGGGTCACTGTTCCCCTGCTTTGTTGATACTGCAGGTGTAGACAGTGGTATGGGTCACTGTTCCTCTGCCTTACTGATACTGCAGGTGTAGACAGTGGTATGGGTCACTGTTCCCCTGCCTTGCTGATACTGCAGGTGTAGACAGTGGGATGGGTCACTGTTCCTCTGCCTTGCTGATCCTGCAGGTGTAGACAGTGGTATGGGTCACTGTTCCCCTGCCTTGCTGATACTGCAGGTGTAGACAGTGGGATGGGTCACTGTTCCTCTACCTTGCTGATACTGCAGGTGTAGGCAGTGGGATGGGTCACTGTTCCTCTACCTTGCTGATACTGCAGGTGTAGACAGTGGTATGGGTCACTGTTCCTCTGCCTTACTGATACTGCAGGTGTAGACAGTGGTATGGGTCACTGTTCCCCTGCCTTGCTGATACTGCAGGTGTAGACAGTGGGATGGGTCACTGTTCCTCTACCTTGCTGATACTGCAGGTGTAGACAGTGGGATGGGTCACTGTTCCTCTACCTTGCTGATACTGCAGGTGTAGACAGTGGTATGGGTCACTGTTCCTCTGCCTTACTGATACTGCAGGTGTAGACAGTGGGATGGGTCACTGTTCCCCTACCTTGTTGATCCTGCAGGTGTAGACAGTGGTATGGGTCACTGTTCCCCTACCTGTTGATACTGCAGGTGTAGACAGTGTTATGGGTCACTGTTCCCCTGCTTTGTTGATACTGCAGGTGTAGACAGTGGGATGGGTCACTGTTCCTCTGCCTTGCTGATCCTGCAGGTGTAGACAGTGGTATGGGTCACTGTTCCCCTACCTTGTTGATCCTGCAGGTGTAGACAGTGGTATGGGTCACTGTTCTCCTACCTTGTTGATACTGCAGGTGTAGACAGTGGGATGGGTCACTGTTCCTCTGCCTTGCTGATCCTGCAGGTGTAGACAGTGGTATGGGTCACTGTTCCCCTACCTTGTTGATCCTGCAGGTGTAGACAGTGGTATGGGTCACTGTTCCCCTACCTTGTTGATCCTGCAGGTGTAGACACTGGGATGGGTCACTGTTCCTCTGCCTTGCTGATCCTGCAGGTGTAGACAGTGGGATGGGTCACTGTTCCCCTACCTTGTTGATCCTGCAGGTGTAGACAGTGGTATGGGTCACTGTTCCCCTACCTGTTGATACTGCAGGTGTAGACAGTGGTATGGGTCACTGTTCCTCTGCCTTGCTGATACTGCAGGTGTAGACAGTGGTATGGGTCACTGTTCCTCTACCTTGCTGATACTGCAGGTCTAGACAGTGGTATGGGTCACTGTTCCCCTGCTTTGTTGATACTGCAGGTGTAGACAGTGGTATGGGTCACTGTGCCCCTGGTTTGTTGATACTGCAGGTGTAGACAGTGGTATGGGTCACTGTTCCTCTGCCTTACTGATACTTCAGGTGTAGACAGTGGTATGGGTCACTGTTCCCCTGCCTTGCTGATACTGCAGGTGTAGACAGTGGTATGGGTCTCTGTTCCCCTACCTGTTAATACTGCAGGTGTAGACAGTGGTATGGGTCACTGTTCCTCTGCCTTACTGATACTGCAGGTGTAGACAGTGGTATGGGTCACTGTTCCCCTGCCTTGCTGATACTGCAGGTGTAGACAGTGGGATGGGTCACTGTTCCTCTACCTTACTGATACTGCAGGTGTAGACAGTGGTATGGGTCACTGTTCCTCTACCTTGCTGATACTGCAGGTGTAGACAGTGTTATGGGTCACTGTTCCTCTGCCTTACTGATACTGCAGGTGTAGACAGTGGGATGGGTCACTGTTCCCCTACCTTGTTGATCCTGCAGGTGTAGACAGTGGTATGGGTCACTGTTCCCCTACCTGTTGATACTGCAGGTGTAGACAGTGTTATGGGTCACTGTTCCCCTGCTTTGTTGATACTGCAGGTCTAGACAGTGGTATTGGTCACTGTTCCCCTGCTTTGTTGATACTGCAGGTGTAGACAGTGGGATGGGTCACTGTTCCTCTGCCTTGCTGATCCTGCAGGTGTAGACAGTGGTCTGGGTCACTGTTCCCCTACCTTGTTGATCCTGCAGGTGTAGACAGTGGTATGGGTCACTGTTCCTCTGCCTTGCTGATCCTGCAGGTGTAGACAGTGGTATGGGTCACTGTTCCTCTGCCTTGCTGATCCTGCAGGTGTAGACAGTGGTATGGGTCACTGTTCCCCTACCTTGTTGATCCTGCAGGTGTAGACAGTGGTATGGGTCACTGTTCCCCTACCTGTTGATACTGCAGGTGTAGACAGTGGGATGGGTCACTGTTCCTCTGCCTTGCTGATACTGCAGGTGTAGACAGTGGGATGGGTCACTGTTCCCCTACCTTGTTGATCCTGCAGGTGTAGACAGTGGTATGGGTCACTGTTCCCCTACCTGTTGATACTGCAGGTGTAGACAGTGGTATGGGTCACTGTTCCTCTGCCTTGCTGATACTGCAGGTGTAGACAGTGGGATGGGTCACTGTTCCCCTACCTTGTTGATCCTGCAGGTGTAGACAGTGGGATGGGTCACTGTTCCTCTGCCTTGCTGATCCTGCAGGTGTAGACAGTGGGATGGGTCACTGTTCCCCTACCTTGTTGATCCTGCAGGTGTAGACAGTGGTATGGGTCACTGTTCCCCTACCTGTTGATACTGCAGGTGTAGACAGTGGTATGGGTCACTGTTCCTCTGCCTTGCTGATACTGCAGGTGTAGACAGTGGTATGGGTCACTGTTCCCCTACCTGTTGATCCTGCAGGTGTAGACAGTGGGATGGGTCACTGTTCCTCTGCCTTGCTGATACTGCAGGTGTAGACAGTGGTATGGGTCACCATTATGTACAAACATACGAATCAGGAGCATGATAGGCCACTCGGTCTCTCGAGCCTGGTTTGCCTTTGAACAAGATCGTAGCTGATCTGATTGTAACCTCAACTCCATATTCCTGCCTACCCCCAATAACCTTTCACTACCTTGCTTATTTAGAATCTATCGACCTCTGCCTTAACAATATTCAAGGACTCTGCTTCCACCGCCTTTTGAGGAAGAGAATTCGAAAGACTTCGAACGTGTCTTTGCCATCAACCATGACCCATTCGTTCTGCACGTGTCACGTTTTGCTGCTTTATCTGATGAATTTCTGTCTCTCCTTATTAATTCATTGATTGTTTGCACATGGGACTCTCGAGTTTCCAGAATATTTATTAAATGATTCATCATGATTCGATCCTCAATCAATTACTTATTTTCTACCTTATTCATTTTTGTCAATACCTTCTTTAATCTTTCCTCACTTCTTTAACTGAATAATCTAATAATGCTATATTTCAGCTATAAAATACTGAAATTCCGGTATTAAAGGCTTTGTCCACAACATTTACAAGACCTCTTCATACTCTATTAGTTCCAGTCACTATGGTGACATTTAACCCACTCGTTACTATGTTTATCCCATTGATACACACTATCTTTGTCTTTTACTTTATCTTCCTCTTCCACTATGCCTATTTTATCCACTAGCTGGTTAGTTTCCCAATGGAACCGACTTAGTAGGCCCAGGGTTGTCAAATTGACAGTGACAGGCACACCTTCATACCCTACGTTATTATATAACACCTTTTGTGTGGGGATAACAATAACCCTTCTTGGGGACAAGGTTGATGTTCAGGACATTGGATGTATTCATTACTAACAGTGTTCTGTTCCTCTCCTGCTGATTGTTTCATTTCTGCTACTAACTTTACTACCTGTGCCACCCATGAAGAGAGGTTACAGACAGGTAAAGCCCATGCACAAATCCTCATGCGTGGATCACCATAGAAGGGGTAAGGGGGGGGGGGGGGGTGGAGGTGCTCCTCCTGTTTCATGACTATAGATGGCTATTCTGGCTGAGATGGGGCTATCACTTACCACAGGCCACTCAAAGGCAGGGGCCTTAAACTGCTCACACTCCATCTGCCCCTTCATATCATCTTGTCAAATGTAGGTGTTCCATTGAATATTGTCCATTTATCAGGTAACAGAGGAAACAGCATCCATTGTTTTAAACCATCACTAAGCAAACACATGTCATTACCAGAATGTAATTGGGACCAACAACGATGCCAACATAGTTTGCAACGATTAGGGGAGGACATTGCAATTTGAGTTGGAGTGGTGTTAGGATCCCATGGGTTTCCTACTGATTCCCATTCACCTTTCCCATGTTATTGTCTGAAGAAAAATACCTCATTACTTGGTATTTTGGCATAATTCTTATCAGTTTCCCATTTAAACTCACACTCAATTTTTACTCCATGTCCTTCTTTAACATCCCATGTATAAATAGAACCTCTCAGTGTGCAGTAAATGGTGCAAGATTCGAGGGGTCTTTTACCACTTCCTGAGTACATACAACTTCGGGACCTCTCATTTGTCCTGTAAAATTACATAGTTCCTCTGCCCCTTGATCACTGGCGTGTCTTTAGGGACATAGATATCAATGTCATCTTTGTTCTTCCTGTAGTGTTTGATTGATCAGGGTTTGATTGTATCAGTCTGTCCACGATCTGTGTTCACTGTCTTTGATTGCCTCCGGATGGCGCTGCAGAGCAAAAATGAAACGAAGACAGACACACAGCTGGAAGCTTCTGCAGAGCACATTGCACTGATTGTCCTGTAATCCTGCAAGGATCTTTGTAGTTAATGTCTTGTAATAAACCAGTTGGTTCTTTAACACTCCTGTGATATCTGCATTGCTCTGAGTTAAATCAGATATTACAAAGTAAACCCAATAACCCAGCATAAACATAACAGTTCCAGTCAACGTTTTTCCTGCTTGCTCCTGACCAGGATGCAGAGTGACCTCTCTGCAATTGTCCCAGACTGTCAGTTGCAATTACAAGTAAGAGGTAGAACACTGGCAGGCACTTCATCTTGTTTCCCTTTGTAACAAAAGAAAACAAAGTTTAGCATTCTTTCTTTACAGTTTTTAACTGATTCATGTGGAACCATTTCAACATTGGTTCCTGCTCAGGCCCAAATGGAATCATTAATCAATAAACAGCCAGATTCAGTTTTTCTGCGATTAGAGTCATAGAGTCGTACAGCATAGAAATAGGCCCTTCGGCCCAATGCCTCCATGCCGACCATAATGCCTATCTATACTAATCCCATCTGCCTGCATTAATTCCATATCCCTCTATGCCTTGCTCATTCAAGTACCTGTCCAAATGCCTCTTAAATGTCGCTACTGTTCCTGCCTCCACCACCTCCTCTGGAAGCTCATTCCAGATACCCACTATTTTTTGTGTGAAAAATTTACCCCTTTGATCCACTTTAAACCTCCTCCCTCTCACCTTAAATCTATGCCCTCTAGTTTTAGTTACCCCTACCATGGGAAACAGACTCTGGCTATCTACCCTATCTATGCCTCTCATAATTTTATACACCTCTATCATGTCCCCTCTCAGCCTCCTTCACTCCAGGGAAAACAGACCCAGCCTACCCAATCTCTCTTTATAACTCAAGCCCTCCAAACCAGGCAACTTCCTTGTGAATCTTTTCTACACCCTCTCTAGCTTAATCACATCTTTCCTGTAGTGTGGCGACCAGAACTGCACACAGTACTCCAAATGCAGCCTAACCAACGGTATGTACAACTGTAACATGATGTCCCAACTCTTGTACCCAATGCCTCGGCCGATGAAGGCAAATATGCCATATGCCTTCTTCACCACCCTGTTGACCTGTGTTGCTACTTTCAGGGTACTATGTACTTGCACCCCAAGGTCTGTCTGCTCAACAACACTCCCCAGGGCCCTGCCATTCACTGTATATGTCCTGCCCTTGTTTAACTTCCCAAAATGCATCACTTCACACTTGTCTGCGTTAAATTCCATTTGCATTCCGTTGCCCACTTTCCCAGTTGATCTACATCCTGTTGTAACCTTAGACAACCTTCTTCACTCTCCACTATACCACCAATTTTGGTGTCATCTGCAAACTTTCTAATCATGCCCCCTATATTCACATCCAAGTGACCAATATATATGACAAATAAAAGAGGGCCCAGCACCGATCCCTGTGGCACACCACTGATCACCGGCCTCCAATCTGAAAAACAACCCTCCACTACCACCCTCTGCCTCCTATCACCAAGCCAATTTTGTATCCAATTTGCTAGCTCACCCTGGATCCCATGTGTTCGAACCTTCTGGACCAGCCTACAATGCCAAGCTGTCTATCCCTAATCAGACGCAGATGCATATAAATCCTGTCTCTCAGAATCCCTTCCAATAACTTCCCCACCACTGATGTAAGGCTCACCGGCCTGGAGTTCCCTGGCTTATCCCTGCTGCCCTTCTTAAAATAAGGCACAACATTAGCTATCCTCCAGTCTACCTCACCCATGCTAACGACAATACAAAAATCTCTGCCAGGGCCCCAGCAATCTCCTCCCTTGCTTCCCACAGCATCCTAAGATACACCTGGTCAGGCCCTGGGGATTTATCCACCTTAATGCACTTCAAAACCTCCAACACCTCCTCCTTTGTAATGTTGATATGCTCCAGGATATCGGTGTTCCCTCCCTTGAACTCACTAGTTTCCATGACCTTCTCCACGGTAAATACGGACGAGAAATATTCATTGGAGTGTTTCAGGCACTGTCAGATCCTGGATCAGGTTAAGGAACATCATAGTAGAAACTCTCCTGTAACTCATTGGAGGGTAATTTTGCCTTCAATAGAATTAAAGTCAGGACAGATGTAAAATAGGCTGCTGATTCACTTAAACCCATTTTACACTGTCACACAGAATCAAAATTATGCCCTCTGTTTTTTGTGGAATAGCTTCTTACCCCGCCTTAGAGTCTTGCTACACTGGTATGGCTGTATCAGGCAATTTTGCTTGCAAGAAGATCACAGGTTTGGGGATGTGCCCTAAATTCCATGGAACAGTGTCTGGGGCTGCAGTGCAGTTTTTCACTGCATTGCTCTTAGTGGGCTGGATTTTGTGCTGGAGGTGGGCTCCCAGCGCCGGGCCAAAAGGGTGGGGTGATCCCGTCTCTGCCTTTCACCACCCCTATCCCAGAGTGGTCCTCCGGTCTTTTTGTGTCAAGGTTTTAGGAGGCGGGATCCCTGTCCCTTTAAGCAGTGGCCAGTGCCAGTGCTGCAGAGGCCTCGGACCCAGACCCAGCAGTGATACCCCAGACCAGATGTAGGTGAGGCGGAGTTGCCGGGGCCAGTCCGGAAGGCCGCGACGAGGGGGGATGGTCATTCAGTCCAGGGGGAGGGGTGTCCCGGGGGGTAAAGTTGTTCCCAGTGGAGGTCCTCCATGGGCCACAAATTGCCCACCAAGGAGGGAGCCCCCTCAAGCCTGCAGGAAAGGCACCTCATTTTACAAGGCATCCTCCTGCATGGCAGAGCACCCCCCCCCAACTGCTGGTAAGATCCCAGCAGCAGTGGGAAGAGGCCCTTAATTGGCCCTTAATAGGCTACTTAAGGGCCTCAATATGACTCTGGGCCAGAAGGCCATTGTAATGAGAAGCTTTTTGTGTTGTCTGATGCGACTTAAATGAGATGTGTGGAGGTCAGTTGATTGAAGATCTCAAACAGATTTATTAACAGCTAACAAGTATATACGGTACAGAGCTATCTATTTACAGGTCTTGCCTCTTGGTGTTACAATTACAGAGAGAGTCTGGCTCTGAGTCACATGACTACATCTTGGTACTTGGCTTATTAGCATACTAAGATCTTAAAGGGACATCGTTCTTAATGACAACCACACAACATCCTCCTTCTATCCAAAGATAAGTCTCGTATGCTAAAAGTACAAACACATCAAAATTATTCACACATGGATAGAGATTATGAACTTTACAAATATAGAGGCTCAAAAGTCCATACGTTGTCTTGGTGGTTTAACAACTCTTGCTCGGGGAGTTTGTGTCTCATCTGTTGCTGTTCTTTCTGAAGTTTCTCCCTCCCTGTATTCAGTTTCTGTTTCTGTGCCTTCAGTCTGCCAATATATTCTGTTGCTTTTCTCAAGATGACCACTTTTGGGGTCTTGTCATTCTTGGAGAGTTCTGGCATTCCAATACACAATGCTTCAACTCATGCCTCCTCTGCCTCTTCAGGACATTGCGTGTCCTTTGCCTCTCCTAATCCTCTGCGCCTGAAGGCTTGGGGCTCCAGGTTGAGGACTTGTTGGGGGAAGAGTACTTGGTCTTTTGGAGATACCTGTCCATTCTGGCTTGTTGTGGTGCTGGCAGTTCTCTAGAGAGCAGAAGTGAAGCTGGGTTTCCAGACTGCACCATTTGATGCTGGCCAGAGCCTGTGAATGGGTTCCGATCCTTGGAAATTTCCCCTTGGCAATGCTCTTGTGGATAGTTATGATGTTGAGGTCCTTACACACTGGTAGTCCTACCACTACTGGTCCGCTTGTGTTTACTAGATGGAATGTTTGTGGTTTCCATGCCGACTTGCCATAGCTGCATTGCATTTAAGACGTCGCACATTTCCTGTGGCTCCACACATAGATTGCCACACTGATCCTTAATGGGACCTACTCTCTCCCGAGCTACCCTTTTACTCTTACTATACTTATAGAATCTATTAGGATTCTCCTTTAACTGATCTGCCAGGGAAATCTCATGGCCCCTTTTCGCCCTCCTAATTTCCTTCTTAAGTGTACTCCTACATCCCCTATATTCCTCGAGGTTTACCAGGATGTTGCCTGGTCTGGAGGATATTAGCTATGAGGAGAGGTTGGAAAAACTCGGATTGTTTTCACTGGAACGAGGAATGTGGACGGGCGACATGATAGAGGTTTACAAAGTTATGAGTGGCATGGACAGAGTGGATAGTCAGAAACGTTTTCCCAGGGTGGAAGAGTCAGTTGCCAGGGGACATAGGTTTAAGGTGTGACGGGCAAAGTTTAGAGGGGATGTGCGAGGCAAGTTTTTTTTACACAGAGGGTGGTGAGTGCCTGGAACTTGCTGCCAGGGGAGGTGGTGGAAGCAGATACGATAGCAACGTTTAAGAGACATCTTGACAAATATATGAATAGGAAGGGAATAGAGGGATATGGGCCCCGGAAGTGCAGAAGGCGTTAGTTCAGGCAGGGATCAAGATCGGCGCAGGCATGGAGGGCCGAATGGCCTGTTCCTGTGCTGTCCTGTTCTTTGTTCTTTGATCCCAGCTGTCTATACCTGACATATGCCTCCTTCTTTGTCCCGACCAGACCCTCAATATCCCTTGTCAACCAAGCTTCCCTAAACTTGTCAGCCTTGCCCTTCCATCTGACAGGAACGTGCCAGCCCTGAACTCTTCCTATCTCACTTTTAAAAGCCTCCCACTTGCCAGATATCCCTTTACGTGGAAACAGCCTCTCCCATTCAACTTTTGAGAGTTCCTGTCTGATGCCATCGAAATTAGCCTTCCCCCAATTTAGGACTTCAACCTGAGGACCAGTCCTATCCTTTTCCATAACTATCTTGAAGCTAATAGAGATATGGTCACTGGTGCCAAAGTGCTCCCCCACTGACACATCAACCACCTGCCCAGCCTCATTTCCTAAGAGGAGGTCGAGTGTAGCCCCTTCTCTACTAGGGCCATCCACATACTGCTTCAGAAAACTATCCTGGACAAACTTAACAAATTCTTCCCCATCTGATCCCTTAGCACTAAGGCAGTCCCAGTCAATATTAGGGAAGTTCAAATCACCTACAATTACAACCCTATAATTCCTACACCTATCTGTGATTTCCCTACATATATGTTCCTCCACTTCCCTCTGACTATTGGGGGGCCTATAATATAATCCCATCAAAGTGATCACCCCTGTCTTATTTCTAAATTCTACCCATATGGCCTTGCTGGACATTCCCCCCGGGATATCCTCTCGAAGTACTGCCCTGATGTCCTCCCTAATCAATAGTGCAACTCCCCCTTCTCTCTTACCTCCACCTCTGTCACGCTGGAAGGATCGCTACCCCGGAACATTGAGCTGCCAGTCCTGCCCATCCCTCAACCACGTTTCCGTAAAAGCTATAATATCACAATCCCATGCTGAGTTCATCTGCCTTTCCTGTAAAGCTTCTTGCATTAAAGTAAATGCAGTTTACCCTATTAGACCTTCCACGCTCCCTGTCATGCCCCTGTCCGGCCTGCCTACTGGACTTTCTTGCTTTAACCTCGACATTTGCCTCAACTATCTCATTGGAGAGGCTGCTACTTTGGGTCCCACCCACTAGTTGGTCTGCCATTTCTTTGTTCCCCATAATAAATTCCCCTGTTTCTGACTGTAAGGGACCTACATTTGTCTTCAGTCTTTTTCTCTTCACATACCGATAGAAACTTTTACAATCAGTTTTTATGTTCCCCGCAAGCTTGCTCTTGTACTCTATTTTCCCCTTCTTAATCAATCCCTTGGTCCTCCTTTGCTGAATTCTAAACTGCTCCCAATCCTCAGGTCTGTTGTTTCTTCTGGTGAATTTGTATTCCTCTTCCATGGATCTGTTGAGTTATTCTACTTCTAATTGTAATTAATTGTTTTTCAAGTTACGGTATGACAGGTCAGCTCGGCCAAGTGGAATGTCCATCCTACGCTATGTGGGAAGTCAAGGACGCAACAGGTGTACCAGACGAACACATCCAGAGGAAGTGTCACCGGCTGCAGATGCTGGAGCTCCGGGTTTCAGAACTTGAGCTGCGGCTGGAGTCACTGTTGTGCATCCGCGAGGCAGAGGACTACGTGGATAGAATGTTTAGGGAGGTGGTCGCATCGCATTTACGACCACGCAGGCGGAGAGGGAATGAATGATTGCCAGGCAGCCAAAGAGAACAGGCAGGCAGTGCAGGAGTCCCCTAAGTCTATCTTGCTTGCTAATTGGGTTTTCGATTTTCCATTTTGGAAACTTGAAAACATCCTTGGAAGCTGATAAATCACCAGGGCCAGATGAAATGTATCCTAGACTGTTGAAAGAAGCAAGAGGGGAAATGGCAGAGGGTCTGACCATTATTTCCCAGTCCTCACTGGATACATCATTGAGGATGGAGATACTTGTGGAGCCTCCTCCTCCAGTTAGTTGTTTAATTGTCCACCACCATTCATGGCTGGATGTGGCAGGACTGCAGAGCTGAGATCTGATCCGGTGGTTGTGGGATCGCTTAGCTCTGTCTTACGCAGTTTGGCACGCAGATAGTCCTGTGTTGTAGCTTCACCAGGTTGACACCTCATTTTGAGGTATGCTTGGTGCTGCTCCTGGCATGCCCCCCTGCACTCTTTATTGAACCAGGGTTGGTCTCCCGGCTTGATGGTAATGGTAGAGTGGGGGATATGCCGGGCCATGAGGTTACAGATTGTGGTTGAGTACAGTTCTGCTGCTGCTGATGGCCCACAGCGCCTTATGGATGCCCAGTTTTGCATTGCTAGATATGTTCGAAATCTATCCCATTTAGCACATTGGTAATGCCACACAACACGGTGGAGGGTATTCTCAATGTGAAGACGGGACTTCGGCTCCACAAGGACTGTGCGGTGGTCACTCCTACCAATCCTGTCAAGGACAGATGCATCTCTGCAGCATGCAGATTGGTGAGGATGAGGTCAAGTATGTTTTCCCCTCTTGTTGGTTCCCTCACCACCTGCCGCATACCCAGTCTAGCAGCTATGTCCTTTAAGACTCGGCCAGCTCAGTCAGTAGTGGTGCTACCGAGCCACTCTTGGTGATGGACATTGAAGTCCCCCACCCAGAGTACATTTTGTGCCCTCGCCTCCCTCAGTGCTTCCTCCAAGTGCTGTTCAACATGGAGGAATACTGACTCATCAACTGAGGGAGGGCGATAGCTGGTTATCAGCAGGAGGTTTCCTTGTCCATGTTTGCCCTGATGCCATGAGACTTCATGGGGTCCAGAATCGATGTTGAGGACTCCCAGGGCAACTCCCTCCCTACTGTATACCACTGTGCCACCACCTCTGCTGGGTCTGTCCTGCCAGTGGGACAGGACATATCCAGGGATTGTGATGGCAGTGTCTGGGACATTGTCTGTAAGGTATGATTCCATGAGTATGACTATGTCAGGCTGCTGCTTGACTAGTCTGTGGGACAGACAGCTCTTCCAACTTTGGCACAAGCCTCCAGATGTTAGTAAGGAGGACTTTGCAGGTTCAACAGGGCTGGGTTTGCCGTTGTCGTTTCCGGTGCCTAGATAGATGCTGGGTGGTCCGGCCGGTTTCATTCCTTTTTATTGACTTCGGAGCGGTTAGGTACAACTGAGTGGCTTGCTAGGCCATTTCAGAGGGCATGTAAGGGTCAACCACATTGCTGTGGGTCTGGAGTCACATGTAGGTAAGGACAGCAGATTTCCTTGCCTAAAGGACATTAGTGAACCAGATGGGTTTTTACAACAATCGACAATGGTTTCATGGCCATCATTAGACTAGTTTTTAATTCCAGATTTATTAATTAAATTCAAATTCCACCTTCTGCTGTGGTGGGATTTGAACCCATGTCCCCAGAGCAATATTCTGTGCCTCTGGGTTACTAGTCCAGTGACAATAACAGTATGCCACAGCCTCCGCTATTGTTGATGGGTGCTTTAGGGCCTGGAGTGTTCTTTCCAGTGTCATTCCGCAGGCCTCAGTACTGGGTCCCCAGCTTTTTCTGGTGTATGTAAACGATTTTGATGTAAATGTAGGGGGCATGATCAAGAAGTTTGCGGATGACATATAGATTGGCCGTGTGGTAGATAGTGAGGAGGATAGCAGTCGGCTGAAAGAAGATATTGATGCTCTGGTCAGATGGGCAGAAAAGTGGCAATTGGAATTCAACTTGCAGAAGTGTGAGGTGATGCATTTGGGGAGATCAAACAAGGCAAAGGAATACATGATTAATGGGAAAATACTGAGAAGTGTAGAGGAAGTGAGGGGCCTTGGAGTGAATGTCCACAGATCCCAGAAGGTGGCAGGACAGGTAGATAGAGTTGAAGGCAGCATATGGAATGTTTTCCTTTATTGGCCGAGGTATAGAATACAAAAGCAGGGATGTAATGCTGGAACTGTATAAAACACTGGTTAGGCCACAGCTGGAGTATTGTGGACAGTTCTGGTCACCATATTACAGAAAGGACAATAATTGCTCTGGAGAGAGTACAGAGGAGATTTACAAGAATGTTGCCAGGCTTGAAAGTTGCAGTTATGAGGAAAGACTGGTACGGCTAGGGTTGTTTTCCTTTGAAGAGAGGATGCTGAGGGGTGACTGAATTGAGGTGCATAAAATTATGAAGGGCTGAGATAGAGTAGACAGGAAGGACCTGTTTTCCCCTAGCAGAGAGGTCAATTAACAGGAGGCACAGATTTGTGGTGATTGGTAGAAGGATTAAAGGGGACATGAGGAAAAACCTTTCCACCCAGAGGGTGGTGGGTGTCTGGAATTCACTGCCTGGATCAGTGGTGGATGCAGAAACCCTCAACTCATTTAAAAAGTACCTGGACGTGCACCTGAAGTGCTGTAACCTGCAAGTCTATGGACCAGGTGCTGGAAGGTGGGATTAGATTGGGTGGCCAGATTGTTTCAGCCAGTGCAGACAGGTTGGGCTGAATGGCCTCCTTCTGTGCCGTAACTTTTCCTGGAATGTTTTATTTCATTTAAGGTGCTATATAAATACAAGGTGTTGCTGTTATTTGGACCTTTATCACCATTCCTTCATTGTCACTGGGTAAAAATCCTGGAAGTGCTTACCTAACAGCATTGTGGGAGCAACTTCACCACACCAACGGCAACGGGTCAAGAAAGCGGCCGAGCGTCACCTTCTCAACGGGCAACTGGTGATTCACAATATATGTTGGTCTTGCTAGTGATGTCTATATCCTGAGAATGAAGTAAAAACAATCTGTATTTGTAAAATGGATTAAAAGCCTCTACAGAAATATTTGTCCCTAAATAAATACTCTTTCACAAGCTAATCTCCCCTTGACATAAGAATCATGGAGAGATACAGCCCTTCGGCCCATCGAGTCTGTGCCGACCATCAACCACGCATTTATACTAATCCTCCATTAATCCCACACTCCCTACCACATCCCCATCTTCCCTCAATTCTCCTACCACCCACCTACACTCGGGGCAATTTACAATGACCAATTTACCTAGCAACCTGCAAGTCTTTGGCTGTGGGAGGAAACCGGAGCACCCAGCAAAAACCCACACGGTCACAGAGAGAACTTGCAAACTCCGTATAGGCAGTACCCAGAACTGAACCCAGGTCACTGGAGCTGTGAGGCTGCAGTAGTAACCACTGCACCACTGTGCTGCCCACATACCTACATTGTAGTGTTGGGCTGGACTGTGCTCACAAGTTCTGGGGTGAAACTGAGAAGATTCTCCTTCATCTTCACTCCAGCTCAAAGTCATGATACAAAAACCCTCTCCATTCTGATGAAGACTGATCTGAAATGTTAACTCTGCTTCTCTCTCCACAGATGCTGCCAGACCTGCTGAGTATTTCCAGCATTTCTCGTTTTTATTTAAGATTTCCAGCATCTGCAGTATTTTGCTTTTATTTTATTACATCCAATGCCCACCCTGATATAAACCAACTCTTACCTGGTCCGTCTCTGCTTTTGGACTGGGTTCTGTGGGCAGCACTTGTCATAAAACAACAGCAAAATACTGTGGATGCTGGAAATATGAAAGAGAGAGAGAAAGTGCTGGAAATACTCAGCCGGTCAGACAGCATGTGTGCAGAAAAGAAAGTTAACCTTTCAGGGTGTGCAGAATGAATTATCGGGAATAAAAATGGTGCAGAATTTGATGGACAAGAAAGCTGAGACATGGAAGAGAAATGGACTAGAGTTCAGGAAAAACAATTGCTGATGATGAAAGATACTGTGGGAAGATAAAGCTGGGAATCAAGCAATGCATGGTCAGTGGGAAGTAACAGTAAAATATCAAATCTGTCTAAAATACAGGCATTATTAGAGGGAGGTGACATTTACACAATTACAGAGAGGTTACTGGGGAGGGCAGAGGTGAAAGACAGCAATGGATGGAGATGGTTTCAGAGACACAGCAAAGGAGCAAAAGGCTGCATTTGCTGACAACGCAACCACGTGTGGTGCAGGACCTGCACATGTGCAGATGCACTGAAGTGTCACTCTCTGCGACGCTTTTCGGCAGCTGCCAGTAACAAAGATGGCGGCGCTCAATTGATCACAAAAACCAGAACAAACCAAACCAAAAGGCGATTGCCAGCTCTCTGCTTCCTCCCCTGCGCTGCATTGCTCCCTGCACCATCCTGCAACTCCGGAATCAATATTATTGTACACACAAACCACATCTTAAACCAGTCAGCATTTTAGAAGAGAGATTTCTGGAAGTTGCAACAATTACTGAAAGGTCACATTCAACAATTCAACAGAATCCATGGTTACCGAGATAGGGGTGGTTGTCGGGGCTGGAGGAGGTTACGGAGATGGGGAGGGTTTTAGGGGCTGGAGGAGGTTACAGAGAAAGGGAGAGTTGTAGGAGCTGGAGGAGGTTACAGAGATTGGGAGGGGTTGTAGGCAATGGAGGAGATTACAGAGATAGAGAGGGCTTGTAGGGGCTTGCAGGAGCAATTTGGCTGAGTTTTGCTTCTCTACCTATTATTTTGTAAGTAGATTAATATAATCCTAGTGAGAACGTATATATATATTCTCTCTTATATGAGTTAAAAGTATAGCCACATATTGATACAAAATATAGTTTTAGCCCGAGGCACTGTGGGACAGATTTAGTGAGCTCACAGTTGGAGCTTGGTACAGCATAACACAGATAAGGAGAGGGGGCCCCTCTTATCAGTGAATCTGCAGACTGCCCGGCACCTTCAGGAATGCAGGCCCATTTAAAGTGACAATTGGGAGACTTCAGGACAATGGATGGGACCTGAGCTCATCAATTGATGATCAGGGCGGGCATAAACTGATCAGGTTGCCCCATGATGCCGAATCAGTGATTTCATTGGTACTATGTGTAATATATGTAATCAATAACCATTCTGATTGGATTGTGTCCAGCCGGGATGCGCTGAGTAACTGTATATCCGTTGTGGATTTCCTTTGTTCTGGAGAGTAACACTGGACCGCTTTTAGGTAAGGTGTGCTCTCCATGATATCATGAATAAAGTCTGTTTATTCTCAAAATCTGAGTCCGGAGAATTTGTTGAATCATTGGGTTTTAACTGGATTTTCTCCAACAGGGTTGGAGGAGGTTCCATAGATAGAGAGGGGTTGTAGGCAATGGAGGAGGTTCCAGAGATAGGGAGCGTTGAAGGGGCTGGAGGAGGCTAGAGACAGAGAGAGAGAGAGGTCGAGTGATACAGAGAGAGATAGAGAGAGACACACACACACAGATACAGAGAGAGGTAGAGTGAGAGAGAGAGAGTGACAGAGAAACTGAGAGACAGAGAGACAGAGAGAGACAGAGGAGACAGAGATAGAGGGAGTGACAAAGAAACTCAGAGAGACAGAGAGAAACAGACAAACGGGAGACAGACAGAGAGACAGAGGAGACAGAAATAGAGAAAGAATGACAGAAACAGAGAGACAGAGAGATACTGAGAGACGAAGCAGAGAGAGAGAGACAAAGAGACAGAGAGAGAGATTCAGAGAGACAGACAGATAGAGAGAGACACAGTGAGACACAGAGAGAGATACAGCGAGAGAGAAAAACTGAGAGAGACAGAGAGAGAGCGAGAGAGAGAGAGAGAGATACAGAGAGTGAGTGACAGAGAAACAGAGAGAGAGAGAGAGACAGACAGACAGACAGCGGGAGCAGCGAGAAACAGACAAACAAAGATAGAGAGAGACAGAGAGAGACAGAGAGAGAGAGGGAGAGACAGTGGGAGACATCGACAAACAGACAGAGAGAGAGACACAGAGACAGAGAGAGACAGCAGGAACAGCAAGAAACACAGAGAGAGAGACAGACAGACAAAGAGAGAAAGAGACAGAGAGAGAGACAGAGACACCAAGAGAGACAGAGAAACCAAGAGACAGAGAGAGACCGAGAGACAGAGAGAAAGAGTGCTGCAAAGAGCGACAGAGAGATACAAAGAGAGACAGAGAGACAAAGAGACAGTGAGAGAGAGTGAGACAGAGACAGGGAGAGAGAGAGAGACAGAGAGAGAGAGAGACAGACAGAGACAGAGACAGAGACACCAAGAGAGACAGAGAAACCGAGAGACAGAGATAGCCCGAGAGACTGAGAGAAAGAGTACTGCAAAGAGCGACAGAGAGATACAAAGAGAGACAGAGAGACAAAGAGACAGTGAGAGAGAGTGAGACAGAGACAGGGAGAGAGAGAGAGACAGAGAGAGAGAGAGACAGAGACAGAGACACCAAGAGAGACAGCGAAACCGAGAGACAGAGATAGACCGAGAGACAGAGAGGAAGAGTGCTGCAAAGAGCGACAGAGAAATACAAAGAGAGACAGAGAGACAAAGAGACAGAGAGAGAGAGTGAGAGAGAGAGACAGAGAGACAGGGAGAGACAAAGACACCAAGAGTGACAGAGAAACAGAGAGACAGAAACAGACAGCAAGATTGAGAAAGAGAAAGAGAGAGACAGTGACAGAGAGACAGAGAGAGACAGACAGGCAGGGGAGACAGAGCGGCAGGGGAGACAGAGAGAGGCAGAGACAGAGAGATAGACAGACAGACAGAGAGAGACAGACAGAGAGAGAAAGACAGACAGATACAGAGAGAGAGACAGAGACAGAGAGAGACAGCAGGAACAGTGAGTAACACAGAAACAGACAGATAAAGACAGAGAGACAAAGAGAGAGAGAGACAAAGAGAGACAGAGAGAGAAACAGAGAGCGAGAGAGACAGAGACAGCGAGAAACACACAGAGAGACAGACAGACAAAGAGAGCGACAGAGAGATACAAAGAGAAACAGGGACAGAAGGAGACAGAGAGACAGAGACAGAGAGGCAGTGAGACACAGAGAGTGACAGAGAAACACAGAGAGAGAAAAAGAGAGAGGGAGAGATAGACAAAGAGACAGAGAGTCACAGAGAGACAGAGAGAGACAATGAGACAGAGAGTGACAGTGAGACAGAGAAAGAGAGACAGTGAAACAGAGAGAGAGAGACAATGAGAGAGAGAGAGAGAGAGAGAGAGAGACAGTGAGACAGAGAAAGAGAGACAGTGAGACAGAGAGAGACAATGAGAGAGAGAGAGAGAGACAGTGAGACAGAGAGACAGAGAAACAGAGAGAGCGACAGAGAGAGAGAAAGAGAGAGAGAAAGAGACAGAGAAAGAGACAGAGGGAGAGAGAGACAGAGGGAGAGAGACAGAGAGAGACCGAGAGAGAGACCGAAAGAGACCGAGAGAGAGACGGAGAGGCAGGGGAGACAGAGAGAGAGAGAGAGACAGCGGGAACAGCGAAAAACAGAGAGAGGGACAGACAGACAAAGATAGAGAGACAAAGAGACCAAGAGAGACAGAGAAACTGAGAGACAGAGAGACACCGAGAAACAGAGAGAGGCAGAGAGAGAGAGAAAGAGTAATGCAGAGAGCTACAAAGAGATACAAAGAGAAACAGATACAGAGAGACAAAGATACAGAGAGAGAGAGTGACAGAGAGAGAGTGTGACAGACAGAGAAAGAGTGACAGAGAGAGAAAGAGTGACCAAAAGTGACAGAGAAACAGAGAGACATCAAGACTGAGAGAGAGAGAAAGAGAGAGACAGTGACAGAGACACAGACAGGGAGAAAGATACAGAGAGACCAAGAGAGACAGTGAGGCAGAGGGAGACAGAGAGAGATAGACAGAGAGAGAGAGACAGAGAGAGAGACAGACAGAGACAGAGAGAGACACACACAGACAGAGAGACCAAGAGAGACAGTGGGGCAGAGGGAGACAGTGAGGCAGAGGGAGACAGAGAGAGACAGACAGAGAGAGAGAGACAGAGAAAAGACAGACAGATACAGAGAGACAGAGAGTGAGAGCAGGAACAGCGACGAACACAGAGAGACAGACAGACAAAGATAGAGAGACAAAGAGAGAGAGAGAGAAACTGAGAAACAGAGAGAGAAACAGAGAGAGAGAGAGACAGAGACAGCGAGAAACACACAGAGAGACAGACAGACAAAGAGAGAGAGAGACAGACAGAGAGACAGAGGTCAGTGGAGAGTAAGGATGTAGTAACTAAAGCCTGTAAGGAACTAGATAATGAAGTCAGCGTGACTAAGGGAAAGAGTAGGCAGGGAGCAGATGATGAAAGCAAAGGGACTGGTGGTCTGAGGTGCATTTGTTTTAATGCAAGGAGTGTAGTAGGTAAGGCAGATGAACTTCGGGCTTGGATTAGTACCTGGGAGTATGATGTTATTGCTATTACTGAGACTTGGTTAAGGGAAGGGCATGATTGGCAACTAAATATCCCAGGATACCGATGCTTCAGGCGGGATAGAGAGGGAGGTAAAAGGGGTGGAGGAGTTGCATTACTGGTCAAAGAGGATATCACAGCTGTGCTGAAGGAGGGCACTATGGAGGACTCGAGCTGTGAGGCAATATGGGCAGAACTCAGAAATAGGAAGGGTGCAGTAACAATGTTGGGGCTGTACTACAGGCCTCCCAACAGCGAGCGTGAGATAGAGGTACAAATATGTAAACAGATTATGGAAAGCTGTAGGAGCAACAGGGTGGTGGTGATAGGAGATTTTAATTTTCCCAACATTGACTGGGATTCACTTAATGTTAGAGGTCTAGATGGAGCAGAATTTGTAAGGAGCATCCAGGAGGGTTTTCTAGAGCAGTATGTAAATAGTCCAACTGGGGAAGGGGCCATACTGGACCTGGTGTTGGGGAATGAGCCCGGCCAGGTGGTTGAAGTTTCAGTAGGGGACTACTTTGGGAATAGTGATCACAATTCCGTAAGTTTTAGAATACTCATGGAAAAAGACGAGAGTGGTCCTAAAGGAAGAGTGCTAAATTGGGGGAAGGCCAACTCTACCAAAATTCGGCAGGAGCTGGGGAATGTAGTTTGGGAGCAGCTGTTTGAAGGTAAATCCACTTTTGATATGTGGGAGGCTATTAAAGAGAGGTTGATTAGCGTGCAGGAGAGAGATGTTCCTGTGAAAATGAGGGATAGAAATGGCAAGATTAGGGAACCATGGATGACAGGTGAAATTGTGAGACTAGCTAAGAGGAAAAAGGAAGCAGACATCAGGTCTAGGCGGCTGAAGAAAGACGAAGCTTTGAAAGAATATCGGGATTGTAGGCGCAATCTGAAACGAGGAATTACGAGGGCTAAAAGGGGTCATGAAATATCTTTAGCAAACAGGGGTAAGGAAAATCCCAAAGCCTTTTATTCAGATATAAGGAGCAAGAGGGTAACTAGAGAAAGGATTGGCCCACTCAAGGACAAAGGAGGAAAGTTATGCGTGGAGTCAGAGAAAATGGGTGAGATTCTAAATGAGTACTTTGCATCGGTATTCACCGAGGAGAGAGACATGACAGATGTTGAGGTTAGGGACAGATGTTTGATTACTCTCGGTCAAGTCGGCATAAGGAGGGAGGAAGTGTTGGGTATTCTAAAAGGCATTAAGGTGGACAAGTCCCCAGGTCCGGATGGGATCTATCCCAGGTTACCGTGGGAAGCGAGAGAGGAAATAGTTGGGGCCTTAACAGATATCTTTGCAACATCCTTAAACATGGGTGAGGTCCCGGAGGACTGGAGAATTGCTAATGTTGTCCCCTTGCTTAAGAAGGGTAGCAGGGAAAATCCAGGTAATTATAGACCGGTGAGCCTGACGTCAGTGGTAGGGAAGCTGCTGGAGAAGATACTGAGGATAGGATCTATTCCCATCTGGAAGAAAATGGGCTTATCAGTGATAGGCAACATGGTTTTGTGCAGGGAAGGTCATGTCTTACCAACTTAATAGAATTCTTTGAGGAAGTGACAAAGTTGATTGATGAGGGAAGGGCTGTAGATGTCATATACATGGACTTCAGTAAGGCGTTTGATAAGGTTCCCCATGGCAGGCTGATGGAGAAAGTGAAGGCGCATGGGGTCCAAGGTGTACTAGCTAGATGGATAAAGAACTGGCTGGGCAACAGGAGACAGAGAGTAGCAGTGGAAGTGAGTTTCTCAAAATGGAGACGTGTGACCAGTGGTGTTCCACAGGGATCCGTGCTGGGACCGCTGTTGTTTGTGATATACATAAATGATTTGGAGGAAAGTATAGGTGGTCTGATTAGCAAGTTTGCAGACGACACTAAGATTGGTGGAGTAGCAGATACTGAAGGGGACTGTCAGAGAATACAGCAGAATTTTGATAGACTGGAGAGTTGGGCAGAGAAATGGCAGATGGAGTTCAATCAGGGCAAATGCGAGGTGATGCATTTTGGAACATCCAATTCAAGAGTGAACTATACAGTAAATGGAAAAGTCCTGGGGAAAATTGATGTCCAGAGAGATTTGGGTTTTCAGGTCCATTGTTCCCTGAAGGTGGCAACGCAGGTCAATAGAGTGGTCAAGAAGGCATACGGCATGCTTTCCTTCATCGGACGGGGTATTGAGTACAAGAGTTGGCAGGTCATGTTACAGTTGTATAGGACTTTGGTTCGGCCACATTTGGAATACTGCGTGCAGTTCTGGTCGCCACATTACCAAAAGGATGTGGATGCTTTGGAGAGGGTGCAGAGGAGGTTCACCAGGATGTTGCCTGGTATGGAGGGCGCTAGCTATGAAGAGAGGTTGAGTAGATTAGGATTATTTTCATTAGAAAGACGGAGGTTGAGGGGGGACCTGATTGAGGTGTACAAAATCATGAGAGGTATAGACAGGGTGGATAGCAAGAAGCTTTTTCCCAGAGAAGGGGATTCAATTACAAGGGGACACGAGTTCAAAGTGAAAGGGGAAAAGTTTAGGGGGGATATGCGTGGAAAGTTCTTTACGCAGAGTGTGGTGGGTGCAAGGAACGCATTACCAGCGGAGGTGGTAGACGCAGGCACGATAGCGTCTTTTAAGATGTATCTGGACAGATACATGAATGGGCAGGAAGTAAAGAGATACAGACCCTTAGAAAATAGGCGACAGGTTTAGATAGAGGATTTGGATCGGTGTAGGCCTGGAGGGCCGAAGGGCCTGTTCCTGTGCTGTAATTTTCTTTGTTCTTTGTTCTTTGTTCAATCATATGGTCAGGAGTAGGGACGTTCACTGATGTTTGTACAATTCCTAACTCCTCAGATACTGAAGCAGTCTGTGTCCAGATGCAGAAAGAACTGGACAATATCCAGGCTTGAGGTGAGAGGTGGCAAGTAACATTCGCATCACACAAATGCCAGGCAATGACCATCTCCAACAAAAGAGAATCTAAACACCTCCCCTTGACAATCAATGGCACTACGATCGCCGAATCCCCCACTATAAACATCCTGGGGGTTACCATTGACCAGAAACTGAACTGGAGTAGCCATTTAAATACCATGGCTACAAGAGCATGTTAGAGGCTGGGAATCGTGCAGCAAGTAACTCACCTCCTGACTCCCCAAAGCCTGTCCACCATCTACCCGGCACAAGTCAGGTGCGTGCTGGAATACTCTCCATTTGCCTGGATGGGTGCAGCCCCAACATCACTCAAGAAGCTCGACACCATCCAGGACAAAGCAGCCCACTTGATTGGCACCCCAACCACAAACATTCACTCCCTCCATCACCGACGCACAGTGGCAGCAGTGTGTACCATCTCCAAGATGCACTGCAGCAACTCACCAAGGCTCCTTCGACAACACTTTCCAAACCCGGGACCTCTACCACCTAGAAGGACAAGGGCAGCTGACGCATGGGAACACCACCTGCAAGTTCCCCTCCAAGCCACACACCATCCTGACTTGGAACTATATCGAACTAGGCACTGGAAATGTCAATGACAAACCCAGCCCTGTTGACCCTGCAGAATCCTCCTTGCTAAGGTCTGGGGCATGTGTCAAAATTGGGAGAGTTGTCCCACAGACTCGTCAAGCAACAGCCTGACAAAGTCATACACACGGAGTCATACCTTACAGACAATATCCCGGACGCCACCATCTCCATCCCTGGGTATGTCCTATCCCACTGGCAGGACAGACCCACCACAGGTGGTGGCACAGTGGCACAAAGTCAGGAGGGAGTTGCCCTGGGCATCCTCAACATCAACTCCAGACCCCATGAAGTTTCATGGCATCAGGTCAAGCATGAGCAAGGAAACCTCTTGCTGATTATCACCTATCTCCCCATCCAACCCCCAACCCACCCCTCGGCTGATCAATCAGCCCTTGTCCATGTTGAATACCAATTTGAAGAAGCACTGAGGGTATCAAGAGCACAAAATATACTCTGGGTGGGAGACTTTAATGTCCATCACCGGGATTGGCTCAGTGACAGCACTACTGACCGACCTGGCCGGGTCCTGGAGGATATAGCTGCTGGACTGGCCAGCTAGCTTAACATTTGACATAAGGAAAATGTTAGAAGTTATTATTAAAAATGTTACAACAGAGCGGTGAAATACAGAGGGAGCTGGGTGTCCTAATGTCTGAATCGCAAAAGATACACAGAGAGAGAGAGAGAACAGCGGGAGCAGAGCTTTGAAAAGCGCGCCAAGAAATCGGAAGCCATTTCTTGTGCATCGGCGGAGCGCACGCGGGACTGCTGGGTAAGTGAGGTTACATATTTGGGCGGTTGCTTTAGTTTTCTTTGATTTTCAGTAGATTAGTTGGGAATTTAGAATAGTGGGAATGGAGGTTAAAGCAGTTGAATGTTCCTCCTGCAGAATGTGGGAGGTAAGGGTCGCCAAGAGTGTCCCTGCTGACTGCATCTGCGGGAAGTGCACGCAACTCCAGCTCCTCGAGAACCGCGTTAGGGAGCTGGAGCTGGATGAACTTCGGATCATTCGGAAGGCGGAGGGGGTTATTGAGAGGAGTTATAGGGAGGTATTCACACCTCAGGTAAAAGAAGTAGGTAGATGGGTTACCGTCAGGGGAAGGAGAGGGAACCAGCAGGCCGTTTCCCTCAACAACAGGTATACCGTTTTGGATACTGTTGGGGGGACGACTTACCAGGGGTAAGCAATGGGGTGCAGGTCTCTGGCACAGAGTCTGTCCCTGTTGCTCAGAAGGGAAGGGGGAAGAGGAGCAGAGCATTAGTCATTGGGGACTCCATAGTTAGGGGAACAGATAGGAGGTTCTGTGGGAACGAGAGAGACTCACGGTTGGTGTGTTGCCTCCCAGGTGCCAGGGTTCGTGATGTCTCTGATCGTGTTTTTGGGATCCTTAAGGGGGAGGGGGAGCAGCCCCAAGTCGTGGTCCACATAGGCACCAACGACATAGGTAGGAAGAGAGATGGGGATTTAAGGCAGAAATTCAGGGAGCTAGGGTGGAAGCTTAGAGCGAGAACAAACAGAGTTGTTATCTCTGGGTTGTTGCCCGTGCCACGTGATAGCGAAGCAAGGAATAGGGAGAGAGAGGAGTTGAACACGTGGCTGCAGGGATGGTGTAGGAGGGAGGGTTTTGGTTTCCTGGATAATTGGGGCTCTTTCTTGGGTAGGTGGGACCTCTTCAAACAGGATGGTCTTCACCTGAACCAGAGGGGTACCAATATCCTGGGGGGGAGATTTGCTAGTGCTCTTCGGGGGGGTTTAAACTAATTCAGCAGGGGAATGGGAACCGAAAATGTTGTTCCAGTGTACAGGATGTTGAGAGTAGTGAGGTCAGGGATAAGGTTACAAGGACGCAAGAGCGCACTGGCAAGCAAGAACTTGGTTTAAAGTGTGTCTACTTCAACGCCAGGAGCATCCGGAATAAGGTGGGTGAGCTTGCAGCATGGGTTGGTACCTGGGATCTCGATGTAGTGGCCATTTCGGAGACATGGGTAGAACAGGGGCAGGAATGGATGTTGCAGGTTCCAGGATTTAGATGTTTCAGTAAGAACAGAGAAGATGGTAAAAAAGGGGGGGGGTGTGGCATTGTTAATCAAGGAGAGTATTACAGCGACAGAAAGGACGTTTCAGAACTCGTCTACTGAGGTAGTATGGGCCGAGGTTAGAAACAGGAGAGGAGAGGCCACCCTGTTGGGAGTTTTCTATAGACTTCTGAAGAGTTCCAGAGATGTAGAGGAAAAGATAGCGAAGATGATTCTCGACAGGGGCGAGAGTAACAGGGTAGTTGTTATGGGGGACTTTAACTTTCCAACTATTGACTGGAAATACTATAGTTCGAGTACTTTAGATGGGTCAGTTTTGGTCCAGTGTGTGCAGGAGGGTTTTCTGACACATTATGTAAACAGGCCAACCAGGGGCGATGCAACATTGGATTTGGTACTGGGTAATGAACCCGGCCAGGTGTTAGATTTAGATGTAGGTGAGCACTTTGGTGATAGTGATCACAATTCGGTTTGGTTTACCTTAGCAATGGGCAGGGACAGGTATATACCGCAGGGCAAGAATTATAGCTGGGGGAAAAGGAAATTATGATGCGATTAGGCAAGATTTCGGATGCGTAGGATGGGGAAGGAAACTGCAGGAGATGGGAACAATCGAAATGTGGAGCTTATTCAAGGAGTAGCTACTGCGTGTCCTTGATCAGTATGTACCTGTCAGGCAGGGAGGAAGTTGTCGAGCGAGGGAGCCGTGGTTTACTAAAGAAGTTGAAGCACTTGTCAAGAGGAAGAAGGCTTATGTTAGGATGAGACGTGAAGGCTCAGTTAGGGCGCTTGAGAGTTACAAGCTAGCCAGGAATGATCTAAAGGGAGAGCTTAGAAGAGCGAGGAGAGGACACGAGAAGCCATTGGCGGATAGGTTCAAGGAAAACCCTAAGGCTTTCTCTAGGTATATCAGGAATAAAAGAATGACTAGAGTTCGATTAGGGCCAATCAAGGATAGAACATTGAACATAGAACAAAGAACATTACAGTGCAGTACAGGCCCTTCAGCCCTCGATGTTGCGCCGACCTGTGAAACCATCTGACCTACACTATTCCATTTTCATCCATATGTCTATCCAATGACCACATAAATGCCCTTAAAGTTGGCGAGTCTGCTACTGTTGCAGGCAGGGCGTTCCACGCCCCTACTACTCTCTGAGTAAAGAAACTACCTCTAACATCTGTCCTATATCTATCACCCCTCAACTTAAAGTTATGTCCCCTCGTGTTTGCCATCACCATCCGAGGAAAAAGACTCTCACTATCCACCCTATCTAACCCTCTGATTATCTTATATGTCTCTATTAAGTCACCTCTCCTCCTCCTTCTCTCTAACGAAAACAACCTCAAGTCCCTCAGCCTGTCCTCGTAAGACCTTCCCTCCATACCAGGCAACATCCTAGTAAATGTCCTCTGCACCCTTTGCAAAGCTTCCACATCCTTCCTATAATGCGGTGACCAGAACTGCACGCAATACTCCAGGTGCGGCCGCACCAGAGTTTTGTACAGCTGCAGCTTGACCTCATGGCTCCGAAACTCGATCCCCCTACTAATAAAAGCTAACACACCATATGCCTTCTTAACAGCCCTATTAACCTGGGTGGCAACTTTCAGGGATCTATGTACCTGGACACCGCGATCTCTCTGCTCATCTACACTACCAAGAATCTTCCCATTAGCCCAGTCCTCGGTTTGTATCCATTTCAGTTTAGAAGAATACGAGGCAACTTGATTGAAACATATAAGATCCTGAGGGGTCTTTGGAGGGTGGATGTGGAAAGGATGTTTCCTCTTTTGGGAGAATCTAGAACTCGGGGTCACTATTTAAAAATAAGGGGTTACCCATTTAACACAGAGATGAGGAGAGTTTCTTTCTCCTAGAGGATCATGACTCTTTGGAATTCTCTTCCTCAAAAGTTGGTGGAAGACGAGTCTTTGAATATTTTTTAAGGCAGAGGTAGATAGATTCTTGATAAGCAAGGGGGTGACAGGTTATTGGGAATAGGCGGGAATGTGGAGTTGAGGTTACAATCAGATCAGCCATGATCTTGTTGAATGGTGGAGCAGGCTGGAGGGGCTGAGTGGCTTACCCCTCTTCCTAATTCATATTATTGTGTGTAAGGACAAGGGTAGCAGATGAACGGGAACACCACCAGCTGTAAATTCCCCTCCAAGCCACACACCATCCTGACTTGGAATTATTTCAAGGTTCACTGTCACTGGGTCCTAATCGCACTGTGGGTGCACCAACACCACAAGGACTGCAGCGGTTCAAGAAGACAGCTCACCACCACTTTCTCAAGGGCAATTAGAGATGGGCAATAAATGCTGGCCAGCAACACCCAGATCCCATGAATGAATTTAAAAATGAGGTGTTCTATTTGTTGAAAGCATTGTATTAGATTCAGGTGCTGTGTTAGATTGAGATGCTGTATCAGTTTGTGGTGGTGAATTTGTTTCAGATAATGTATTGGTTGAATTCTGCAATGCAGACTGACAAATGACCCACTTTAATCACTGAACTGACTGTCCATGGTTAAAGAGGGCAGCTACACCCCAGAGAGCAGTATAACAGCCAATAGAGAGAAACTGAAACTTTCAGAATTTAATGATTGAATGGTCACAGTGGAGTGAAGGACATCACTGAAACAACATGAGATCTAGAGATGGGACTGATGGTGTTTAAAGGAACAATCTCATTACTGGGAGAATATTGCTTCTAATTTTCATTAGTTAGTTAATGTGATCAGATTTGTCCAGTCTTTGGAGTTTTCCAATTCAACCTCAGAACTAAATATATTTTGTCACAACACAGACTGAACTCAATGTCGTAAAATGTTTTTTTTTTCAAATGCAAGAAAACAATTTGAACGATGTTGCAACCTCAATATCCCCCATGGAGATCTCACCGCATATAAATTAAGGGATCCTGGAGTGTACTGACTCACATATTTAATACAGAGAGATTGCCTGCAGCTCCAATCACTTCAGATCACGTCGCACAGAAAATGTATGATACATTGGACAATATCGAGAAAATCTACTACACAAGCCTCGCCGTCATTTGTGTTCCTGGTAAGTGCCTATCATCATTGAAATTGTGTAACTCTGTGTGTGAGCTGGTCTCTGGTTTTACACTATGAACTGATAATGTTAAAAGCTGAAATGTCCTGAATTATCTCTGTGGTTTTATTCTAATGCCTCAACTCAAAATAAGTCTCTGTTAGTAACTCACAGACTCACTGAATTATCATGTTATTTCTTCAGTGGAATATCATGTACTATTGAATCAGGCCTCGGAGCAGGCAACTGTCTGAGGAAGCAATTACTGGGAGTATATGTCACTATACAGTGGTACTGAGTGTGGGTCACTAACCGGAGTTGAACACTTGATCAGAGTAGCCATGTATTTCTGGGAGTATCTGTCACTGTAATATATTATGTGTTTCTAGATGTTTCTCAGTAACAACTTTTCATGAGAATTCCATTATCGTTCTTCCCACTGACGTTATACTAACTGGCCTATAGTCCTTTGAGCTTGTTCTATTTACTGTTTAAAATGCATAATTAACATTAGCTCTCCAAGAGTCCTCTGGCACTGTTCCCTATTCTGATGATTATTAAGGAACACATATCGTGCCTCTGCTATCTCTTCCTGATCTTACTAGTATTGTGTGGATGCAATCCATCTGTACTAGAGAGTTTATCCTTGCTTTGATCACTTTATCAAATAGTTCTGCCCTTTCTACCTGAAATGTCTTAACGTTTATGTTGAATTTATTCAGTATTATTTGACAATTGAGTTCCTCCACTCGGAGATTTCTTTCCCTCCCTAAGGCTCTGAATCCTCAGCCACTGACTCATTCTTCTCTGACTATCAGAAACCATACAAGCCTTCCTTCCTTCTGAGCTCGGAGCTGCACTCCAGAAGTCTATTTACATTTCCGTCCATGTCAACCTGTCCCCGTGTGGTCCAAAGTCCAGTAAACTTGAGCTAGCCTTGAACTCACGGTGGATGGGATCTTCCCTGACAGACACCATGAGGCCGTTGCCCAGCCAGTTTCCCTCCACCATCTCCTGCTGGGACATTCCGAGGGCCCCAGTTGGAATTGAATTGTTTTGTTTCATTCATTCACCATTCCCATTGGAACTCCTCTCTTCCCCACTTGCTCTGATCTGGGATTAAAAACCCTCACAGTTCCCTGAACCTGACCCCTGTGCAGGGACCCTGTGGTAAAGTTATAAGTGTGTGGTCCTATCTGCACTGCTTTTCGACCAGTCTTGTTTTCCAATCTGACAGGTCCTGCCCTTCACATCATGTTTCTGGTTCCTTAATGACTGTGCTAGGGACCACTTCCTTCTTTCATTCTGAACTGGAACATTTCATCAACTTTGCTTTGAATTTCCATCCATCACTCATCTTCACAAGGTCCATCTCTGACACTTCCCCTGCCTTCCTCGATTTCTCTACCTGCACTTTAGAGGATTGTCTATCCACCAATGTCTACCACAAGCCCACCATCTCCCACAGCCTCAAACACTCCATTCGCTTGAAACGGCCATTTACTTGCACATCCTCCAATTCAGTAACTGTATTCACTGCTCACGATGGAGTCTCCTGTACATTGGAAGAGGAGTAAACACAGATTGGGTGATTGCTTTGCTGAATTGCTCCGTTCAGTCTGAAAGTGTGACCCTGAGCTTCCAGTCATTTATAACTTTAATTCTACATCCCAATCCCAATCCAGCCTCTCCGATCTGCTTCCACTAAATCTCAGTGAGGAAAAGCACCATATTTATAAATTAGGCATTTTAATCACCTGTTGGACTCAACACTGAGATTAAACTTTTCAAATTATAACCACTGTTCCCATTGGAGGATGGCTACACCAGAGTCACTGGGAGTGGAGGGAGTGTGGGCTGGAGCTTGGGGTGGGGGATTCAAAAGAACATAAAACATAAGAAATAGGAGCAGTAGACCATTCGGCCCTTTGAGCCTGCTCTGTGATTCACTGCGATCATGGCTTCCAGCGTCCCTGGTGACCATGTGTGCAGGAAGTCTGTCCAGCTGCAGCTACTGGCTACCCGCATTACGGAGCTGGAGCTGTGGATGGACTCACTGTGGAGCATCCGTGATGCTGAGGACGTCATGGACAGCACGTTTAGCGAGAGGGTCACACCGCAGGTAATGGCAGCAAAGGCAGAAAAGGAATGGGTGACCACCAAGAGGAGTAGTAAGCGCAGGCAGGTAGTGCAGGGGTCCTCTGTGGCCATCCCTCTCTCAGACAGATATACCACTTTGGATACTGTTGGGGGGGGATGGCCTCCAAGGGGAAAGCAGCAACAGTCAAGTTCGTGCCACCACGGATGGGTCTGCTGCACAGGAGGGGGTGAAAAAGAGTAGGAGACCCATACTGATAGGGAATTCAATTGTAAGGGGAACAGACAGGCGTTTCTGTGGCCGCAAACGAGATTCCAAGATGGTATGTTGCCTCCCCGGTGCTCGGGTCAAGGGTGTCTCGGAGCGGCTGCAGGACATTCTGAAGGGAGAGGGCGAACAGTCAGAGGTCATGGTACAAATTGGTACCAACGACATCGGTAGAAAGAGGGATGATATTTTGCAACAAGAATTTAGGGAGCTAGGTAGCAGATTGAAAAGCAGGACCTCAAAGGTTGTAATCTCTGGATTGCTCCCGGTGCCATGTGCTGATGAGCAAAGGAATGGAGGATAGAGCAGATGAATGCGTGGCTGAGGGGGTGGTGCAGGAGGGAGGTCTTTAGTTTCCTGGATCACTGGGTCTGTTTCTAGCAAAGGTGGGACCTGTACAAATTGGACGGGTTGCACCTGAGCCAGAACGCGACCAACATCCTTGCTGGGAGGTTTGCTGGTGCTGTTGGCGGGGGAAGGGGGGAGTTTAAACTAATTTGGCAGGGGGATGGGATACAGAGTGGAGGTACAGTAGGGGGTGATGCACAGTCAAATATAGAAGAGAAACTGAGTCAGTCTGGAAGGCAGAGCAAATATAGACCTGTTAAGGCACAAGTGAAAAATGCAAGGATGGATTGCATTTATTTCAATGCAAGGAGTCTTACTAATAAGGCAGATGAATTGAGGGCGTTGATTAGCACATGGGATTATGATATTATTGCTATCACAGAGACATGGTTGAGGGAGGGGCAGGACTGGCAACTCAATATTCCAGGGTATGGAATCTTCAGGCGTGACAGGGGAGGGGATAAAAGAGGAGGTGGCATTGCACTGTCGGTCAAGGAGTCAATTACTGCAGTAAGGAGGGATGATATCATAGAAGGTTCCTCAAATGAGGCCATTTCGGTAGAACTTAAAAACAAAAAGGGGGCAATCGCTTGGCTGGGAGTGTACTACAGGCCTCCAAACAGTCAGGGAGAGGTAGAGGAACAGATGTGTCGGCAAATCTCAGAAAGGTGTAAAAATAATAGGGTAATAATAGTTGGGGATTGCAACTTCCCCAGTATCAATTGGGATAGTCTTGGTGCAAAAGGCTTAAAGGGGGCAGAATTCTTAAAATGCATACAGGAGAGCTTTTTGAGCCAGTACGTAGAAAGTCCTGCGAGAGATGGATATCCTAGGGGATAAAGCCAGGCAAGCGGTAGAAGTGTCAGTGGGGGAGCATTTCAGGGATAGTGACCATAACCCTGTAAGATTTAAGGTAGTTATGGAAAAGGACAAAGATGGACCAGAAATAAAGGTACTGAATTGGGGGAAGGCCGATTTCAATATGATAAAACAGAATCTGGTTAAAGTGGACTGGGAGCAGTTGCTTCTCGGAATGTCTACATCAGATCAGTGGGAGTCATTCAAAGAGGAAATATTGAGAGTTCAGGGCCAATATTTACCCGTTAAGGTGAAGGGTATGTCTAACAAGTCCAGGGAACCCTGGACGTCAAGGGATTTCAAGGATTGGAACAGGAAAAAAAAGGAGGCTTATGGCAGATTCAGAGTGCTAAAAACAGCGGAGGCCCTAGAGGAGTATAGAAAGTGTAGGGGGGTATTTAATAAAGTAATTAGGAGAGCGAAGAGGGGACATGAAAAAAACACTGGTGGGCAAGATAAAGGAAACTCCTAAGGCATTTTATAAGTATATTAAGGGCAAGAGGATAACCAGGGAAAGAGTAGGGCCCATTAGGGATCAAAGTGGCAATCTGTGTGTGGAGCTGGAGGACATAGGTGAGGTCTTAAATGATTACTTTTCATCTGTGTTCACTATGGAGAAGGACAATGTAGGTGCAGAGATCAGGGAGGGGGATTGTGATATACTTGAACATATTAGCATTGAAAGGGAGGAAGTATTAGCTGTTTTAGCGAGATTAAAAGTGGATAAATCTCCAAGACCAGTTGAGATGTATCCCAGACTGTTATGTGAGGCAAGGGAGGAGATTTCAGGATCTCTGACATAAATTTTCAAATCCTCTCTGGCCACAGGGGAGGTACCAGAGGACTGGCGAATGTGGTACCATTATTTAAGAAGGGTAGCAGGGATAAACCAGGTAATTACAGGCCGGTGAGTCTAACATCAGTGGTTGGGAAACTATTGGAAAAAATTCTGAGGGACAGGATTAATCTCCACTAGGAGAGGCAGGGATTAATCAGGGATAGTCAGCATGGCTTTGTCCGGGGGACATCATGTCTAACTAACGTGATTGAAGTTTTCGAGGCAGTAACTAAATGTGTAGATGAGGGTAACGCAGTTGATGTCGTCTACATGGACTTCAGTAAGGCTTTTGATAACGTCCCGCATGGGAGATTGATTAAGAAGGTAAGAGCCCATGCAATCCAGGGCAATTTGGCAATTTGGATCCAAAATTGGATCCAAAATTGGCTTAGTGGCAGGAGGCAGAGGGTAATGGTCGAGGGTTGTTTTTGTGAGTGGAAGCCTGTGACCAGTGATGTACTGCAGGGATCGGTGCTGGGACCCTTGCAATTTGTCGTGTCTTCTTCTTCTTCTTTGGCCTCCTTGTCTCGGGAGACAATGGGTAAGCGCCTGGAGGTGGTCAGTGGTGTGTGGAGCAGCGCCAGGAGTGGCTATAAAGGCCAATTCTAGAGTGACAGACTCTTCCACAGGTGCTGCAGAAAAAAATGGTTGTCAGGGCTGTTACACAGTTGTCTCTCCCCTTGCGCTTCTGTCTTTTTTCCTGCCAACTGCTAAGTCTCTTTGACTTGCCAATCTTTAGCCTCGCCTTTATGGCTGCCTACCAGCTCTGGCGATCGCTGGCAACTGACTCCCACGACTTGTGATCAATGTCACAGGACTTCATGTCGAGTTTGCAGATGTCTTTAAAGCGGAGACATGGACGGCCGGTGGGTCTGATACCAGTGGCGAGCTCGCTGTGCAATGCCTCCTTGGGGATCCTGCCATCTTCCATGTGGCTCACATGGCCAAGCCATCTCAAGCGCCGCTGACTCAGTAGTGTGTATAAGCTGGGGATGTTGGCCGCCTCGAGGACTTCTGTTTTGGAGATGCGGTCCTGCCACCTGATGCCAAGGATTCTCCGGAGGCAGCGAAGATGGAATGAATTGAGATGTCGCTCTTGGCTGGCATACGTTGTCCAGGCCTCGCCGCCATAGAGCAAGGTACTGAGGACACAGGCTTGATACTCGCGGACTTTTGTGTTCCGTGTCAGTGCGCCATTTTCCCACACTCTCTTGGCCAGTCTGGACATAGCAGTGGAAGCCTTTCCCATACGCTTGTTGATTTCTGCATCGAGAGACAGGTTACTGACAGGTTACTACTATAGTTGAGCCTAGGTAGGTGAACTCTTGAACCATTTCCAAAGCGTGGTCGCCAATATTGATGGATGCAGCATTTCTGACGTCCTGTCCCATGATGTTCATTTTCTTGAGGCTGATGGTTCAGCCAAATTCGTTGCAGGCAGCCACAAACCTTTCGATGAGTCTCTGCAGACACTCTCCAGTGAGATGTTAATGCAGCATCGTCAGCAAAGGAGAGTTCACTGATGAGGACTTTCCGTACTTTGGTCTTCACTCTTAGGTTTGTAGTATACATTTATGATTTAGACATGAATATTGTAGGTATGATAAGGAAGTTCACTGATGACACGAAAATTGGTGGTGTTGTAAATCGTGAGGAGGAAAGCCTTAGATTACAGGACGATATAGATGGCCTGGTAAGATGGGCAGAGCAGTGGCAAATGCAATTTATTTCTGAGAAGTGTGAGGTAATCCATTTTGGGAGGACTAACAAGGCAAGGGAATATACATTGGATGATAGGACCCTAGGAAATACAGAGGGTCAGAGGCACCTTGGTGTACTTGCCCATAGACTACTGAAGGCAGCAGCACAGGTAGATAAGGTGGTTAGGAAGGTATATGGGATACTTGCCTTTATTAGCTGAGGCATAGAATATAAGAGCAGGGAAATGCTCTGTAGGCCCACACGTCATAAAATAGAATCATTACAGCACAAGATAACGTCATTCTACCCATCATGTCCGTGCTGGTCCTCCTATGGAGTAATTTACGGACTGCCACTCCCCCGCAATCTCCCCACAACCCTGCACATTTATCCTCTTCAATATTTAGAAAATGTAGAAACATTTACAGCACAGAAGGAGGCCTCTCTGCCCATCGTGTCTATGCCGAGTGTAAACTGAAACACCCAGCATAATCCTACTTTCCAGCACACAGCCTGCAGGTTCCCACCCTTGAGGTGCACATCCAGACTCCTTTCAAATGAATTGAGGGTTTTTGCCTCTCAAATCCTTTCAGGCAGTGAGTTTCAGACCCCCACCACCCTCTGGGTGAAAAAGGATTTCCTCATCTCCCCTGTAATCCTTTAGGCAATCACTTTAAATCTATGCCCCCTAGTAACTGACCTCTTTGCTAAGGTAAATTGGCCCTTCACATCCATTCTATCCAGGTCCCTCACAATTTTGTGCACCTCAATCAAATCTCCCCTCAGCCTCTCCCTGTTCCAAAACAACCCCAGCGTATCCAATCTTTCCTCATAGCTGCTGTTTTCCAGTCCTGGCAACATCCTCATAAATCTCCTCTGTTACCTCTCTGGTGTGATTAAGTCCTTTCTGTAATGAGCTAACCAGAACTGCACACAGCACTCAGGTTGTGGCCTAACTAGTGTTTTATATAGTTCCAACACATTGCTCTTATATTCTATGCCTCAGCAAATAAAGGAAAGTATTCCATATGCCTTCTTAACCACCTTATCAACCTGCCCTGCTACCGTCAAGGATCTATGGACATTCACTCTCAGGTCCCTCACTTCCTTTACATCTCTTTGTATCCTCCCATTTATTGTGTATTCCTTTACCTTGTTTGACCTCCCAAATGCATTCTCTGGGTTAAATTCCATTTGCCACTTTTCTGCCCACCTGAGCAGTCCATTGATGTCTTCCTGCAGTTTGCAGCTATCCTCCTCGCTATCAACCATGGGACCAATTCTTGTGTTGTCCACAAACTTCTTGATCATGCCTCCGACAGTGAAGTCCAAATCATTCATATATACCACAAAAAGCAGGGACCTAGTACTGAGCCCCTTGGAACCCTACGGGAAACAGCCTTCCATGCACAAAAACACCTATCAACCATTCCCTGTTGTTTCCTGCCACTGAGCCAATCTTGGTATCCACCTTGCAACATCCCGCTGGATCCCATGGGATTTTATTTTTTTAACTAGTCTGCCATGTGGAACTTTGTCAAAAGCGTTGCGAAAATCCGTGTAGATCACATCATCTGCACTACAAGACACAACGTTTACAGTTCTCCAATCCTCCGACACCATACCTGCATCCAGTGAAGATTGGAAAATGATGGTCAGAGCATCTGCTATTTCCTCCCTGACTTCTTTTAACAGCCTGGGGTTAATTTTATCCAGCCCTGCTTATTTATCCACTTTCAAGGATGTTAATCCCCTTAATACTTCCTCTCTCATGTTTATCACATCCAATATTTCACACTCCTCCTCCATAACTTCAATACCTACATTGTCTCCCTGTTTTGTGAAGACAGACTCAAAGTTAAAGAACCGCACCCACATCTTTCACCTTGAACAGGGCATTGCCACCTCCTTGATGCTTGACCTGGGTCTCATACATCCTGCCTTTTTGGACCCCCATAGCGCAATACGGTCCAACCGACAGAGGGCAGGCCAAGAGGCAGTTGCCAAGAAGGGCCCACCTACACGACAGAGTATACTGGACTCTAATTAGCTCTCTCCAATCCTCCGAACACCATTCGCAGTGAAGTCTACAGCTCTCCAGGGAGGCCATTGCCAACCTATGCGCCCTGTGGCAGAATGAATTGTGGCCTATGTGATTGGGGATCACCCTATGCCAGTGACCTTAAAGAACCCAGTGGCATTGAACTTGTACGTGTCATTCGAAGGATCCACCAGGGATGTGTGTAGGTTCTCTCAGGCAGCAGTCCACCGCTGCATCAAGAGGGCCGACGACTATGTGTGCTCTGACAGTCAATGTGCAACTGGTATGCGACCACAGAAAGTGTTTGCTGCAGGTGTGTGCTCGCTACCTGGGAAGCAGCCACGACACCTACATACTCCGACAGTCTCAGGTGCCACAGCTTTTCAGGCCCTCCTCCTCCCACCCACTCGCCTTCAGGGATGGTTTCTTGCAGACAAAAACTACCCATTGAAGACATGGCTGCTGACACCCGTGAGGACCTCTCGCAGAGGAGGAAAGTTAGAACACTTGCCACGGCTCCACCCGAGCGACCATTGAGCAGACTATTGGGCTGCTGAAGATGAGATTCCGGTGCCTGGATCGATCCGGTGGAGCCCGACAGCGAGCATCTCATGTATTGTGGTGCTCTGCACAATCTAGAACTGCAGAGGAGGGAGGCTTTTCATGATGATGAGATTCCTGAGCTACACTCCTCCGCCAATGAGCAGGATGCAGAGGAGGAAGAGGGGCAAACAGCAATGGATGGTGAAGCCTTTGCACCACAGCCAGGCAGGTTGAGCGATGTGTTAAGGGGGCAAGAAACAACCTCATAATCAGCTGCTTCCAGTCAGCCTGATGGACACTCACAGAGAATCCAATAGTCATCTCAATGCATTATAGACTGTCGCCTCCTTTTCATTTGTGTTCACTGATCTGCAGCCAGCTGCAGACCACACCAGTGCCCGTGGAAGATCATATATTAATGATGGCTGTGGTAACATTGGCATTGTACTATGGGGGAAGGGGGAAGTCAGACGCTCAAAATTATGGCACAATGGAATGATGAATTTTACACAATGATTGCGAATAATTTGAATAAAAGAATGTTATGTTAATCATTATGTCAGACACCCGTGAATCCCCAAGTGTGGCTCGGTGATTTTCTTAGTACATTTGCGGGTGCTCCTGCACAGTTTGACCCTGCGCTAGCAGCTGAACTGGAGGCAGCTGCTGATCAAGCTGCCCCTGTGCTAACTTTGCAGGCATCCTCTGACTGCCTGAGGCTTGGTGCAGGACTCTCCTCAGGCGTCGTGGCTGCTGGAGCTGGCATCACTGGAGAAGGGGCTGAGGAGCCACACTCAGAGCGCCCTGAGTGGAGGTCCCATCTGTGGAGGCTATTGTGTATTCAGAGTCAAACTAACAGCAGGTCTTAACTGGAGCAGCCGTGTTGGAAACTTTTACTGACACCTCCCAACAGAGAGGGCAGCAGAGAGGCAGTATATGAAAGATGTTACAATATACCATACACCCTCCCCACTTAAAAAATAATTTCTCCAGTAACTGTAAAATGGGACATAATTTTCCAGAATACAACAATACCCTGAAATTTAACAGCTTGAGTTACACATTTATTTCTGTAATTGCAACTAAAACATAAATGATCAATATTTCCGGAGTAATTTACATGTAAAAAAATTGTTTTTCTTAACACCAGTATATCTTTGACAAAAATATCATCATTGACAAAGAGTAACGAAAAGAAACAAATTATTTCTTCTTTCTTCCTGCATACTTTCAATTAAACTATCTGGATTCGTTCTCTTTCTGTCTGGGTATCTTCTTCCATTTTCATCAGCTTGACTGCTCTCCCAACATCTCAGACTGTGTCGACCCTGAACTTTGACATAGACTTCCAATTCCACTTGGTTGGGACTGTGAAAATGATTGATTCATCTTAACCAGAGACCCTGAATCATTTTGCTCTCCTGGTGGATTCTGTGATACTGGCAATCTTTCCGTTTCTTTCTGGCTTGTACCTTTCTACTGACTTTCACTTGGAACTGTAGGAATTTGGACGATCGGAGGTTTCTCATGCTCTCCCATCGTCTGATTTCCTCCTTCAAGCAAATGATCTCCATGACACTGACAGAGTCTCTCATTAATCTTCACTGGATATGTGAATACACCTCATCTTTTTACAACTCCAAACCCATACTTCGACTTATTACCTTGGTTGTTTTTCACCTTGACCTCTTCTGACCAACACTAAACTCTCTAGGTTTCATGCTTAAAGTATCATGACTCATCTTCACTCTGTCTCGCTTTATCCTTACTTTGCTATTGACTTTAGGCTTAAGAAAGCTGAACCTTGGCCTAGGGGTGTGTTTAAACACTAACTCGTAAGGTGAATAACCTGTTGTAGACCGCGGAGATATTCCATAACAGCACAGGAAATTGTTTATCCTGTGTCAAAGAGAAACATAGAAATTCCTGCCTTGGTTGTAGCCCAGCAGACACTTCTGAAAAGAACTCATCACAATTTGTACACTTTTTCTGCAGCACCATTCGATGGTGGTATTAGACTATGTTTGTCTCCATTCTTATTCAGAGTTATTCAAATGCTTCTGATGTAAACTGTTGACCATCATCTGACACCAATACTTGTGGCACCCTATATATAAGTAAACCAACTACTCAAAACCTGAATCATTTTGACACTTGTATTGGGCATAAACTCTACATTTATTCACTTGCTATAGCTTCCCCTTCAAAGAAATCAACATGTATTCATTCATTCGCACTGTTTTCTTGTGTTTGACCAAGGAACTTTGGTTGGATCTCTCATTCTGAGACACACTTTCACAACTTTTCACCAACTCTTCAAGAATTCTATCTACCTTTTTAACCAAAAATAGCTTCTTACTACAAATTTCATACAGACTATCCCTGAGCGCTCTTGATGAAGTTCCTCAATCTCTCCTTAAACCTCAATGGAATAATGGCTCTTAAACCCCATAAAAGACAACCTTGTTCTATACTTCGTTCATTTCTACAGGCAAAATACTCCTGCAGTTTCTCATCATCGCACTCTTTTTAGACCAACCATTCATGACATAATTGACGACTTTACATCCTTATGAGTTTCTTCGGAAATGTCTCTGGCGGACATTGGCATGTCAGTTATTATGTAAAGTAATTTCTAGGTAACTCATGGGATAAAAAATGAATCTGTCTTCACTTCCTCAATCTTAAACGTACTGTTACTGATCCCTACTGTAAATACCACAGCCTCGGTTAAACGTATATCCTTAAGCCAATTTCTTTCCATCAGGGAGACTTTTATCCCTCCTACTACCACTAATAGCAATTAATAGGATGTATTCCACCTTAACACTCACTTCACCTAATACTGGAATACTGTTATTGCAATAACTAGTCATTTTCAAACCAGTTTGTCATAAAGGAATGTGACTTAGTGACTTCTTGTATTCTCCTCCTGTGATAACAGACAATGCTGTGGCTGTATTGATGATGAACATAAGTTGTGAATCCTGGATTTTTATTTTTACAGCGGGTGCTGAAATTATATCTTCAGCCATTTTTCTATCAATTTCCATGTTCTGTTTCCCTTGCTTTCTGACATTTGAGGGCTTCCAGGAGCCCAATCTAGCTTTAGGTCTACCACGACCTCGACCTGGTGCATTATTGTTTATTTGACTTCTGCATGCCGTCTGGCTTTTTACTGACTTTCCCACAGGCTTAGCACGTTTACAGGAAATGGGAGCATTTGGATGGTTGGTGACTACCATGGCAGTGACAGCATCTTAATTACTAACTCTGAGTCTGTGTATTCGGCTGCCTGGTTCCTGCTGAGATCTTCCCTGACGGCTTAGAAAAGAACTTCCTTGAAATCGGCTGCTATCTCTTCCTGCTATTTCCATGACTGTGGCCTCATCGCAGGCCTCCTTCCACATCAGTTTATTGCCTTTACAAGAAAGCTTGGCCTGGATTTTACTGTTCTTTAGACCTCCAACGAATGTGTCTCCAAGGTTGATTTCTAAGTTAGCACCATAAGCAGAGTGACAAGACAGTTTATTTAATTCAAGGATATAATATGTAATAAACACACTTGGCAACTGCTTCCTTTCACAGAGTGTAACTTGGAGTGTAATTTCATTCTTAGTTGAGCCATAATATGAGTCCAGAATCTCATTTATATCAGAATAGTCCAAAGTACTGGGGTCTCTTGGGCAACATTGGTTAAACACAACCTCAAACACATTTGGCCCCATCATGGTGAGGAAAACATTCACTTCATCCTCATCTATGAGTTTGTTAGCTTGCAGCCAAATGTGTAAGCTTCTTTCATAATTACCCCTGTTATCTTTGTTCGTGTTAAATTGCTTCATTGCCCCAAAATGTGCCTCCAGTGCCATATTTTTTAAAAATCACGCACTCGTTGATTTGCAGTTTTACATGAATTGCAGATACACAAAGCAATCTTTCAAATTGCTCAAACTGCCTCACAATGAGTTTATTGGGAGTTCCAAAAATTGTGTCCAAATGTTCTTCAGACCGTAATATTTTGAATAAAGTATAAAAAATAAATCAACCCCTCCCTTTCGTTATGTTTCCGTTGTATATTCAGTGTAAAACTAACATGAGTTCTTAACTGGGAGCAGCCATGTTGGAAGTTTTTATTCACACCTCCCAACAGAGAGGGCAGCAGAGAGGCAGTATACAAAAGATGTTACAATATACCACGGAGGCCTCTCCTCCTCCCTATCAAGGCTCACTTGAACCTCCCTGCTGAACAGAGAAAGACGAGGAGCTGCAAAAGCCTTTTGGGGCCTCATCCTTCTCGAGTCTTGCCAATTGGGTGAATCAAGCTCATGGTGTGCATGTCTGCGTGCATCTATGGGATCTGGTTCTCCATGAGGGTCACTAACCTCTCGATGGAGGAAGCCATTCACTTATATGCCTGGGACATGGCAGTACTCATGCCATGATGGAGTCCTCCATCGCCCGATGATGGTTGTGCATTGCCGCTGGCAGCTCTGCCAGTTGTTGCCTTACCTCTCTTTGCAACTCCATCATGTCCTGTGCTGTCAAGACCAGAGGCTTGTCAACAGCTTGGGGTTCAGCTTGGACCTGGCCACCCTCAATCCTCCGACTGTTAGTGGCCTCGGCTGTACCAGCCTCAGCCAGCTACTCGGGCGCATGCACAGTGTTCTCACCAGTCTGTGACCCTGCCCATACAGCTGACCTTAAACCCACCGAGGTGAAAGTATCTGTGCTGCTGGAAGGTGTTGGAGAGTCATGGGACAGTGCTTCCTCTGAGTCCTGATCCACCTCATAGGTAGAGGTTTGTCGCCATCACGTGGAGTCTCATGTAGATGCTGACCGACATAAGAGAACACAAACATGTGTAGGTTAGGATAAGCAGCTCTCATACCAACCATGGGGGGAGGGAGAGGGTTCTCCAGAAGTGAACTATATGTCAGTGGAGCCAATTCTCACTCTCTTGTCCTGAGACTCCAGTCTCACCACCCACATTTGAGGGACTGCCCTGGTTCCCTGTTGTTCAAGTGCCTCCTCCTCAGCTGTGGAGAGAAGTCTGGTATCTGAGATGCCTCTGTCAGTCCATGATGTCTCCCTGTCATTATGGGTTCTCCTGTCCTGCAAGTGGAAAGAAGGCAATAGTTACACTTCACAGAGACATCAACATGACAATTTTGCTAGTGGCAGCTCCTCTTCCCCTACTGAGGCTTCCCCATATAGCTCATCCTCCCGTCAGCTTTCAGGGGAGTTAGAAACATAGAAACATAGATAAATAGGAGCAGGCGTAGGCCATTCGGCCCCTTTGAGCCTGTACCAACATTCGATATGATCAGGGCTGATCATCCAAACTCAGTACCCTGTTCCCGTTTTCTCCCCGTATTCTTTGATCCCTTCAGCCCTGAGAACGATAACTAACTCTTTCTTGAATATATTTAATGATTTGGCCTCAACTGCTTTCTGTGGTAGATAATTCCACAGGTTCACCACTCTCTGGGTGAAGAAATCCCTCCTCATCTCAGTCCTAAAGGGCTTACCTTTTATCCTTGGACTATGATCCCAGGGACTCCCCCGCCATCGGGAACATCCTTCCTGCATCTACCCCGTCAAGTCCTGTTAGAATTTTGTAGGTTTGTGTGAGATCCCCTCTCATTTCTCTGAACTCTAGCGAATACAAGCCTAATCGACCCAATCTCTCTTCATAAGTCAAAGAACAAAAGAACAAAGATAATTACAGCACAGGAACAGGCCCTTCGGCCCTCCAAGCTTGCGCCGATCCAGATCCTCTCTCTAAACATGTCGCCTATTTTCTAAGGTTCTGTATCTCTTTTCTTCCTGCCCATTCATGTATCTGTCTAGATACATCTTAAAAGACTCCATCGTGCCCGCGTCTACCACCTCCGCTGGCAACGCGTTTCAGGTGCCCACCACCCTCTGCGTAAAGAACTTTCCACGCATATCCCCCCTAAACATTTCCCCTTTCACTTTGAACTCGTGTCCTCTAGTAATTGAAACCCCAACTCTGGGAAAAAGCCTCTTGCTGTCCACCCTGTCTATACCTCTCATGATTTTGTACACCTCAATCAGGTCCCCCCTCAACCTCCGTCTTTCTAATGAAAATAATCCTAATCTACTCAACCTCTCTTCATAGCTAGCGCCCTCCATACCAGGCAACATCCTGGTGAACCTCCTCTGCACCCTCTCCAAAGCATCCACATCCTTTTGATAATGTGGCGACCAGAACTGTACACAGTATTCCAAATGTGGCCGAACCAAAGTCCTATACAACTGTAACATGACCTGCCAACTCTTGTACTCAATGCCCCGTCCGATGAAGGAAAGCATGCCGTATGCCTTCTTGACCACTCTATTTACCTGCGTTGCCACCTTCAGGGAACAGTGGACCTGAACACCCAAATCTCTCTGGACATCAGTTTTCCCCAGGACTTTTCCATTTACTGTATAGTTCACTCTTGAATTGGATCTTCCAAAATGCATCACCTCGCATTTGCCCTGATTGAACTCCATCTGCCATTTCTCTGCCCAACTCTCTAATCTATCTATATTCTGCTGTATTCTCTGACAGTCCCCTTCACTATCTGCTACTCCACCAATCTTAGTGTCGTCTGCAAACTTGCTAATCAGTCCACCTATACTTTCCTCCAAATCATTAATGTATATCACAAACAACAGTGGTCCCAGCACGGATCCCTGTGGAACACCACTGGTCACACGTCTCCATTTTGAGAAACTCCCCTCTACTGCTACTCTCTGTCTCCTGTTGCCCAGCCAGTTCTTTATCCATCTAGCTAGTACACCTTGGACCCCAAGCGCCTTCACTTTCTCCATCAGCCTGCCATGGGGAACCTTATCAAACGCCTTACTGAAGTCCATATATATGACATCGACAGCCCTTCCCTCATCAATCAACTTTGTCACTTCCTCAAAGAATTCTATTAAGTTGGTAAGACATGACCTTCCCTGCACAAAACCATGTTGCCTATCACTGATGAGCCCATTTTCTTCCAAATGGGAATAGATCCTATCCCTCAGTATCTTCTCCAGCAGCTTCCCTACCACTGACGTCAGGCTCACAGGTCTATAATTACCCCAACAGCGTTAGCAAAAGCACCTCCAAGGACATTGGTTCCAGTCCGGCCCAGGTGTAGACCGTCCAATTTGTAATAGTCCCACCTCCCCCAGAACCGGTCCCAATGTCCCAAAAATCTGAACCCCTCCTTCCTGCACCATCTCTCAAGCCACGCATTCATCCTGACTATTCTTTCCTTTTTACTCTGACTATCACGTGGCACTGGTAGTAATCCTGAGATTACTACCTCTGAGGTCCTACTTTTTAACTTGGCTCCTAACTCCCTAAACTCTGCTTGTAGGACCTCATCCCGTTTTTTACCTATATCATTAGTGCCTATGTGCACAATGACAACTGGCTGTTCACCCTCCCCCTTTAGAATGTTCTGCAGCCGATCTGAGACATCCCTGACCCGTGCACCTGGGAGACAACATACCATTCGGGAGCCTCGTTTTCGACCACAGAACCGCCTATCTACTCCCCTTACAATCGAATCCCCTACGACTATAGCCCTTCCACTCTTTTTCCCGCCCTTCTGAACAGCAGAGCCAGCCACGGTGCCATGGACCTGGCTACTGCTGCCTTCCCCTGGTGAGCCAACTCCCCCAACAGTATCCAAAACGGTATACTTGTTTTGGAGGGAGATGACCGCAGGGGACTCCTGCGCTGCCTTCCTGCTCTTTCTCTGCCTTTTGGTCACCCATTCCCTTTCTCCCTCAGCAATCCTAATCTGCGGTGTGACCAATTCACTAAACGTGCTATCCACGACCTCCTCAGCATCGCGCATGCTCCAAAGTGAGTCCATCCGCAGCTCGAGAGCCGTCATGCGGTCTAACAAGAGCTGCAGTTGGACACACTTCCTGCACGTGAAGGAGTCAGGGACATCAGCCATGTCCCTGAGCTCCCACATTGAGCAAGAGGAGCATGACACGGGTCTGAGATCTCCTGCCATTTTTAATCTTAAGCTTAACTTAGTTAAATGAAAAAGGAACGAAACGTTTTTACCAATCACAATAAAACCAGAGAAATCGAAAAAGCCTTACCTTATAAACACCCCACCGAGTCCTTTTTTTTTTTGGTTAGAGGAGGAGGGCGGGTGGGAGACACGACAAGTGTGGTGTCTCGGGTTCAGAAACCGCCCAAATATATAGTGTTTTACTTACCCAGCAGCCCCCTGGCCACCGCCGAAAAACAAAAGGAAATTAAATTTACTTTCAAACTGACCTTCCCAGCTGCTCACTCGCTGCTCCCGAAAAAAGCTGCTGCAATGAAAGGAAAGTTATTTTAAACCGCCTAAATATATAGTGTTTTACTTACCCAGCAGCCCCCTGGCCACCGCCGAAAAACAAAAGGAAATTAAATTTACTTTCAAACTGACCTTCCCAGCTGCTCACTCGCTGCTCCCGAAAAAAGCTGCTGCAATGAAAGGAAAGTTATTTTAAACCGCCCAAATATATAGTGTTTTACTTACCCAGCAGCCCCCTGGCCACCGCCGAAAAACAAAAGGAAATTAAATTTACTTTCAAACTGACCTTCCCAGCTGCTCACTCGCTGCTCCCGAAAAAAGCTGCTGCAATGAAAGGAAAGTTATTTTAAACCGCCCAAATATATAGTGTTTTACTTACCCAGCAGCCCCCTGGCCACCGCCGAAAAACAAAAGGAAATTAAATTTACTTTCAAACTGACCTTCCCAGCTGCTCACTCGCTGCTCCCGAAAAAAGCTGCTGCAATGAAAGGAAAGTTATTTTAAACCGCCCAAATATATAGTGTTTTACTTACCCAGCAGCCCCCTGGCCACCGCCGAAAAACAAAAGGAAATTAAATTTACTTTCAAACTGACCTTCCCAGCTGCTCACTCGCTGCTCCCGAAAAAGCTGCTGCAATGAAAGTCATTTCTGTCATCCCAGGATTCAGCTTGGTGAACCTTCGCTGCACTCCCTCCATAGCAAGAACATCCTTCCTCAGATAAGGAGACCAAAACTGCACACAGTATTCCAGATGTGGTCTCACCAAGGCCCTGTATAATTGCAGCAAGACATCCCTGCGCCTGTACTCGAATCCTCTCGCTGTGAAGGCCAACATACCATTTGCCTTCTTAACTGCCTGCTGTACCTGCATGCTTACTTTCAGCGACTGGTTCACAAGGACACCCAGGTCTCACTTCACCTCCTCCTTTCCCAAACTATCGCCATTCAAATAATAACCTGCCTTTCTGTTTTTGCCACCAAAGTGGATAACCTCACATTCATCTACATTATACTGCATCTGCCATGTATTTGCCCACTCACTCAACCTGTCCAATTCACCCTGAAGCCTCTCTGCATCCTCCTCACAGCTCACACACCCACCCCGCTTTGTGTTGTCTGCAAATTCGGATATATTACATTGAATTCCCTCATCTATATCATTAATATATATTGTGAATAGCTGGGGTCCGAGCACTGATCCCTGCAGTACCCCACTAGTTACTGCCTGCCACTTGGAAAAAGACCCGTTTATTCCTACTCTTTGTTTCGTGCCTGCCAACCAATTTTCTATCCATCGCAATACACTACCCCCAATTCCATGTGCTTTCATTTTGCACGCTAAGCTTTCATGTGGGACCTTATCGAAAGCCTTCTGAAAGTCCAAATAAACCGCATCCACTGGTTCTCCCTTATCTATTCTAATAGTTATACCCTCAAAGAATTTTAGTAGATTTGTCAAGCATGATTATTTCCCTTTCATAAATCCATGTTGTCCGATCCTGTCATTGTTTTCCAAGTGCTCTGCTGTTCCATCTTTTATAATGGACTCTAGCATTTTCCCCACTACTGATGTCAGGCTAACCGGTCTATAATTCTCTGCTTTCTCTTTACCTCCTTTTCTAAATAGTGGGTTGATATTAGCTACCCTCCAATCCATTGGAACTGTTCCAGAGTCTATAGAATTTTGCAAAGTGACCAGCAATGCATCCACTATTTCTCAGGCCACTGCCTTACTACTCTGGGATGGAGATTATCAGGCCCTGGGGTTGTATCGGCCTTCAATCCCACCAATTTCCCCAACACCATTTCCCTACTAATACTGATTTCATACAGTTGCTCCTTCTCACTAGATCCTCTGTTCCCCAACCTTTCTGGGAGGTAATTTGTGTCCTCCTTTGTGAAGACAGAACCAAAGTATGTATTTAATTGGTCTGCCATTTCTTTGTTCCCCATAATAATTTCCCCTGTTTCTGACTGTAAGGGACACACATTTGTCTTCACTAATCTTTTTCTCTTCACATATCTATAGAAGCTTTTTACAGTCAGTTTTTATGTTCTCTGTAAGCTTACTCTCATACTCTATTTTCCCCTTCTTAATCAATCCCTTTGTCCTCCTTTGCTGAATTCCAAACTGCTCCCAATCCTCAGGTTTGCTGCTTGTTCTGGCCATTTTATATTTCTCCTCCTGGATCTAATAATAGCCCTAATTTCTTTTGTAAGCCACAGTTGAGCCACCCTTCCTGCTTTATTTTTGCCCCAGACAGGAATGAACAAATGTTGTAATTCATCCATGTGCTCTTTAAATGCTAGCCATTGCCTATCCACTGTCAGCCCTTTAAGTAATTTGGCTTCTCAATCGAGATGTAGATTAAAGTCACCCATAATTACAGTTGCACCCTTATTGCATACGTCTCTAATTTCCTGTTTAATGCCATCCTCTACATCTCCACTGCTGTTTGGGGGTCGATATACAACCCCCACCAATGTTTTCTGGCCATTGGTGTTTCTTAGCTCCACCCATACAGATTCCACAACAGGATTCTCTGACCTAATATCCTTCCTCACTATTGTATTGATTTCCTCTTTTACTAACAATGCTACTCCACCTCCTTTCCCTTTTTGCCTGTCCTTCCTAAATATTGAATAACCTTGGATGTTCAGTTCCCATCCTTGGTCACCCTGCAGCCATGTCTCTGTAATCTCAACTATATTGTATCCATTTACATCTATTTGCGTGGTTAATTTGCCTACCTTATTGCGATACTCCACACATTGACACAATGTCTTTAGGCTTGTATTTTTAACATTCTTAGTCATCTTAGCATTATTTCAAACTATGGCCCTATTTGTTTCTTGCCCTTGATTTCTAAGCCTTCGACTTTTGCCTTTTTCTTTCCTGTCTTTCGTTTCTATCCTTGTTTACTCCTCCTCAATCTCCCCGCTCAGGTTCCCATCCCCCTGCCATTCGAGTTTAAATCCTCCCCAACAGCACCAGCAAATGCCCCCTAGAGGATATCGGTTCTGGTCCTGCCTGGGTGTAACCTGTCCCGCTTGTACAGGTCCCACCTTCCCCAGAACCGGTCCCGATGTCCCAGGAATCTAAATACCTCCCTCCTGCACCATTTCTCCAGCCACGCATTAATCTGGTCTATTCTGTTCCTGCACTCACTAACACGTGGCACAGGAAGTAATCCTGAGATTACTCCCTTTGAGGCCCAGCCTTTTAATTTTGCTCCTAACTTCTTAAATTTGTCTTGCTGGACCTCATCTTTTTTGCTACCTATGTCGTTGGTACTGACATGTACCACGACCACTGGCTGTTCACCCTCCCCCTTCAGAATGTCTTGCAGCCATTCTGAAACATCCTTGACCCTAGCACCAGGAAGGCAACATACCATCCTGGAGTACAAAGAACAAAGAACAAAGAAAATTACAGCACAGGAACAGGCCCTTCGGCCCTCCAAGCCTGCGCCGATCCAGATCCTCTATCTAAACCTGTCGCCTATTTTCAAAGGGTCTGTATCAATTTGCTTCCTGCCAATTCATGTATCTGTCTAGATACATCTTAAAAGACGCTATTGTGCCCGCGTCTACCACCTCCGCTGGCAACGAGTTCCAGGCACCCACCACCCTCTGCATAAAGAACTTTCCACGCATATCCCCCCTAAACTTTTCCCCTCTCACTTTGAACTCGTGACCCCTAGTAATTGAATCCCCCACTCTGGGAAAAAGCTTCTTGCTATCCACCCTGTCTATACCTCTCATGATTTTGTACACCTCAATCAGGTCCCCCCTCAACCTCCGTCTTTCGAATGAAAATAATCCTAATCTACTCAACCCCTCTTCATAGCTAGCGCCCTCCATACCAGGCAACATCCTGGTGAACCTCCTCTGCACCCTCTCCAAAGCATCTACATCCTTTTGGTAATGTGGTGACCAGAACTGCACGCAGTATTCCAAATGTGGCCGAACCAAAGTCTTATACAACTGTAACATGACCTGCCAACTCTTGTACTCAATACCCCGTCCGATGAAGGAAAGCATGCCGTATGCCTTTTTGACCACTCTATTGACCTGCGTTGCCACCTTCAGGGAACAATGGACCTGAAAACCCAAATCTCTCTGTACATCAATTTTCCCCAGGACTTTTACATTTATTGTATAGTTCAGTCTTGAATTGGATCTTCCAAAATCCATCATCTCGCATTTGCCCGGATTGAACTCCATCTGCCATTTCTCTGCCCAACTCTCCAATCTATCTATATTCTGCTGTATTCTCTGACAGTCCCCTTCACTATCTGCTTCTCCACCAATCTTAGTGTCGTCTGCAAACATGCTAATCGGACCACCTATACTTTCCTCCAAATCAGTTATGTATATCACAAACAACAGTGATCCCAGCACAGATCCCTGTGGAACACCACTGGTCACACGTCTCCATTTTGAGAAACTCCGTTCCACTGCTACTCTCTGTCTCCTGTTGCCCAGCCAGTTCTTTATCCATCTAGCTAGTACATCTTGGACCCCATGCGACTTCACTTCCTCCATCAGCCTACCATGGGGAACCTTATCAAACGCCTTACTGAAGTCCATGTATATGACATCTACAGCCCTTCCCTCATCAATCAACTTTGTCACTTCCTCAAAGAATTCTATTAAGTTGGTAAGACATGACCTTCCCTGCACAAAACCATGTTGCCTATCACTGATAAGCCCACTTTCTTCCAAATGGGAATAGATCCTATCCCTCAGTATCTTCTCCAGCAGCTTCCCTACCACTGACGTCAGGCTCACTGCTCTATAATTACCTGGATTATCCCTGCTACCCTTCTTAAACAAGGGGACAACATTAGCAATTCTCCAGTCCTCCGGGACCTCACCCATGTTTAAGGATGTTGCAAAGATATCTGTTAAGGGCCCAGCTATTTCCTCTCTCGCTTCCCTCAGTAACCTGGGATAGATCCCATCCGGACCTGGGGACTTGTCCACCTTAATGCCTTTTAGAATACCCAACACTTCCTGGAGTAATCAAACATCTATTCCTAACCTCAACATCCGTCATGTCCCTCTCCTCGGTGAATACCGATGCATAGTATTCGTTTAGAATCTCACCCATTTTCTCTGACTCCACGCATAATTTTCCTCCTTTGTCCTTGAGTGGGCCAATCGTTTCTCTAGTTACCCTCTTGCTCCTTATATATGAATAAAAGGCTTTGGGATTTTCCTTAACCCTGTTTGCTAAAGATATTTCATGACCCCTTTTAGCCCTCTTAATTCCTCGTTTCAGATTTGTCCTCCATTCCCGATATTCTTCCAAAGCTTCGTCTTTCTTCAGCCGCCTGGACCTTATGTATGCTTCCTTTTTCCTCTTAGCTAGTTTCACAATTTCACCTGGCATCCATGGTTCCCTAATCTTGCCATTTCTGTCCCTCATTTTCACAGGAACATGTGTCTCCTGCACGCTAATCAACCTCTCTTTAAAAGCCTCCCACATATCAAATGTGGATTTATCTTCAAACTGCTGCTCCCAATCTACATTCCCCAGCTCCTGCCGAATTTTGGTATAGTTGGCCTTCCCCCAATTTAGCACTCTTCCTTTAGGACCACTCTCGTCTTTGTCCATGAGTATTCTAAAACTTACGGAATTCTGATCACTATTCCCAAAGTAGTCCCCTACTGAAACTTCAACCACCTGGCCGGGCTCATTCCCCAACACCAGGTCCAGTATGGCCCCTTCCCGAGTTGGACTATTTACATACTGCTCTGGAAACCCTCCTGGATGCTCCTTACAAATTCTGCTCCATCTTGACCTCTGACACTAAGTGAATCCCAGTCAATGTTGGGAAAATTAAAATCTCCTATCACCACCACCCTGTTGCTCCCACATCTTTCCATAATCTGTTTACATATTTGTACCTCTATCTCACGCTCGCTGTTGGGAGGCCTGTAGTACAGCCCCAACATTGTTACCGCACCCTTCCTATTTCTGAGTTCTGCCCATATTGCCTCACTGCTCGAGTCCTCCATAGTGCCCTCCTTCAGCACAGCTGTGATATCCTCTTTGACCAGTAATGCAACTCCTCCACCCCTTTTACCTCCCTCTCTATCCCGCCTGAAGCATCGATATCCTGGGATATTTTGTTGCCAATCATGCCCTTCCCTCAACCAAGTCTCAGTAATAGCAATAACATCATACTCCCAGGTACTAATCCAAGCCCTAAGTTCATCTGCCTTACCTACTACACTTCTTGCATTAAAACAAATACACCTCAGACCACCAGTCCCTTTGCTTTCATCATCTTCTCCCTGCCTACTCTTCCCCTTAGTCACGCTGACTTCATTATCTAGTTTCTTACGGGCTTTAGTTACGACCTCCTTACTGTCCACTGACCTCCTCATTTGGTTCCCATCCCCCTGCCCATTAGTTTAAACCCTCCCCAACAGCGTTAGCAAAAGCACCCCCAAGGACATTGGTTCCAGTCCGGCCCAGGTGTAGACTGTCCAATTTGTAATAGTCCCACCTCCCCCAGAACCGGTTCCAATGTCCCAAAAATCTGAACCCCTCCCTCCTGCACCATCTCTCAAGACACGCATTCATCCTGACTATTCTTTCATTTTTACTCTGACTATCACGTGGCACTGGTAGCAATCCTGAGATTACTACCTCTGAGGTCCTACTTTTTAACTTGGCTCCTAATTGCCTAAATTCTGCTTGTAGGACCTCATCCCATTTTTTACCTATATCATTGGTGCCTATGTGCACAAGGACAACTGGCTGTTCACAATCCCCCTTCAGAATGTTCTGCAGCCGATCTGAGACATCCCTGACCCGTGCACCTGGGAGGCAGCATACCATTCGGGAGTCTCGTTTTTGACCACAGAAACGCCGATCTACTCCCCTTACAATCAAATCCCCTGTGACTATCGCCCTTCCACTCTTTTTCCAGCCCTTCTGAACAGCAGATCCAGCCACGGTGCCATGAACCTGGCTACTGCTGCCTTTCCCTGGCGAGCCATCTCCCCCAACAGTATCCAAAACGTTTTACCTGTTTTGGAGGGAGATGACCGCAGGGGACACCTGCGCTGCCTTCCTGCTGTTTCTCTGCCTTTTGGTCACCCATTTCCTTTCTCCTTCAGCAATCCTAATCTGCGGTATGACCAATTCGCTAAACGTGCTATCCACGACCTCCTCAGCATCGCGGATGCTCCAAAGTGAGTCCATCCGCAGCTCCAGAGTCATCATGCGGTCTAACAAGAGCTGCAGCTGGACACACTTAGAGCACGTGAAGGAGTCAGGGACATCAGCCGTGTCCCTGAGCTCCCACATTGAGCAAGAGGAGCATAACACGGGTCTGAGATCTCCTGTTGCTTCCAATTTCCACCCTTCTCTCACCTTTACATGGTCCATCTCTGACACTTCCCTTCCCTTCCTCGACTTCTCTGTCTCTGGGGATAGATTGTCTCCCAATATCCATTATAAGCCCACCGACTCCCACAGCTACCTCGACTACAGTTCTTCACACCCTACCTCCTGTAAGGACTCCATTCCATTCTCCCAGTTTCTCCGTCTCCGACGCATCTGCTCTGATGATGCTACCTTCCATGACGGTGCTTCTGATATGACCTCCTTTTTCCTCAACCGAGGATTTCCCCCCACTGTGGTTGACAGGGCCCTCAACCGTGTCCGACCCATTCCCCGCACCTCTACCCACACCCCTTCCCCTCCCTCCCAGAACCGTGACAGGGTTCCCCTTGTCCTCACTTTTCATCCCACCAGCCTCCATATCCAAAGGATCATCCTCCGCCATTTTCGCCACCTCCAGCGTGATGACACTACCAGTCGCATCTTCCCCTCCCTTCCCCTGTCAGCATTCCGAAGGGATCGTTCCCTCCGCGACACCCTGGTCCACTCCTCCATTACCCCCACCACCTCGTCCCCGTCCCAGGGCACCTTCCCCTGCAAACGCAGGAGGTGTAATACCTGCCCATTTACCTCCTCTCTCCTCACTATCCCAGGCCCCAAACACTCCTTTCAGGTGAAGCAGCGATTTACTTGTACTTCTTTCAATGTAGTATACTGTATTCGCTGCTCACAGTGTGGTCTCCTCTACATTGGGGAGACCAAGCGCAGACTGGGTGACCGCTTTGCGGAACATCTCCGCTCAGTCCGCAAGCAGGACCCTGAGCTTCCGGTTACTTGCCATTTCAACACTCCCCCCTGCTCTCATGCTCACATCTCTGTCCTGGGATTGCTGCAGTGTTCCAGTGAACATCAACGCAAGCTCGAGGAACAGCATCTCATCTACCGATTAGGCACACTACAGCCTGCCGGACTGAACATTGAGTTCAATAATTTCAGAGCATGACAGCCCCCCATTTTACTTTCATTTTTAGTTATTTTTTCTTCCTTTTCTTTTACATTCTTTTTTACATTTTTTACAATCTTTTTTTGCATTTATTTCATTTCATCTTAGTTTGTTCAGTTTGCTTACCCACTGTGTTTTTCAGGGTTTTTTTTCAGGTTTGCACTTGCTGCTGTTTAATATTCAGTGTATTGATACCTAATCTGCACTAATGCTTTGTCTTTCAACACACCATGAACATATTGTTTGCCTTTGCTCCGTGACCTTTTGGTCAGCTATGTGACCTGGTCCAATCTGCACCTTCTCCTTTGTTATCTCATGCCCCACCCCCACCTCACTTGCTTATAATCTGTGACTTTTCTAATATTTGTCAGTTCCGAAGAAGGGTCACTGACCCGAAACGTTAACTCTGCTTCTCTTTCCACAGATGCTTCCAGACCTGCTGAGTGATTCCAGCATTTCTTGTTTTTGTTGTCTGAGATCTCCTGCCGTTTTCAATCTTAAGCTTAACTTAGTCTCAATTTAGATAAATGAAAAAGGAACGAAAAGTTTTTACCAATCAAACAGAAAAAAAAATAGAAAAAGCCTTACCTTATCTGCACACCACCGAGTCCTTTTTCTTTTGGTTAGAGGAGGAGGGCAGGTGGGAGACACGACAGGTGTAGTGTCTCGGGTTCAGCCGCTGCCCAAATATATGGGACTTACTTACCCAGCTGCCACCTCGCTCTCCCTGTCGCCGCTGCAAAAGAAAAAAAATGGCTGTCTGCTCCCCTTACAATTGAATCTCCTATCACTATGGCTCTCTCAGTCTTTTCTCCCCTGCTGTGTAGCAGATCCATCCGTGGTGTTACGAACTTGGCTGTTTCTGCTTTCCCCTAGGAGGCCATCCTCCACCCCCCCCCCCCCCCCCGTCCCAACAGTATCCAAATCGGTATATCTGTTTGAGAGGGGGATAGCCACAGGGGACTCCTGCACTACCTGCCTGCACCTATTACTCCATCTGGTGGTCACCCATCCCTTTTCTGCCTGTGTATCCATTACCTGCGGTGTGACCACCTCGCTAAGCGTGCTATCCACGATGTCCTCAGCATCACGGATGCTCCACAGTGAATCCACCCGCAGCTCCAGCTCCATAATGCGGCTAGCCAGTAGCTGCAGATGGATACACTTCCTGCACACATTTCCTGTGATGTCACTGTAAGTCTTTTTCTCCTCTTTTGAATCTAAGCGCAAGCTGCCACAGAGAGCGAGAGCCAGCCGCTGCTCCTGCCTTTAGGTGAGTAAGGTCCTTGAGCCCCACTCTCTGCTTTTCAGGTCCCACTCAGGATGCGGTTCCTCCCAGTTCCACCTGCCGCCGCTCCGGTGACAAGGATCGAGGCCCAGTCTCTCACCTTCAGGAGCGGGGCGGAGAGCAGTCAGACCTGTGGGGAGAACACCGAGAGTGAAGACTATAAATCGAACCCGAGGATCGAGGCCCAATCTCTTGCCTTCAGGAGCAGAGCGGAGAGCAGTCGGACCTGTGGGGAGAATACTGAGAGTGAAGACTATAAATCGAACCCAAGGATCGAGGCCCAGTCTCTCACCTTCAGGAGTGGAGCGGAGAGCAGTCGGACCTGTGGGGAGAATGCCAAGTGCAGTCGGACCTCTTCCAGTGCACAAGAGTTTTGGAAAAAAAAAGCCATCAGTGGCGTCACAGGAGAGCTGCAAGGTGATTGGGTGGTGTGTCACTGCTGTTAGGGAATATCTCTAAATAGCTGGGTAACAATCTCAGGTAAGAAAAGTTTAAAAGTTTAAAGTTTATTTCAAATATAGTAAGTAGTGTTTTTTTTAGGGAGTTCTGTGGTAATGAGGACCAGGAAAGACGGGCCCTAGAATAATTGAGAGAATTGGACATTAAGATCTTCCAGAAGGTTTAATTTAATTTAAAGGGTTAAGTCATGCCAAGGTGTGCTCCTCATGCTCCATGTCGGAAGCCGGGAACATTTCCAGTGCCCGGGACCAGCATGTGTGCAGGAAGTGTGTCCAGCTGCAGCTCCTGGAAGCCCGGGTTTCGGAGCTGGAGCGGCAGCTGGGGACACTGTGGCGCATCCACGAGGCGGAGAGTATCATGGATAGCACGTATAGAGAGGTGGTCACACCGCACGCTCAGATCTCACAGGCAGGAAGGGAATGGGTGACCACCAGACAGAGCAAGAGGACTAGGCAGACAGTGCAGGAATCTCCTGTGGCTATTCCCCTGCAAAACAGGTATACTGCTTTGGATACTGTTGGGGGCAATGGCCTCTCGGGGAAAGCAGCAACAGCCCAATTCGTTGCACCACGGTTGGCTCTGCTGCACAGGGGAGGAGTAAAAAGTGTGGGAATGCAATAGTTATATGGGGGATTCAATTGTAAGGGGAATAGACAGGCGTTTATGTGGCCATGAAAGAGGCTCCAGGATGATATGTTATCTCCCTGGTGTTAGGGTCAAGGATGTCTCAGAGCGGTTACAGGACATTCTGAAAGGGGAGGGTGAACAGCCAGTGGTCGTGGTACATATTGGTACAAACGACATGGGTTAAAAAAAAAGGATGAGGTCCTAAAAGCAGAATATAGGGAACTAGGAAGTAAGTTGAAAAGTAGGACCTCAATGGTAGTGATCTCAGGATTACTACCAGTGCCACGTGCCAGTCAGTGTAGAAATAGCAAGATATAGCGGATGAATACATGGCTGAAGAGATGGTGTGAGGGGGAGGGTTTTAGATTCCTAGGACATTGGGACCGGTTCTGGGGGAGGTGAGACCAGTACAAACTGGATGGGTTACACCTGGGCAGGACAGGGACTGATGTCCTCGGGGGAGTATTTGAAAGAGTGGTTGGGAGGGTTTAAACTAAAATGGTCGGGGGATGGGAACCTTTGCAAGGAGTCAGAGGAGGGGGGATCAAAGACAAGAACAAAAGACAGTAAGGGGAATAAGAAAAGTGATAGGCAGAGAAATCAAGGGCCAGAATCAAACAGGGCCACAGTGAAAAACAGTGGAAAGGGGACAAGTAATGTTAAAAAAAAACAGCCTTAAGGCTTTGTGCCTTCGCAATAAAATGGATGAATTAATCACGCAAATAGATGTAAACGGGTATGATATAGTTGGGATTATGGAAACATGGCTGCAAGGTGACAAGGGATGGGAAATGAACATCCAGGGATATTCAGTATTTAGGAAGGACAGACAAAAAGCAAAAGGTGGTGGAGTTGCATTGCTGGTTAAAAAGGAAATTAATGCAATAGTCAGGAAGGATATTAGCTCTGATGATGTGGAATCTGTATGGGCAGAGCTGAGAAAAACTAAGGGGCAAAAAACATTAGTGGGCGTTGTATATAGACCCCCCCCCCCCCCCCAAACTGCAGTGGTGATGTTGGGAATGGCATTAAACAGGAAATTAGAGCTGCATGCGATAAAGGAACATCTGTAATTATGGGTGACTTTAATCTGCATATAGATTGGGCAAATCAAATTAGTCACAATACCATATAGGAGGAATTCTTGGAGTGTATATGGGATGGTTTTCTGGACCAATACGTTGAGGAACCAACCAGAGAACAAGCCATTCTAGATTGGGTATTGTGTAATGAGAGAGGAATAATTGACAATCTAGTGGTGCGAGACCCCTTGGGGACGAGCAACCATAATATGATAGAATATGTAGTTGATTCTGAGACTAGGGTCCTGAATCTTAGTAAAGGAAACTACAAAGGTATGAGGTGCGGGTTGGCCATGACAGATTGGGAAACGTTACTTAAAGGGATGACGGTGGATAGGCAATGGCAAACATTCAAAGAGCACATGGATGAACTGCAACAATTGTTTATCCCTGTCTGGCGCAAAGGTAAAACGGGAAAGGTAGCCAAACCATGGCTTACAAGGGAAATTAGAGATACCATTAGATCTAAGGAAGAGGCATATAAATTTGCCAGGAAAAACAACAGACCTGAGGATTGGTAGCAGTTTAGAATTCAGCAAAGAAAGACCAAGGGATTGATTAAGAAGGAGGAAACAGAGTACGAGAGCAAGCTTGCGGGAAACATAAAAACTGACTGTAAAAGTTTCGATAGGTACGTGAAGAGAAAAAGATTGGTGAAGACAAATGTAGGTCACTTACAGTCAGAAACAGAGGAATTTATTATGGGGAATAAAGAAATGGCTGACCAACTAAATAATACTTTGGTTCTGTCTTCACGAAGGAGGACACAAATATCATAGCAGAAATGTTGGGGAACACAGGGCTTAGTGAGAGAGAGGAACTGAAGGAAATCAGTATTAGTAGAGAAACGGCGTTGGGGAAATTGATGGAATTGAAGGCCGATAAATCCCCAGGGCCTGATGGTATACATCCCAGAGTGCTTAAGGAAGTGGCCCTAGAAATAATGGATGCACTGGTGGTCATCTTCCAAGATTCTATCGACTCTGGAACAGTTCCTACAGATTGGAGGGTAGCTAATGTAACCCCTCTATTTAAAAAGGGAGGCAGAGAGAAAACAGGGAATTATAGACCAGTCAGCCTGACGTCAGTAGTGGGGAAAATTCTAGAGTCCATTATCAAAGATTTTATAGCAGAGCACTGAGAAAACAGTGGTAGAATCGGACAGAGTTAGCATGATTTACGGAAGGGAAGTCATGCTTGACAAATCTGCGAGAATTCTTCGAGGATGTAACTAGTAGAGTTTTTTTTTTAGAGATACAGCACTGAAACAGGCCCTTCAGCCCACCGAGTCTGTGCCGACCATCAACCACCCATTTATACTAATCCTACACTAATTCCATATTCTTACCAGATCCCCACCTGTCCCTATATTTTCCCTACCACCTACCTATACGAGGGGCAATTGCTAATGGCCAATTAACCTATCAACCTGCAAGTCTTTGGCATGTGGGAGGAAACCGGAGCACCCGGAGGAAACCCACGCAGACACAGGGAGAACTTGCAAACTCCATACAGGCAGTACCCAGAATTGAACCCGGGTCGCTGGAGCTGTGAGGCTGCGGTGCTAACCACTGCGCCACTGTGCCGCCCTGATGAGGGGGAGCCAGTGGATGTGGTTTATTTGGACTTTCAGAAGGCTTTCGACAAAGTCCCACATAAGAGATTAGCGTCTAAAATTAAAGCGCATGGGATTGGGGGTAGTGTATTGCGATGGATAGAAAATTAGTTGGCGGGCAGGAAACAAAGGGTAGGGATAAATGGGTCTTTTTCCAAATGGCAGTCAGTGACTAGTGGGGTACCACAGGGATCGGTGCTAGGATCCCAGCTATTCACAATATAGATTCATGATTCAGATGAGGGAACTAAATGTAGTAGGGAACGAAGAGTAGTAGGGGCGTGGAACGCCCTGCCTGCAACAGTAGTAGACTCGCCAACTTTAAGGGCATTTAAGTGGTCATTGGATAGACATATGGATGAAAATGGAATAGTGTAGGTCAGATGGTTTCACAGGTCTGCGCACATCGAGGGCCAAAGGGCCGGTACTGCGCTGTAATGTTCTATGTTCTATGTAATATCTCCAAATTTGCAGATGACACAAAACTGGGTGGGCGGGTGAGATGTGAGGAGGCTGCAGAGAGGCTTCAGGGTGATTTGGAACGTTGAGTGGTAATGCATGGCAGATGCAGTATAATGTGGATAAATGTGAGGTTATCCACTTTGGTAGCAAAAACAGGAAGGCAGATTATTATCTGAACGGCTATAAACTGAGAGACGGGAATATGCAATGAGACCTGGGTGTTCTCGTACACCAGTCGCTGAAGGTAAGCATGCAGGTGCAACAGGCGGTAAAAAAGGCAAATGGTACGTTGGCCTTGCTGCAATTATACAGGGCCTGGAATACTGTGTGCAGTTTTGGTCTCCTTTTCTGAGGAAGGATGTTCTTGCTATCGAGGGAATGCAGTGAAAGTTTACCAGACTGATTCCCGGGATGGCGGGACTGGCATATGAAGAGAGATTGAGTCGGTTAGGATTATATTCACCGGAGTTCAGAAGAGTGATGGGGGATCCCATCGAAAACTATAAAATTCTAACAGGACTTGACAGGGTAGATGCAGGAAGGATGTTCCCGACAGTGGGGGAGTCCAGAACCAGGGGTCATAGTCTAAGGATACGGGGTAAACCTTTCAGGACTGAGATGAGGAGAAATTTCTTCACCCAGAGAGTAGTGAGCCTGTGGAATTCACTGCCACAGAAAGCAGTTGAGGGCAAAATATTGTATGTTTTCAAGAGGAGTTAGATATAGCTGTTCGAGCGAAAGGGATCAAAGGATATGGGGCAAAAGCGGGAACACGTTACTGAGTTGGATGATCAGCCATGATCATAATGAATGGCGGAACAGGCTCGAAGGGCCGAATGGCCTACTCCTGCTCCTATTTTCTATGTTACTCAGGTAAGAGTTAATGGGGGTGAGCTGTGAAAGAGGGTGGCCTGTGGTCAAAATGCAGCCATGCATCTGTTCTTGAAAACATACAATGTTTTGGTCTCAACTGCTTTCTGTGGTAGTGAATTCCACAGTCTCACCACTCTCTGGGTGAAGAAATTTCTCCTCATCTTCATCCTGAAAGGTTTACCCGCATCCTTAGACTATGACCTCTGGTTCTGGACTTTACCATCATCCAGAACATCCTTCCTGCATCTACCAGGCTGTCTGTAAGGATGAAGTGATGCTTAACCCCCTTCTGTGGTACCTCCCTCCCTATGTCCCGCTTCCTCCTTCATGTGACATAAGGAACAATCATTTTGCCAGAATGCAGGAGATCATTCTCCATCTTGTTCAGGGGGGTTGACCCCGCGGCTGCTGACCTCCTCTGCGACCTCCGGCCAGGCTTGCTTGGTTGGGTAGAAGGCCCTCATCCTGCCATCGCTGGGGAAGAGGACCTGCACCTTTCCTTTGCAGCCTGGAGGAGATTCTCGAGGGAGATGCTGCTGCATTGTGGGCCCACCCATCAACTCCTTGCCAATCAGACAGCAGAAGGGGTCCTGGGGCAGCTGACACACTCTGGAGGACAATCTTTTAAACCAGGCAGGAATGAATGCAGTACTGGTAGGCCTTTATAATATTTCACCAGAACCTGTTACGGGGCCATTAGACTCTGTATTCAGCATCTGGCCCCCTGCCCCTGTCACATGATCGTAGCGGGGTGGCCACCCATGTGCCAATCAGGAATGGCGACTGGCGGTGGGCTCACTAAATTCAGCCCCAAAACTGGGCACATTATTCTAGGTGTGGTCTCACAAAAGCCTTGCACGGGCACGTTCCCCTGACATCCGTCTTATTGACAGACTTGGCTTCCTGTCGGGGAGGGGGTCTCTGGAGTAGGCCTCAGGACCAGTGCAGCACAAAACCATGACTCCGGGATGTGGTGGGCAGTCTGATCCCAGAGATGTCCGATCCCCAACTCCTGGGTTTGGGGAGGATTCCTATTCCAGGAAATCCGATCCCAGGGGGTCTGATCTCGGTGGGGTCTGATCCTTGAGGAGGGGTCCGATCCTGGGGTGTTCTGATACAGGGGAGAGTGTCCCATTCTGGGAGAGGGGTTCCTGTCGCCAATCCCAGGTTTCTTTGTGTGGTTTGTCGGAGAAACCGAGTCAGCCAAAGTTAAACCTGATAACAGATTAAATCACAGACTTCCAGTCTCAGCACAATATTTAAATTAACAAACTGCCCCCTGGGAGCAGTTGTCTGACCTGCCCCCTGTCCCGACTCCATTAAACCCGGAAGTGGGCGGGTTGGAGGTGGGCTGGGGTCAGGGTTGAGGCTTTTTAATTTTAACCTCTGACCCAGCCCCAACCCACCTGTTTTTGGTGCTAAAATCCTGCCCTTACTGTCTGGGTCAGACACGGAGAATGTTTGATCAGTAATTTCCAGTCTCTTTTCCCTTCTCTCTCTTCCAGTTAATTTCCTGGCGATTGTGATCCTGTCCCGGCGGAAGTGCGGACTCTCCACTTGCATCACTCACTACCTGGTGGCCATGGCAACGGCAGATCTCATGGTCATTGTCACTGAGGTTTTTGTGTTTCGGATCAGTCATTATTATTTCCCCGGATCTTTACTGAGCATCACCTTTGTGTGTCGTGTTAACTATGTCCTACATCGTGCAGCCACAGACTGTTCTGTCTGGTTCACCGTCACTTTCTCCTTTGATCGATTTGTGGCCATTTGTTGCCAGAAGCTGAAAACTAAGTATTGCACCGAGAAAACTGCGGCTGTGGTTCTAGCAACAACCTGCATTCTGCTCTGTTCAAAAAACATCCCCTTTTACTTTACATTTGAACCTGGAGAGATAATCGACAATGTACCATGGGGCTGTCGTGATAAGCCAAGCTATTATACTGAGCCCGGGTGGATGGGATTTGACTGGTTAGATATGGTTTTAACCCCATTGCTCCCATTCCCTTTAATTCTGCTGCTCAACGCTCTGACAGTCAGACACATTTTAGTGGCCAGTCGAGTCCGTAAGGGACTGAGGGGTCAGAGAGAGGGAGAGAATCGCAGTGACCCAGAGATGGAGAGCAGAAGGAAGTCTGTGATTTTACTCTTCACTGTTTCCGGCAGCTTCATACTTCTGTGGTCGGTGACTGTTATGGAATTTTTATATTATAGCATTACAGGAACAGATCCGAAGGATTATAACAATTCTGAATATATATTTGAACAAGTCGGGTTGATGTTGCAGTTTTTAAGTTGCTGCACAAACACGATAATTTATGTGGTGACTCAGTCCAAGTTCAGAGAGCAGTTCAAGGGTGTGCTTAAATATCCGGTTACATCAATTATTCAATTAATTCATAAACAAAACAACTGAGAACAGTCCAAAGGTGTGTCCCAGTGATTCCAGTCCATGAATGGAATATTTATCCCCAGAATTCATCAACTGAATTACAGGAATCACTGGAGATCTGAAATTACCCCAAGTGTTGGGGGAACGTGGGGAGGGAGAAGATCTCAGCTCGGGGGTGGGGGGAGTGGGCTGGTGTAGAGTCAGAGTGCCCCCCTTCAGGCCAGGAGGGGAAACAGCAGTCAAAGACCCTTCTCCACCTCGACTGGTGCAATTCTCAGTTCCTCAAAACTGCTCTGAATCAATAAAAAAAAAACATTATTCTCACACAATCCAAAAAGTTGCCTGGTCTGGAGGGTATTAGCTATGAGGAGAGGTGGGATAAACTCAGATTGTTTTCACTGGAACGACGGAGGTGGAGGGGCGACATGATAGAGGTTTACAAAGTTATGAGCGGCATGGACAGAGTGGATAGTCAGAAGCTTTTTCCCAGGGTGGAAGAGTCAGTTGCTAGGGGACATAGGTTTAAGGTGCGAGGGGCAAAGTTTAGAGGGGATGTGCGAGGCAAGTTTTTTACACAGAGGGTGGTGAGTGCCTGGAACTTGCTGCCGGGGGAGCTGGTGGAAGCAGGTACGATAGCGACGTTTAAGAGGCATCTTGACAAATACATGAATAGGAAGGGAATAGAGGGATATGGACCCCGGAAGTGCAGAAGGTTTTAGTTTAGACAGGCATCAAGATCGGCGCAGGCTTGGAGGGCCGAATGGCCTGTTTCTGTGCTGTACTGTTCTTTGTTCTTTGCTACAGATGCTAGAAATCTCTTTGTGTCAATTGAACTTTTACTTCATTTATTGGGCTGAATCTGGACAAACGGCAGCCCGCCCACGCTGGATACATGTCACGGAGCCACCGCAATCTTAGAGTCATAGAGTCGTACAGCATAGAAACAGGCCCTTCGGCCCACCGCGTCCATGCCGACCATAATGCCTATCTATACTAATCCCACCTGCCTGCATTAATTCCATATCCCTCTATGCCTTGCTCATTCTGGTACCTGTCCAGATGCCTCTTAAATGTCGCTACTGTTCCTGCCTCCACCACCTCCTCTGGCAGCTCACCCTCCCCTTTCAGAATGCCCTGTACCGCTCGGAGACATCCTTGACCCTGGCACCAGCGAGACAACACACCATCCTGGAATCTCGCTCGCGGCCACAGAAACGCCTCTCTGTGCCCCTGACTGTGGAGTCCCCCATCACTACCGATCGCCGATACTTTGACCTTCCCTGCTGTACAACAGAGCCAGTCGTAGTGCCATTGACCCGGCTGTTGCTGCTGCTGCTGCTGCTTTCCCCTGAGAGGCCACCACCGCTCCCCCCCCAACCCGCAACAGTATCCAAAACGGCATACTTGTTATTGAGGGGAATCGCCACAGGGGACTCCTGCACAACCTGCCTGCCCCTCCTGGCTGAACCTGCGGTGTGACCACCTCCCTGATATTCCTATCTATGATACTTCCTGACTCCTGTATGGTCCTCAGTGAGTCCAACTGCCGATCCATGCGATCTGAAAGGAGCTGAAGCTGGACACACTTCCTACAAACGTAGTCATCAGGGACCTTTGACTTCTCCCTGATTGCCCACATTTCACAGGAGGAATATACTACCCCACTGACTGTGATTTCCACCCCCCCCCCCCCCCCCCCGCGTTACTTCTGGCTTAAAAGAAAGAAAGAAAGACAGAAATTAGTAATTTAAAAAAACTAAGCCTTACCTGGTCAATACTCACCCTCCTCACAGAAGCCCGACATACACCAAAGCCCGACCTTTGACCTTACCAGCAGGACTGCGACCTCGCAGCCCCTCCCAAAGATGGCCGCTCTCGGATCTTTAATCGTGCTTTCGGATTTTACCTCAGGGAAGAAACCGTTGTTGATGCTGATGTCGATGCGAGTCGCTGACTCCGGGAATCTCCAGTTCGGGGCTCTGCCGATCCAGGGCCTGTAACCAGTCCGCGGGCCCACACTTCCTCCCCGCGCCTCTGCGATGTCCCCGGGTGTGCAGCACCGGGGGAATCTCCAACTGTGTCCCGGCCGGGGCGGGTAGGACTATCTGCGTGCCCCGGCGACTGCTGCTGTTGGTGTAGCCTGACTACTGGCTGTCTGCAGGTAGTCCGGTGCCAGCTCCCCGGTGCTGAAGGTAGTGTCAGTGCGCGAAGCCTCTCCGCTACGCCAGGGACCAGAGCCCTGCGGCGGCTCATTGGAATTGCCAGGGTGGGCTGCCCCGCCCCATATCCCCCCACCCAGTTCACATGGAGGGGATGGGCTGTCCGTCCCCAGCAATGACATCAGCTATTGGCTGTTTAAAGATGCAGTCCCCTCCAACAGCTATCAAATTAATACTTGCCCTCTACCCCCAAAACCGTCACCTGACCTTCCCCCTCGCAAACTGCATAAACTTTAACCTAAAACCCTTCCCACCATTCCCTACACCAATGAAGTAACTTTGACCTCACTTCCCATGCCCCTCCTCCCACACACTGAGAAGCTTACCTCCTTCCCCCCCTCCCCACCAGTGTGACACCTCGTTTCCCCAGAGGAGGATCTGAAGGCGTGGGAGTGCTGCCCAGCGGCACAAAGGTCACCGCCAGGACAGACCGCGGGAACGTAACTTAATTAATTCATTAATTTTAATGCATTTAAATGGTGGTCCTGTCGCCAGGCGGCGGGGGGCTGCGCCACAAGGCCTTGTTGCCGCCGGCAACATGGGGCTGGGCCCTCCGGGAATCAGGGTGCCTTGTACCCTCTCCCGGAGTCATCTTCAGGTCTCTACGCCACGGACCCTGAGGCCTGGGCGAGAACTAAATCCAGCCCATTATGTCTGCCTTCCGTCCGTGCCCCCAGCCTGGTCACTGTGATCCCTCTCTCTCTGTCTCTGAGTCAGATGGTACGGGTTAGGGAAATGGCGTTCACCTCAGAACAAGTGCAGCTGAGGGGCTTTGGCGGGGAGACTGGACCAGGGATGAGGGAGCATGGACATACTCTGCACAGGATCCAGCAGCTATGGTGCCTGAGCTTGGTGCCTGCTCTGACGGATGTGGTCTAGCTCTTGCCTATTCCCCATGTTAGCAGATGGCTCAGTGTAATATTATTTGTTCTTTTGGTGTGGAAACTATCGTAAGATTCGCTGGACTCCAAGTAATACCCAGAGAAAATGTGGGTTTTATTATAAATCAACCGGAACATATATATACAAACAGCTACTGCACGAGCTGCATCTAAACACATGTCACTCCGCCGGGCTACACCCATAAATCCTGGTCATGTGTGGCATGGCATCACTTCCTCTAGTGATCCTCACTTATAGCTCTTAGGGTGGTTCAGCTCCTAAAGTGGTCCCACAACACTCAGGGGTTCCAGCCACAAAATCTCAAACAGAGAGTACCCCCGGTTACTCAGCTCTGAGGGAATGCTGCACTGCCAGAGGATCAGTGCTTGGAGATCGCTGGACTGTCGAAGAGGCAGTACTGAGGGAGCACTGCACTCTCAGAGGGCCAGTACTGAGGCGGTATGTAGGACTTGTTAATCCACTTATTCTGGTTCAGACACGAGAATTACAGAAATAATGGAATACTCTCAATACACTGAGTCAGATATCAAATTTATTGTGTTACTACATATATCTAAAAGTCATGCATTACAATGCACTGTCATACGATAGAATAGTTAACACATCTAATTATTGATTCTGAAATACAAAGCAAGCAAAATACATAAATCACCTGAGAGCAGTCAACCTCACGTTGATTGTAGTTTCCTAGTGACTGACCAATCACTCCTTCCCCTTCGGTTGCAACACAAAGTTTCCTCCAGCAATTTCTTTGATCACATACATTTAAGGGAGGGACAAGACATCACACTGACAGCGGCTTATTGTACAATTGACATTTGTCTTTGGACAAAATGTCCAACCGCATGCTGACCCCTTTGTTTGAGAAAGCCTGCTCTGCTCCTGTCCATCATCTGTGCACCTCCTTCAGTGAGGATTGGGTGCAAACTTCATCAATTGAGATGGCTAACTTTTAGATCAAGGTGACCTTTCGGAAGACCTGAAACGTTAACTCTGCTTCTCTCTTCACAGATGCTGCCAGACCTGCTGAGTATTTCCAGCACGTTCTGGTTTGATTTCAGATTTCCAGAATCTGCAGGATTTTGCATTTATTTCAGAAAAAGATGTTTTGCAGAAGAAGTCAACAAATCATTCGGTCTGTATTATCTCAGTCTTGTAAGGTTTCTCGAGGCCTCATAACTGATTAATTTGGACATATCTCACCGTTAATTGGAAAGTCTCTGTACCTTGCAAATGACGTTATCTGGTTCATTGTTGTTCCTGCCACAGAGCAGGCATTTTAAATTAAAACAAGAAATTCTCTCAGCACAGTTCACTGGTTCTTTGCAGGGTGCGATGATGAACATAGCCAAGCTCCAACTTGACGTGAATCTGAGTAAAGCCATTACTGTTTTACACTCCGTGTCACTGCAGAAAATCTTTTCTATTCACTTCTTCCATCGTGAGAAAATTGAAATAATATTTTTATTCGGAAATGTACAAAATAGAAAGAAGACTGAAATAAATGCTGAGCAGAATGGATGTCAATGTTTTAATGTAAAAAGAGCGAAAGATGACATTTTATTCTGGATGAGTGAGATGAATATATCACAATTTGGGGCTTTCGTCAGAGGATTTACTGATAAACCTGGCAAGTGAGAGGAAGCTGGTTAATGGGGCTGCAGAGTGAGTGAACGAACTGACTATGGTTTAGCGGTACAGAAAACAATTCAATCGGGGGGGAATTAATAGGAAAGTAACAGTCGTAGGGAACATTAGCGTCAGGGGAATAGACACAGTTCTCTGCAACCGAGACTGAGAGTCCAGAAGGCTGTGTTGCGGTTGGAGAAAATCCAGATTGTGCCCAATTGTTGAACAAATTCTCCGGACTCAGACGTTGAGAACAAACACTTTATTGCATGATATCATGGGGTTGCACACCTTACCTAAAGGCTGTCCAGTGCTACTCCAAAGAGCTACAGATCGCCGTGGATTTATATAGTATAACAGAGGCAGAGCTAACAATTTCACAATTAGATAAACGCCCACAAGATGATCACAACACCGCCTACGTGACTGTGCACCATGCAGAGTCTGAGGTCAGCAAAACATCAGTTTCAACAATAACAAGCTAGTTCCTTAATTCAATGCCCACTCCAGATACTATATCTGGCCGTTACTTCTGGCTAGGTTGCACAAACATGATAAAAGCGGAAGAGTCAGCAACGAACAGTCTGAGTTCACTTCCCCAAAATCCATCATGAGCTCTGCCCCTTCCTAAGACAGTGGGTTGTGGTCAGTTGCTCTGTCTACATTTTATGACCGTTGGTTAGGTTAGCTACAAGCTGTGTCCTGTTTTTCTATTTCTACAAAGTTAAGTAATAAATAGCAAAGCTCAGAAAATTCTCCAACAATCCCTCCTTTTATCATACCATGATAACGCAACATCATCATGAGTAGAGGGGAGAGGTATGGGGCTTAAAGTAGTCATTGAAGCATAATATCTTTTCCTGCCATCACGCTGTACCAGCTGCAAGGCCAAGCTAGCAATACATGATTGATTAATCTCAGCTTAAATGTTCCCATAAAATTCTGTTCTTAAAATTCTAAAATTCCGTTCTCACAGTCCCCTCTTGACTCTTCTACAACCCTTTTAAGAATCCTTCCCTTGATCCCACCTAGGTGCCTTTAATGGTCTCTATTTGTCTAGAAACATCCTTCAACACCCGGAGGGGTCACGCTCAATAGTTGCCTGCTTATATCACAAGGGGGCAGCGGGAACTCTGTAAAGGCATAAGTTTTGCAGGGGCTTCAAATACTTGTTTACAACATAAAAGGTGGTACACTTGTACAATTACCATCTCATTTAAGCATCACTGTTACATAATCGATTGTACAAACATAATACAATTTCATAAAGTACATTGATCATTCATTTGCTCACTTTAAGTATATATGAAAAGGTTATACAATTACCCCTTTTATGGCATAACTAATTGTCCCTCCTTTGACAGAGCAAGTTCAAACACTAATTGCTTTTCGGGTAGCTGTCCAACCTGTGTTCATACATCCTCTTGCATTGCCTAATTAATTTCTTAAGTTGCCAAATTAAGTAAGTCACATCTGACACCATGATACCCAAAACCACTATCAGGACATGGGAGATAATTCTAAACCAGGGGTGTATCTGCACGTCTGACCCCCAATTCCATAAGTCCTCCTGCCAGGTAGAATCATTTATCTCGTCAATCTCATCTTGTAGCATCTTCGACTGTTGTTCCAGCTTGCAATGGCTTCTAGCTGCTATTTCTCTTTACCCAAGCGTGTGGGCAATGGCTGAATAGTATATTCATAGTCCCGGAGGTAATTTGTCAAATCCTCCTTAATACTTTCTGTCACAGTTATCGTTTCTGTCATTTGTTGATGTATCTGTACCAACTCCATCTTCCCTACTCGGGTTGGTATTTGTGGGTTGAACCAAAATGTACTGTTGCTCACCGGACAAGTCCGTTTATGTCCATACTGATACTCCTTCACTGTGGTGGTTAAGCAATATCTCCCCTTTCCCATTTAGGCCACATGGGTAAGTCCTGACAATGCTTTCCTAATTTCCATGGTGCAATTTACAGTGGTATTAAATCCATATTTTGATTCTGCCGTTTTATATATAGGACGAGGACATATGATCACCTGGTTTTCCAGACTACACTCAGACAATGGACAATGTTGTTCCAATTACCTCTTTTCCAATTTCCATAACATAGGGTAAAATATCATTGTATTTTATATAATCTATTTATCATTTTCTCATTACCAAATTCCTGTCTCAACAATTGTCACAGTAATACCTTGTACAACTCTCGGGTCTTCTCAGGGCACCAGTCAGGTAGCTGGATATCTGAGAAAATCAATATTTCCGGTACCAACTCAAGCTTTACATTATCATATACAATTTTATTAGTTTTTATTATCGCAAGTCCATGTTCTAGTCCTGTAGTCAAGACTGGGCAAGGGAGACCAGTCACTTGTGGCTGTTAGGTCGTAACCTTACTCGTCGGTAATTCGGATATGGGGTTAACCGTGGAGTTGGTGCTTCTTGTCTGTTTAATCTCACAACCTGAAATAGGAACTGTCCTTTTTGTATCTTAGAGCTTTAATATCTTGCGCTAGGGGGAGTTCGAGGATTGTCTGCACTCACTTTTGCTCTGTCTCATGCTTTCCCTGTGTTATTACTATGTCCAAATATGAAACCTTTTCCTTCATTATCAGTGCCATTTTCAGCCTAACTTTCACTCTGACCTTCTGAAGGAAGGTGGAATATCGATGGATTATTATAAAATCCCTGGGAGAGACACGTCCAGATGTACTGTTGTCCCTTGAACGTAAACGCAAATTTATATTGACACTCTTGTGCCAACTGTATGGACCAGAACCCATTGCTAATGTCCAACACAGTAAAACCACTGATTTGTTATTTTCTAAAACTTTTATTGTCCTCTTAAATATCAGATAGATTTCCCTTTGAGTGCTTTAAATAACCACTCCTATCAATTAAATTTTGTTTATTGATACCAATTTCTTATGCCCAGACTTGGTTGTACTTTTTGTACGTTAAGGACAGAAATGCTTGCAACTATCTTTCCTTCTCAAGCATTTTGTCTCATTGATAAAGATGCTATGATATTTGATGTCTGCAATTAAGTTTTAAATTCTCAAAGCTGCTGGAACTCTTGTTGTGGCATCAGTTCTCATGTGGCCTTGGAACCTGCCGTCACCTGCTTAAAAAGAATCCACTGCCCCTGAGCCCAATGGGTTAATTTGTCCAATTCTATCTGTCAACTTAGGAATGTAAAATTTGGCAATGTCCAATATCTATAAATTTGACTCTCAGCAATGCAAGAAGCTGCAGCGGGTTAAGTTCTTTGATTGTCTCCAAGGGGGCGGAGCAAAACATTCTCAGCTACGTCACTTTACGAAACTTTTTTTTCTCTGATCGAAAAGAACTATCTATTTTAAACCTTTTCAATCCTTTTGGTATCCTTAGGGTTTAAAAAAACAACAAAATCATGTGTAACATTTTCAACTTCAAAGGAAAGCATCTCCATCAGGAAAGACAGCATTTTAGATTAAACTCCAATTGTTTCCAAACTTTTAGTATCTTTTGTAAGAGGTTCCTGATCCAAGGATTTTTATTACAAAAATGATTCCAATTCCAATTCACTGCTATAATATTTTTAAAATCAAAACTGCCGATGTTATATGAGAGAGTCCCACGTCCGGAACTTAAGACTCCTCCAAAACATGACATAATAAACTTGAAAGTTCATTGTTGCAGCAAATGAAATTTCCAGTTCTTCAACTTAAACAGGTCAATTAACCTTAACAGTATTAATTCAATTCAGACTTATTAACTTATAATACTTATTAACTACACACAACAGAACAGAATAGCACATGCTTATTTTAAAAGATAGGTAAATTACATCATTTTCTTGTTCTTTCTTCAGGCGCCTTTTCAAATGACTGTAATAAAACCAAAAACTAAAGAAAAAGTTATTTAACATTCTTACAACAAAAGACTTAACACTAGGTCCTTACACAAACAGAATCTTTTTAAACAGACAGAATCTTTCCTATATCTCCTTTTCTATCCTTTCTTTCCATTAAAACAATATAACAGTCAGTAAAACATGTCTTCAAATTTAGACTGTAAAATAAAACAATAGCGGAGTTTCCAATTAAAACAATGTTCCAAACCCCAAATTAGATTTCTGCCAGACATCTTCAGACCTTCAAGGCTGAAGCTTATCCCTCAGAAAATTGTTCATTGCCTTTTCACAGTTGCAAAACCAACTAAAAATAAAACTTTAACTTAAAATATAATTAAATTTTATATCCCATTCCTGGGTGCACAACACTAAATCGAAATGAACACACTCAACAATCACTTTTCACACTCACTCAATTCCAAACAACTTAATAGAATTCAATTTTCAACATTAAAGCCAGACAACAAAGAGATAACGACAGTCAGTTCTACAGAACACAATCTGTACAGAACACAAGCTGTTCTTCCCAGATATTCAATTCATTCGCGGAAGCGTCCGACATTCTCACAGTCGAATCAAAGACACAGTTACTTGTTTTTACCCTAAAACATATTTAAAACACATATTTACCGTGGCGCTTCTGCGTCTCCTTCGAGGGGGTAAACGGACGTGGGTCGCCTTTCTCCAGAGGACATGGTTTACTTGTCCCCAGGGGCAACCCTTCCTTCTTGGAAGCCGTTGAGTCCACTCTTACTTCTACTTTCTCAAAACCTTCTAAATTTACGAGTTCTTTTCTATGAATCAAGTAGCATTAAATCAAAGGAAAACAAACAAGACACAACAAAACGAATAGACACAAGGATACGAACAGGCGCAGTTAATGTTAAATTCTCAAGGTCAGCTAACCGGCACACCCCTGTCTCTCAGGACAACGCTCTTTCGTTCTCCCTCCGTCCCACAGCCTCTCTCTCTAGGGCCAGATTCCGGCTCGTGTACTCAGGAGCAACGATCACGTGCCTGTCGGGTCAATTTGGTAGTTTAGTTACAGCCCCAGTCGTTCACCGTCCCAGACGGTTGTCCTAACTCCTTTTGTCCCACAGCCTCTTTACTCCACCCGGTGGAGGAACAGCTCATGCAAACTCAAATTAGGATCACCAAATTCCCGGAATTTGGTATTACTACACCGAATTCGCCACATTTTACTGGATTTGCTACTTATCTACTTTTCAACTTCCCTTCGCGGAATTTTAGATCTTTTCTGATCAGGTTTCAGCCAATTCTTCCTTGACCCCTCTTGTCCCCCTCTCCCAGTTATCTGGCCTTCACGTGGGGCCCAGTCGCCCTCTTAATTCTGGCTCAGGCTGGGTGATTGAGACACTAGGGTCGCAGAAAAGTTGACTTAGCCCTGATCCTGTCGATTAGTTTTTTCACTAGGTTCTTTTGGATCCCGTGAACTCAGGGATCCTGCCGACTATGCCAAAAACTGTTGGAGAAAATCCAGATTGTGCCCAATTGTTGAACAAAATTCTCTGGACTCAGACTTTGAGAACAAACACTTTATTGCATGATATCATGGGAGTGCACACCTTACCTCAAGGCGGTCCAGTGCTACTCCAAAGAGCTACAGATCGCCGTGGATTTATATAGTATAACAGAGGCAGAGCTAACAATTTCACAATTAGATAAACGCCCACAAGATGATCACAACACCGTCTACGTGACTGTGCACCATGCAGAGTACGAGGTCAGCAAAACATCAGTTTCAACAATAACAAGTTAGTTCCTTAATTCAATGCCCACTCCAGATACTATATCTGGCCGTTACTTCTGGCTAGGTTGCACAAACATGATAAAAGCGGAAGAGTCAGCAACGAACAGTCTGAGTTCACTTCCCCAAAATCCATCATGAGCTCTGTCCCTTCCTAAGACAGTGGGTTGTGGTCAGTTGCTCTGTCTACATTTTATGACCGTTGGTTAGGTTAGCTACAAGCTGTGTCCTGTTTTTCTATTTCTACAAAGTTAAGTAATAATTAGCAAAGCTCAGAAAATTCTCCAACAGTTGCCTGCACGGAGCAAGAGTTTGGGACATCTCCTCTGGGCTGGAGAGGGACTTGCAATGGGAGGGGGAGGATCCAGTTCTTGTGGTCCACGTCGGTACCAATGACATAGGTAGGACTAGGAAAGAGGATTTGCTTAGAGAGTATGAGCAGCTAGGGGTTAAATTACAAAGCAGAACCTCAAAGGTAATAATCTCTTGGTTATTACCTGAGCCACGAGCAAACTGGAGTCGGGTACATAAGATCAGACAGTTAAATGCGTGGTTCAAAAATTGATGTGGGAGAAAAGGGTTTTAATTCATGGGGCACTGGCACCAGTACTGGGCAAAGTGGGAGCTATACCGTTGGGGTGGTATTCACCTGAACCTGGGACCAATGTTCTGGTGAGTCATCTAACGAGGGTGGTGCAGAATGCTTTAAACTATATAGTCAGAGGGGGAAGGTCATGGGAGAAAAGATGTGATAAATTAAAGAGAGAAGAGAAAGCAAGAGAGCACGGACACAATAAGGGAATTGATAATCTGAGTGTGGCAGGAATGAACAGAGTGTAGATACTTAGAAATGTTCCAGCAGATAAGGCTATAAGTAGTGAAAATAATAAACAAGATAAAATTAAAGGCATTCTATCTGAATGCACACAGCATTCACAACAAGGTAGATGAATAGACGGCACAAATGGAAGTAAATAGGATTAGTATGTAGGATTAGTATAAATGGGTGGTTACTGGTCGGCACAGACTCGGTGGGCCGAATGGCCTGTTTCAGTGCTGTATCTCTCTATAAAATAGGTAAGATCTAATTGTCATTATGGAGACGTGGCTGCAGGGTAACCAAGGGTGTAAAATGAATGACCAAGGGTACTCAACATTTAAGAAGATAGGCAAAAAGGAAAAGGAAGTGGTATAATGCTGTTAATAAAGGATGAGACCAGTGCATTAGTGAGAGAGAATCTTAGTTCAGAGGATCAAGATTTAGAATTAGTTTGGGTGGAGCTAAGAAGCATCAAGGGGCAGCAAATATTAGTAGGAGTTCTTTATAGGCCACCAAACAGTAGTTGTAATGTAAGACACGATATAAATCAGGAAATTAGAGTTGCCTGCATCAGGGGTAACAGAGTAATCATGGGGGACTTCAATCTACATATAGACTGGGTAAACCTAATTAGCACTAATGCTGTGGAGAACAAATTCCTGGAATGTATCGAGATGGTTTTCCAGAACAGCATGTTGAGGAATGGACTAGAGAATGGGCTATTTTAGATCTAGTATTGTGCAATGAAAAAGGGCCAATTAATAATTTTGTTGCAAAGGACCCTCGAGGGAAGACTGGCCATAATATGATAGAATTTTACATTAAGTTTGAAGGTGATGTAGTTCAGTCCGAAACTAGGTTCTGAAATCTAAACATAGGAAATGACGAAGGTATGAGGCAAATTGGCTGTCATGGATTGGGAAAGTACATTCAAATGTATTCAAAAGCAGTGGAAGGGTGCTTTTCTGAATGGAGGGCTGTGACTAGTGGTGTTCTGCAGGAATCAGTGCTGGGACCTTTGCTGTTTGTAGTATATATGAAAAAAGAATTATTCATTCATGGGATGTGGGCGATGCTGGCCAGGCCAGCATTTATTGCCCATCCCTAATTTCCCTTGAGAAGGTGGTGGTGAGCTGCATTCTTGAACCGCTGAAGCCCATTTGGCGTAGGTCGACCCATAGTGCTGTTAGGAAGGGAGTTCCAAGATTTTCACCCAGCGACAGTGAAGGAACGGCCGATATAGTTCCAAGTCAGGATGGTGTGTGATTTGGAGGGGAACTTGCAGGTGGTGGTGTTCCCATGCATTTGCTGCCCTTGTCCTTCCAGTTGGTAGAGGTCGCGGGTTTGGAAGTTGCTGTCTGAGGAGCCTTGGTGCATTGCTGCAGTACATCTTGTAGATGGTACACACTGCTGCCACTGTGCATCGGTGGTGGAGGGAGTGAATGTTTGTAGATGGGGTGCCAATCAAGCGGGCTGCTTTGTCCTGGATGGTGTCCAGCTTCTTGAGTGATGTTGGAGCTGCACCCATCCAGGCAAGTGGAGAGTATTCCATCACACTCCTGACTTGTGCCTTGTAGATGGTGGACAGGCTTTGGGGAGTCAGGAGGTGAGTTACTCGCTTCAGGATTCCTAGCCTCTGACCTGCTCTTGTAGCCATGCTATTTATATGGCTACTCCAGTTCAGTTTCTGGTCAATGGTAGCCCCCAGGATGTTGATAGTGGAGGATTCAGCGATGGTAATGCCATTGAATGTCAAGGGGAGATGGTTAGATTCTCTATAGTTGGAGATGGTCATTGCCTGGCACTTGTGTGGCGCAAATGTTACTTGTCACTTATCAGTCCAAGCCTGGATATTGTCCAGGTCTTGCTGCATTTCTACACGGACTGCTTCAGTATCTGAGCAGTCACGAATGGTGCTGCACATTGTGCAATTATCAGCGAACATCCCCACTTCTGACCTTATGATTGAAGGAAGGTCATTGATGAAGCAGCTGAAGATGGTTGGGACTAGGACACTACCAGGAGGAACTCCTGCAGTGATGTCCTGGAGCTCAGATGATTGATCTACAACAACCACTACCATCTTCTTTTGCGCTAGGTATGACTCCAGCCAGCGGAGGGTTTTCCCCCTGATTCCCATTGACCTCAGTTTTGCTCGGGCTCCTTGATGCCATACTCGGTCAAATGCTGTCTTGATGTCAAGGGCAGTCACTCTCACCTCACCTCTTGAGTTCAGCTCTTTTGTCCATGTTTGAACCAAGGCTGTAATGAGCTCAGGAGCTGAGTGTCCCTGGCGGAACCCAGACTGAGCGTCACTTTGCAAAGCAAGTGCCGCTTGATGGCACTGTTGATGGCACATTCCATCACTTTACTGATGATTGAGAGTAGGCTGATGGGGTGGTAATTGGCCGGGTTGGACTTGTCCTGCCTTTTGTGTACAGGACATACCTGGGCAATTTTCCACATTGCAGGGTAGATGCCAGTGTTGTAGCTGTACTGGAACAGCTTGGCTAGGGGTGTGGCAAGTTCTGGAGCACAGGTCTTCAGTACTATTGCCGGAATATTGTCAGGGCCCATAGCTTTTGCAGTATCCAGTGCCTTCAGTCGTTTCTTAATATCACGTGGAGTGAATCGAATTGGCTGAAGTCTGGCATCTGTGATGCTGGGGACTTCAGGAGGAGGCCGAGATGGATCATCAACTTGGCACTTCTGGCTGAAGATTGTTGCAAATGCTTCAGCCTTATCTTTCGCACTGATGTGCTGGGCTCCCCCATCATTGAGGATGGGGATATTTGTGGAGCCACCTCCTCCAGTTAGTTGTTTAATTGTTCTCCACCATTCATGGCTGGATGTGGCAGGACTGCAGAGCTTAGATCTGATCCGTTGGTTATGGGATTGCTTAGCTCTGTCTATCGCATGCTGCTTACACAGTATGGCATGCAGATAGTCCTGTGTTGTAGCTTCACCAGGTTGACACCTCATTTTGAGGTATGCCTGGTGCTGCTCCTGGCATGCCCTCCTGTACTCTTCATTGAACCAGGGTTGGTCTCCTGGCTTGATGGTAATGGTACAGTGGGGGATATGCCAGGCCATGAGGTTACAGATTGTGGTTGAGTATAATTCTGCAGCTGCTGATGGCCCACAGCGCCTCATGGATGCCCAGTTTTGCATTGCTAGATCTGTTTGAATTCTATCCCATTTGACACACTGATAGTACCACATAACACGATGGACAGTATCCTCAATGTGAAGGCGGGACTTCATCTCCACAAGGACTGTGCGGTGGTCACTCCAACCAATACAGTCATGGACAGAAGCATCTGCAGCAGGCAGATTGGTGAGGACGAGGTCAAGTCTGTTTTTCCCCCATGTTGGTCCCCCCACCACCTGCCGCAGACCCAGTCTAGCAGCCATGTCCTTTAGGACTCGGCCAGCTCGGTCAGTAGTGGTGCTACATTGATGTCCCCCACCCAGAGTACATTTTGTGCCCTTGCCACCCTCAGTGCTTCCTCCAAGTGGAGTTCAACATGGTGGAGTACTGAGCTGAGGGAGGGCAGTAGGTGGTAATCAGTCGGAGGTTACCTTGCCCATGTTTGACCTGATGCCATGAGACTTCATGGGGTCCGGAGTCGATGTTGAGGACTCCCAGGGCAACTCGCTCCCTACTGTATACGACTGTCCCGCCACCTCTGGTGAGTCTGCCCTGCCGGTGCGACAGGACATATCCAGGGATGGTGATGGCAGTGTCTGGGACATTGTCTGTAAGGTATGATTCTGTGAGTATGACTACGTCAGGCTGTTGCTTGACTAGTCTGTGGGACAGCTCTCCCAACTTTGGCACAAGCCCCCAGATGTTAGTAAGGAGGACTTTGCAGGGTCGATAGGGCTGGGTTTGCCGTTGTCGTTACCGGTGCCTAGGTCGATGCCGGTTGGTCCGTCCGGTTTCATTCCTTTTTATTCACTTCGTAGCGGTTACGTACAACTGAGGGACTTGCTAGGCCATTTCAGGGGGCATGTAAGAGTTAACCACATTGCTATGGGTCTGGAGTCACATGTAGACCAGACCAGGTAAGGACAGCCGATTTTCTTCCTTAAAGGACATTAGTGAACCAGATGGGTTTTTACAACAATCGACAATGGTTTCATGGCCATCATTAGACTAGCTTTTAATTCCAGATTTATTAATTAAATTCAAATTCCACCTTCTGCTGTGGTGGGATTCGAACCCATGTCCCCAGAGAAATACCCTGGGTCTCTGGGATACTAGTCCAGTGACAATACCACTACGCCACCGCGTGGAGGAAAATGGAGCTGGTCTGATTAGTAAGTTTGCAGACGACACAAAGGTTGGTGGAGTTGCGGATAGTGATGAGGCTTGTCAGAGGATACAGCAGGATATTGATCGGTTGGAGACTTGGGCAGAGAAATGGCAGATGGAGTTTAATCCGGACAAATGTGAGGTAATGCATTTAGGAAGGTCTAATACAGGTGGGAAGTATACAGTAAATGGCAGAACCCTTTGGAGTACTGACATGCAGAAAGATCTGGACGTACAGGTCCACAGGTCACTGAAAGTAGCAATGCAGGTGGATAAGGTAGTCAAGAAGGCATACGGCATGCTTGCCTTCATCGGTCGGGGCATGGAGCGTAAAAATTGGCAAGTCATGCTGCAGCTGTACAGAACCTTAGTTAGGCCACACTTAGAATATTGCATGCAATTCTGATCGCCACACTCCCAGAAGGATGTGGAGGCTTTGGAGAGGGTACAGAGGAAGTTTACCAGGAGGTTGTCTGGTCTGGAGGGTATTAGCTATGAGGAGAGGTTGGATAAACTCGGATTGTTTTCACTGGAACGACGGAGGTGACTTTTTTTACTTTTTGACTTGTAAAAAAAAAGGTGAAGGGGCGACATGATAGAGGTTTGCAGAGTTATGAGTGGCACGGACAGAGTGGATAATCAGAAGCTTTTCCCCAGGGTGGCAGAGTCAGTTACTAGGGGACATAGGTTTAAGGTGAGAGGGGGAAAGTTTAGAGGGGATGTGCGAGGTAAGTTCTTTACACAGAGGGTGGTGAGTGCCTGGAATTTGCTGCTGGTGAGGTGGTGGAAGCAGGTACGGTAGCAACGTTTAAGAGGCATCTTGACAAATACATGAATAGGATGGAAATAGAGGGATATGGTCCCCGGAAGTACAGAAGGTTTTAGTTTAGACAGGCATCAAGATCAGCGCAGGCTTGGAGGGCCGAATGGCCTGTTCCTGTGCTGTACTGTTCTTTGTTCTTGTGCGTAATATTCCATCCAGGGACTGAGAGAGAGAAAGAGACAGACAGGGATGAGAGAGCAAGACAAGGAGAAACAGAAAGAGAGAAGGAGTGAGAGAGGGATAGACAGCGCATGCGAGAGACAGACATGGAACGAGAGATAGAGAGACAGGAAATAAGATAAAGAGAGAGAGCCAGATAAATGAGAGAAGCAGGGAATGGGAGAGAAAGAAAGAGAGGGAGTGATAGAGAAAGAAAGAGAGGGGAGTGAGAGTGAGACAGACAGAGCATGAGATAGAGACAGACATGGAGTGAGAGAAAAAGAAAGAGCGTCAGTGAGGGCGAACGAGAGACAGAGCATGAGAGAGAGAGAGTGACAGACAGGAAATGTGACTTAGAGAGAAACAGGAAATAAGAAAGAGAGAGGGGGGAATGAGAGAAACAGGGACTGAGAGAGGGAAAGAGAGGGAGTAGGAGAGAGAGAGTTTGAGAGAGAAAGAGGAGGCTGTGAGAGTGTGACAGACAGAGCATGAGAGAGAGATAGACTTGGAGTAAATGTAAAAGTACTGAGCAAATTGTTGGAGCTGCGGGCTGACAAGTCCACAGGTCCTAATGGACTGCATCCTAGGGTGTTAAAAAAGTGGCTAGTGAGATAGTTGATGTGCTGGCTTTCATTTTCCAAAATTCCCTACATTCGGGGAAGGTTTCATTAGATTGGAAAATAGCCATTTTAACTCTTTTATTCCAAAAGGGTGGGAGACAGAAAGCAGGACACTACAGGCCAGTTAGCTTAACATCTATCATAGGGAAAGTGTTAGAGGTTATAATTAAAGACAGTATAGCAGGGCATTTAGAAAAATTCAAGGCAATCAGGCAGGGTCAACATGGTTTTGTGAAAGGGAAATCATGCTTAACAAATTTATTGGAGTTCTTTGAAGAATGTGGATAAAGGGGAACTGGTGGATGTATTGTACTTAGATTTCCAGAAGGCATTTGATAAGGTTATATTTGTGGAAAATAAAAGCTCATGGTGTAGGGGGTAACATTTTGGCATGGATAGAGGATTGGCTAGCTAACAGGAAACAGAGAGCAGGCATAAATGGGTAATTTTCTGGTTGGCCATCTGTGACGAGTGGTGTGCCACAGGGCCTCAACTTTTTACAGTTTATATAAATAACTTGCATGAAGGGATCGAAGGTATGGTTGCTAAATTTGCTGAGATACAAAGATAGGTAGGAAAGTAAATTGTGAAGAGGACATAAGGAGGCTACAAATGGATATAGATAGATTAAGTGAGTGGGCAAAGATCTAGCAAATGGAGTATAATGTGGGAAAATGTGAAATTGTCCACTTTGGCAGGAAGAATAAAAAAGAGGCATATTACATAAATGGTGAGACACTACAGAGCTGTGAGATGCAGAGGGATCTGGGTGTCCGAGTGCATGGATTCCAAAAGTTTAGAATGCAGGTACAGCAAGTAATTAGGAATTCTAATAGAGTGTTATCGTTTATTGTGAGGGAAATTGAATACAAAGGTAGGGAGATAATGCTTCATCTATACAGGGCATCTGTGAAACCACATCTGAAGTACTGTGTACAGTATTGGTCTCCGTATTTAAGGAAGGATGTAAATGCATTGGAAGCAGTTCAGAGAAGATTTACTAGACTAATGCCTGGTTGTCTTATGAGGAAAGATTGGACAGGCTAGGCTTGTATCCATTGGAGTTTAGAAGAGTAAGAGGCAACATATTCTATCATGAGGGGTCTTGACAAGGTGGGTGTGGAAAGGATGCTTCCCCATGTGTGAAAATCTACAACTAGGGGTTACTGTTTACAAATAAGGGATTGCCCATTTAAGACACAGATAAGAAGAATTTTTCTCTCTCGGGGAACATAGGAACAGAGGAATGTAGGAACATGGGAGCAGTAGGCCATTCAGCCCATCGAGCCTGCCCTGCCATTCAATATGATCATGGTTGATCATCCACTTCAATGCCTTTTCCCCACACTATCCTTATGTCCCTTGATGTCATTTGTATTTAGAAATCTGTCAGTCTCTGCTTTAAACATACCCAATGACTGAGCTTCCACAGCCCTCTGGGGTAGAGAATTCCAAAGATTCACAATCCTCTGAGTAAAGAAATTTCTCCTCATTTCTGTCCTAGTCCCCCTTATTTTGAAATTGTGTCCCCTGGTTCTAGACTCCCCAACCAGGGGAAACATCTCAGCTGCATCTACCCTGTCTATCCCTTTAAGTATTTTCTAGGTTTCAATGAGATCAGCTCTCATCATTCAAACCTCTAGAGAATACAGGCCCAGTTTCCCCAATCTCTCTTTGTAGGACAGTCCCACAATCCCGGGAACAAGTCTGGTGAATCTTGGTTTCACTCCCTCAATGTCAGTAATATCCTTCCGATGGTAAGGAGACCAAAACTGCACACAGTCCTCCAAGCTCGGTCTAACCAAGGCTCTATACGATTGAAGCAAGATTTCACTACTCCTGCACTCAAATCCTCTTGCAATAAAGGCTAACATACCATTAGCCTTCCTAATTGCTTGTTGCACCTGCATGTTAGTTTTCAGTGATTTATTGACAAGGACACCCAGGTCCCTTTGTAGATCTACACTTTCTAATCTCTTACCATTTAAGAAATACTCTGCACATCTGTTCCTCCTACCAAAGTGGGTAACCTCACATTTTTCTACATTATATTCCATCTGTCACATTCTTGTCCACTCACTGAGTCTGTCCAAATTCCCTTGAAGCCGCTTTGCATCTTCCTCACAACACACATTCCCACATAGTTTTGTGTCATCCGCAAACTTGGAAATACTACATTTGGTCCCCACATCCAAATCATTGATATATATTGTGAACAGCTGGGGCCCAAGAACTGATCCCTGCGGTACCCCACTAGTCACAGCTTGCCAACGCAAGAATGACCCATTCATTCCTGCTCTCTGCTTTCTGCCTGTTAATTGATCCTTAATTCATGCCAATATATTACCTCCTATCCCATGTGCTTTAATTTTGCTAACCAACCTCCTGTGGAGAACTTTAACAAAAGCCTTCTGAAAATCCAAGTATACCACGTCCACTGACTCCCCGTTAACAATTTTGTTAGTAAAACCTCAAAAAACTCCAGCAGGCTCGTCAAACATGGACTCACATTTGCCTTTGCCAAGCATTTCCTTTTTACGTACCTATAGAAGCTGTTACAGTCCGTTTTTATATGTTTTGCTAGCTTACATTCGTATTCTATTCTCCCTTTCTTTATCAGTTTCTTCATCCTCCTTTGCTGTATTCTAAAATCCTCCCAATCCTCAGTTTACTACTATTTCTGGCAACTTTATAGGCTTTTAATCTTATACAATCCTTAACTTCCTTTGTTATCCACGCTTGACTGCCTTTACTTTTGGGTTTTGGGTTTTTGTGCCTTGAGGAATGTATGCTGTAAACTGTCTAATATTGCTTTAAAGACTATCCATTGCCTATGTACTGTCATACCTTTCAATGTATTTTCCCAATCCACCTCAGCCAATTTTCACCTCATAGCTTCATAATTTCCTTTGTTCAAATTTAACACACTGGCTTCAGATTTAACTACCTCACTTTCAAACATAATGTAAAATTCTATCATATTATGGTCACTCATCCCTAAAGGTTCTTTTACAACAAGATTATTAATTAGTGTGACCTGAAATGTTAACTCTGCTTCTCTCTCCACAGATGCTGCAGACCTGCTGAGTATTTCCAGCATGTTTTGTTTTTGTTATTATTATTAATTAAGCGTTTCTCATTACATAAAACTACATCTAAAATAGCTGTTCTCTCGTCGGTTCCTCAACATACTGCTCTAGAAAACCATCCCTAATGCAGTCCAGAAAGTCGTCCTCCATAGCATTAGTCCTCATTAGGTTTACCCAGTCTATATGCAGATTTAAATCACCCAAGATTACTTGTATTACCCATGCCACATGCTTCTCTAATCTCTTGATTAATACCATGCCTCACACTACCACTACTGTTTGGTGGCCGATAAACAACTCCTACCAATGTTTGCTGCCCCTTGCTCTTTCTTAGCTCCATCCAAAATGATTCCACATTTTGTTCTTCCAATCAGAGATCCTCCCCTACTAACATACTGTCATGCTAGGCCCCCACCTGCCAAGAATGAGGCACATTAATTTTGTCATGAACATTGATTTTAAGCTGTTACTGGAGTGAAGAAAGGACTTGTTAAACAGATCAGCCGTGGCTGCAAAAGACATTTTCAAATTAACAGACCATGCTTGGAAGGACAAAGAGCCCCTCCCTGACACATTCAACCCACAATGGAACTGGATCACCAGGTATTGTGTGTTGCAGGAACATCGCAGAGACTGCTAAGGTGATGCAATCCAAGACGTGGTCAGACCAGTTAGTCACATGACTAATCTGCTTGGCAGCCGGGTTTTTTCTGAATTGTACAAAGAGTTTGAAGGGAAAAAAAACTGTTTGCTCCTGGAACTGAGAAGATCTGCTCTGTCTGTTCCCATCTCTTTCTCATAAACCTCTGAATCCACTGAAAACTCATGGACCCCAAGAGAGAAAAGTCTCCGACAGCAAACAAGGTTTAAGAAGAATACTGGTCCCCAATAAAAAGTAAGATCTACCTACAATCAAGAACTATACAGCGAGCTCGAAGAACCGTAACAAAAACTCTTAAGATATTGCCTCAAACTTTTCCGCTGTATTTTCTTCTGCTCTTTTCTGTCTTTATTTAGATGTGTGTATTGTATATGCATGCTAGCGTGGGCGTGTCATGTATCTGTAGGTGTTAATTGAATTAGAGTTTAATTTTAATTAATGTCAACTTTTCTTCTTTAAACCTAAGAAAGCATATTTGTGCTGGTTTCTTTGCCTTATAATTGGAAAGCGGTGAGCAAGGATTCACTAAGGGAGAGCTAAGAACACGGAATGTTTAAAACTAAACCCTGTTATGGTAAGACCAGGTGAAGGCTGAAAGTGAACCCTAGACCTCCTCCTCACCTGGTCATAATGCTACTGATCCCCTCCCTTATTATCAGCGCAACACCACCTTCTTTTCCTTTTTTCCTAAATGTCAATCCTTGGATATTCAGTTCCCAGTCTTGGTCACCCTGTAGCCATGTTTCCATTATGGCAATTCGATCATACCCATTTACCTCAATTTGGGCCTATAAATCATCTACCTTGTTGCGAATGCTGCGTGCATTCAGGTAGAGTGCCCTTAACCTTGTCTTCTTGACATTATTTGGTGTTTTAAGACGAGCTGATTCTCGCCTTTGCTTCGCCTGCCTTCTAATGTCACTTGCTACTTTTCTACTTCCTTTTACCAGTTTTATTTCCTTCCAATGTGAGCTACCCCTCAGGTTCCCATCCCCCTGACAAGCTAGTTTAAACCCTCCCCAATAGCACTAGCAAATCTCCCTGCGAGGATATTAGTTCCGGTCCTGTTAAGGTGTAGCCCGTCCATCTTGTACAGGTCCCACCTACCCCAGAACCAGTCCCAATGCCTCAGGAATCTGATGCCCTCCCTCCAACACCAATTCTCCAGCCACATGTTCAATCGATCAATCCTCCTATTCCTATGTTCACTAGCACATGGCACTGGGAGTAATCCTGAGATTTCTGCTCTAGAGGTCCTGCTTTTTAATTTCCTTCCTAACTCCATAAAATCTGCTTTCAGGACCTCATCCCTTTTGCTACCTATGTCATTGGTACCAATGTGAACCATGACCTCTGGCTGGTCACCATCCCCCAGAAGGATGTCCTTGACATCCTTGACCCTGGCACCAGGGAGGCAATGAACCATCCTGGAGTCACATTTACTGCTGCAGAAACGTCTCTCTGAACCCCTAATTATCAAATACCCTATCACTATTGCTCTTCCACTCTTCTTCCTCCTTTCCTGTGCAGCTGAACCACCCGTGGTGCCACAGACTTTTCTCTAGCTGCACTCCCCCGAGGAACCATTGCTCTCACCAGTATTCAAAATGGAAAACCGATTAGCAAGCAAGATAGTCTGAGGGAACTCCTGCACTGCCTGCCTGGTTCTCATAGACTGCCTGGTGGTCACCCATTCCCTCTCTGCCTGCATGCTCCTAACGTGCAGAGTGACCACCTCCCTACCCATGCTATCCACGTAGTCCTCCGCCTCGCAGATGCACAGCAGTGACTCCAGCCACTGCTCAAGTTCCACAACCTGGAGCTCAAGCTTCTGCAGCCGGTGACACTTCCTGCAGATGTGTTTGTCTCGGACATGTGGTGCATCCATGACTTCCCACATACCACAGGATGTACAGTCCACTTGACCAAGTTGACCTGCCATAACAAAACTTTAAAAACTTTTTATTACATGAGAAGTAAAATAGCTTGCCAGTTACTCACCAATCAACGTCTTCCCCTACACCGAAGAGAGAGGCAGCTACGGGAGGCTGAAAAGGGTAGACCAAAGAAATAAAGAAAGGAGCCCCTCCCTCACAGACCAAACTCCCACTTTACACTCTGTGCACTCAAATTTATTTTCTTCTTAATTTATTTTCCCCCTCCTTCCCGAACTCCCTCAATTACCAAACTCCCTTCTTCGTACTCTGTGCCGTCCAGCAGAACTCAGTGCAGAGGGTTGTGAGTTTTTGGAATTCTCTCCATAAAAAGGCGGTGGAAGCAGAGTATTTGAATATACTTAAGGCAGAGGTAGATAGATTCTTGATAAGCAAGGGGGCGAAAGATTATTAGGGTAGGTGGGAATGTGGAGTTGAGTTGCAATCAGATCAGCCATGGTTTTCTAGAATGGGAGAGCAGGCTTGAGGGGCCAAGTGGCCTATTGCTGCTCCTAATTTGTATATTTGTATGAGTAAGAGAGATAGAAAGAGGGAGTGAGTAAGGGAGAGATGGAGCATGAGTGAGAGATCTTGACAGGCAAAGAAAGGGGGAGAGAGAGTGAGACAGGCAGAGCATGTGAAAGATGAACAAACAGGGAATGAGAGAAAGAGAGAGACAGAGAGAAAGTGAGGGCGAGTGACAGTGAGACTAAGCATGAGAGAGAGAGATAGACATGGGATGAGACAGAGAGAAAGAGAGTGATTGAGAGAGACAGAGCATGAGAGACCACATCTGGAGTACTATGTACAGTTTTAGTCTACTTATTTAATAAAGGACTTAATTGCATTAGAAGCAGTTCAGAGAAGTTCAGTTCACTCGATTGATTCCTGCGATGAAGGAAAGGATGGACAGTTTTGGCCTGTATCTATTGGAGTTTAGAAGAATGCGATGTGATCTTATTGAAAAATCCTAAGGGGAATTAACAGGGTGGTTGCGGAGAGGATGTTTTCCCTTATTAGAGAGACTAGAACTCGGGGACACAGTTTACCAATAAGGGGTCTTCCATTTAAGACGGAATGAGGAGAGATGTTTTCTCTCTAAGGGTCGTCAGTGTGTGGAATTCTCTTCCCCAGAGAGCAGTGGAGGCAGGGTAATTGAATATTTTTAAAGGATGTGCTGGATAAATTCTTGATTGACAAGGGAGTGAAACATAGTAGGGAGGTAGACAGGCAAGTAGGGTCAAGGCTACAAAGAGATCAGCCATCATCTTATCAAATGGCAGAGCAGTCTCGAGGGGTGTAATAGCTTAGTCCCATTCCAAATTCGATTGTTTGTATGTTTGTCTAAAATATTAAGTATTATGAAGGGTTAGAAAGGATTATGTAGGGTTACAAAGGGTTAGAAATGATCATAAAGGACTATAAAACGATATAAAGACTTATAAAGCCCTATAAAGTATTATAAAGTTTTATGAAGATTTATAAAGACCTATAAAGTATTATAAAGTGTTATTAAGGGCCATAATGCATCTGAAAGGATTGTAAATGGTTATAAAGGATTACAATGATTTTAAAAGCCCTATTAGCTGAGATGTCTGGAAGCTTTCTATCTTCTGCCAGGTGGGGGCTATGGTCTCTGCTCCTCTGAGCATCTATTGATATGCCTTATTTTTGAGAGCTGGGAGTTCACCCTATGTTAATCACTTGTTTGAACCCTTCTAATCAATGAATATAGGACAGGTACCCGAGGTGTCATGGGTCATCTGCTACTCCTTGTCCATCATTTTGCCCCCGAAGTCACCTTTGACCTTATCTCGTGCTTGGTATTTAGTTTAGTTTAGTTTAGAGATACAGGACTGAAACAGGCCCTTCGGCCCACTGAGTCTGTGCTGACCATCAACCACCCATTTATACTAATCCTACACTAATTCCATATTCCCACCACATCCCCACCTGTCCCTTTATTTCCCTACCACCTACCTATACTAGGGGCAATTTATAATGGCCAATTTACCTATCAACCTGCAAGTCTTTGGCATGTGGGAGGAAACCGGAGCACCCGGAGAAAACCCACGCAGACACAGGGAGAACTTGCAAACTCCACACAGGCAGTACCCAGAATTGAACCCTAGTCGCTGGAGCTGTGAGGCTGCGGTGCTAACCACTGTGCCACTGTGGTTAATTTCTGCCAGATACTTGTATAGAGAGCGTACAAGGCTCCACCTTATCAGCTTTAGAATTGTCGTGTTTCATACCCTGTCTTAGAGTTATGTCCTTGGCAGAGACAGCAGGCCTATGCTCTCCTGGTTGTCGACTATAAAATCTTTCATAGTAAGAGAGAGAATTATTTCTATCAGAATTCTATATTATTATGAGAAGTATCAGTTATTAAAGGCCTCATTTCTTACATCACCATGGGGAAACAGGGCCTTCCCTCATGCCCCATCACTATGAGGGACACACCTCAACCCCCCTAACCCCCGTCACCATGGGGAACAGACCCCACACCTACCCCATCAGCACGGGAAACAGGCAACCCCTCTTGTCACCATGGGGAACCGGCCTTGCCCCAAATCCCTGTCGCCATGGGAAACAAGCACCACTACTCTGTCACTATTGTGACCGGCCACACCCCTGCTCTGTCGCCTTAGTGTTAGGCCCCGTCCCGCTCTCTCACCATGGCGACAGGGCCGCAAACCCCCCCCCACCCCTGCCCCGGCACCAAGGGGAAGTTGCCCTGCCACTGCTCTGTCACTATAACAACAGGCCCCGGCCCCACTCTGCCACTGTACCAACATGCCCACCCTCCCTCTGTCACCATAGTATCATACCCTACTGCTTCTGTCACGCTAGCGGCAGGCCCTATCCCCACTTTGTCACCATAGCAACTGCTCTCCACCAGCTGTTGGAAATGCCATGTAAAATGAGAAGATGTGGAAATGTCAGTGACTCAGTTCCTCTCATCATTGAATGAATTTAACAATTGGAGTAAAGGGATATTTCAGCACATTCTTCAACTGCTCTCTGAACTGAGTCTGAGTCACAGCATAAATCGCAGTATTGGTGCTGCAACTCAGGAGCTGCAGCATGAAGCCCATTTCCAGCAGATAAACAGGCAGAAATACAGACTTATACCCCAATTCCCACATTCGGGACCATAATGAATACGCCATAAACAGTGTCCATAACAATATGAAATTAGCTGAGATAACTAACAGTAAAATGATGGATTTCCTTCGGCTCTCCATCTCTGGGTCTCTGCGACTCTCCCCACTGCTGTGAGCCCGGAGTCTCCTGCGTGCTCTGCTGCTTACTAAAATGTGTTTGATGGTGAAAACATTGAGTAGCAGAATGACTACAAATGCGACACACGGGGTTAGAATGTGATGGAGGGACTCGATTGTTCCCCAGACTGGAGAGAACCGAACATCCCATGTTACACCACAAAACCAGGGGATGTTCGCCAGCCAGTACAGACCTGTAAACATAAAATACCAGAAAATGTTCTTTAAACAGCTCAGGACAGTCACTGTTCCCAGAACAATGGCTGCAGTTTTCTCGGTGCAATATTTACTTTTCAGCTTCTGGCAACAAATGGCCATGAATCGATCAAAGGTGAAAGTGACAGTGAACCAGACAGAACAGTCTGTGGCTGCGTAAAGCAGGACAGCATGGATATTACACACGGGGATGGACTCCAGGAAAATAAACTGTTCCGCATAAACAATGGGAATATGCCTCAATATCAGGTCAAGGAAAACGACCAGTAGATCCGCCACTGACATCGCCACCAGGTAACGAGTGACACATTTGGACAGACCGCACTTTCCCTGAGACAGGATCCCCATCGTCACCAAGTTAGCTGTGAGGGTGGGAGATAAACAAGAAAATTATACATCAGGCAGGGAGCAAAGTTGCCAATTTGATTGAGAAATTATTGAGATTTTCAAACATGTTACTGTATCCAGCGATGATTTGAAAGGATTGCACCTTTGACAGGTTTATCTGCTGAAAACAGGGATTACCTTGAAACGAAATCCACCAATATATCGAAATTAAGAACCTAGGAAATAAGAGCAGGAGTAGGCCATTCGGCCCCTCGAGCCCTGTTCCGACATTTAATAAGATCACGGCTGATCTGATTGGGGCCTTAACACCATTTTCCTGTCAGCAACACCACCCCCACTCCCCATAACCCTTCACTCCCTTGTCCATTAAAAATCTATATAACTCAGCCTGTATAACATTCAATGACCCAGACTCCTCTGATCTCTGTGGAAGATAATTCTAAACACTAACAACCCGCTGAGAGAAGAAATTCCTCCTCATGCCCGTCTTAAATGGGAGACCCCTTATTTTGTAACTGTGCCCCATAGTTGTAGATTCCCCTAAAAGGCAAATATCCTCTTGACACCTACCCTGTCAAGCCCCCTCAGAATCTTATATGTTTCAATAAGGTCACTCCTCATTCTTCTAAACTCTAATGAGTATAGGCCCAACCTGCTCTACCTTTCCTCATAAGACAACCACTTCATCCCAGAATTCAGCCTAGTGAACCTTCTCCGAACTGCTTCCAATGCAAGTATATCCCTTCTTAAATACGGTGACAAAAACTGTACACAGGTGCGGTCTCACCAATGTCCTGTACAGTTCTAGCAAGATTTCCCTACTTTTATACTTCATTCGCCTTGCAATAAAGGGCAACATTCTTTTTGCTTTCCTAATTCTTGCTGCATTTCCTAATTCTTGCTGAGGTCATTTTCAGGTTGACTTTTTTGCGATTCAAGGAAACCCAGGTCCTCCTGCACCACAGTGTTGTGCAGTTTCTCTCCCTTTAAATTATATTCTGCTTTCCAAGTCTTACTGCCAAAGTGGACAACCTCAAATTTTCCCACATTTTACTCCATCTACCAATTTTTTGCTTACTCACTTAACCTATCTATATGCCTTTGCAGACTCTTTGCATTCTCCTTACAACTTTCTTTCCTACCTATCTTTGTATCCTCAACATATTTGGCTTCAATGTGCTCTGTCCCTTCATCCAGGCCTTTATAGAGATTGTAAATAGCTGATGTCCCCGTTACAGTGTGTCAACCTGAAAATGACCTCTTTATCCCAACTCTCTGTTTCCTGTTAAATAGCCAACCTTTATCCTTTCTAATGTATTACCTCCAAAAGCAAGGGCTTTTATCTTGTGTAATAACCTTTTATGTGGCACCTTATCAAATGCTTTTTGGAAATCCAAATAAACTACATCTACTAGTTCCCCTTTATCCACCTTGCTTGTTACATCCTCAAAGAACTCTAATAAATTTGTTAAATAATATTTCCCTGTTGTACAACTCTGTTGATTCTGCCTGATTCCGTTATGATTTTCTAAATGTCCTGCCGCTTCTTCCTTACTGAGGATTCCAGCATTTTCTCAATGACAGATGCTAGGCTAACTGCTTCTGTTGCCCCCTTTCCTGAATAGAGGATTATATTTGGGATGAAACAACACGTGAAGACAGAGAGAAAGAACATGTACACACATTACGCCTATTTCAGCTAAACAAAATAAGTAATAGCCATTCACTGGTTCATTCCTCAGGGCAATGGCTTGACCTATCAGAGTCAAGCTGCCTAGTTTAAATTACAAACAAAGCTTGGTAGTGAACTGGCAGTCACCATAAACTGGTGCATTCTCCATGGCAATGCTTCTACCAATCAACGTTCACTTGCAACCAATTAGCACTCTCTTCTCATACAGTATAAAATGGTTGTTTTCCCTTACATTGATCTTCTTGTGGATTGTCCTGATGAGTGCAAGATGAAAAGCTTCGATAACATATCTCTATTTTCAGCAATACTCAAGTTCTGTACTACCAAATGACTATTGGATTTTAAAAAATGGCTTAAGGACATGGTTCTTTTCACTCTGGAGGATGGTAGACAGTGATGTTCCCAAACAGTCAGTGCTGGGACCACAGTTTTTTTTTTTTACTTTTTTGCTATATATAAATGACTTGGATCCTGGAATACAAAGTAGAATCCCAAAATTTGCTGAAGACACCCTACTTGGAGTTGTGGCAAACAGTGAGGATGATATGAATAGCATATAACAGGACATAGGTAGGCGAGTGGAGAAGGCAGAGAGTGGCAGATGGTATTCAATACTGACAAGTGTGAGGTGATGCATTTTGGCAGAAGGAATAGGGAGAGGTAATCTATACTTAATGGCACAGTTCTAAGAAGTGTACAGGAACAGGAGGGTCTGTGGGTACATGCATGTGCACAGATCTTTGAACATGGCAGGAGATATTGAGAGTGTGGTTATTAAAGCATTTGGGATCTTTGGCTTCATAAATAGAGGCATAGAGTACTAAAGTAGAGAAGTTGTGCTGACCTTTTATAAAGCTCTGGGTCAGACCCAACGTGGGCACAGCGTCCCGTTCTGGTGGCCACACTTTAGGAATGATGTGAGGGCTGTTGAAAGGGTACAAAGGAGATTTACCAGAATGGTTCCAGGGAAGGGGGATGTCAGTTATAAGGTTAGGTTAGAAAAGCTGAGTTTGTTCTCGTTAGAAGAAAGGAGATTGACAGGAGAATTAATGAAAGTGTATGTGATTATGACAGACTTAGATAAGTTGGGCAAGAAAAAGCTGTTCCCATTAACAAATGGTATAAGGACTAGGGGACACAGATTGAAGGTTGGGGGCAAAGGATGTAGGGGGAATATGAGGAAGCACTTTTTTACACAGTGGGTTATAATGACCTGGAACTCGCTGCCCACAAGGGTGCTGGAAGCGGAGATGATCAATGACTTCAAGAGGAAGTTGGTGACCACCTGAGAGAAATAGAAATGTAGGGCTGCGGGGATCGAGCGGGTAAGTGGGACTGACTGCATAGCTCCATGGAAAGCCATCACAGACTTGATGGTTGAAATGGAATTCTTCTGTAAATAAAGAGCACAGTCAGAGCAGACCCAAAAACAGCACAGAGAGTCAAAGCAGTGGGTAATAAAGAGTAGTGGCTGAGCAGGCCCGGAACCAGTAGCGAGAGTGAGATCAGGGTGGGACTGACAGCTAATGTAGAGTGGCAGCACAGCAGGCTTGTGAATAGCAGTGAGAGTGAGAGCTGAGGGAGACTGGTGGGGGGCCAGCGAGAGGGGGTTGGTGGGATGAAGAGTGGGGGCTAGAGATGGCCCAAGACCAGCAGTGAGGGTGAGAGCAAGGTGGGTCGGGGTCTAAAGAGCTGATGGCAGAACATGTTAGAAAAGAAAGAGAAAATCATCAATGTGTGACATCACAGAACAGCAGCGAAGTGTTTGCTTGGTGAATATTTCTCTTTTACTCTCTCTAAACTTAGGGCATTCTTTAAACTGTGAGCCAGGAAATTATTAATTTCAATCAGATCAAGTATAACAGTAAGGGAATCTGTAATTGTTGTTGTTCTTTTCCCTTACGTTGGTTATTCTTGCCATTCTCCTGATGAAAGACAAAAATCTTCGACAACAATACAATTTACAGCAATACACAAGAATCTGTAATTGGAGAATTAGGCACAGAGCTTCCCGAAAGGCAATAATTAAATTAATGGTTTGTACACATGATGAACTAATTTCTAAATGAGGCCATCGAGATTTCTTTTCCGATCATGGATTGCTAGCTGAGACCTGTTGCTTTCAATTACAGCACCAAGTGGGAACTACAGGACCCCTCACGTTTCTTGGGGATCACGTCTGTTGGAAGTGTCTCCAGCTGCCTGTGTTCAAGCTCAGGATATCCGAGCTTGAAGGGCATCTGGAGTCATTACAGAGCATCAGGAAGGAGGAGGGTTTGCTAGATCATACGTTCCAGCACTCCACAGGCAGTGAGAGTTCAGGATAGGAGATGGCTGACTATCCGGAAGACTAGCAAGCAGCTGGAGGTGCAGGTGACTTTGGGGTATGTACATGTACTCAGCATTGGAGACTGCAGGGAGAGATGACACCTTCAAGGAGGGACCATGGAACCAATGGGTAAGGAACTGCACAGCAGAAAATAGCAAAAAGTAGAAAAGCAGTGGTTATAGGAAATTCACAGGCATTTCTGTGACCGTCAAGAAACGGCTGAGGTATTTGCAACAATCTTCAGCCAGAACTGCCGAGTGGATGATCCATCTCAACCTCCTCCTGAAGTCCCCAGCATCACAGATGCCAGACTTCAGCCAATTCGATTCACTCCACATGATATCAAGAACTGACTGAAGGCACCAGATACTGCAAAGTCTGTGGGTCCTGACAATATTCTGGCAGTAGTACTGAAGATCTGTGCTCCAGAACTTGCCAAGCCCCTAGCCAAGCTGTTCCATTACAGTTACAACACTGGCATCTACCCGGCAATATGGAAATTATCCCAGCTATGTCCTGTACACAAAAAGCAAGATAAAACCAACCCAGCCAATTACCAGCCCAATAGTCTACTCTTGATCATCAGTAAAGTGATGGAAAGTGTTGTCAACAGTGCTATCAAGCTGCATTTGCTCAGCAATAACCTGCTCAATGACACTTAGCTTGGTTCCACCAGGGACACTCAGCTCCTGACCTCATTACAGCCTTAGTTCAAACATGTATAAAAGAGCTGAATTCCAGTGGCGAGGTCCGAATGACTGCCTTTGACATCAAGGCAGCATTTGACAGAGTATGGCATCAAGGAGCCCTAGCAAAACTAGAGTCAATAGGAATCAGGGGGAATACTCTCTGCTGGCTGGAGTCATACCTAGCGCAAAGGAAGATGGTTGTGGTTGTTGGAGGTCAATCATCTCAGCCCCAGGACATCACTACAGGAGTTCCTCAGGGTAGTGTTCCAGGCCCAACCATCTTCAGCTGCTTCATCAATGACTTTCCTTCAGTCATAAGGTCAGAAATGGGGATGTTCGCTGATGATTGCACAATGTGCAGCACCATTCGTGACTCCTCAGATACTGAAGCAGTCCGTGTAGAAATGCAGCAAGAACTGGACAATATCCAGGTTTGGGCTAATGAGTGGGAAGTAATATTCATGCCAAACAAGTGCCAGGTAACGACCATTTCCAACAAGAGAGAATCTAACCATCCCGCCTTGACATTCAATGACATTACGATCACTGAATCCCCCACTATCAACATCCTGGGGGTTACCATTGACCAGAAACTGAACTGGAGTAGCCATATAAATTCCATTGCTACAAGAGCAGGTCGGAGGCTAGGAATCCTGTGGTAGGTAACTCACCTCCTGACTCCCCAAAGCCTGTCCACCATCTACAAGGCACAAGTCAGGAGTGTGATGGAATACTCCTCATTTGCCTGGACGGATGCAGCTCCAACATTACTCAGGAAGCTCAACACCATCAAGGACAAAGCAGCTGCTTGATTGGCACCCCATCCACTAACATTCACTCCCTTCACCAGCGACGCACAGTGCCAAGATAACGGACATCACAGAGAGGGGGCAGGGTATTCTGCAGGATGTACAGGTACACGGTGTGTACCATGTACAAGATACACTGCAGCAACTCACTAAGGCTCCTTCGATACCACCTTCCAATCCCGCAACCTCTACCACCTAGAAGGACAAGGGCATGGGAACACCAACACCTGTAAATTCCCCTCCAAGTGACAAACCATCCTGACTTGGAACTATATCGCTGCTCCTTCACTGTCGCTGGGTCAAAATCCCCTTCCTAACAGCACAGTGGGTGTACCAACCACACATGGACTGCAGCGGTTCAAGAAGGCAGCTCACCACCACCTTCTCAAGGGAAATTAGGGATGGGCAATAAATGCTGGCCTGGCCAGTGACACCCACATCCCTTGAAAGAAGAAAACAAAAGAAAAATAATTGTTAGTCCCTCCTGGTGCCAGGGTAAAGGACATCACAGAGGGGGTGTAGGATATTCCTCAGGACTAAAGGAGTGAGCCAGAAGTTGTGACATATGTCAGCACCAACGACATAGCACGGGCAGATTCTGATGTCTTATGGTCAGATTTTCAGGAGTTAGGGGGGAAGTGGCAATGTAAGAGGTCGAAGGTAGTAATCTGGAGATTACTCCCAGTGCATTGCAGCAGCAAGTATAGAAATTGGATGATAGGGAGGATCAATGCATGGCTTGAAGCATGGCACAAGAAGGACGGTTTCAGATTATTGGGGCATTGGGAGCAGTTCTGTCGTGGGGGGGGTGCACCTATTCAAAAGGGATGGGTTGCACCTCAACAGGACTGGTATCAATTCACCAGTGTGATTGAGGAGGGTTTAGACTAAATTGGAAGGGGGTTGGGCACCAGCATTGGGAAGTAGAAAAGAGGATAAGGTGCATAAAGGAGTGAGAGTGTTAGATCATCCTGGAGAAGGAGGTAGTACATATTCAATAAGAGCTGACTAAGAAGGATTACAAGAAATAAAGAGACAGGTTCAAAATACATGCATGGAAATACACAGATTGTTGTGAATAAGGCTGGTGAGCTACAAGCACAAATAGCCTTGTAGGGATATGATGTAATGATGGAAACATGGCTTCAAAATGGTGAGGACTCGAGGTTTAATATTCAAAGATATAAAGTGTTCAGAAAAGTCATGGAAGAAAAGAAGGGCAATGGGGTGGATGTACTGATCAGGGAATACATTGCAGTGTTGAAAAGGGAGGATGTCCTTGAGGGGGAAAAGACAGAATCTATTTGGTTAGAGCTTGAAGCAAAAACAGGTGATGATCACATTACTGGGGGTATTCTATAGGCCTTCAAATAGTGAGAGGGAGAGAGAGAGAGAGAGGAGTAAATCTGCAGGGAAATCACAAAGGTCTGCGGGAACTATAGAGTTGTGATATCAGGGGACCTTAATACCCTAATATCGATTGATAATGTTAGATTAAAGGGTAAGGCGGGTGATATTTACGGAGAGGGTGTTCTAGGTACATGAACCTCTGATTCTGTGAGCAACAGACAGAGATTGAAGAGAGGACGAGAGCAAGTGAGAGAGACAGGGTGAAAGAGAGAAAGGGAGATAGAGACCCAGAGAAAGAGAAGTTTGCAATGCTTTTTGAATGTAGGGATTGCGAATTGCAATCCACCCGTGCCCGCTCCTGTTGAGGCAGATGACGCACAAACTTTGTGTTGTCTCCTCATTCCCATGAAATCTACATGTTCCCAATATGACTTGCCTGCTGGACAGTTTGGTGTCACTGTCAAGGCGCATGGAGAAGTCCTTCTCAAACTTGGCAGAGCACATTGTGCAGGGCCAAAAGCCCATTCTTTCCACTTTGAGGTAGTCGCTAACTCTGTGATGGCACCAGCAGACCCAGCCATGATAAACCATTGCATACCAACAACCATCAACCACAGGCAGTAGATACCCAATGTCTCAGTGCTGCAGACTGAGGTTATGAGATCTATGCTGCCATGCAGGATTGCTGTCATGGCTGTGGATCTCAGTGCTCAAAGAGGTTTGCAGGCTTTCTCAGAAGTCCCGCAATCTGTGCTCCAACGGATTACTAGGATTGTTGAAGTGACACCCCGTGGGAGTGGCAGAGGCTCCATGGAGTACGAACCTGCTGTCCGCTCTCAGGATGACAGCATTTGTTCTCCATTCACTGCCACTCCAGCAGTGTCCTTGTTGTTGCCCATCAGCCAGCCCAGGCTGCTGCAGCCATGTCGAGGTGGTGCAGTCCGAATCCGGGCCTTCAAGGCCCAGAGCTGCTCCACGGCATCCTGCAAGGTCATCTGAAGTTCCCCCCCCCCCACCCCGTGAAAGTCAACTGCCTTCCCCGAGCCATCCTGCAGCCACTGGCGTAACACTGTGTCAGAGCACTCGGCAAGTCAAGGGAACCCACGAGACAGCCACCGAGGGAAGACCCAAAGGCTCAGTTTTGTGTGCATATTGGATGTGTTGTTGGATAAAGATGTTAGTGAAAAGGTTTTTATTGGTGGTTTTTATTGCAGGATTGTCACCAAGCAGAGGCTGTGATTGGATGCCTCAGATGAATGTAACGGGGGAGAATGGGGAATACATGGTGTGAAAGGGAAGTTGTCTTTTTGGAACCAGAGTTTTCACAGACATGCTCCGGCAACCTGTCTGGGTCAAAGGCATCCAGCAACTAGACTGCCTGACTCCTCCTCCTCCCTCCCCTGCTCCTCCTCTTCCTCCTCCTATGTTGACCTCCGGATTCCTGGTGGTAATGCCTGTGTCCTGATGATGGCAATGATATGAAGGGTAAACCTGGACACCTGCTCGAGTGTGTACTGGAGAGCTGCCCCCGCCCCCCCCCCTCCCCCACCACCGAGAGGGTCAGGAATTGGGAGCATTGCTTCATCACGCTGATGGTCCGCTCCATGGTGTTCCTGGTGGCTCCGTTGCTCTCGTTATACACGTGTTATTTTCATTGGCAGCAGGGTGGAGGTTGTGAGCCATGTATAGAGGTAGCCTTTGTCTTAGAGAAGCTACATTCCAGTTTGTCATGGAGGATCAAAGATGGTGGGAACAGCAGACTGTTTCAAATTGAAAGTATTGTGGCTGCTGCCAGGATAATAGCACAGTTTAGATACAGAATATAGCTCCCTTCTACACTGTTCAATTAAACACTCCCAGGGTAGGGACTGCATGGATTACATACAGAGTAAAACTCCCTCTATACTTTCCCATCAAACACTCCAAGGACAGGTACAGCATGGGATTAGATAAAGAGCACAGCTCCCTCTGAACCAGGGTTGTCCAACATACGGCCCACAGACCAGGATACAGCCCGCCAAAGTTTCCATCCGGCCCGTGGCTGTATTTTAGAGATGAGAAATTTTCTGTTGTCTTGTTTGTCCAGACCAGTGTGTTTTTTTTTTTAAAGCCCAGTTGGTTTCACAGCTGACAGGTGCTGGGAGCAGGAACCGCGGTTTCCGAACTTCATACACATTCAGGGTTTTCCAGTGGGTTGCGACTTTTTTTTTAAAAGCTCCCAGAAAACCCTGACTCGGTCCAGAGTTCAGAAATCGCTGCTCCCGCTCCTAGTAGCTGTCAGCTGTGACAATTGACATGTGATTTTTTTTTTTGAAAATGACCAACCACAAAGCTGCTGTGCTAAGCACTAATGCTGACTGTAACTCTCAGACAGAAAGAGAAGGGGGAGAGAAAAGAGAAAGAGGGGAGAGAGGGGGAGGTAGCAGACCATATTGACTCTGCCTGACCCATGATGATTTTCTATGCATCCTGCCATAACCTCTTTAATAATGGGTTCCAGCAATTTCCCTACAGCAGATATTAGGCTAACTGGCCTATAGTTTCCTTCTCTCTGCCTCCCTCCTTTCTTGAATGCTATTTTCCAATTCACTGGGACCCTTCCAGAAACTAAGGAATTATGGAAGATTATAACCAATGCCTCGACTATCTCTGCAACCACTTATTTTAAGATCCTAGGGTACAGGCCATCTGGTCCTGGGGACTTGTCAGCCTTTCATTCTAATAGTTTTCCCAGTACCTTTTCCCTGGTGATGGTGATTGTTTTAATTTTCTCCCTGCCCTTTACCTCTTGTCTTCCAAGTAACTTTGGGAAGTTTTCTAAGTCTTCTACAGTCAAAGCAGACAAAAAAAAATACCTGTTCAATGTCCCCGCCATTTGTTTGCTTTTCGTTATCAATTCCCCAGACTCAATCTCTTGAGGACCAACACTCGCTTTAGTTACTCTTTTCCTTTTTAAATACTTGTAAAACTCTTGCTTTTTTTATTTTACTAGCTAGTTTTCTCGAATTTCTAATACTCTAATTTCTCCATCCACATATTTTTATTTTAGATATTCATTGCTGGTTCTTAAAATTGGTCCCATCTTCTGACCTACCACTAATCTTCACAGAATTGTACAATGTTTCTTTCAATTTGAAAATCTCCTTAACTTCCTTATTTAGCCATGGATCAAGTCTCCTTCTCAAAGAGTCTTTCTTTCTCACTGTGAGAAATCTTTGCTGCGAGTTATTAAATATCTCCTTAATACTTTGCCAATGCATCTCTAGCTTTGAACCTAGTTTCCCAGTTCTCCTCAGTAAGTTTTAAATACACCAATGCATCTCTAGCTTTGAACCTAGTTTCCCAGTTCACTTTAGCCAACTCTGTCTTCATACCCTTATAATTACCTTTATTTAAGTTTAAAACACTGCTCTTAGACCCACACTTCTCAGTTCAAACTGAACGTGAAATTCTATCATGCTATGATCGCTGTTGCCTAGAGGCTCCCTACTACCAGGTTATTGATTAATTCTGTCTGCGGATTAACAGTTATGGAATAGCCTGCTCCCTGGCCTGTGCTGGAATGTACTGTCCCAAATATACTCTCTAAATGTATGTGGGGCAGCACAGTGGTGCAGTGGTTAGCACCGCAGCCTCACAGCTCCAGGGACCCAGGTTCGATTCTGGATACTGCCTTTGTGGAGTTTGCAAGTTCTCCCTGTGACTGTGTGGGTTTTTGCCAGGTGCTCCAGTTCCCCCCCCCCCCCCCCCCCCCCCACAGCCAAAGACTTGCAGGTTGCTAGGTAAATTGGCCATTGTAAATTGCCCCTAGTGTAGGTAGGTGGTCGGGAATATGGGATTCCTGCAGGGTTAGTATAAAAGGGTGGTTGTTGGGCGGCACAAACTCAGTGGGCTGAAGGGCCTGTTAGTGTAGGTAGGTGGTAGGGAATATCAGATTCCTGCAGGGTTAGTATAAAAAGGTGGTTGTTGTGTGGCACAGACTCAGTGGGCTGAAGGGCCTGTTCCAGTGTTGTATCCCTAAAATAAAAAAAATTTCCAGGCTAACTTCGCCAATCTCATCCCCAAATCGACACGTAGATTAAGGTCATCCATGATTATTGCAGTACCTTTCTTAAATGCACCATTTATTTCATCCTGTATACTTTGTCCCATATCAACTGCTAGGGACCTATAAACTACACCCACAGGTGACCTCTTACCTTTACTGTTTCTTATCTCTACCCAAGCTAAGGTCATCTCTCACTACTGTGGTAATGTCATCCTTAATAAACAGAGCAACCCCACCACATTTTCCTAGCTTCCTGTCTTTCAAAATGTCAAATACCCTTCAATATTCAGGTCCCATCCTTGGTCACCTTGCAACCATGTATCCGTAATGGCTATCAGGTCATACATATTTATTTCTATCTGTGCTAACAATTCATCCATATTGTTACAAATGCTGCAGGCATTCAGGTACAGAGCCTTTAACTCTGTCCTTTTTACCATTTTTGAAATCTCTGACTTTATCTACGAGTGCAAGCTTGCATTTGTATACTCTGTCCCTTCCTTCCACATTCTGGTTATTATTACCCAAATTGCTCCCCTGCTCTATTAACCTGTCATTTCCCTTTAATTTACTGTATCTCCCCTCACATGCTCCCTTCCCCCTACTATTTATTTTAAAGCCCTCTCTACCATTTCTCCCACATCAATCTTTGAGCTACACATTCATCTCTCTAATCTTATTTACCCTACTCCTATTTGCTCATGGCTCCGGTAGTAACCCAGAGATTATTACCTTTGAGGTTTAGCCACTAGCTGCTCATGTTCCCTTTGCAGAACCTCTTTCCTCATCCTATCCATTTCGTTGGTACCCACGTGGACAACGTGGATTCTCCCCCACCCACTGCAAGTTCCTCTGCAGCTCACAGCAGAGCCTGGTACTGGACAGGCAACACAGCTTTCTGGTCTCTCGCTGTTGGCGACAGAGAACTGTGTCTATCCCACTGACTATAAGGTCCCCTACTACCACAACATACCTATTTACTCCCACCGCTTGAATGACTTCCTGTGCCACGCTGCCATGCTCAGTTTGCTCGTCCACCTTGCAGCCCCCGCTCTCATCGACACAAGCTGCAAGAACCTCGAAACTGTTGGACAATTGCAAGGGCTGAGCCTCCTCCATTTCTATCTTTTCGATCCCCTTACCTGTCTCACTGGCAGTTACGCCCTCCTGTCCCTGCCCACTGATTAAACCAGAAGACCCTATCCTAATGGAAGTGTCCAGGTAACTTTCTGTCCCTCTGATGCATCGCAGTGTCTAGAGATCAATTTCCAGCTCACTGACTCTGAACCAAAGCTCTTTGAGCCACACTTACTACAGATGTATTTGCCATGGATCACACTGGTGTCCACCAGTTCGCACAGACTACAGCAGCAACACATCACCATCCCCGTTATCTTGATTATGTGTTAAATTATTTATTTGTCTTAGTTAATTTTCAATTAATAAATCCCACAACCACTAATAAGCTTTACAACTGCCAGTAAACCTTACTACTACAATCAAAAACTTACCAATAAATTACCTGAGTTTCAGAAGATTCTTATTCTTTTATTTTAATTAATATTATACTAACCACAATTAAAATTCCTCAGTTTAGATGTGAGACAAAGAGAAAATGTCCACCGACCAATCACTTGCCTTGTTTGCTGTATGTCACACATCCATTTTCTTTGGAGTGCTCTTGAACCCACAGACTCAACACCTTTGTTTAAACAGTCATCGCTGTTTCTAGGTTACCCTCTATTTCTGGGCAGCAACTTGTGTCTTGTACAGCTACTGGAGGCTGGAAAAAGTAGCAACTCTTTCCCCTTCTGCGCCGAATTCCCACCTCCACGCTCTGACTGCGTCTCACTCAGGTGAAGTCTCCTCTCTGTGTGACCCTTACACCCTAATTAGATAGCTCTTTCAAAAAGACAGCACTAACACGCTGGGCCGAATAGCCTCCTTCTGTGAAGAACCAATCTCTGATTGTATGAGCAAGAGACAGAGAGTGTGAGAGAGAGGAAAAGAGACAGTGTGAAAGATAGGTTTGTGCTGCTTTTTGGGCATAGGAGTTGCAATTTGTGATCTGCTCATGCTTGTTCCCGTTAAGGCAGGCAGCACACAAACTCCATACTACTTCCTCATTTCCATGAATTCTATATGCAGCCAAGGGTCACCCACTCTGCTGTCTTTCTGGATTATCAGCAGGGAGCCTAGCTGCTTGAGAGGCTGGCATGTGTTTCAGTCGGCACCCAACTCTTCAAGGCAGTCAGTCCCTCTTAAAGGGAAGCTGCACTGAAGCATAGGATTCTGCTGTTGCTCACGATGAAGATGCCAACAGTGAATGCTGCAATTGGAGGCAAGGCAAATAAAACACTAGTGCAGGGAAAGGGCTCCACATGTGGCACTGGAGACCTTAGTCATGGAGGTTAACAGGGGATGAGAGGTCATGTTTCCATCAGTGTGGTGATGGGGAGGGCACAGAGACCCTCAAGGAGCACGCTCCGAGGGGAATGGTCGTAGGTGACCAGGGAGGTCAATGAAAGAAGTCTGACTCTGAGGAACAAAGAACAAAGAACAGTACAGCACAGGAACAGGCCATTCGGCCCTCCAAGACTGCGCCGATCCTGATGCCTGTCTAAACTAAAACCTTCTCCACTTCCGGGGTCCGTATCCCTCTATTCCCATCCTATTCATGTATTTGTCAAGATGACTCTTAAACGTTGCTATCGTACCTGCTTCCATCACCTCCCCCGGCAGCAAGTTCCAGGCACTCAGCACCCTCTGTGTAAAAAAACTCGCCTCGCACATCCCCTCTAAACTTTGCCCCTCGCACCTTATACCTATGTCCACTACTAACTGACTCTTCTACCCTGGGAAAAAGCTTCTGACTATCCACTCTGTCCATGCCACTCATAACTTTGTAAACCTCTATGGTGTCGCCCCTCCACCTCCGTCGTTCCGGTGAAAACAATCTGAGTTTATCCAACCTCTCCTCATTGGACATGGGTGCTTTGCCAGAAGATTTTTAATGAGCTCATTGACATACTCCACCTCACCCCCACGCACCTTCCACTAATGCTGGCCTCACACCGATATCTCGTTGCCTAGACTTAACTCCAGCCATTCAGCTATGGCGGATGCATCACCCAAGCACAGTACAACACAATCACTGACATTCTGCCCTCTCTCTTGCAGGACAAGTTAGTTCATAATCACAGGGAGCAGCAGAGAGTTGGCAGTGGCCAGGCATACTTTCATCCCCTGTGCCTGAGGGAGGAGATGGTTCTCCAAATCATGGGACTGGCTGTGACAGAGCCCGTAGCATCCGGCATCACGGAGAGTATTCAGGATGATGCTATGTTCCTGCTTATGCTCCTTCCTAACTCCCACCTCACCCTCATCCTGCAGTCTGGAATTATGTGGAAGCTTACATTGGTGGGATCACGGACCTCCAGCAATCCATCTCACCCCCAGTCCCTCACCCCAAAGCTCCCCTTCTGATTTTATGCTTCCCAATAACACCAAAAGACTGCCAGATTCCCAGCCACAGCAGCTCCAGGAGGCAAAGAGAGACAGAGCATCAGCACAGCACTGACTTATATCCCCTGTCACTTGATCTAACACTGCTGTCACCAACTCGAATACTAACACTGCGTGTACCTTAGAGGCGAGTATAGAGTTGGGATCTGCACCTGGCGAGTCACAGTGACACAGGATTGTTGCAGAACAGAAGGCGCAGAAGGAAGTTATTCAGTTTGTTGTGTCCATGTTGAATCTCTGCAAAAGCAGTTCAGTTCTTGCTACTCCCCTGTCCATGCCCTGTCACCCTGTTACTTTTTTCTGTTCAGATAAGTATCCAATTCCCTTTCGAAAGCCACAATTGAATCTGACTCCACTGCACTCTCAGGCAGTGCATTTCAGATCCGAACCATTCACTGCATAAACAGGTTTTTCCTCATGTCGCCTTTGGTTCTTTTGTCAGTCACCTAAAATCTGCACCCTTTGGTTCTCGACCCTTCCGCCAATGGGAACAGTTTCTCCCTATCCCTCATTGTGAAGGAATCTGGCCATAATATGGGGGTTATAAGGTTAAAAAGTTATTTTCCTATGCATTAGGAACTAAAAATTAAAAGCAGATTTCATCTTCCTTAAAGGTTAAAAGAATTTCATCGACATGCCTCGACCCTATGGTGAAGGACTTGCCTCGAGGCAGCTTCTGATAAGAAGGATTCACTCCTAAAAAGTCACAAACCTCATCGCACTGTAAAATATTGATAACACATTTTGCAACCGATCACATGAGCTACCACAGTGTAATAATTGATAAGACGGTCTTATGTGGACAGCCCTAAGCCCCAGTTTGAAAGTTTGACAAATTGTGAGGAAGAACTTGTTTTTATGCAGTGAGTTGTCGTGACCTGGACCTCACTAACTACGAGGGTGGCGGAAGCAGAGATGATCAATGATGTTGAAAGGATTTTGGATGGATATTTGAGGGAAATAAACTTGCAGAGCTATGGGAACAGAGCGGCAGAATGAGACTGACTGGATTGCTCTACAGAGAGCTAGCATGAACTCGATGGGCCAAATGGTTTCCTTCTGTGCCATAATGGCTCTATGACTCTATGACAGGGGAATACTATTACAATTGATTTCATATACTGGGAAAGTTTATAATGGACTGCGCATTGAACCCCAATCGCAAAGTCATTTACATTTATCACAAAAAGTAGGTCACAGCACTGAACCTTGGGGAACACCAGTGTCTACCATGACTTGCTGCTTTCTGACACTCCAGTTCCAGGAGCCTCATTTTTGTAAAATCATCAGCACATTGTTGACATCCTGTGTTCTTATGATGGCGATGATATGAAGGACTGAGCACGACCTTGGACTCCAGTGTGTCCTTCCGAGTGGTTCAGGTATCAGAAGCGTTGGTTCATCACGCCGATGATCTGCTCCACAATGTTCCTGGTGTCTCCATTGCTCACATTATGATGTGTTATTGTTGCGTGGGTCAGTAGGTGGGGTTTATGAGCTGTGTATAGAGGGGGCATCCTTTGTCTCCAAGGTGCACATTCTGGTTCCCCTGCGAAGGCCCAAAAATGGTAGGAACAACTGATTGATTCAGAATGAAGGTAATGTGGCTGCTGCCAGGATGGTGGACATTCAGCACCGTGACATACGGTGCCTGGTCACACTCCAACTGCCTACAGTTCCTGTATCTCTCCTCGTAGATATGGAGGCACATACACCATCCAGAACCCCGGTATCCTGCCAAAGCCACGGGACATCTCAACCTGCTTCTCCCTTCTGTGGGAGAAAACAGTGTATTCACCTCACCTGGCTTCGACAGGCAGCTTTAGTGGGAGATGCGTTTCGAGCCTGGAAAGATCAGGATGCATTCAATGAAACTGTGACCTTAATGGCCACTGCTTAGCGCCATTCGACACTTGGTGCAGAACCAGGTTGTGCTGCAGGAAGTGCAACAGCTCTTATTGAATCAGAGTCGCTTCGCACACTGCTCCTGGGTTAGGTGTAGGTGCTCTTGAAAAACACGGGCTGAGTAGAGCAAAGCCCCCTCCTCCTCCCTCTTTGCAGAGCTTCCCCTCTCTACAGCCTCTTCTCCATTTGCTACTCATATTGCCAACCTAGATGTACTGTGGCTATAGTCCCCATACCTTGTCCAGTGTTGGGTCACCAAATCCTCTGGTCTTCCTAATGTCTACAGCAGTTCTCAACGCAACCTCGAGAAAGCCATCCACAGCACCTCTACTAACTTTGCATTGGAAAAGTAAGTCAACAGCCCCTCACCTGCAAGTTGGATGCCTGGTCCTTTTAAATAGCTCGACAGGGGACTCCTTGTGCTGCTGAACACATGTTCAACTGACAGTGACTAACACAGATGTTCAGTGGACATGCACAGACCAAGTTTCAAAGTTGTGCATCAAAGCTCATAAACAGATGCTTGATGTCACTTTTTGACAACTTCTCATGCTACCAGAATACACAATGTTCACCCAGGCTAGAGCCCTGCCCAGCATGGGGCACTGTGCAGCACACGCCAGAAGTGGCCAGCCGCTCGGCTTGCACCATGTTATGGATGCAGGTTCCCGCAGTGTCGACACCAGTGGTGCTCTAGAGCTGAAAATCCCGGCCAGGGAGAGATACTGAGGAAAGGCAATTCACCTTAAAAGGGGACTTGGAAAAAGACTTGAAGGCAAAAGTTCTGCAATTATATGGGAAATGACCAGGGAATTGGAATGAGTCAAACACAACAATGAGAATATTAAAATTTAGGTGTTGTCAGATCAGACCCCAATATAGGTCAGTTAGCATAGAGTGTTAAGTGAACCAGGTATGGTGTGAGTTAGGATACAGGCTTGAGTTTTGAATGGACTGTGGTTTATGGAGGCTTGGAACTGGGAGGGTGGCCAGGATAGAATTGGAATAGTCAAGAGTGAATTTAACAAAGGTACAGATAAGGGTTTGTGCAGCAGATAGACAGGCAGAAGTGGAGGCAGGCAATATTACAGAGGTGGTAGTCGGCAGGGTTGCCCATGGAGGGAATATAAGCTCAGGTTAAAATAGAATTCAGAGGTTGTAAACAATCTGTTTCAGCCTCAGACATTGGCCAGGGAGGGGTGTGTAGTTCATGGATAGGGGGCAGATTTTGTGATGGAGATTGATGACTCTGGCTTCAATCTTCCCAAAGTTTTAAAAGACAAGAATAGTATTTCAGTGGAACAGGGTTTACAGATCTAATAGCGGGAAATACAGACTTACCAGGGGCAGCAACAGCAGCAAAGATGAGGGAGAAAATTACAAGAATGCTATTCTAGTTAACAATGGTTTATAGAGCTAATAGCTGGAGAAAGAGATTTACCAGGAATAACAAAAGCAGCAAGGTGGGCAGAGTAAATGATAATAACAGTACTGCAGTTAAACATGGTTTATAGAATCAATATCAGGATAGAGAGACTTACCAGGGACACCAACAATAGCGAGGATTGGATAGTAAATGTATTGCATAATCATAAGTGCGTAATGGATCCGAGATTGTAATGATAGCGAATCATAATCTGTAGAAAGAATGTGAAGATCCCAGGAGAAACTCCTGCCCATTGTTGTAATATTCCAATCTATTCTTCTCAGATTCTGACTCATTCTTGTGACATTCCAGTCTATTGTTCTCAGATTCCAACTATCCTCTCCCACTCTCTGGGACCACTATTCCTTTTTAGTGCCAGATGTTATACGCCCTTTGACACTATGGAATAACACACTGAAAAGTGCCCCTTATTAATAGAAGAGGGAAAGCCTCCAGTGACACAATTAGAGCCCATGAAGACTGACATTAATTACAGTCACTGAACAATCAGGTTAAGTTAGCCCTTATCACTCCAACACTCTTTGCACAACAATAAAGTTGAACATTTGCCTGGTCTGAATGCGATATATGAGAGTTGCTGAGAGAAGGAGTTTTGGAAATCGTGGAGGCCCTGACAAGAATTTTTCAATCCTCCTTGGATATGGGAGTGGTGACAGAGGGCTGGAAGGTTACAAATGTTACACCCTGTTTAAAAAAGGAGAGATGGAGTAAACAGTCTAATGTTGCTGCTGAGGAAATGTCTAGAGGTCAAAATCCAGGACTAAAGTATTCATTCCTGAAAAAACATGGTATAACAACTGGCAAGCAGCATGGATATCCAAATGGAAAATCATGTCTGGCAAACTTCAACAAAGCAAATTATATTTATATAGCACCTTTAATGTAATAAAACATTCCAAGGCATTATAAAACAAAGTATGACACCAAGTCACAATAGAAGCTATAAGGTCAGATGAACAAAAGTTTAGTCAAACAGGTAGGTTTTAAGGAGTGTCTTGAAGGAAGAAAGCGAGGTGGAGAAGTGAAGAGGTGGAGAGGTGTAGGGAGGGTATTTAAAAGCTTGGGGCCTAGGCAATTTAAGGTGTGGTCACCAGTAGCAGACAAATTTATATCAACATGAACAAGAGGCCAGATATCTTGGGGGTTGGAGGGGCTGGAGGAGATTACAGAGGTAGGGAGAGGTGAGGCAATGGAGGGATTTGGAAACAAGGTTGAGTATTTTAAACTCAAGCCATTGCTTGAGTGAGACCCAGTGTAGGTCAGTGAGCACGTGATGACACGTGAACGGGACTTGGTTAAAGTTAAGAGACGGGCAGCAGAGTTTTGGATGACCTCAAGTTTGCAGAAACTAGAATGTGGGAGACCAGCCAGGAGTGCATTGGAATAGTCCAGTCTAGAGGTAATGGAGGCATGAATGAGAGCTTCAGCAGCAGATGAGCTGAGACAGGAACGAAGTTGAGCAATGTTACTGAGGTGGAAATAGGAGGTCATAGCGATGACACGAATATGAGATTGGAAACTCATTTCATGCTCAAATGTGGCACCAAGCTTCTGAAAAGACTGGCTTAATCTCAGACTGTGAGGAGGAAGAGAGAAGGAATCAGTAACAAAAGAATGGAGTTTGGAGTGGGGAGCGGAAAAATTGGCTTCAATCTTCCCAATATTTAAGTGGAGTAAAGTTCTGCTTGTCCAGTACTGGATGTCAGATAACCAGTCTGATAATTTAGCAACAGTGGAGGAGTCGAGAAAGATGACGATGAGGTAGATTTGATGCAGTTCTTTGATAAAGCAATGAAGAATGTTAATGAGGGTTGTGTAATTGAAGTTATGTGTAGGGACTTTCAAAAGGTATTTGATCAACTGTGATTCAATGGACAGGTTTGCAAAATTGAACCCTATGGGTTAAAGGGGCAGTGACAGCATGGATAGAAACAGTGACCATGGAACAGAAACCAGAACAAAGTGGTGGAAGGTATACAGTGGTGTTCCTCAGGGGTCGGGATTAGGACCACTGCTCTTTTGGTTCTTGGAAAACCGAGGGTGGGAAGGGCAGAGCCCTCTCCTCCTCCCACTTTGCAGAGCTTCCCCTCTCTGCAGCCTCTACTCCCTGTGTTGGCCATGTTACGAACATTAGTAGGAGCAGGAGTAGGCCACTCAGCCCCTCGAACCTGCTCTGACATTCAATAAGTTCATGGCAGAACTGATTTCTCCACATTACCACCGACCCACGATAACCTTTCACCCCCTTGTGGACAGAGAAGCACTGTAACTACACTTCCGTTACCTCGGCCAGAGCTGGGTCACCAGATCCACTGGCCTCCCTGAATGCATGCTGCAGCTCACAACGCAGCCTCCAGAAAACCATCCACACCTCCACTGCCTTTGCAATAGAAGAAGTTAATCAAAAGCCCCTGACGTGTAATTTGGATACCTGGTCCTTTTCAATAATGCTAGACGGATGTTCCGTGTGCTGCTGAACGCACATTCATCTGAGAGGTGCTCAGTGGATATGTACAGATCAAGTTTCAAAAACCTTTGTCCAAGCTGCTGGATTGGCTGATTGACCCCATATTAAGACGGCTCCTCATGTTACAGGCACATTCACGTTACGCCCACCCTAAAGCCTCAACCAGAATGGGTATCCTGCAAGACACACTGGAAGTAGCTGGCAGTGCAGCTTGCCCCGTTTTATGACTCTAGACTTCCACAGCACAAGTGGAGATGGGGATAATCAGAGGGGCGAGGCCACGAGGGGATTGGATTACATGAATAAGAATATTAAAATTGAGGTGTTGCTGGGCCAAGAGACAATGTAGGTCAGTGAGCACAGGGATGTTGCGCGAACAGAATTTGGTGAAAGTTAGAATAGGGCAGCAGAATTTAGGGTGACCACAAAGTTACAGAGAGTAGAATGTGGGAGGCCAGCCAGGAGTGCATTGGAATTATCATGTCCCGAGGGAACAAAGGCATGGATGAGGGTTTCAGCAGCAGATGAGCTAAGCTGTCCCTGTCCCTCTATCTCTCTGCTTCTTTCTCTGTCTCCCTCATTATCTATATCCCACTAAGTACTTCTCTTTTTTTCATCCCTCTCTCTCTTGCTCTGCCTATTGCTCTCACACTGTCCACATCCCTAATTCTCTCTCCCTTTCCCTCTCTCCCCTTTTTCCTTGCTCTCTCCATTCTCAGTATACCTCTCTTTCCCATCTCTCTATTTTTCTCTCACCCTCTCACTTTCTCTGACTATCTCACTCACTGCCTCCCTCTTTCACACCCTCACCCACTCTGACTCTCTAACTCCACACTTTCTTCCTCTATGTCTATTTCTACTTCTCTCTCTGTCTCTTTTTCTATATCCGTCTCTGAATATCTCTCGAACTGATCCGTTCTTTACCTTACACTGTCTACCTGTCTCTCATCCTGTCACGCTCTTTGTTCCTCTCTCTGTGTCTCTGCCCCTTCCTCCCTCTGCCCCAGTCGCTCCATCTCTGTATCTCTCTACCTCTCACTCTCTCTGCCTATCTCATTGTATCTGCCACCCCTCCTCCCACTCTCTGCCTTCCTCTACTGACACTTCTCTGTCCCTCTCCCCATTCTCACTATCTCTCTTCCTCTCAATGTCTTTTCCTCATCTCTCACTCTGTAACTTCCTCTCTGTCTCTATCTGTCCTTCTCCGTCTCTTCATCTTCCTGCCTCTCTGCAGGCTTGTCTCTCTCTGCATCTTTGTGTCTCTTTCTTCCTTTTTCTCTGGGCCTGAATTTTACCTTAGGCAGACGGGAATTCACCACCGATGTGAAAGTCGATGGCAAACCCGCTTCCGCCTAGCCTGGGGATCCGTCCTGCATTTTATGGGTTCCCGGGCTTTAATTGTCCCAAGGCGGAACTTCCGCCCACTTGAGGGAGGAGGTCCCGCCTCAGTGAGCTGCCGGCCAATCAGTGGGCCGGTAGCTCTTATTCCCAGCAGAGCCACCAGGAGTAGTGGCCACTGTTGGGACTGCAGCCCAGCTGATGTCATAGATCCAGGAGGGATGGTAAGTAGGTGTTGCCTCACCAGGGGGAGCGGTCCTTCCTTGGTGAGGCTGGAGTAGTTGTTTGAGGGGAGGCGGCGTCTTGGGTCCCGGGGGTGTTTTGGGAGGGGAGGCGGCCCTCAATCAGCCAACCTGTGCCTGATTACCATGCCCCCCCTTCACGTTCCCAGCATGCCCGCTTTCCACAGGTAAAAGACCCGTGGAGCAGGCGAGGGCCTTAAGTGGCCATTAAGTGGCTACTTAAGGGCTTTCATTGGCCTCGGACGGGCGGGCGGTTTCCCACCGACCACCCGAATCCGTAAACTTGGCTGGAGGCAGAGGTGGACCAGGGAGGCTTCCCGGAGCCTCCCGCTCAATTTTACGCCACACCCACGCCACCATCCGACCCGCTGGGGTGGCATAAAATTCAGACCTCTGTCTCTCCTGGTCTCTCTCTCTCTTCTCATTCTCTCAGTCTCTCTGCTACACACCTTCGCTCTCTCTCTCTGTCTCTCTCTCTTTCTGTCATCTCTTTCTCTTTCCCCTTCTCTAAGAACATAAAAAGATAAGAAATAGGAGCCAGACGAAGCCATTCAGCCCTTCGCACCTGCTCTGCCATTCAATAAATTCATGGCTGGTCCACATGCCCCAACTGCACCTTTCCACACTATCCCATATTCCCTAATTTCTTTAGTACGCCAAAACCTTGAATATATTCAACAAATTTAGAATTTAGAATAGTGGGAATGGAGGTAAAGGCAGTTGAATGATCCTCCTGCAGAATGTGGGAGGTAAGGGTCGCCAAGAGTGTCCCTGCTGACTGCATCTGCGGGAAGTGCACCCAACTCCAGCTCCTCAAGGACTGCGTTAGGAAACTGGAGCTGGAGCTGGATGAACTTCGGATCATTCGGGAGGCGGAGGGGGTTATTGATAGGAGTTATGGGGAGGTAGTCACACCTCAGGTAAAAGAAGTAGGTAGATGGGTTACCATCAGGGGAAGGAGAGGGAACCAGCAGGCAGTGCAGGGATCCCCTCTGGCCGTTTCCCTCAACAACAGGTATACCGTTTTGGATACTGTTGCGGGGGACGACTTACCAGGGGTAAGCAATGGGGTACAGGTATCTGGCACAGAGTCTGTCCCTGTTTTTCAGAAGGGTAGGGGGAAGAGGAGCAGAGCATTAGTCATTGGGGACTCCATAGTTAGGGGAACAGATAGGAGGTTCTGTGGGAACGAGAGGGACTCACGGTTGGTGTGTTGCCTCCCAGGTGCCAGGGTTCGTGATGTCTCGGATCGTGTTTTTGGGATCCTTAAGGGGGAGGGGGAGCAGCCCCAAGTCGTGGTCCACATAGGCACCAACGACATAGGTAGGAAGAGAGATGGGGATTTAAGGCAGAAATTCAGGGAGCTAGGGTGGAAGCTTAGAGCGAGAACAAACAGAGTTGTTATCTCTGGGTTGTTGCCCGTGCCACGTGCTAGCGAAGCGAGGAATAGGGAGAGAGAGGAGTTGAACACGTGGCTGCAGGGATGGTGTAGGAGGGAGGGTTTTGGTTTCCTGGATAACTGGGGCTCTTTCAGGGGTAGGTGGGACCTCTACAAACAGGATGGTCTTCACCTGAACCAGAGGGGTACCAATATCCTGGGGGGGGATATTTGCTAGTGCTCTTCAGGGGGGTTTAAACTAATTCAGCAGGGGAATGGGAACCTAAATTGTAGCTCCAGTGTACAGGATGTTGAGAGTAGTGAGGTCAGGGATCAGGTTACAAGGACGCAAGAGGGCACTGGCAAGCAAGAACTTGGTTTATAGTGTGTCTACTGCAATGCCAGGAGCATCCGAAATAAGGTGGGTGAGCTTGCAGCATGGATTGGTACCTGGGATCTCGATGTAGTGGCCTGTTCGGAGACATGGGTAGAGCAGGGACAGGAATGGATGTTGCAGGTTCCTGGATTTAGATGTTTCAGTAAGAACAGAGAAGATGTTAAAAGAGGGGGGGTGTGACATTGTTATTCAAGGAGAGTATTACAGTGGAAGAAAGGACGTTTGAGGACTCGTCTACTGAGGTAGTATGGGCCGAGGTAGAAACAGGAGATGGGAGGTCACCCTGTTGGGAGTCTTCTATAGACCTCCGAATAGTTCCAGAGATGTAGAGGAAAGGATAGCGAAGATGATTCTCGACAGGGGCGAGAGTAACAGGGTAGTTGTTATGGGGGACTTTAACTTTCCAAATATTGACTGGAAATACTATAGTTCGAGTACTTTAGATGGGTCAGTTTTTGTCCAGTGTGTGCAGGAGGGTTTTCTGACACAGTATGTAGACAGGCCAACCAGGGGCGATGCCACATTGGATTTGGTACTGGGTAATGAACCCGGCCAGGTGTTAGATTTAGATGTAGGTGTGCACTTTGGTGATAGTGATCACAATTCGGTTAGGTTTACCTTAGCGATGGGCAGGGACAGGTATATACCGCAGGGCAAGATTTATAGCTGGGGGAAAGGAAATTATGATGCGATTAGGCAAGATTTAGGATGCGTAGGATGGGGAAGGAAACTGCAGGGGATGGGCACAATAGAAATGTGGAGCTTATTCAAGGAGCAGCTTCTGTGTGTCCTTGATAAATATGTACCTGTCAAGCAGGGAGGAAGTTGTCGAGCGAGGGAGCCATGGTTTACTAAAGAAGTTGAAGCGCTTGTCAAGAGAAAGAAGAAGGCTTATGTTAGGATGAGACGTGAAGGCTCAGTTAGGGCGCTTGAGAGTTACAAACTAGCCAGGAAGGATCTAAAGGGAGAGCTAAGAAGAGCGAGGAGAGGACACGAGAAGTCATTGGCGGATAGGATCAGGGAAAATCCTAAGGCTTTCTATAGGTATATCAGGAAGAAAAGAATGACTGGAGTTAGATCAGGGCCAATCAAGGATAGTAGTGGGAAGTTGTTTGTGGAATCAGAGGAGATAAGGGAAGCGTTAAATGAATATTTTTCGTCAGTATTTACAGTAGAGAAAGAAAATGTTGTCGAGGAGAATACTGAGATACAGACTACTAGGCTAGATGGGATTGAGGTTCACAAGGAGGAGGTGTTAGCAATTTTGGAAAGTGTGAAAATAGATAAGTCCCCTGGGCCAAATGGGATTTATCCTTGGATTATCTGGGAAGCCAGGGAGGAGATTGCAGAGCCTTTGTCCTTGATCTTTATGTCGTCATTGTCGACAGGAATAGTGCTGGAAGACTGGAGGATAGCAAATGTTGTCCCCTTGTTCAAGAAGGGGAGTAGAGACAGCCCTGGTAATTATAGACCTGTGAGCCTTACTTCGGTTGTGGGTAAAATGTTGGAAAAGGTTATAAGACACAGGATTTATAATCATCTTGAAAAGAATAAGTTCATTAGCGATAGTCAGCACGGTTTTGTAAAGGGTAGGTCGTGCCTCACAAACCTTATTGAGTTTTTCGAGAAGGTGACCAAACAGGTGGATGAGGGTAAAGCAGTGGATGTGGTGTATATGGATTTCAGTAAGGCGTTTGATAAGGTTCCCCACGGTAGGCTATTGCAGAAAATACGGAAGTATGGGGTTGAAGGTGATTTGGAGCTTTGGATCAGAAAGTGGCTAGTTGAAAGGTGGTGGTTGATGGCAAATGTTCATCCTGGAGTTTAGTTACTAGTGGTGTACCGCAAGGACCTGTTTTGGGGCCACTGTTGTTTGTCATTTTTATAAATGACCTGAAAGAGCGTGTAGAAGGGTGGGTTAGTAAATTTACGGATGACATGAAGGTCGGTGGAGCTGTGGATAGTGCCGAAGGATGTTGTAGGGTACAGAGGGACATAGATAGGCTGCAGAGCTGGGCTGAGAGATGGCAAATGGAGTTTAATGCGGAAAAGTGTGAGGTGATTCACTTTGGAAGGAGTAACAGGAATGCAGAGTACTGGGCTAATGGAAAGATTCTTGGGAGTGTAGATGAACAGTGAGATCTTGGTGTCCAGGTACATAAATCCCTGAAAGTTGCCACCCAGGTTAATAGGGCTGTTAAGAAGGCATATGGTGTGTTAGCTTTTATTAGTAGGGGGATCGAGATTCGGAGCCACGAGGTCATGCTGCAGCTGTACAAAACTCTGGTGCAGCCGCACCTGGAGTATTGCGTGCAGTTCTGGTCACCGCATTATAGGAAGGATGTGGAAGCTTTGGAAAGGGTGCAGAGGAGATTTACTAGGATGTTGCCTGGTACGGAGGGAAGGTCTTACGAGGAAAGGCTGAGGGACTTGAGGTTATTTTCATTGGAGAGAAGGAGGAGGAGAGGTGACTTAATAGAGACATATAAGATAATCAGAGGGTTAGATAGGGTGGATAGTGAGAGTCTTTTTCCTCGGATGGTGATGGCAAACACGAGGGGACATAGCTTTAAGTTGAGGGGTGATCGATATAGGACAGATGTTAGAGGTAGATTCTTTACTCAGAGAGTAGTAGGGGCGTGGAACGCCCTGCCTGCAACAGTAGTAGACTCGCCAACTTTAAGGGCATTTAAGTGGTCATTGGATAGACATGTGGATGAAAATGGAATAGTGTAGGTCAGATGGTTTCACAGGTCGGCGCAACATCGAGGGCCGAAGGGCCTGTACTGCACTGTAATGTTCTAAAAATGAACATCCACAGCACTGGGATTGAGAATTCCAACGATTCACAACCCTCTGAGTGAAAAAAATTCTCTTCATCTCAGTCCTAAATGGTTTACCTAATTTTGAAATTGTGACCCCTGTTCTATACTCAATAGTCAAGGGATGGAATAGGTTCTACTTGCCTGGATGAGTGCAGTTCCAGAAACATTCTGGAAATTTGACACCATGCATTACGCTTGATGAGCACCCAATCCACTACCTTAAACAAGATGCACTGCTGCAACTCACCAAGGCACCTTCGACAGTATCTTCCAAACCCAAGACCTCTACCACCTAGAAGGGCAAGGGCAGGAGACGCATGGGAACACCACCACCTGCAGGTTCCCCTCCAAGTCACACACCATCCTGACTAAGAACCATAGAAAAGTTACGGCACAGAAGGAGGCCATTCAGCCCATCATGTCTGCACCAGCTGAAAAACTAGCCGCCCAATCTAATCCCACCTTCCAGCACCTGGTCCATAGCCTTACAGGTTGCAACACTTCAGGTGCAGGTCCAGGTACCTTTTAAATGAGATGAGAGTTTCTGCCTCCACCACCGTTCCTGGCAGTGAATTCCAGATACCCTCTGGGTGAATAAGATTTTCTCATATACCCTCTAATCCTTCTACCTTAAATCCTTAAATCTGTGCCTCACGGTAATGGACCTCTCCACGAGGGGCAACAGGTCCATCCTGTCTACTCTATCTCGGCCCCTCATAATTTTATACACCTCTATTAAGTTACCCCTCAGCCTCCTCTGTTCTGAGGAAAACAACTCTAGCCTATCCAATCTTTCCTCATAGCTGCAACTTTCGAGCCCTGGCAACATTCTTGTAAATCTCCTCTGTACTCTCTCCAGAGCAATTATTGTCCTTTCTGTAATGTGGTGACCAGAACTGTACACAATACTCCAGCTGCGGCCTAACCATGTTTTATACAGTTCCAGCATTACATCCCTGCTTTTGTATTCTATACCTCGGCCAGTAAAGGAAAGCACTCCATGTGCCTACTTTGCCACTTTACCTACCTGTCCTGCCACCTTCAGGGACCTATGGACATGCATTCCATGGTCTCTGACTTCCTCTACCCCGCTCAATATCCTCCCGTTTATTGTGTATTCCCTCACTTTATCTGCCCTCCCAAAATGCATTACCTCACACTTCTCCAGATTGAATTCCATTTGTCACTTTCCCACCCACTCAACCAAACTGTTGATATCATTCTGGAGTCTACAGCTATCTTCTTCAATATCAACCACACGGCAATTTTTGTATCATCAGCAAATTTCCCGATCATTCCTCCCACATTTCAGTCCAAATCATTAATATATACCACAAACAGCAAGGGTCCCAACACTGAGCCCTGTGAACGCCACTGGAAACAGCTTTCCATTTGCACAAAACATATGTTGACCATAACCCTTTGTTTCCTGTTACTGAGCCACTGACTTAAAATCATAGAATCATAGAAAGTTTAAGGCACAGAAAGAGGCCACTCGGCCCATCGTGTCTGTGCCAGCTGAAAAATTATCCATCTATTCTGATCCCACCTTCCAGAATTTGGGCTGTAGCCCTGCAGATGACAGCACTTGAGGTGTGTATCCAGACTCCTTTTGAATGAGTTGAGGGTTTCTGCCTCAACTACCCATTCAGGCAGTGAATTCCAGACCCCCACCACCCTCTGGGTGAAAAGGTTTTTCTTCATCTCCCCTCTATTTTTTTCTGCACATCACTTTAAATATCTGCCCCTCATCATTGACCTCTCTGCTCAGAGACCCTTCAGCTCCACTTTATCCAGGGTCCTCAAAATTTTGTACATTTCAATCAGCTCTCTGCTCAGTCTTCTCTGTTCCAAGGAGAACAACCCCAGCCTATCCAAACTTTCCTGCATTTTTCCAGTCCTGGCAACATGCTCGTAAATTTCCTCTGTACCCTCTCGAGTGCAGTTACATCCTTTCTGTAATGAGGTGACCAGAACTGCACACAGTACTCAAGTTGTGGCCTAACCAATGAGTTACACAGTTCCAGCATAACCTCCCTGCTCTTATATACTATACCTCGGCTAATAAAGGAAAGGATTCCATATGCCTTCTTAACCACCTTATCGACCTGTCCTGCTACCTTCAGGGATATGTGGACATTCACTCCAAGCTCCCTCACTTCCTCTACACTTCCCAGTATTTTCCCATTAATTGTGCATTTCTTTGTCTAGTTTGACCTCCCCAAATGCATGACCTCACACTTCTCCAAGTTGAATTCCATTTGCCACTTTTCTGCCCATCTGACTAGACCATCAATATCTTCCTGCAGCCTACAGCTATCCTCCTCGCTATCTACTACACGGGCAATATTTGTGTCATCAGCAAACTTTGTAATCATGCCCCCTACATTTACATCCAAATCGTTAATATATACCAGAAAAAGCAGGGACCCAGTACCTGCGGAACGCCACTGGAAACAGCCCTCCAGTCGCAAAAACAACCATCAACAATTACCCTTTGTTTTCTGCCACTGAACCAATTTTGTATCCACCTTGCTGCATTACACTGGAGCCCATGGGATTTTATTTTTTTAATCAGTCTGCCATGTGGGACGATGTCAAAAGCCTTACTAAAAATCCATGTAGACCACATCAACTGTACTACCCTCATCTATCTTCCTTGTTACTTTGCCAAAAAAACTCGATCGAGTTGATCAAACAAGATCTTCCCTTAACAAATCCATACTGACTTTCCTTGATTAACCTGTGCCTTTCTCAGTGACAGTTTATCCTGTCTCTCAGAATAGAATCCAATAATTTTCCTACTACTGAGGTTAGACTGACAGGCCTGTAATTATTCAGCCTATCCTTCGCTCCCTTTTTAAACAGACGTCCAAATCCTCCAGCACCACACTTATACACAGTGAGGACTGGAAAATGATGGTCAGACCTTCTGTTATTTCCTCTCTTGCTTCATTTAACAGCCTAGAGTACATTTCATCCGGCCCTGGTGATTTATCAACTTTCAAGGATGCTAATCCCACTAATACTTCCTCTCTCCCGATGTTTATCACACTCTTCCTCCTTAACTACAATATCTGCATTGTCCCCCTCTTTTGTGAAGACAGATGCAAACTATTCTATAAGAACCATACCAACACCTTCCACCCCTACACATAGGTTACCTCTTTGGTCTTTTACCCTTTCCTTAGTTATTCTCTTCCTCTTATTATATTGATAAAACATCTTCAGGTTCACCTTGCTTTTGCTTGCTATTATTCTTTCATGCCCACTCTTTGCTTTCGTAATTTTCATTTTGATTTCACTTCACTTTTTATACTCCTCTAGGCTTTCTGTAGTACTGAGTTCTTGGTGTCGGACATAAGCTTTCCTTATCTGCTTTATCTTACCCTGCAGGTTCTTTGACATCCATGAGGCTCTAGATTTGACTGCCTCCTCCTTTTTCTTTGTGGGAGCATGTTTACCCTGAACCCCTTGAATCTCTTTGGCCAGCGGAGGTGGAGGGGGATCCTGAAGCATTGTCGCCTATTAGCTCCAGCTAAATAGATGAACCCAGAGATGACTCAGCCACCATCGATCCTGGGGGTGCATCGTGATGGAGGTGGGACCAGTTGGCACACCCGGGGCATCCACCCCACTGTGTGTGGTGGGTATGTCAGACACTAGCGATGACAACCCGGATGAGGATGGGGATTCGGTGTGGGGCATGGAGGATGACATTGAATCATCACCAGTGAGGCAGTGGACTCTTTCGTGCCTCCCACCGAGTCTCCTCTCATCCCCACCACGGAACTCTGGGGCTTCCTCGTGGCATGCAGGGGTTGCCACAATAAAGTTCAGCTGGCCCTCGGCCAGTGGTCCAATTTGGTGCTGATCACCCAGTCTATCCCTGCCACCCTCAAGAAGGGAGGGAAGGGCACGAGTGTGAAACTGGTTAAGAGGTACCGGTTTATAGCATTCGTCAATGGGTTGCTGGGAGAGTGGAAGGTGAGGTGCACTTCTGCTCCCTGCTCACAGTGGTGTTGGGATCAAAGTACTTTCGACATGAACATAACCAGAGCCAACCTCAGCATTAACAGAAGCAGGTGGTTTCTCTGCAGATGTCACAATCTCTCAGTCCTCAGGGAAGGGAGGTATGCGGTGAGCATTCTGCAGGAAACCCACGCCGTTCCGGGAGACGAAGCCACCTGATACCTGGAGTAGCAGGGTGGGGTCTACATGAGTCACATCACCCCTATTTCTAGTGAGGTGTCTATCTTGTTGGCCCCAATATTTAAGCCAGAGATCTTGGGGGTCAAGGAGCATGTGCTGGGCCATTTGCTCCACCTCGTTGTTTGCCTGGGTAGCATGCCACTCCACATTGTGGACATGTACGTGCCCAGGCCTGGTATGTAGCAAGCGCACTTCTTTAACGAAATGTCCGCACTCTTGAGCTCCATTGATAACGGTGAGTGCATCATCTTCAGGAGGGGCTTTGAACTGTACCCTCAAGGTGAGGGATCACTCTGGTCCCCAGCGCAGCTAAACGTTGGTGAAGAAGTTGAGGGAGCTGATCAGTTGGTGGACATCTGGCAGAATCTCAGTCCCGAATCCAGCGCCTTCACATGGAGGTCTGAAGGAGGAGGGTCCCGAATCGACCACCTCTACATTTTGCAGGCGTACAGCTCCCACATCTCAGTGGCCTCCTTGTGGCTGGTGTCATACTCGGACCATCGCCTGGTGTGGGCGGAGTTCACTCCGCTCCGCACACGGGTGGGGTCCGCAAACTGACACTTCAGCAACTGGCTGCTGGAGGACGAGTGATTCCGGGACCCGTTCCATCGATTCCAGGCTGACTGGAGAAGGAAGCAGGGGGGCTTCCCCTCTTTGAGGCTATGGTGGGATGGTGGGATGGTGGGATGAGGGCAAGACTCACATCTGTGTCTTCTGTCAGGCGTATGCGAGGAGGTCAACCAAGAGGCGGGAAGCCGATATCGGATACCTAGAGAGGAAGATGCTTGACTTGGAGACCCATCTCGGTCATGCCATCATGGACTTGGCCCTGTGGCAGGCATACAAAGAAAACATGCTGAGGGACCTGCAGCTCTTAGTGTCCCGAGGTGGAAGTATTTGGACCGTGCCTCACCTTTTTTCTACGCGCTGGAAAAATGGTGGGAGATCCCTAAGCAGCTCTTTGAGCTGCTGGCTGACGACGGATCCTCTGTCACAGACCGGAGGGAATGGGCCATTTGGTCCATACCTACTTTGGCACATTGTTCTCTCCGGACCCGTCAGCGAGGATGCGTGCAGAGTTTTGGGGGGGGGAGCATGCCGAAGGATTGACTGGAGGGCGGCGAAGGTTTGAAGGCTCCGCTCACGTTGGCAGGGCTGACCAGTGCCCACCACCAGCTGTCAAGGGGAAAATGCCCGGGTCTGGACGGGCTGACTGTGGAGTTCCTCAGGGTGTTCTGAGACGTCCGGGGGGGCGGGCAATTACGTGCGGGTCCTGGGGGAAAGCCTGGCAACAGGGGAGATGCCCCTCTTGTGGGGCAGGCAGTCATGTCCTGTTGCCGAAGAAGGGTGATCTCCGCCTGCTTAAAAACTGGCGTCCGGTCTCCCTCCTCAGAATGGATTATAAGATCCTTGTCCGGGCTATGTCTACCCATCTGGGTTCCATGCTGGCCGACATGATCCACCCCAGCCAGTCCTACACAGTCCTGGGCAGGTCCATCCAGGACAACATCTACCTATTGCAGGAGCTGATCCATCTTTCCCAGAGGACTGGTCTGTCTGTCACCTTTCTCTCCCTCAATCAGGAGAAGACATTCGACAAGGTACAAAGAACAAAGAACAGTACAGCACAGGAACAGGCCATTCGGCCCTCCAAGCCTGTGCCGATCTTGATGCCTGTCTAAACTAAAACCTTCTGCACTGCCGGGGTCTGTATCCCTCTATTCCCATCCTATTCATGTATTTGTCAAGATGTCTCTTAAACGTCACTATCGGACCTGCTTCCATCACCTCCCCCAGCAGCAAGTTCCAGGCACTCACCACCCTCTGTGTAAAAAACTTGCCTCGAACATCCCCTCTAAACTTTGCCCCTCGCACCTTAAACCTATGTCCCCCAATAACTGACTCTTCCACCCTGGGAAAAAGCTTCTGACTATCCACTCTGTCCATGCCACTCATAACTTTGTAAACCTCTATCACGTCGCCCCTCCACCTCCGTCGTTCCAGTGAAAACAATCCGAGTTTATCCAGCCTCCCCTCATAGCTAATACCCTCCAGACCAGGCAACATCCTGGTAAACCTGTTCTGTACCCTCTCCAAAGCCTCCACATCCTTCTAGTAGTGTGGCGACCAGAATTGTACACAATATTCCAAGTGTGACGAACTAAGGTTCTGTAAAGCTGCAGCATGACTTGCCTATTTTTATACTCTATGCCCCGACTGATGAAGTCAAGCATGCCGTATGCCTTCTTGACTAGCTTATCCACATGCATAGCCACTTTCAGTGATCGGTGGACCTGTACGCCCAGATCTTTTTATATTTCATTTTTATAAATGACCTGGAAGAGGGTGTAGAAGGGTGGGTTAGTAAATTTGCGGATGACACGAAGGTCGGTGGAGTTGTGGATAGTGCCGAAGGATGTTGTAGGGTACAGAGGGACATAGATAGGCTGCAGAGCTGGGCTGAGAGATGGCAAATGGAGTTTAATGCGGAAAAGTGTGAGGTGATTCACTTTGGAAGGAGTAACAGGAATGCAGAGTACTGGGCTAATGGGAAGATTCTTGGTAGTGTTTATGAACAGAGAGATCTTGGTGTCCAGGTACATAAATCCCTGAAGGTTGCTACCCAGGTTAATAGGGCTGTTAAGAAGGCATATGGTGTGTTAGCTTTTATTAGTAGGGGGATCAAGTTTCAGAGCCACGAGGTCATGCTGCAGCTGTACAAAACTCTGGTGCAGCCACACCTGGAGTATTGTGTGCAGTTCTGGTCACCGCATTATAGGAAGGATGTGGAAGCTTTGGAAAGGGTGCAGAGGAGATTTACTAGGATGTTGCCTGGTACGGAGGGAAGGTCTTACGAGGAAAGGCTGAGGGACTTGAGGTTGTTTTCGTTGGAGAGAAGGAGGAGAAGAGGTGACTTAATAGAGACATATAAGATAATCAGAGGGTTTGATAGGGTGGATAATGAGAGTCTTTTTCCTCGGATGGTGATGGCAAACACGAGGGGACATAGCTTTAAGTTGAGGGGTGATAGATATAGGACAGATGTTAGAGGTAGTTTCTTTACTCAGAGAGTAGTAGGGGCGTGGAACGCCCTGCCTGCAACAGTCGTAGACTCGCCACCTTTAAGGGCATTTAAGTGGTCATTGGATAGACATATGGATGAAAATGGAATAGTGTAGGTCAGATGGTTTCACAGGTCAGCGCAACATCGAGGGCCGAAGGGCCTGTACTGCGCTGTAATGTTTAAAAAAAAATTCGACTTCTAATCTCTCTGCCTGTCAATACTCCCAAGGGTTCTGCCATTTACTGTATACCTCCTACCTGCATTAGACCTTCCAAAATGCATTACCTCACATTTGTCCAGATTAAACTCCATCTGCCATTTCTCCACCCAAGTCTCCAACCGATCTATATCCTGTTGTATCCTCTGACAATCCTCATCACTATCCGCAACTCCACCAACTTTTGTGTCGTCCGCAAACTTACTAATCAGACCAGCTACATTTTCCACCAAATCATTTATATATAATACAAACAGCAAAGGTCCCAGCACTGATCCCTGCGGAACACCACTAGTTACAGCCCTCCATTCAGAAAAGAACCCTTCCACTGCTAACCTCTGTCTTCTATGACCGAGCCAGTTCTGTATCCATCTTGCCAGCTCACCCCTGATCCCGTGTGACTTCATCTTTTGTACCAGTCTGCCACGAGGGACCTTGTCAAAGGCTTTACTGAAGTCCATATAGACAACATCCACTGCCCTTCCTTCATCAATCATCTTCGTCACTTCCTCAAAAAACCCGATCAAGTTAGTGAGACATGACCTCCCCTTCACAAAACCATGCTGCCTCTCGCTAATAAGTCCATTTGTTTCCAAATGGGAGTAAATCCTGTCCCGAAGAATCCTCTCCAATAATATCCCTACCACTGACGTAAGGCTCACCGGCCTATAATTTCCTGGATTATCCTTGCTACCCTTCTTAAACAAAGGAACAACATTGGCTATTCTCCAGTGCTCTGGGACCTCACCTGTTGCCAATGAGATAGGTAGATCATGCATATCTTTTCAGGACTCTGCGCACATTCAGACTCGGACCGCATTTTGTGCTTGGGTCCAAATTTTGTACTCTGCCACAAAGTATCCAGTTAAAGTTAACTGGTCCTTGACAGAAAGAATAAAAAAGAAGCATATTATCTCAATGGTGAGAGATTGCAGAGCTCTGAGATGCAGAGGGATCTTGGTGTCCTAGTGCATGAATTGCAAAAGGTTAGTATGCAGGTACAGCATGTAACTAGGAAAGCTAATAGAATGTTAAGTTTATTGCGAGGAGAATTGAATACAAAAGTAGGGAGGTTGTGACTATACAGGGGATTGGTGCAGTCCCATCTGGAGTACTGTGTACAGTACTGGTCTCCTTATTTAAGGAAGGATGTAAATGCATTGCAGGCAGTACAGAGAAGGTTTACTAGACTAATACCTGGAATGGGGCTGTCTTATGAGGAAAGATTGGACAGACTCGGCTTGTATCCGCTGGAATTTAGAAGAGTAAGAGGCGACTTGATTGAAACATAAAAAATCCTGAGGGGTCTTGACAGGGTGGATGTGGAAAGGATGTTTTCCCTTGTGGGAGAATCTAGAACTAGGGGTCATTGTTTCAACATAAGGGGTCACCCATTTGAGACAAAAATGAGGAGAATTTTTTTCTCTCAGAGGGTCGTGAGTCTTTGGAACTCTCTTCCTCAAAAGGTGGTGGAAGCAGAGTCTTTGAATATTTTTAAGGCAGAGGCAGATAGATTCTTGATAAGCAAGGGGGCTGAAAGGTTATGGGGGTAGGTGGAAATGTGGAGTAATCAGTTCAGCCATGAACTTATTGAATGGCGGAGCAGGCTCAAAGGGCCGAGTGGCCTACTTCTGCTCCTAATTCATATGTTCATATGTTGACGGCGCCCCTTCGCTTTGGGGGAGGAGTATATCAGGGATGTCCTCTGTCCAGCCAATTATAAACCATCTGCATGGAGCAATTCCTGTTCCTGCTTCGCAGGAGGTTGACGGCTTTGTCTCTTTGTGGGGTGAGCATGCGGGTCATCCTCTTGGCTTGCACCGATGATGTGCTCCTCACGGTCACAGATCCCGTTGACTTGCGGAGGATGCGCGAGTGCCAGCAGACCTTTTCAGCCACGTCCTCCACAAGGATTAATTGGGAGAAATGTTCCACTCTCCTGATGGGTCAGTGGCGGGTGGACTCCCTGCCGGAGGAGTTTCATGGAGCACCACGCACCTCCTTTATCTGGCAATAGACCTCAGCCCTGCTCCGGAAGCTTTGCCGGCAAACTGGCAGGAGTTGGAGGTGAAAGTCACCACTCGGCTGGGGCGTTGGACAGGACTGTTCTGAGTGCTTTCCGACAGGGGCTGAGCGCTGGTCATAAACCAACTGGTGGCCTTGATGCTGTGGTACCGGTTGATCACTTTGGCCCCGCCCCCTGCATTTGCCACCAAGATCCAGAAGAAGCTTGTCAATTTTTTCTGGGGCAAGTGGAAACACTGGGTCTCTGTCACGGTCCTGAGTCTCCTGATTGAGGTGGGTGGCCAGTCGCTGGAGGACTGGACTTTGTGCCAGTTCCAGTAAGGTGCTTCAACCGTCTATTCAGGAGGAACATCCTTGCAGCCTTTCCCCCTGGAGACGGAAAAAAGTCCTGAGCCTGTGCTCAGCCATACAGCTGATCCAGGGGAACCCACCTGCCCAGTGGCTGAGCTCTGGCCCACAAAATCTGGGCAGGAGAGCATGGAAGGAGAAGTAGAGGCTTCTACTGAGATGGAAGTCTGTGAGCTTTCACACCCCTCCCAGAATGACAGGAGAAGGCACCCTTCCTCTGAAGAGGGTCAGGAGTTGAAGGGTCCATCTCCCAGTGCGGGTCCGTGGGCTCCGCCCACCACCAGCACTATCAGGGCTTCGAGCCCTGGACAGGAACCCTCTACCCCTCGGAATGGAGGGGGGTGGCGGGAGAGATGTCCCTGTAAATGTGGAAACTCTGAATGAGGAGGGGCGGCCTGCCCATGGTGGGGGAGCCTGTGGACCCCGCGGGAGAAATCATTCCTTTGGCCAATGAGTCAGGGGTCCTGGATGGGGATGAGACATGTGAGGGTCAGCCCTCCCAGCAGCCTGATGCTGCCGCCCAGGATTTACCCAACCCAGAGGCCAATTTGCAGAGTTCCCCATCTGCTGGGCCTGTGGGGCTGGCGAGACAGGTGATAGCCTCCTCTCTCTGCCTCGGCTCCACCTGGATTTCCGGAGTCGGGAACTACCATCTCCTTTGGACCACTCACTGGCCCAAGGATGGAGATGGAAGTGGGGTCCTGAACTGTTGGCACCCAAAGGCTCCAGTTTCACAGAAGAACCTAACGAGGTCTCCTCCACCATCGAACCTGGGGGTGGGATCGTGACGGAGGTGGGACCAGCTGATGCGGCCGGGACATCGACTCCACAGTGTGTCAGCCGCTGGTGATGACAAGCCAGAAGAGGATGGGTTCTCGATGTGGGGCACGAAGGATGGTCTTGAATCTCTGCAGATTATCTCGTGCCTCCTACCAAGTCTTCTTTAATACCCACCACGGAACTCCAGGCCTTCCTTGCGGCCTGCATGGGTTGCCACAATAAAGTTCAGCTGACCCTTGGCCAGTGGTCGAATCTGGCACTGTTCATCCGGTCCATCCGTGCCACCCTCAAGAAGTGGGGGGAAGGTGTGGGCATGAAACTGGTTCAGAGGCGCCAGTTTAAAGCGTTGCTCAATGGGTTTCTGGGGGAGTGGAAGGCGAGGTGCACTTCCGCTCCTTCCTCACAGTGAGGTGTTGCTGACGGGTTTTAAGTACCTTTGACATGAAGATAACCATAGCCAGCCTCAACATCAACAGCAGCAGGGGGTCTCTCCGCAGATTTCACAATCTCTCAGTCCTCAGGGAAGGGAGATACACGGTGAGTATTGTGCAGGAAACCCACACCGTTCCAGGAGACAAAGCCTCATGGCTCCTGGTGTGGCAGGGTGGGGTCTACATGAGTCACCTCACCCCTTTATCTAATGAGGTGTTTATCTTGTTGGCCCCGACTTTTCAGCCGGAGATCTTGGGGGTCAAGGAGCTTGTACTGGGCCACTTGCTCCACCTCGCCATTCACCGGGGTAACATGCCGCTCCACTTTGTGAACGTGCCCAGGCCCAACACATTGCAAGCGCACTTCTTTAAAGAATTGTCCGCTTTCTTGAGCTCCATCAATAGCAGTGAGTGCATCATCCTCGGGGTGCGGGGGGGGGGGTGTATTTTAACTCTACCCTTGAGGTCGGGGATTGCTCCGGTCCCCAGCGCAGCCAAGCGTCGGTGGAGAAGTTGAGGGAACTGATCAGCTCCCTCAACTTGGTGGACGAGTCATCCCAAATCCAGCGCCTTCATATGGAGGTCTGGAGGAGGAGGGTCCTGAATCGACCGCCTCTACATTTCGCAGGCGTACGTCTCCCACATCTCAGTGGCCTCCATGCGGTTGGTGCCATGCAAGCACCACCACCTGGTTCACTCCACTCAGCATGTGGGCGGGGTCTACATACTGGCTCTTTAACAACTGGCTGCTGGAGGACGAGAAATTCCAGGACTCGTTCCGTCGATTCTGGGCCAAGTGGAGAAGGAAGCAGGGGGGCTTCCCGTCCTTGAGGCTATGGTGGGATGTGGGCAAGACACACATCCATGTCTTCTGTCAGGAGTACGCAAAGGGGTCGACCAAGAGGCGGGAAGCCGAGATCGGGCGCCGAGAGCGGGAAGTGCTCGATTTGGAGTCCTGCCTTGGTCATGCTGTCGGGGACCCAGCCGTGTGGCAGGTGTACAAACAGAAGAAGGGCCCGATAAGGGACCTGCAACTCATAGGGTCCTGAGGCGCATATGTGAGGTCACGGATCCAGATCCTGGGTGATTTGGACCGCGCCTCACCCTTCTTCTACTCGCTGGAAAAATGGCGGGGGGGTGGGAGGGCAATAAACAGCTTGTCGAACTGCTGGCCGATGATGGATCCTCTATCATGGATCCAGAGGGAATGGGCCTCCTGATCTGTACCTATTATAGTGTGTTGTTCTCACCGGATCCTTCCAGCGAAGATGCGCGTGAGTTTTGTGGGAGGACCTGTCGAAGGTCAGCCCGGATGGCACGGAAGGGTTGGAGGCTCCACAAACGTTGGCGGAGCTGACCAGCACCCTCCACCAGCTCTCAAGGGGCAAATCCCCAGGGCTGGATGTGCTGACCGTGGAGTTCCTCAGTGCATTGTGGGACATCCTGGGGGACGATTATGCACGGGTCCTGGGGGAAAGCCTGCCGATTGAGGAGATGGTCCTCTCGTGGCGCAGGGCAGTCATCGTCCTGCTGCCGAAGAGGGGCGATCTCCGCCTGCTTTGTAACTGGGGTCCGGTCTCCCTCCTCAGCACAGATTATAATATCTTTGCCCGGGCTTTGTCTACCCGCCTGGGCTTTGTGCTGGCCCACATGATCCACCCCGACCAGTCCCAACACGATCCCGGGCTGGTCCATCCAGGACAACATCCACCTGGTCCGGGACCTGATCCATCTTTCCCAGAGGACTGGTCTGTCGGTTGCCTTTCTCTCCCTCAATCAGGAGAAGGCGTTTGACAGGGTAGATCACGAATACCTTTTCGCGAGTCTGTGTGCTTTTGGACTCGGGCTACAATTTGTGGCCTGAGTCTAACTTTTATACGCAGCCGCAGAGTATCAGGTCAAGGTTAACGGGTCCTTGACGGCGCCCCTTCGCTTTGGGAGAGGAGTGCGTCAGGGATGCCCCGTGTCCGGCCAATTGTATAACATCTGCGTGGAGCCGTTCCTGTGCCTGCTTCGCAAGAGGTTGACGGGATTGGCTCTGCGCAAGCTGGCCATGCGGGTCGTCCTCTCGGCTTATGCTGATGACGTGCTCCTCGCGGTCACAGATCACGTTGACTTGCGGAGGATGCGCGACTGCCAGCAGACCTTTTCTGCCGTGTCCTCCGCAAGGATCAATTGGGAGAAATGTTCTGGACTCCTGGTGGGTAAGTGGTGGGTGGACTCCCTACCAGAGGAGTTAACACCTTTTGAGTGGCGCACCACGCACCTCCTCTATCTGGAAGTCCACCTTCGCCCTGCTGAGGAAGCCTGGCCAGCAAACTGGCAGGAGTTGGAGAGGAAAGTCACTGCTCGGCTGGGGCACTGGACAGGACTGCTCCGAGTGCTTTCCTACAGGGGCCGAGCGCTGGTCATAAACCAACTGGTGGCCTCCATGTTGTGGTACCGGTTGGTCACTTTGGCCCCGCCCCCTGCATTTGCAACCAAGATCCAGAAGAAACTCGTCGATTTCTTCAGGGGCAAGAGGAAACACTGGGTCTCTGCTGCGGTCCTGAGTCTCCCGATTGAGGAGGGCGGCCAGTCGCTGGTGTGCGTCCGCACCCAGGCTGCGAATCTCCGCCTTCGGACCCTGCAGAGATACCTGTACGTCGAGCGTCCTCCCAGATGGTGTGCGCTGGCGATGTATTTTTTCCGCCAGTGTCACTGCCTTCAAGACGACACGCAGCTTCCGGTGGAGTCCATTAGCCGTGCCTCTCTGAGGGAGTTGCCTGTCTTTTACCGTGATCTATTCGTATCTGGAACATGGTCGCCTCCAGTCAGGGCGCTCCCCCGCTGGCGGAGGAGAGTGCCTCGGCTGTCTGGGCGGCTGACTCCGGGGACGGTCCGACGGGCGGAAGAGTATCCGAAACCCCCGGGACGCCCCTCACTGCAGGTGGTGAGGGGGCTCGGGAGTGCGGAGCGCTCCCGGCCGAGCTGACTCCCGCTCGGCCGGAACTGCTCATTGGACCCAGGCCCCGAAACCCTCCTCAGGAGCCGGTCCCGCACAATCTGAGCCGCCTCTTGGAAATGCCGTCCGTGCCATTCAAATTGGTGCGGAGGGGTTTCCTGTACGGGCTGCATACTCTCCACTTCCTCGCCCTCGTCAGCCAGCCAGACACGCCCTGGCAGTCTGCGTTGCCACCTGGCAGCGAGGGGAAACCCCGATGGAGGTCTCTCTACGCGGGGGTCTCCCCCCTTTACATCGTGGAATTGGGGTGGAGGGTGTTGCACAGGGCAGTCCCGTGCAATTGACTTTTAATTAGGTTCACGGACTCCCAGGCCACCTGTACTTTCTGCGGCCTGGACGAGTCTGTGTTTCACATATATACGGAGTGTGCGAGGTTGCAGCCCCTCTTTGAATATTTGAAGGGGCTGCTCCTCAAGTTCTGGCTGCACTTCAGTCCCACGCTCCTGATCTTTGGGCATCCGGAGCAGAGGAGCGTGGGCCAGGAGGAGGATCTCCTCGTTGGTCTGCTCCTGGGCCTGGCCAAGGTGGCAATTCACAGGTCCAGGATGCGGGCCATCGGGGGGGTCCACCCTCCCCGATTGCCTGCCCGTCTTCCGTGGTTACGTTCGCGCCTGGGTGTCCCTGGAGAAGGAGCATGCGGTGTCCGCCAGCATGCTTGAGGCCTTCCACGACCGGTGGGCACCACAGGGACTGGAGTGCATCATTGGCGCCGAGAATGGCATTTTAATTTGAGTTTTTTGTTTATTTAACTGTTTTTAATAAAGTTATTTTAAAAATGTAAATATGTATATAAAGGGGGCCTGAGGAATAAAGGCCCCCTCGACATGAAAAAATATAAAAAGGGCCTGGGGTATAAAGGCCACCTTGGAAAAAAAAAGGAAAAAAAAAAAACGGGGTTAGATGCAGAGTAAAGCTCCCTCGACACTGTCCCCGTCAAACACTCCAGGACAGGTACAGCACGGGTTTGGCTGGGCAATTTCCTGCCTGCAATAAAAAAAAAACGGGATTGGCTGGTGAGCTTGGAGCACTTCTTGTGTGCCTTTCGACGAACCAGCTGCACCTGAGCAGGCTGTGGAAGCTGGAACTGGAGAGGAGAGAGCAGAGTGGAGAGAGCTGCAATTTACAACTTCAACTGTGGAACTGTTGCTCTTTTTCAAGAACAAGGAAGACCTGCAAATTATTTTGGAGAGGTGGGTGTTGGAGCACCAGAGAGCTGTTTTTTGTTTGGACTGTTGGGGGAGGGAGGAGGCGCTGTAAGATCCGGGGGTGGGGCTGTCAAATTCTATAGGGAGCCTCTATACTTGCTCTTGTGTTTTCTTTCCATCCTGCACGAAGGGGGCTTCCTCCCCACTCCAACTGCATGGCTAGGGAAGGCTGGAGCTGCCCGGCTGTAGAAAGTCTTTATAGAACAGCAGGGAAAGGAGAGAACCGGGCGGCTCTAGCCAACACGGGCGAAGAACCCTCCCCTGACTGGAAGACTGGACTGCGGACTCTGCAGTTAGGTACTGTAACCACGCATCTGCAGCAATATCCTCTTAGCTCTTCTCTCCCTTTCAAAGCTCGTCCACATGTCCTCTCCTCTCCTTTTCACCCCGAGCCTCCTCCACACCCACCCACCCCCATCATATTGCTTAAGTTTTAATAAAAAAGAAACTGTTGTTTGCTTTGTTTCTTAGGGGTGGGCGTGGCTCTTCGACTCCATGGCAAGCCCCTCTTCGCCGGTGGCGGGGCCTTCTCACACATATGCTGCTGTGGCTGCTGCAGCTGCACGTGCTGCCCCATCACCGTTTGCACTAATAACATCCAAGCATGGGGTCAAGAGCGACGTCCACCCAAACATGTCAATAGAAACATGTGTGAAAGCAATGGCCGAGGTTGTCGGCCCTTCGGCCATTGTTGCGGCCTCTAAAATGTATGGGAAGGTTGTGTTTTTCCTAACGACTGAGCGGGCGGAGTCCCTGGCCTGGAGCAAGGTCTCACTGTGGGCGGGACCTTTTTTTGGCGGTGGACCCCCTGGAGGCCACTGCGCAAAGGGTCATTTTGGCAAATGCCCTGCCCTTCATTCCTGGTGAGCCCCTCCTTCCCCACCTGCACCATCTGGGAGGAAGTAAAGACGGGGCTTGCCCCAGTCCCGTTCGGCCTTTGGTGGAACAGCCTGCAGCATGTGTACTCCTTCCGCCGCCAGTGTTTTATGCAGCTGGTGTGAGAGGAGGTCACAGAGCGCAAATTTAGTGTCGAGTTCCAGGGGGGCGGCCTACCGAGTTTTCTGGACCTTGGACGGGGTGCAGTGCCATGCCTGTAAGGGGGCGGAGCATGTTCAGAAGAACTGCCCCAACCCCCGGGCCGCCAATTCCCACTCGGCGGCCCAGGTTGGCACCGCTGCACCTCCCCTACTCCACCAACATCTGCCACTCAGGCGGTTCCTGAGGCCGTGATTTTCACGGCCGCCGGTGGGGAGGTGGAGACCGGTCTGGGTGGAAAGACGACACAGCGCAAAACAAAACACCTGAAGGGCCCTGGACATGGACAAAAGTACGGAGCCTGAGCTCAGCCCTGTGACTGGTCCAGTCGAGCCCATCTGCCCCACGGCTGACCGCGGGCCCGAGAAACCTGAGCATGGGGGCGCGGAGGGAGAAGCAGAGCTCTCTGCTGTGATGGAAGTCTCTGAGCCTCTGCTCCCCTCCCGAAATAACAGGAGGAGACGTCCGTCCTCTGAAGAAGACCCTGCACCACAGGATCCATCTCCTAGCACAGATCCTCAGGCTCCCCCTGCCACCAGTATGTTCAGGGCCTCGAGCCCTGAATAGGAACCCTCTACCCCTCGGAACCGAGGGGTGGGGGGAGATGCCCCTGTAATCTTGTCAACTCCTGAGGTAGGGGGCCCGCCCGTGGTAGGGGAGCCTGTGGACTCCACGGGAGAAATCATTCATTTGGCCGATGAGTAGGGTGTCCTGGGTGGGGGTGAGACCTGTGAGGGTCCGCCCTCCCAACAGCCTGATGCTGCCACCCAGGGTGTACCCAACCCAGAGGCCAATTTCTGTAATTCCCTGTCTTCTGGGCCTGTGGGCACTGATGTGGCGGGAGATGGCCTCTTCGCTCCGCCTCAAATCACGGCTCTAACTGGATTGCTGGAGTCGAGAACTTCTATCTCCCCTGGACTGCTCATTGGCCTGGGGACGGAGGTGGAGGAGGGTCCTGAACTGCTGGCGCCCATAGGCTCCAGATCCACAGTAGAACCAAGAGAGGACTCCTCCGCCATCGATCCTGGGGGTGGGATCATGACGGAGGTGGGACCAGCTGGCGCGGCTGGGACATCCGCCCCACAGTGTGTGGTGGGTGTGTCGGCTGCTGGCAGTGACAACCCGGAGGAGGATGGGGACTCGATGTGGAGCACGGAGGACGACCTTGATTCCATCACCAGTCAGGCAGTGGAGTCTCTCGTGCCTCCCACCGAGTCTCCTCTCATCTCCACTGCGGAACTCCGGGATTTACTTGCAGCATGCGGAGGTTGTTGCAATAAAGTTCAGCTGGCCCTCGGCCGTTGGTCGAATCTGGCACTGATCATTCAGTCCGTCCATGCTGCCCTAAAGAAAGCGGGCAAGGGCGCGGGTGTGAAACTGGTTGAGGGTTGCCAATTTAATGCGTTCCTCAATGAGTTGCTGGGGGAGTGGTAGGCGAGGTCCACTTTCATTCTGTCCTCACAGTGAGGTGTTGGTGACAGGATTCTAAGTCCTTTTGACATGAAGATAACCATAGCCAGCCTCAACATCAACGGCAGCAGGGGGTCTCATCACAGATTTCACAATCTCTCAGTCCTCAGGGAAGGGAGATATGCAGTGAGCTTTCTGTAGGAAACCCACACCGTTCCGGGAGATGAAGCCACCTGGCTCCTGGAGTGGCAGGGTAGGGTCTACATGAGTCAGCTCACCCCCATTTCTATGGGGTGGTTATCCTCTTGGCCCCGATAATTCAGTCAGAGATCTTGGGGGTCAAGGAGTTTGTTCCCGGCTGCTTGCTCCACCTTGCCGGTCGCCTGGGTAGCGTGCCGCTCCACCTAGTGAACATGTACGCGCCCAGGCCCGGCGCGTTGCAAGCGCGCTTCTTTGAAGAAGTGTCTGCTCTCTTGAGCTCTATCAATAGGTGAGTGCATCAAACTTGGGGGGGAGGATTTTAACTGTACCCTTGGGGTGGGGGATCGCTCCAGTCCCCAGCATGGCCCAGCGTCGGTGGAGAAGTTGAGGGAACTGATCAGCTCCCTTAACATGTTGGACATCTGGCAGAATCTCCATCCCGACTCCAGCACCTTCACGTGGAGGTCTGGAGGAGGAAGGTCCTGAATCGACCACCTCTACTTTTCACAAGCAGATGGTTTCTGCTTCTCGGCAGCCTCCATGCGGCTGGTGCCGTGCTCGGGCAACCACCTAGTGTGGGTGGAGTTCGCTCCGCTCAGCATGCGAGCAGGGTCTGCGTACTAGCACTTAAACAACTGGCTGCTGGAGGATGAGTGATTCTGGGACTAATTCCATCAATTCTGGGCCGACTGGAGAAGGAAGCAGGGGGTCTTCCCCTCCACTGTGGTAGGATGTGGTCAAGACTCACAACTGTGTTTTCTGTCAGAAGTACGTGAAGGGGTCGACCAAGAGGCGGGAAGCCGAGATCGGGTGCCTTGAGAGGGAGGTGCTCGACTTGGAGACCCGCCTCAGTCATGCCGTCATGGACCCAGCCCTGTGGCAGGCATACAAAGAGAAGAAGGGCACGCTGAGGGACCTACAGCTCATAGGGTCCCGAGGCGCCGACGTGAGGTCGCGGATCCAGATCCTGGAAGATTTGGACCACGCCTCACCCTTCTTCTACTCGCTGGAAAAATGGCGGGGGGTCCATAAGCAGCTCGTTGAGCTGCTGGCCGATGACGGATCCTCCATCACGGATCCAAAGGCAATGGGCCTCCTGGTCTGTACTTATTACAGTGCGTTGTTCTCTCCGGATCCGTCCAGCGAGGATGCGTGCAGAGTTTTGTGGGAGGACCTGCAGCAGGTCAGCCCAGAGGGCGCCGAAGGATTGGAGGCTCCGCTCAGGTTGGCGGAGCTGACTGGCGCCCTCCACCAGCTCTCAAGGGGCAATTCTCCAGGGCTGGATGGGTTGACCGTGGAGTTCCTCAGGGCATTCTGGGACGTCCTGGGGGACGATTACACGCGGGTCCTGGGGGAAAGCCTGGCAACCGGGGAGATGCCCCTCTCATGGCGCAGGGTGGTCATCGTCCTGCTGCCGAAAAGGAGCGATCTCCGCCTGCTTAAAAACTGGCGTCCGGTCTCCCTCCTCAGCACGGATTATAAGATCTTTGCCCGGGCTATGTCTACCCGCTTGGGCTCCGTGCTGGCCCACGTGATCCACCCCGACCAGTCCTACACGGTCCCGGGCCGGTCCATCCAGGACAACATCCACCTGGTCCGGGACCTGATCCATCTTTCCCAGAGGACTGGTCAGTCGGTCGCCTTTCTCTCCCTCGATCAGGAGAAGCCGTTCGACAGGGTGGATCACGAATACCTTTTCGGGACTCTGCGCGCTTTCAGACTCGGGCCGCATTTCGTGGCCCGTGTCCGACTTTTATACGCCGCCGCAGAGTGTCTAGTCAAAGTTAACGGGTCCTTGACGGCGCCCCTTCACTTTGGGAGAGGAGTGCGTCAGGGATGCCCCATGTCCAGCCAATTGTATACCATCTGCGTGGAGCCCTTCCTGTGCCTGCTTCGCAGGAGGTTGATGGGATTGGCTCTGCGCGAGCCGGCCATGTGGGTCGTCCTCTCGGCTTATGCCGATGACGTGCTCCTCGCGGTCACATTGACTTGCGGAGGATGCGTGACTGCCGTGTAGTTTTTACTTTTCAATACAATGTATATTCATTGAGAATTATGAACTATTTCTTTAAGTGTTCACCATTGTTAATCTACCTTCATACCTATTAATCTAATTTCCCAATGTACCTTAGGTGACACTTTCCATACGTATGCAATTGGCTTTATTTCAGTTCAATACTCTAGCCTCGGACACATGTCCATTACTCTCAAACTCAATATGAAATTCATCATATTATGATCACTCTTTCCAAGAGTATCCCTTGCTATTTAATTTCTGATTAACATGAAATGGGATCTACAATAGCCTCTTCCATGATTGGTTACACAACGTATTGTGCTAAGAATCTGTCTCGAATGCATTCCACGGTTCCGTCCTCCAAACCACATTTGCCGATTTGCTTTATCCATACTATATGTGGATTAAAATCCCCCACAACTATTGCAGTGCTTTTGTTACACAGTCCTTTTATTTCTTGATTAAAACTCGATCCAACAGTCGAACTACTGTTAGGGGCATATAAAGAGTGCTAAACTGAAGTTAAAGAAAAATTAATAAAAACAAAAGGCTTGCACTTAGAGTGTCTTTCATGTCCTCAGGCCTTCCCAAAGTGCTTTACTTTGTATCAGTTTGGCAACTATGCAATCACCTGCTCTGTGATATAATTTCAATAAATAGGACTTACTACATTATTACAGTATACTTTTGCCCTTTTATACATTGTGTTGTGACCAGTAAAGACATAATCTATTCCCAACATTGAAGATATAAACTTTATGCAATGTGGACTCGTTGAAATTGACTTTGTCTTTAAAATGTTGACAATGTGCTGCAAGGATGACCTGGCCTGTGCATTCAAAAACTATCTCACGGTCTCAAAAGGACTAATGGATACACTCCAGACAAAGAGGTGTCAACTACACCCATCCTGAAACCATCAGTAGATATTCCTGAATTGAATGGGTTTCTACAGAGACAAAGAATGTGGTGCTCTTAAACCTCCCCCCGACCCCACCCTCCCCTGGATGATTATCATACAACAATGAACCAGGATGTGGCTAATCAACCTAAGACCACAACCATATTTGGCAAAAGAACTGTGCAAAGTCACATGGCAGGGCAGCCATGTGTGTCTCCTTTTTAATCCTTAAATGCTGACTTCAAAGGAAGCAGCAGGGGAGAAGGAGTCTTTCCAGTTCAGCCATCAAGTCATCAACATCAGCCTGGTCTCTCTCCAACCACACGGTCAACTTCAAAAGCTATCCTGAATACCAGGCTGAGATGGAGAGAGAGAGAGAAGTTCCAGCTAACACTTAAACCCTGCTGAGACAAGCTGAAAGCCAATTGTAACAGAGAAAAGACTTTTCAAAAATAAATTCCCCCACCTGTGAAAAATCAACTAAGAAATCTTCGAACTGAAACACTAATAATACAAATGGACACCGGCCACATCATCACCCACTTGACAATAACAATTGTCTTACCTAATATTTAATTACATTGGGATTCGTTAGACACGCCGAAATGTTGTTATTGCATTTGATGCAACACCTTGGAATCCTGAAGCATTCCTCAGTAATGACAACTCTTTAAGGGCAGGTATCATTGTGAGTGCCTGCCATTGGGTAATTGTACTGAGTGTGGGTCATTAACCAGAGTGGACAATCTGAGCCCAGTATCCATGAAGTAATGGTAGACTCTGCCATTGGGGATTGTACTGAGTGTGGGTCATTAACCAGAGTGGACAATCTGAGCCCAGTATCCATGAAGTAATGGTGGACTCTGCCATTGGGTAATTGTACTGAGTGTGGGTCACTAAGCAGAGTGGAACACCTGATCCCAGTGATCCAGTATTACAGGAAGTGTATGTCATTGTATAATTGTATTGAAAGTGATTTGGTGAGCGAATTGGGAAAAGGCTGATTTGTACTCACAAAGAAACAAAGGAACAGGAGTAGACCATTCAGCCCCTGGAGATTGCTCTGCCATTCAATGCTTAACTCTACCACGTGCCTTGGCTCCATAGCCCTTGGTTAACACAAATCTATCAATCTTAAATGTAAAATTATTAATCAACCTAATATCTACTGTTTTGTTGTGATAGAGTTCCTCACTACTGCAAAAACTTGAGTGAAGTAATATTTCCTAACTTCTCTCCTGAATGGCCTGGCTTCTAATTTAATGTTATGTTCATTGTTCCTAGACTCCCCCAGCAGCAGAAAAAAAATCTCCTCATCCACCCGAACAATTCCTTTCAAGATGCTAAAAACCTCAATCAAATCACCCCATTGTATTTTTTTTAATTCCAGGAAATGGAAGTCTAGTTTATTTAATCTCTCACTTACAGTCGATGCTTTGGGACCTTCTTAACATGCTGGTTCATCTGCATTGCTCTCCCAAGCCCAATATATCCTTTCCAAGGTGCAGTGTCCTTAACTGTACGCAGCATTCCAGATGTGGTTCTATTACTTTGTATATTTGCGTCAAAGCTTCCTCCCCTTTATATTTTAGCCCTCTAGTTACAAACACAAACATTCCAGTTCCAGTTTTGATCATTTTTTCATAGCTACTACATTTTAAGTATTGCTGAAAATAGAGACATGTTCTCGAAGCTTTTCATCTTGCACTCATCAGGACTATCTGCAAGAATACCAATGTAAAGGAAAGCAACAATTTTATACTGTATGAGAACAGAGTGCTAATTGGTTGGCAAGTGAATTCTGATTGGTAGAGGCGTTGCCATGGAGAATGCACCAGTTTATGGGGACTGACAGTTAACTGCTCAGCTTTAGTTGAAATTTAAACCAGGCAGCTTGACTCTGATTGGTCAAACTGAAACAAGCTCAATGTTTGTACATATTCTTCCTGTCTGCAAAGAACAGGGCCCTGTGTTTTAAGATATGTTTCAGCTAAACAAAATAAGTGACAGCCATTCGCTGCTTCATTCCTCAGGGCAATGCCTTGACCAATGAGAGTCAAGCTGTTTGGTTTAAATTTCAAGCTCTTTGAAGTGATTGATTTAGGTGATGGATCTTTCATATCCAGGTAATTTCTTATTTCAGGGCTCCTACTCAATTGCAACGAGAAAGATTTTTGCTGTGTATCACGTGCGATTAGACGTAAACCCAGATAAGAGCGAGATTACAGTTCCATTAAAATTGCAGAGAGACAATTTGCCCCGAGACAATTTCAGTGAAGAAAACTCTTCGTGAAACATTTCAACTGAACCTTTCAAACACCAACACTATCATCTGGAAATTGAGCACTTTAGTGTGTAACATAAGCAGAGGCAGTTGCACTAAATGGCCTGTCTCTGTGTTGTAAATTCTGTATAATGAGATAAGATGTTGTAATTGTTTGAGGTACTGTATCACTTTAAGGCCCTGTAAGAGTCTGTATTTGTGAGAGGAACTGGTTTCATTTGAGGTGTTGTATTAGTTTGAAGTGCTGTATTTTTATCAGGAACTGTCATCCTTTGAGAAGGAATATTGGCTTCGAATTGAGATATTAGTTTGTGGTGCTGTCGCACCTTATCAGTTTGAGATGCTGCATTTCTCCATGTTTACAATATCTTTCCAATTCTACATTTTGATGATGAAATAAATGATAACATTAAAATTGTCAACAATACCAAAGGTTAGGGCGGCCCAATTGTGTCAGAAAGAACAAGAGTGTTGAATTCTCTGAACCAGGAATTCTAAATTGCAGCTTGATTTAAAAATGAATACCCATGGTTAAAATGGGAAGCTGCATACTGGGGTGCAGTTTAGCAGCCCTGAGAGAGACAGTGTAACATTTGGAATTTAACTATTGACTTAACACAACAAAGTGCAGGCCATCACGAAGACAACATGATAACTACAGATGCGCTCGATGGTAGTTGAAGGAACTACATCATTGGCGTAAGAGTACATCTTCCAATAATAATTAATTAATAAATGCAATGAAAATTGTTCAGTTTGGGGTATCTTCCATCAGTATTGGAAATGAATATGTAACTATATTCTATCACATCTGGAACAGAATTGGCTATTGTAATCTGTTTTTTCAAACAACTGGAACAAGCGTCAATGATGTTGTAACCTTCCTGTCCCAGTGGACACCCTAGACGGTATAAACTCTAATCTCCGAGAATGTATCGACTCAGAATTCAGAGAAAGTGCCTGCACCATCAAAGGACAGAATTGCTTCGCAGAGAATGATTGAATCATTTCTCAGTGCCATTAGTATATATTATGTTATACTTGCAGTCATTGGTGTTCCTGGTAAGTAACTGTAACCAAGTGAAAAGCTTGAGTAAGTTGATTTGTGCCTTTGTCCTGTGACTAACATTATAGCATGTTGGTCCAGTGATGACCATCCTACACACACTGTTATATTTTCAGTTAGTAGAATGATCTACACTTGATTGTGCTTTTAATAATTTCTTAATTGAAATGTAATGAAACGTGAATCCATTAGTCATGCTAAATGAAGACGTTATTGCACCTTGGAAACTTCATTGATTCGATTGGGAAGTTGTATTAATTTCAGATTGCTTTAAGATGCTGCACTCATTTGAGATGATCTATGTCTTCAAGATGCTATATTAGAAAGTGGTGCAAGATTGCTTTTCATTTGTTTGAAATTCTGTATTAATTGAGGTATATTAATTAGAGATATTGTATTAGTTTGAGATGCTTTATTAGTTTGAGTTGGTGCATTTGCATGAGTTACTGTATTAATTTGTGATGCTGTATTGGTTTGAGGAGCTTTAAAAGGTTGAGGTGCTGCATTAGTCTTACAGACTGGATTAGTTTGAAATGCAGTATTAGGTTGAGGAGCTGTAATAGTTTTAAGGTGTATTAGTTTGAAATGCAGTATTAGGTTGAGGAGCTGTAATAGTTTTAAGTTGTATTAGTTTGAAATGCAGTATTAGGTTGAGGAGCTGTATTAGTTTTAAGGTGTATTAGTTTGAAATGCAGTATTAGGTTGAGGTGCTCTATTAGTTTTAAGGTGTATTAGTTTGAAATGCAGTATTAGGTTGAGGTGCTCTATTAGTTTTAAGGTGTATTGGTTTGAAATGCAGTATTAGGTTGAGGTGCTCTATTAGTTTTAAGGTGTATTAGTTTGAAATGCAGTATTAGGTTGAGGTGCTCTATTAGTTTTAAGGTGTATTAGTTTGAAATGCAGTATTAGGTTGAGGAGCTGTAATAGTTTTAAGTTGTATTAGTTTGAAATGCAGTATTAGGTTGAGGTGCTCTATTAGTTTTAAGGTGTATTAGTTTGAAATGCAGTATTAGGTTGAGGTGCTCTATTAGTTTTAAGGTGTATTAGTTTGAAATGCAGTATTAGGTTGAGGTGCTCTATTAGTTTTAAGGTGTATTAGTTTGAAATGCAGTATTAGGTTGAGGAGCTCTATTAGTTTTAAGGTGTATTAGTTTGAAATGCAGTATTAGGTTGAGGAGCTCTATTAGTTTTAAGGTGTATTAGTTTGAAATGCAGTATTAGGTTGAGGAGCTGTAATAGTTTTAAGTTGTATTAGTTTGAAATGCAGTATTAGGTTGAGATGCTCTATTAGTTTTAAGGTGTATTAGTTTGAAATGCAGTATTAAGTTGAGGTGCTCTATTAGTTTTAAGGTGTATTAGTTTGAAATGCAGTATTAGGTTGATGTGCTCTATTAGTTTTAAGGTGTATTAGTTTGAAATGCAGTATTAGGTTGAGGAGCTCTATTAGTTTTAAGGTGTGTTAGTTTGAAATGCAGTATTAGGTTGAGGAGCTGTAATAGTTTTAAGTTGTATTAGTTTGAAATGCAGTATTAGGTTGAGGAGCTGTAATAGTTTTAAGATGTATTAGTTTGAAATGCAGTATTAGGTTGAGGAGCTCTATTAGTTTTAAGGTGTATTAGTTTGAAATGCAGTATTAGGTTGAGGAGCTCTATTAGTTTTAAGGTGTATTAGTTTGAAATGCAGTATTAGGTTGAGGAGCTGTAATAGTTTTAAGTTGTATTAGTTTGAAATGCAGTATTCGGTTGAGGAGCTCTATTAGTTTTAAGGTGTATTAGTTTGAAATGCAGTATTAGGTTGAGGAGCTGTAATAGTTTTAAGTTGTATTAGTTTGAAATGCAGTATTAGGTTGAGGTGCTGTATTAGTTTTAAGGTGTATTAGTTTGAAATGCAGTATTAGGTTGAGGAGCACTATTAGTTTTAAGGTGTATTAGTTTGAAATGCAGTATTAGGTTGAGGTGCTGTATTAGTTTTAAGGTGTATTAGTTTGAAATGCAGTATTAGGTTGAGGTGCTCTATTAGTTTTAAGGTGTATTAGTTTGAAATGCAGTATTCGGTTGAGGAGCTGTATTAGTTTTAAGGTGTATTAGTTTGAAATGCAGTATTAGGTTGAGGTGCTCTATTAGTTTTAAGGTGTATTAGTTTGAAATGCAGTATTAGGTTGAGGAGCTCTATTAGTTTTAAGGTGTATTAGTTTGAAATGCAGTATTAGGTTGAGGAGCTGTAATAGTTTTATGTTGTATTAGTTTGAAATACAGTATTAGGTTGAGGTGCTCTATTAGTTTTAAGGTGTATTAGTTTGAAATGCAGTATTAGGTTGAGGAGCTGTATTAGTTTTAAGGTGTATTAGTTTGAAATGCAGTATTAGGTTGAGGTGCTGTATTAGTTTTAAGGTGTATTAGTTTGAAATGCAGTATTAGGTTGAGGTGCTGTATTAGTTTTAAGGTGTATTAGTTTGAAATGCAGTATTAGGTTGAGGTGCTGTATTAGTTTTAAGGTGTATTAGTTTGAAATGCAGTATTAGGTTAAGGAGCTCTATTAGTTTTAAGGTGTATTAGTTTGAAATGCAGTATTAGGTTGAGGTGCTGTATTAGTTTTAAGTTGTATTAGTTTGAAATGCAGTATTAGGTTGAGGTGCTGTATTAGTTTTAAGGTGTATTAGTTTGAAATGCAGTATTAGGTTGAGGTGCTGTATTAGTTTTAAGGTGTATTAGTTTGAAATGCAGTATTAGGTTGAGGAGCTCTATTAGTTTTAAGGTGTATTAGTTTGAAATGCAGTATTAGGTTGAGGTGCTGTATTAGTTTTAAGTTGTATTAGTTTGAAATGCAGTATTAGGTTGAGGTGCTGTATTCGTTTTAAGGTGTATTAGTTTGAAATGCAGTATTAGGTTGAGGAGCTGTAATAGTTTTAAGTTGTATTAGTTTGAAATGCAGTATTAGGTTGAGGTGCTGTATTAGTTTTAAGGTGTATTAGTTTGAAATGCAGTATTAGGTTGAGGTGCTGTATTAGTTTTAAGGTGTATTAGTTTGAAATGCAGTATTAGGTTGAGGAGCTCTATTAGTTTTAAGGTGTATTAGTTTGAAATGCAGTATTAGGATGAGGTGCTGTATTAGTTTTAAGGTGTATTAGATTGAAATGCAGTATTAGGTTGAGGTGCTGTATTAGTTTTAAGGTGTATTAGTTTGAAATGCAGTATTAGGTTGAGGTGCTGTATTAGTTTTAAGGTGTATTAGTTTGAAATGCAGTATTAGGTTGAGGAGCTATATTAGTTTTAAGGTGTATTAGTTTGAAATGCAGTATTAGGTTGAGGAGCTGTATTAGTTTTAAGGTGTATTAGTTTGAAATGCAGTATTAGGTTGAGGTGCTCTATTAGTTTTAAGGTGTATTAGTTTGAAATGCAGTATTAGGTTGAGGAGCTCTATTAGTTTTAAGGTGTATTAGTTTGAAATGCAGTATTAGGTTGAGGAGCTGTATTAGTTTTAAGGTGTATTAGTTTGAAATGCAGTATTAGGTTGAGGTGCTCTATTAGTTTAAAGGTGTATTAGTTTGAAATGCAGTATTAGGTTGAGGTGCTCTATTAGTTTTAAGGTGTATTAGTTTGAAATGCAGTATTAGGTTGAGGAGCTCTATTAGTTTTAAGGTGTATTAGTTTGAAATGCAGTATTAGGTTGAGGAGCTCTATTAGTTTTAAGGTGTATTAGTTTGAAATGCAGTATTAGGTTGAGGAGCTCTATTAGTTTTAAGGTGTATTAGTTCGAAATGCAGTATTAGGTTGATGTGCTCTATTAGTTTTAAGGTGTATTAGTTTGAAATGCAGTATTAGGTTGAGGTGCTCTATTAGTTTTAAGGTGTATTAGTTTGAAATGCAGTATTCGGTTGAGGAGCTCTATTAGTTTTAAGGTGTATTAGTTTGAAATGCAGTATTAGGTTGAGGAGCTCTATTAGTTTTAAGGTGTATTAGTACGAAATGCAGTATTAGGTTGATGTGCTCTATTAGTTTTAAGGTGTATTAGTTTGAAATGCAGTATTAGGTTGAGGAGCTCTATTAGTTTTAAGGTGTATTAGTTCGAAATGCAGTATTAGGTTGAGGTGCTCTATTAGTTTTAAGGTGTATTAGTTTGAAATGCAGTATTAGGTTGAGGAGCTCTATTAGTTTTAAGGTGTATTAGTTTGAAATGCAGTATTAGGTTGAGGAGCTCTATTAGTTTTAAGGTGTATTAGTTTGAAATGCAGTATTAGGTTGAGGTGCTCTATTAGTTTTAAGGTGTATTAGTTCGAAATGCAGTATTAGGTTAAGGTGCTGTATTAGTTTTAAGGTGTATTAGTTTGAAATGCAGTATTAGGTTGAGGAGCTCTATTAGTTTGAAGGTGTATTAGTTTGAAATGCAGTATTAGGTTGATGTGCTCTATTAGTTTTAAGGTGTATTAGTTTGAAATGCAGTATTAGGTTGATGTGCTCTATTAGTTTTAAGGTGTATTAGTTTGAAATGCAGTATTAGGTTGAGGTGCTCTATTAGTTTTAAGGTGTATTAGTTTGAAATGCAGTATTAGGTTGAGGTGCTGTATTAGTTTTAAGGTGTATTAGTTTGAAATGCAGTATTAGGTTGAGGAGCTGTATTAGTTTTAAGGTGTATTAGTTTGAAATGCAGTATTAGGTTGAGGTGCTCTATTAGCTTTAAGGTGTATTAGTTTGAAATGCAGTATTAGGTTGAGGTGCTCTATTAGTTTTAAGGTGTATCAGTTTGAAATGCAGTATTAGGTTCAGGAGCTCTATTAGTTTTAAGGTGTATTAGTTTGAAATGCAGTATTCGGTTGAGGAGCTCTATTAGTTTTAAGGTGTATTAGTTTGAAATGCAGTATTAGGTTGATGTGCTCTATTAGTTTTAAGGTGTATTAGTTTGAAATGCAGTATTAGGTTGAGGTGCTCTATTAGTTTTAAGGTGTATTAGTTTGAAATGCAGTATTAGGTTGAGGTGCTCTATTAGTTTTAAGGTGTATCAGTTTGAAATGCAGTATTAGGTTGAGGAGCTCTATTAGTTTTAAGGTGTATTAGTTTGAAATGCAGTATTAGGTTGAGGTGCTCTATTAGTTTTAAGGTGTATCAGTTTGAAATGCAGTATTAGGTTGAGGAGCTCTATTAGTTTTAAGGTGTATTAGTTTGAAATGCAGTATTAGGTTGATGTGCTCTATTAGTTTTAAGGTGTATTAGTTTGAAATGCAGTATTAGGTTGAGGATCTGTATTAGTTTTAAGGTGTATTAGTTTGAAATGCAGTATTAGGTTGAGGAGCTGTATTAGTTTGAAAGTGTATTAGTTTGAAATGCAGTGTTAGGTTGATGTGCTCTATTAGTTTAAAGGTGTATTAGTTTGAAATGCAGTATTAGGTTGAGAAGCTGGATTAGTTTTAAGGTGTATTAGTTTGAAATGCAGTATCAGGTTGAGGAGCTGTATTAGTTTTAAGGTGTATTAGTTTGAAATGCAGTATTAGGTTGAGGAGCTGTATTAGTTTTAAGGTGTATTAGTTTGAAATGCAGTATTAGGTTGATGTGCTCTATTAGTTTAAAGGTGTATTAGTTTGAAATGCAGTATTAGGTTGATGTGCTGTATTAGTTTTAAGGTGTATTAGTTTGAAATGCAGTATTAGGTTGAGGAGCTGTATTATTTTTAAGGTGTATTAGTTTGAAATGCAGTATTAGGTTGAGGTGCTCTATTAGTTTTAAGGTGTATTAGTTTGAAATGCAGTATTAGGTTGAGGAGCTGTATTAGTTTTAAGGTGTATTAGTTTGAAATGCAGTATTAGGTTGAGGAGCTGTATTAGTTTTAAGGTGTATTAGTTTGAAATGCAGTATTAGGTTGAGGTGCTCTATTAGTTTTAAGGTGTATTAGTTTGAAATGCAGTATTAGGTTGAGGAGCTGTATTAGTTTAAAGGTGTATTAGTTTGAAATGCAGTATTAGGTTGAGGAGCTGTATTAGTTTTAAGGTGTATTAGTTTGAAATGCAGTATTAGGTTGAGGAGCTGTATTAGTTTTAAGGTGTATTAGTTTGAAATGCAGTATTAGGTTGAGGAGCTGTATTAGTTTTAAGGTGTATTAGTTTGAAATGCAGTATTAGGTTGAGGAGCTGTATTAGTTTTAAGGTGTATTAGTTTGAAATGCAGTATTAGGTTGAGGAGCTGTATTAGTTTTAAGGTGTATTAGTTTGAAATGCAGTATTAGGTTGAGGAGCTGTATTAGTTTTAAGGTGTATTAGTTTGAAATGCAGCATTAGGTTGAGGATCTGTATTAGTTTTAAGGTGTATTAGTTTGAAATGCAGTATTAGGTTGAGGTGCTCTATTAGTTTTAAGGTGTATTAGTTTGAAATGCAGTATTAGGTTGAGGATCTGTATTAGTTTTAAGGTGTATTAGTTTGAAATGCAGTATTAGGTTGAGGAGCTGTATTAGTTTTAAGGTGTATTAGTTTGAAATGCAGTATTAGGTTGAGGAGCTGTATTAGTTTTAAGGTGTATTAGTTTGAAATGCAGTATTAGGTTGAGGTGCTCTATTAGTTTTAAGGTGTATTAGTTTGAAATGCAGTATTAGGTTGAGGAGCTGTATTAGTTTTAAGGTGTATTAGTTTGAAATGCAGTATTAGGTTGAGGTGCTCTATTAGTTTTAAGGTGTATTAGTTTGAAATGCAGTATTAGGTTGAGGAGCTGTATTAGTTTGAAGGTGTATTAGTTTGAAATGCAGTATTCGGTTGAGGAGCTGTATTAGTTTTAAGGTGTATTAGTTTGAAATGCAGTATTAGGTTGAGGAGCAGTATTAGTTTTAAGGTGTATTAGTTTGAAATGCAGTATTAGGTTGAGGTGCTCTATTAGTTTTAAGGTGTATTAGTTTGAAATGCAGTATTAGGTTGAGGAGCTGTATTAGTTTTAAGGTGTATTAGTTTGAAATGCAGTATTAGGTTGAGGATCTGTATTAGTTTTAAGGTGTATTAGTTTGAAATGCAGTATTAGGTTGAGGTGCTCTATTAGTTTTAAGGTGCATTAGTTTGAAATGCAGTATTAGGTTGAGGATCTGTATTAGTTTTAAGGTGTATTAGTTTGAAATGCAGTATTAGGTTGAGGAGCTCTATTAGTTTTAAGGTGTATTAGTTTGAAATGCAGTATTAGGTTGAGGTGCTCTATTAGTTTTAAGGTGTATTAGTTTGAAATGCAGTATTAGGTTGAGGTGCTCTATTAGTTTTAAGGTGTATTGGTTTGAAATGCAGTATTAGTTTGAGGTGCTCTATTAGTTTTAAGGTGTATTAGTTTGAAATGCAGTATTAGGTTGAGGTGCTCTATTAGTTTTAAGGTGTATTAGTTTGAAATGCAGTATTAGGTTGAGGAGCTGTAATAGTTTTAAGGTGTATTAGTTTGAAATGCAGTATTAGGTTGAGGAGCTGTATTAGTTTTAAGGTGTATTAGTTTGAAATGCAGTATTAGGTTGAGGAGCTGTATTAGTTTTAAGGTGTATTAGTTTGAAATGCAGTATTAGGTTGAGGATCTGTATTAGTTTTAAGGTGTATTAGTTTGAAATGCAGTATTAGGTTGAGGTGCTCTATTAGTTTTAAGGTGTATTAGTTTGAAATGCAGTATTAGGTTGAGGATCTGTATTAGTTTTAAGGTGTATTAGTTTGAAATGCAGTATTAGGTTGAGGAGCTGTATTAGTTTTAAGGTGTATTAGTTTGAAATGCAGTATTAGGTTGAGGAGCTGTATTAGTTTTAAGGTGTATTAGTTTGAAATGCAGTATTAGGTTGAGGTGCTCTATTAGTTTTAAGGTGTATTAGTTTGAAATGCAGTATTAGGTTGAGGAGCTGTATTAGTTTTAAGGTGTATTAGTTTGAAATGCAGTATTAGGTTGAGGAGCTCTATTAGTTTTAAGGTGTATTAGTTTGAAATGCAGTATTAGGTTGAGGTGCTCTATTAGTTTTAAGGTGTATTAGTTTGAAATGCAGTATTAGGTTGAGGATCTGTATTAGTTTTAAGGTGTATTAGTTTGAAATGCAGTATTAAGTTGAGGAGCTGTATTAGTTTTAAGGTGTATTAGTTTGAAATGCAGTATTAGGTTGAGGTGCTCTATTAGTTTTAAGGTGTATTAGTTTGAAATGCAGTATTCGGTTGAGGAGCTGTATTAGTTTTAAGGTGTATTAGTTTGAAATGCAGTATTAGGTTGAGGATCTGTATTAGTTTTAAGGTGTATTAGTTTGAAATGCAGTATTAGGTTGAGGTGCTCTATTAGTTTTAAGGTGTATTAGTTTGAAATGCAGTATTAGGTTGAGGAGCTGTATTAGTTTTAAGGTGTATTAGTTTGAAATGCAGTATTAGGTTGAGGTGCTCTATTAGTTTTAAGGTGTATTAGTTTGAAATGCAGTATTAGGTTGAGGATCTGTATTAGTTTTAAGGTGTATTAGTTTGAAATGCAGTATTAGGTTGAGGTGCTCTATTAGTTTTAAGGTGTATTAGTTTGAAATGCAGTATTAGGTTGATGTGCTCTATTAGTTTTAAGGTGTATTAGTTTGAAATGCAGTATTAGGTTGAGGTGCTCTATTAGTTTTAAGGTGTATTAGTTTGAAATGCAGTATTAGGTTGAGGAGCTGTATTAGTTTTAAGGTGTATTAGTTTGAAATGCAGTATTAGGTTGAGGATCTGTATTAGTTTTAAGGTGTATTAGTTTGAAATGCAGTATTAGGTTGAGGAGCTGTATTAGTTTAAAGGAGTATTAGTTTGAAATGCAGTATTAGGTTGAGGAGCTGTATGAGTTTAAAGGTGTATTAGTTTGAAATGCAGTATTAGGTTGAGGATCTGTATTAGTTTTAAGGTGTATTAGTTTGAAATGCAGTATTAGGTTGAGGAGCTGTATTAGTTTAAAGGTGTATTAGTTTGAAATGCAGTATTAGGTTGAGGAGCTGTATTAGTTTAAAGGTGTATTAGTTTGATATGCAGTATTAGGTTGAGGAACTCTATTAGTTTTAAGGTGTATTAGTTTGAAATGCAGTATTAGGTTGAGGAGCTCTATTAGTTTTAAGGTGTATTAGTTTGAAATGCAGTATTAGGTTGAGGAGCTGTATTAGTTTTAAAGTGTATTAGTTTGAAATGCAGTATTAGGTTGAGGAGCTGTATTAGTTGCAAGGTGTATTAGTTTGAAATGCAGTATTAGGTTGAGGAGCTGTATTAGTTTTAAAGTGTATTAGTTTGAAATGCAGTATTAGGTTGAGGTGCTCTATTAGTTTTAAGGTGTATTAGTTTGAAATGCAGTATTAGGTTGAGGATCTGTATTAGTTTTAAGGTGTATTAGTTTGAAATGCAGTATTAGGTTGAGGAGCTGTATTAGTTTTAAGGTGTATTAGTTTGAAATGCAGTATTAGGTTGAGGAGCTGTATTAGTTTTAAGGTGTATTAGTTTGAAATGCAGTATTAGGTTGAGGTGCTCTATTAGTTTTAAGGTGTATTAGTTTGAAATGCAGTATTAGGTTGAGGAGCTGTATTAGTTTTAAGGTGTATTAGTTTGAAATGCAGTATTAGGTTGAGGTGCTCTATTAGTTTTAAGGTGTATTAGTTTGAAATGCAGTATTAGGTTGAGGAGCTGTATTAGTTTGAAGGTGTATTAGTTTGAAATGCAGTATTAGGTTGAGGAGCTGTATTAGTTTTAAGGTGTATTAGTTTGAAATGCAGTATTAGGTTGAGGATCTGTATTAGTTTTAAGGTGTATTAGTTTGAAATGCAGTATTAGGTTGAGGTGCTCTATTAGTTTTAAGGTGCATTAGTTTGAAATGCAGTATTTGGTTGAGGATCTGTATTAGTTTTAAGGTGTATTAGTTTGAAATGCAGTATTAGGTTGAGGAGCTCTATTAGTTTTAAGGTGTATTAGTTTGAAATGCAGTATTAGGTTGAGGTGCTCTATTAGTTTTAAGGTGTATTAGTTTGAAATGCAGTATTAGGTTGAGGATCTGTATTAGTTTTAAGGTGTATTAGTTTGAAATGCAGTATTAAGTTGAGGAGCTGTATTAGTTTTAAGGTGTATTAGTTTGAAATGCAGTATTAGGTTGAGGTGCTCTATTAGTTTTAAGGTGTATTAGTTTGAAATGCAGTATTCGGTTGAGGAGCTGTATTAGTTTTAAGGTGTATTAGTTTGAAATGCAGTATTAGGTTGAGGATCTGTATTAGTTTTAAGGTGTATTAGTTTGAAATGCAGTATTAGGTTGAGGTGCTCTATTAGTTTTAAGGTGTATTAGTTTGAAATGCAGTATTAGGTTGAGGAGCTGTATTAGTTTTAAGGTGTATTAGTTTGAAATGCAGTATTAGGTTGAGGTGCTCTATTAGTTTTAAGGTGTATTAGTTTGAAATGCAGTATTAGGTTGAGGATCTGTATTAGTTTTAAGGTGTATTAGTTTGAAATGCAGTATTAGGTTGAGGTGCTCTATTAGTTTTAAGGTGTATTAGTTTGAAATGCAGTATTAGGTTGATGTGCTCTATTAGTTTTAAGGTGTATTAGTTTGAAATGCAGTATTAGGTTGAGGTGCTCTATTAGTTTTAAGGTGTATTAGTTTGAAATGCAGTATTAGGTTGAGGAGCTGTATTAGTTTTAAGGTGTATTAGTTTGAAATGCAGTATTAGGTTGAGGATCTGTATTAGTTTTAAGGTGTATTAGTTTGAAATGCAGTATTAGGTTGAGGAGCTGTATTAGTTTAAAGGAGTATTAGTTTGAAATGCAGTATTAGGTTGAGGAGCTGTATGAGTTTAAAGGTGTATTAGTTTGAAATGCAGTATTAGGTTGAGGATCTGTATTAGTTTTAAGGTGTATTAGTTTGAAATGCAGTATTAGGTTGAGGAGCTGTATTAGTTTAAAGGTGTATTAGTTTGATATGCAGTATTAGGTTGAGGAACTCTATTAGTTTTAAGGTGTATTAGTTTGAAATGCAGTATTAGGTTGAGGAGCTCTATTAGTTTTAAGGTGTATTAGTTTGAAATGCAGTATTAGGTTGAGGAGCTGTATTAGTTTTAATGTGTATTAGTTTGAAATGCAGTATTAGGTTGAGGAGCTGTATTAGTTGCAAGGTGTATTAGTTTGAAATGCAGTATTAGGTTGAGGAGCTGTATTAGTTTTAAAGTGTATTAGTTTGAAATGCAGTATTAGGTTGAGGAGCTGTATTAGTTTAAAGGTGTATTAGTTTGAAATGCAGTATTAGGTTGAGGAGCTCTATTAGTTTTAAGGTGTATTAGTTTGAAATGCAGTATTAGGTTGAGGAGCTCTATTAGTTTTAAGGTGTATTAGTTTGAAATGCAGTATTAGGTTGAGGAGCTGTATTAGTTTTAAAGTGTATTAGTTTGAAATGCAGTATTAGGTTGAGGAGCTGTATTAGTTTAAAGGTGTATTAGTTTGAAATGCAGTATTAGGTTGAGGAGCTCTATTAGTTTTAAGGTGTATTAGTTTGAAATGCAGTATTAGGTTGAGGAGCTCCATTAGTCTTAAGGTGTATTAGTTTGAAATGCAGTATTAGGTTGAGGAGCTGTATTAGTTTTAAAGTGTATTAGTTTGAAATGCAGTATTAGGTTGAGGAGCTGTATTAGTTGCAAGGTGTATTAGTTTGAAATGCAGTATTAGGTTGAGGAGCTGTATTAGTTTTAAAGTGTATTAGTTTGAAATGCAGTATTAGGTTGAGGAGCTGTATTAGTTGCAAGGTGTATTAGTTTGAAATGCAGTATTAGGTTGAGGTTCTGTATTAGTTTTAAGGTGTATTAGTTTGAAATGCAGTATTAGGTTGAGGTGCTCTATTAGTTTTAAGGTGTATTAGTTTGAAATGCAGTATTAGGTTGAGGAGCTCTATTAGTTTTAAGGTGTATTAGTTTGAAATGCAGTATTAGGTTGAGGAGCTGTATTAGTTTTAAAGTGTATTAGTTTGAAATGCAGTATTAGGTTGAGGAGCTGTATTAGTTGCAAGGTGTATTAGTTTGAAATGCAGTATTAGGTTGAGGATCTGTATTAGTTTTAAGGTGTATTAGTTTGAAATGCAGTATTAGGTTGAGGTGCTCTATTAGTTTTAAGGTGTATTAGTTTGAAATGCAGTATTAGGTTGAGGAGCTCTATTAGTTTTAAGGTGTATTAGTTTGAAATGCAGTATTAGGTTGAGGAGCTGTATTAGTTTTAAAGTGTATTAGTTTGAAATGCAGTATTAGGTTGAGGAGCTGTATTAGTTTTAAAGTGTATTAGTTTGAAATGCAGTATTAGGTTGAGGAGCTGTATTAGTTGCAAGGTGTATTAGTTTGAAATGCAGTATTAGGTTGAGGATCTGTATTAGTTTTAAGGTGTATTAGTTTGAAATGCAATATTAGGTTGAGGTGCTCTTTTAGTTTTAAGGTGTATTAGTTTGAAATGCAGTATTAGGTTGAGGAGCTGTATTAGTTTAAAGGTGTATTGGTTTGAAATGCAGTATTAGGTTGAGGTGCTCTATTAGTTTTAAGGTGTATTAGTTTGAAATGCAGTATTAGGTTGAGGAGCTGTATTAGTTTTAAAGTGTATTAGTTTGAAATGCAGTATTAGGTTGAGGAGCTGTATTAGTTGCAAGGTGTATTAGTTTGAAATGCAGTATTAGGTTGAGGAGCTGTATTAGTTTTTAGGTGTATTAGTTTGAAATGCAGTATTAGGTTGAGGTGCTCTATTAGTTTTAAGGTGTATTAGTTTGAAATGCAGTATTAGGTTGAGGAGCTGTATTAGTTTTAAGGTGTATTAGTTTGAAATGCAGTATTAGGTTGAGGAGCTGTATTAGTTTTAAAGTGTATTAGTTTGAAATGCAGTATTGGGTTAGTCAAAGAGTAATGCAGCACAGAAACAGGCCCTTTGGCCCATCGTGTCCGTGTCGGCCATCAAGCCATTCTATGCACATACGAATAAGGAGCAGGAGTAGGCCACTTGGCCCTTCAAGCCTGTCCTGCCATTCAATAATTTCATGACTGAACTGATTACTCCACATTTTCACCTACCCACAATGACCTTCCACCTTCTTGCTTATCAAGAATCTATCTACCTCTGCCATCAAAATATTCAAAGACTCTGCTTCCACCACCTTTTGAGGAAGAGAATTCCAAAGACTCATGACCCTCTGAGAGAAAAAATTTCTCCTCATCTCTGTCTAAAATGGGCGACCCCTTATTTTTAAACAGTGACCCCTAGTTCTAGATTCTCCGACAAGAGGAAACATCTTTTCCAAATCCACCCTGTCAAGACCCCTCAGGGGGCGGCACAGTGGCGCAGTGGTTAGCACCGCAGCCTCACAGCTCCAGGGACCCGGGTTCGATTCCGGGTACTGCCTGTGTGGAGTTTGCAAGTTCTCCCTGTTTCTGCGTGGGTTTTCTCCGGGTGCTCCGGTTTCCTCCCACAAGCCAAAAGACTTGCAGGTTGATAGGTAAATTGGCCATCATAAATTACCCCTAGTATAGGTAGGTGGTAGGGAAATATAGGGACAGGTGGGGATGTTTGGTAGGAATATGGGATTAGTTTAGGATTAGTGTAAATGGGTGGTTGATGTTCGGCACAGACTCGGTGGGCCGAAGGGCCTGTTTCAGTGCTGTATCTCTAACCTAACCTAATATGTTTCAATCAAGTCGCCTCTTACTCTTCTGAATTCCAGTGGATACAAGCTAGCCTGTCCAATCTTTCTTCATAAGACAGCTCGCCCATTCCAGGTATTAGTCCAGTAAACCTTCTCTGTACTGCCTCCAGCACATTTACATCCTTCCTTAAATAAGGAGACCAATACTGTTCACAGTACTCCAGATGAGGACTCACCAATGCCCTGTGTAGCTGAAGCATAACCTCTCTACTTTTGTATTCAATTCCCCTCACGATAAACGATAACGTTTTATTAGCTTTCCGAATTACATGCTCTACCTGCAGACGAACATTTTGTAATTCATGCACTAGGACACCCAGATCCCTCTGCATCTCACAGCTCTGCAATCTCTCACCATTGAGATATTATGCTTTGTTTTTATGCTTCATGCCAAAGTGGACAATTTCACACTTTCCCATATTATACTCCATTTGCCAGGTCTTTGCCAACTCACTTAACCTATCTATATCCCTTTGTAGCCTCCTTATGTCCTCTTCACAAGTTACTTTCCAACCTATCTTTGTGTCATCAGCAAATTTAGCAACCATACCTTCAGTCCCTTCATCTAAGTTATTTATATAAATTGTAAAAAGTTGAGTTCCCAGCCCAGATCCCTGTGACACACCATTCGTTACATCTTCTTTCTAAATGCATTTTCCAGCACTTGGCCCAGAGCCTTGTTTGCTATGGCATTTCAAGTGCTCATCTAAATACTTCTTCAATGTTGTGAGGGTTCCTGCCTCTACCACCCGTTCAGGCAGTGCGTTCCAGATTCCAACCACCCTCTGAGTGAAAATATTTTTCCTCAAATCCCCTCTAGACCACCTGCCCCTTACCTTAAATCTATGACCCCTGGTTTTTGACTCCTCCACTCAGGGAAAAAGTTTCTTCCTATCCGCCCTATCTATGCCCCTCATAATTTTTAATACCTCAATCATGTCCACTCTCAGCCTTATCTGCTCTAAGGAAAACAACCCCAGCCTATCCAGTCTCTCTTCATAGCTGAAAAGCTCCAGCCCTGCAACATCCTGGTGAATCTCCTCTGCATCCTCTCCATTGCAATCACATCCTTCCTATTGTGTGACGACCAGAATTGTGCGCAGTAACCCAGCTGTGTCCTAACTAGTGTTTTATACAGCTCCATCATAACCTACTTCAACGCCAGGAGCATCCGGAATAAGGTGGGTGAGCTTGCAGCATGGGTTGGTACCTGGGATCTCGAGGGAGTGGCCATTTCGGAGACATGGGTAGAGAAGGGGCAGGAATGGATGTTGCAGGTTCCGGGATTTAGATGTTTCAGTAAGAACAGAGAAGATGGTAAAAGAGGAGGGGGTTGTGGCATTGTTAATCAAGGAGAGTATTACAGCGGCAGAAAGGATGTTTGAGGACTCGTCTACTGAGGTAGTCTGGGCCGAGGTTAGAAACAGGAGAGGAGAGGTCATCCTGTTGGGAGTCTTCTATAGACCTCCGAATAGTTCCAGAGATGTAGAGGAAAGGATAGCGAAGATGATTCTCGACAGGAGCGAGAGTAACAGGGTAGTTGTTATGGGGGACTTTAACTTTCCAAATATCGACTGGAAATACTATAGTTCGAGTACTTTAGATGGGTCAGTTTTTGTCCAGTGTGTGCAGGAGGGTTTTCGGGCACAGTATGTAGACAGGCCAACCAGGGGCGATGCCACATTGGATTTGGTACTGGGTAATGAACCCGGCCAGGTGTTAGATTTAGATGTAGGTGAGCACTTTGGTGACAGTGATAACAATTCGGTTAGGTTTACCTTAGCGATGGGCAGGGACAGGTATATACCGCAGGCGAAGAATTATAGCTGGGGGAAAGGAAATTATGATGCGATTAGGCAAGATTTAGGATGCGTAGGATGGGGAAGGAAACTGCAGGGGATGGGCACAATTGAAATGTGGAACTTATTCAAGGAGCAGCTACTGCGTGTCCTTGATAAGTATGCACCAGTCAGGCAGGGAGGAAGTTGTTGAGCGAGGAAGCCATGGTTTACTAAAGAAGTTGAAGCGCTTGTCAAGAGGAAGAAGAAGGCTTATGTTTGGATGAGACGTGAAGGCTCAGTTAGGGCGCTTGAGAGTTACAAGCTAGCCAGGAAGGATCTAAAGAGAGAGCTTAGAAGAGCAAGGAGAGGACACGAGAAGTCATTGGCGGATAGGATCAGGGAAAACCCTAAGGCTTTCTATAGGTATATCAGGAATAAAAGAATGACTAGAGTTAGATTAGGGCCAATCAAGGATAGTAGTGGGAAGTTGTGTGTGGAATCAGAGGAGATAGGGGAAGCGTTAAATGAATATTTTTCGTCAGTATTTACAGTAGAGAAAGAAAATATTGTCGAGGAGAATACTGAGATTCAGACTACTAGGCTAGATGAGATTGAGGTTCACAAGGAGGAGGTGTTAGCAATTTTGGAAAGTGTGAAAATAGATAAGTCCCCTGGGCCAGATGGGATTTATCCTAGGATTCTCTGGTGAAGCCAGGGAGGAGATTGCAGAGCCTTTGTCCTTGATCTTTATGTCGTCATTGTCGACAGGAATAGTGCCGGAAGACTGGAGGATAGCAAATGTTGTCCCCTTGTTCAAGAAGGGGAGTAGAGACAGCCCTGGTAATTATAGACCTGTGAGCCTTACTTCGGTTGTGGGTAAAATGTTGGAAAAGGTTATAAGAGACAGGATTTATAATCATCTTGAAAAGAATAAGTTCATTAGCGATAGTCAGCACGGTTTTGTGACGGGTAGGTCGTGCCTCACAAACCTTGTTGAGTTTTTCGAGAAGGTGACCAAACAGGTGGATGAGGGTAAAGCAGTGGATGTGGTGTATATGGATTTCAGTAAGGCGTTTGATAAGGTTCCCCACGGTAGGCTATTGCAGAAAATACGGAAGTATGGGGTTGAAGGTGATTTAGAGCTTTAGATCAGAAATTCACTAGCTGAAAGAAGACAGAGGGTGGTGGTTGATGGCAAATGTTCATCCTGGAGTTTAGTTACTAGTGGTGTACCGCAAGGATCTGTTTTGGGGCCACTGCTGTTTGTCAGGATGTTGCAGGGTACAGAGGGACATACATAGGCTGCAGAGCTGGGCTGAGAGATGGCAAATGGAGTTTAATGCGGAAAAGTGTGAAGTGATTCACTTTGGAAGGAGTAACAGGAATGCAGAGTACTGGGCTAATGGGAAGATTCTTGGTAGTGTAGATGAACAGAGAGATCTTGGTGTCCAGGTACATAAATCCCTGAAAGTTGCTACCCAGGTTAATCGGGCTGTTAAGAAGGCATATGATGTTTAGCTTTTACTAGTAGGGGAATCGAGTTTCGGAGCCACGAGGTCATGCTGCAGCTGTACAAAACTCTGGTGCGGCCGCACCTGGAGTATTGTGTGCAGTTCTGGTCACCGCATTATAGGAAGGATGTGGAGGCTTTGGAAAGGGTGCAGAGGAGATTTACTAGGATGTTGCCTGGTATGGAGGGAAGGTCTTACGAGGAAAGGCTGAGGGACTTGAGGTTGTTTTAGTTGGAGAGAAGGAGGAGGAGAGGTGACTTAATAGAGACATATAAGATAATCAGAGGGTTAGATAGGGTGGATAGTGAGAGTCTTTTTCCTCGGATGGTGATGGCAAACACGAGGGGACATCGCTTTAAGTTGAGGGGTGATAGATATAGGACAGATGTCAGAGGTAGTTTCTTTACTCAGAGAGTAGTAGGGGCGTGGAACGCCCTGCCTGCAACAGTAGTAGACTCGCCAACTTTAAGGGCATTTAAGTGGTCATTGGATAGACATATGGATGAAAATGGAATAGTGTAGGTCAGATGGTTTCACAGGTCGGCGCAACATCGAGGGCTGAAGGGCCTGGACTGCGCTGTAATGTTCTAAAAAAAAAAAATAAACCTCCCTGCTCTTAGATTCTATGCTTTGGCGAATAAAGACATGTATCCCATATACTTTCCTAACCACCTTATCTACCTGTGCTGCTGTCTTCACTAATCTATGGACAAATACACCAAGGTCCCTCTGACCCTCTGTACTTCCGAGGGTCCTACCATCCATTGTATATTCCCTGGCCTTGTTAGTCCTCCCAAAATGCATCACCTCACACTTCTCAGGATTAAATTCCATTTTCCAATGCTCTGCCCAACTTACCAGCCCATCTATATCGTCCTGTAATCTGAGGCTTTCCTCCTCACTATTTACGACATCACCAATTTTCATCTCACCTGCGAACTTACTGATCATACCTCCCATATTCACATTTAAATCATTAATGTACACTACAAACAGCAAGGGTCCCAGCACCGATCCCTGTGGTACACCACTGGTCACAGGCTTCCAATCGCAGAAACAACCCTCGACCATCACCCTCTGCCTCCTGCCACTAAGCCAATTTTGGATCCAATTTGCCAAATTGCCCTGGATCCCATGGGCTCTTACCTTCTTAACTGATCTCCCATGTGGGACCTTATCAAAAGCCTTACTGAAGTCCATGGAGACTACATCAACTGCTTTACCCTCATCTACACTCCTTGAAAAATTCAATCAAGTTTGTTAAACATGATCTCCCCCTAACAAAACCATGCTGACTATCCCTGATTAATCCCTGCCTCTTCAAGTGGAGATTAATCCTGTCCCTCAGAATTTTTTCCAATAGTTTCCCTACCACTGATGTTAGACTCACCGGCCTGTAATTACCTGGTTTATCCCTGCTACTCTTTTTGAATAATGGTACTACATTTGCTGCCCTCCAGTCCTCTGGCACCTCCTGTGGCCAGAGAGGGTTTGAAAATTGGTGCCAGAGCCCCTGAAATCTCCTTCCTTGCCTCATATAACAGCCTGGGATACATCTTATCTGGGTCTGGGGATTTATCCACTTTTAAGCCCGCGAAAACTGTTAATATCTCCACCCTCTCAATGTTAATTTGTTCAAGTATAAGACAAGCCCCCTCCTTGATCTCTACATATAGAACAAAGAACATAGAACATTACAGCGCAGTACAGGCCCTTCGGTCCTCGATGTTGCGCCGACCTGTGAAACCATCTGACCTACACTGTTCCATTTTCATCCATATGTCTATCCAATGACCACTTAAATGCCCTTAAAGTTGGCGAGTCTACGACTGTTGCAGGCAGGGCGTTCCAAGCCCCTACTACTCTCTGAGTAAAGAAACTACCTCTGACATCTGTCCTATATCTATCACCCCTCAACTTAAAGCTATGTCCCCTCGTGTTTGCCATCACCATCCGAGGAAAAAGACTCTCACTATCCACCCTATCTAACCCTCTGATTATCTTAAGAGGGCGAAAAGGGGTCATGAAATATCTTTAGCAAACAGGGTTAAGGAAAATCCCAAAGCCTTTTATTCATATATAAGGAGCAAGAGGGTAACTCGAGAAAGGATTGGCCCACTCAAGGACAAAGGAGGAAAGTTATGCGTGGAGTCAGAGAAAATGGGTGAGATTCTAAACGAGTACTTTGCATCGGTATTCACCGAGGAGAGGGACATGAAGGATGTTGAGGTTAGGAACAGATGTTTGATTACTCTAGGTCAAGTCGGCATAAGGAGGGAGGAAGTGTTGGGTATTCTAAAATGCATTAAGGTGGACAAGTCCCCAGGTCCGGATGGGATCTATCCTAGGTTACTGAGGGAAGCGAGAGAGGAAATAGCTGGGGCCTTAACCGATATCTTTGTAGCATCCTTAAACACGGGTGAGGTCCCGGAGGACTGGAGAATTGCTAATGTTGTCCCCTTGTTTAAGTAGGGTAGCAGGGATAATCCAGGTAATTATAGACTGGTGAGCCTGACGTCAGTGGTAGGGAAGCTGCTGGAGAAGTTACTGAGGGATAGGATCTATTCTCATTTGGAAGAAAATAGGCAACATGGTTTTGTACAGGGAAGGTCATGTCTTACCAACTTAATAGAATTCTTTGAGGAAGTGACAAAGTTGATTGATGAGGGAAGGGCTGTAGATATCATATACATGGACTTCAGTAAGGCGTTTGATAAGGTTCCCCATGGTAGGCTGATGGAGAAAGTGAAGACGCATGGGGTCCAAGGTGTACTAGCTAGATGGATAAAGAACTGGCTGGGCAACAGGAGACAGAGAGTAGCAGTGGAAGGGAGTTTCTCAAAATGGAGACATGTGACCAGTGGTGTTCCACAGGGATCCGTGCTGGGACCACTGTTGTTTGTGATATACATAAATGATTTGGAGGAAAGTATAGGTGGTCTGATTAGCAAGTTTGCAGACGACACTAAGATTGATGGAGTAGCAGATAGTGAAGGGGACAGTCAGAGAATACAGCAGAATATACATAGACTGGAGAGTTGGGCAGAGAAATGGCAGATGGAGTTCAATCAGGGCAAATGCGAGGTGATGCATTTTGGAAGATCCAATTCAAGAGTAAACTATACAGTAAATGGAAAGGTCCTGGGGAAAATTGATGCACAGAGAGATTTGGGTGTTCAGGTCCATTGTTCCCTGAAGGTGGCAACGCAGGTCAATAGAGTGGTCAAGAAGGCATACGGCATGATTTCCTTCATCGGACGGGGTATTGAGTACAAGAGTTGGCAGGTCATGTTACAGTTGTATAAGACTTTGGTTCGGCTACATTTGGAATACTGCGTGCCGTTCTGGTCGCCACATTACCAAAAGGATGTAGATGCTTTGGAGAGGGTGCAGAGGAGGTTCACCAGGATGTTGCCTGGCATGGAGGGCGCTAGCTATGAAGAGAGGTTGAGTAGATTAGGATTATTTTCATTAGAAAGACGGAGGTTGAGGGGGGACCTGATTGAGGTGTACAAAATCATGAGAGGTACAGACATTTTGGATAGCAAGAAGCTTTTTCCCAGAGTGGGGGATTCAATTACTAGGGGTCACGAGTTCAAAGTGAAAGGGGAAAAGTTTAGGGGGGATATGCGTGGAAAGTTCTTTACGCAGAGGATGGTGGGTGCCTGGAACGCGTTGCCAGCGGAGGTGGTAGACGCGGGCACGATAGCATCTTTTAAGATGTATCTCGACAGATACATGAATGGGCAGGAAGTAAAGAGATACAGACCCTTAGAAAATAGGCGTCATGTTCAGATAGAGGATCTGGATCGGCGCAGGCTTGGAGGGCCGAAGGGCCTGTTCCTGTGCTGTAATTTTCTTTGTTCTTTGTTCTTTGTTCTTTGAAGATTGAGCTTCCAGTCCTGCCCCTCCCTCAACCATGTCTCTGTGATCGCAATAATATCATATTCCCATGTGTTAATCAACACCCTCAATTCATCTGCCTTATTAGTCAGACTTTTTGCATTAAAACAGATGCAATTGATCCTTGCATTATTTGCTTGTGCCTTAACAGGTCTATATTTGCTCTGCCTTCCAGACTGACTCAGTTTCTTTTCTATATTTGACAGTGCCTCCAGTCTGTATCCCATCCCCCTGCCAAATTAGTTTAAACCTTCCCCCCAACAGCACTAGCAAACCTCCCAGCAAGGATGTTTTTTTTTGAGATACAGCACTGAAACAGGCCCTTCGGCCCACCGAGTCTGTGCCGACCAAGAACCACCCATTTATACACGTCCAACCTGTACAGATCCCACCTTTGCCAGAAACTGACCCAGTGATCCAGGAAACGAAAGCCCTCCCTCCTGAACCATCTCCTCAGCCACGCATTCATCTGCTGTATCCTCCTATTGCGATACTCATGAGCACATGGCACTGGGAGTAATCCAGAGATTAAAACATTTGAGCTCCTGCTTTTTAATCTGCTACATAGCTCCCTAAATTCTTGTTACAGGATCTTATACCTCTTTCTCCCTATGTAATTGCTACCAATGTGAATCACGACCTCTGACTGTTCATCCTCCCCCTTCAGAATGTCCTGTAGCCCCTCCGTTGTGGTGCTGTATTTGATTTAAGGTGCATTAGTTTGAAAAGCAGTATTAGGTTGAGGTCATACAGTTTGATTCCATTTTCCAACACTTGCCCCGTAGCCTTGTATGGCTATGGCTTTTCAAGTGCTCATCCAATTACTTCTTAAATGTTGTGAGGGTACCTGCCTCGACCACCCCTTCAGGCGGTGCGTTCCAGATTCCAACCACCCTCTGGGTGAAAAATGATTCCCTCAAATACCCTCTGAACCTCCTGCCCCTTACCTTAAATCTATGCTCCATGCTTATTGACACCTCAGCTAAAGGAAAAAGTTTCTTCCTGCCTACCCTTTCTCCACCCCTCATAATTTTGTATACCTCAGTCAGGTCCCCCCTCAGCCTTCCCTAATCTAAGGAAAACAACCCGAGACTGTCCAGTCTCTCTTCTTAGCTGTAATGCTCCAACCCAGGCAACATCCTGGTGAATCTCCTCTGCACCCTCTACACTGCAATCACATCTTTCCTATAGTGTGGTGTCCAGGTGTATGAGCTTGTCATGCAGTATTAGGTTGAGGTGCTGTATTAGATTGTAGTGGGTAGTGTTTGGAGTAGAACAAGGCCCTTAGTGTAATTAGTCTTTTCTTAATTAAAGGAGTAACTAATTAATCTAAGGGTAAGTCATGACAGGAGAGCTCAGCCCCGTGATATACTCCTCCTGCGCTATGTGGGAAATCAGGGAGGCTTCCAGTGTCCCTGACAACCATGTGTGCAGGAAGTGTATCCATCTGCAGCTACTGACTACCCGCATTATGGAGCTGGAGCTGTGGGTGGATTCACTGTGGAGAATCCGCGATGCTGAGGACATCGTGGGTAGAATGTTTAGTGAGGTGGTCACACCGCAGGTAATGGCTGCACAGGCAGAAAAGGGATGGGCGACCACCAGACGGAGTAGGAGTCGCAGGCAGGGAAGTGCAGGAGTCCCCTGTGGCCAAACCCCTCTCAAACAGATGTACTGCTCTGGATACTGTTGGGGGTGAATGACCTCCCAGGGGAAAGCAGCAACAGCCAAGTTCGTGGCACCATGGAGGGCTCTGCTGCACAGCAGGGAAGGAAAGGGGGTGGAAGAGCTATAGTGAAAGGGGATTCTATCGTAAGGGGTACAGATAGGAATTTCTGTGGCCGTAAACGTGACTCCAGGATGGTATGTTGCCTCCCTGGTGCTAGGGTCAAGCATGTCATGGAGTGGTTGCATGACATTCTGAAGGGGAGGGTGAGCAGTCAGAGGCCGTGGTTCACATCGGTGTTGTAAATAGTGAGGAGTCAATCCTTAGATTACAGGACGATATAGATGGGCTGGTAAGATGAGGACTAATAAGGCAAGGGAATATACAATGGATGGTACGACGCTCGGAAGTAGAGAAGGTCAGAGGCACCTTGTTGTACTTGTCCATAGATCACTGAAGGCAGCAGCACATGTAGATAAGCTGGTTAGAAAGGTATATGGGATACTTGCCTTTATTAGCCGAGGGATAGAATATAAGAGCAGGGAGGTTATGATGGAGCTTTCTCAAACGCTTGTTAGGCCACAGCTGGAGTACAGTTCTGGACACCACACTATAGGAAGGATGTGATTGCACTGGAGAGGGTGCAGAGGAGATTCACCAGGATGTTGCCTGGGCTGGAGCATTTCAGCTATGAAGAGAGACTGAAAAGGCTAGGGTTGTTTTCCTTGGAGCAGAGAAGGATGAGAGGGGACATGATTGAGGTGTACAAAATTATGAGGGGCATTGATAGGTTAGATAGGAGGAAACCTTTACCTTAGCAGAGGGGCCAAGAACCAGGGGCATAGATTTAGGGTAAGGGGCAGGAGGTTTAGGGGGGATTTCAGGAAATATATTTTCACCCAGACGGTGGTTAGAATCTGGAACGCACTGCCTGAAGAGGTGGTAGAGGCAGGAACCCTCACAACATTTAAAAAGTATTTAGATGAGCACTTGAAACGCCATAACATACAAGGCTATGGTCCAAGTGCAGGAATATTTTTTTTATTCATTCACGGGATGTGGGTGTCACTGGCCAGGCCAGCATTTATTGTCCATCCCTAATTGCCCTTGAGAAGGTGGTGGTGAGCTGCCTTCTTGAACCGCTGCAGTCCATGTGGGGTAGGTACACCCACAGTGCTGTTAGGAAGGGAGTTCCAGGATTTTGACCCAGCGACAGTGAAGGAACGGCGATATAGTTCCAAGTCAGGATGGTGTGTGACTTGGAGGGGAACTTGCAGGTGGTGGTGTTCCCATGCATTTGCTGCCCTTAGTTTTAGTTTAGAGATACAGCACTGAAACAGGCCCTTCGGCCCACCGAGTCTGTGCCGACCATCAACCACCCATTTATACTAATTCTACACTAATCCCATATTCCTACCACATCCCCACCTGTCCCTATATTTCCCTACCACCTACCTATACTAGGGGCAATTTATAATGGCCAATTTACCTACCAACCTGCAAGTCCCTTGTCCTACTAGTTGGTAGAGGTCGCGGATTTAGAAGGTGCTGTCTAAGGAGCCTTGGAGCATTGCTGCAGTGCATCTTGTAGATGGTACACACTGCTGCCACTATGGGATTAGAATAGTTGAGTGCTGGAGAGCCAGCACAGACGCAATGGGCCGAAGGGCCTGTTTCTGTTCTGTTTAACTCTATGACTCTATAACTCTATCAGGTTGAGGTGCTGTGGGACAGTGGCGCAGTGGTTAGCACTGCAGCCTCACAGCTCCAGCAACCTGGGTTCAATTCCAGGTGCTGCCTGTGTGGCGTTTGCAAGTTCTCCCTGTGTCTGCGTGGGTTTCTTCCGGGTGCTCCGGTTTCCTCCCTCATGCCAAAGACTTGCAGGTTGATAGGCTAATTGGTCATTATAAATTGCCCCTAGTATAGGTAGGTGGTAGGGAAATATAGGGACAGGTGGGGATGTGGTAGGAATATGGAATTAGTGTAGAATTAGTACAAATGGGTGGTTGATGGTCGGCACAGACTTGGTGGGCCGAAGGGCCTGTTTCAGTGCTTTATCTCTAAACTAAACTAAAAAAAAAGGTGTATTAGTTTGAAATGCTGCTTTAGGTTTAAGTGCTGTACTAGTTTTAGAGACTGGATTAGTTTGAAATGCAGGATTAAGTAGAAGTGCTGTATTAGTTCTGGAGGCAGGATTGGTTTGAGGTGCAGAGTAGGTTTGAGGTGCAGGGTCGGTTTGAGGTGCAGGATTGGTCCGAAATGCAGTATTCAGCTGTGCTGCTGTATTAGTTTTAAGGTGTATTAGTTTGAAATGCTGCATTAGTTTGTGATGCTGTGTTCGTTTAAAGGTGTATTTGTTTGAAGTGCAGCATTCATCAGAACGTTCTGAAGAAGGGTCACTGACAAAGAACAAAGAACAATACAGCAAAGGAACAGGCCATTCGGCCCACCAAGCCTGCGCCTATCTTGTTGCCTGTCTAAACTAAAACCTTCTGCACTTCCGGCGTCCGTATCCCTCTATTCCCATCCGATTCATGTATTTGTCAAGATGCCTCTTAAACGTCTCTATGGTACCTGCTTCCACCACCTCCCCTGGCAACAAGTTCCAGGCACTCACCACCCTCTGTGTAAAGAACTTGCCTCGCACATCCCCTCTAAACTTTGCCCCTCGCACCTTAAACCTATGTCCCCTAGTAACTGACTCTTCCACCCTGGGAAAAAGTTCTGACTATCCACTCAGTCCATGTCACTCATAACTTTGTAAACCTCTATCAGGTTGCCCCTCCACCTCCGTCGTTCCACTGAAAACAATCCAAGATTATCCAACCTCTCCTCACAGCCAAAAAATTTTACCTCTGCTTCTCTCTCCACAGATGCTGCCAGACCTGCTGAGTATTACCAGCAATTTTTGTTTTTATTTTACATAGGTTGAGTTGCTGTATTAGATTTCAAGGCTGGATTAGTTTGAAATGAACAAAGAACAAAGAACAGTACAGCACAAGAACAGGCCATTCGGCCCTCCAAGCCTGCGCCGATCTTGATGCCTGCCTAAACTAAAACCTTCTGCACTTCCGGGGTCCGTATCCCTCTAATCCGATCCTATTCATGTATTTGTCAAGATGCCTCTTAAACGTCTCTATGGTACCTGCTTCCACCACCTCCCTGGCAGCAAGTTCCAGGCACTCACCACCCTCTGTGTAAAGAACTTGCCTCGCACATCCCCTCTAAACTTTGCCCCTCGCACCTTAAACCTATGTCCCCTAGTAACTGACTCTTCCACCCTGGGAAAAAGCTTCTGACTATCCACTCTGTCCATGCCGCTCATAACTTTGTAAACCTTTATCATGTCACCCCTCCACCTCCGTCATTCCAGTGAAAACAATCTGAGTTTATCCAACCTCTCCTCATAGCTAATGCCCTCCAGACTAGGCAACATCCTGGTAAACCTCTTCTGTACCCTCTCCAAAGCCTCCACTTCCTTCTGGTAGTGTGGCGACCAGAATTGCACGCAATATTCTAAGTGTGGCCTAACTAAAGTTCTGTACAGCTGCAGCATGACTTGCCAATTTTTATACTCTATGCCCCGACCGATGAAGGCAAGCATGCCGTATGCCTTCTTGACTACCTTATCCACCTGCGTTGCCACTTTCAGTGACATGTGGACCTGTAAGCCCAGATCTCTCTGCCTGTCAATACTCCCAAGGGTTCTGCCATTTACTGCATACCTCCCACCTGCATTAGATCTTCCAAAATGCATTACCTCACATTTGTCTGTATTAAACTCCATCTGCCATTTCTCCGCCCAAGTCTCCAACCGATCTATATCCTGTTGTATCCTCTGACAACCCTCATCACTGTCCGCAACTCCACCAACCTTTGTGTCGTCCATAAACTTACTAATCAGACCAGCTACATTATCCTCCAAATCATTTATATATACTACAAACAGCAAAGGTCCCAGCACTGATCCCTGCGGAACACCACTAGTCACATCCCTCCATTCAGAAAAGCACCCTTCCACTGCTACCCTCTGTCTTCTCTGACTGAGCCAGTTCTGTATCCATTTAGCCAGCTCCCCTCTGATCCCATGTGACTTCACCTTTTGTATCAGTCTGCCATGCGGGACCTTGTCAAAGGCTTTACTGCAGTCCATCTCGACAACATCCACTGCCCTTCCCTCATCAATCATCTTCCTCACTTCCTCAAAAAACTCAATCAAATTAGTGAGACACGACCTCCCCTTCACAAAACCATGCTGCCTCTCGCTAATAAGTCCATTTGTTTCCAAATGGGAGTAAATCCTGTCCTGAAGAATCCTCTCTAATAATTTCCCTACCACTGACGTAAGGCTCGCCGGCCAACAATTTCCTGGATTATCCTTGCTACCCTTCTTAAACAAAGAAAGAATAAGCATTTTCCACAATGAATATTAACTTTATAACAGAAAACAAATGGCAGATGTCAAACACACGTGAATTCCCAGTGTGTCCAGGTGGGTTTCTTTATACCTTTATAATTCTATGAGGTGTGACCCCTGTGCTAGTAGCTGGGCTGGAGCAGGCTGCTGATCGAGCTGCCCCCTCGTCTGGGATCACTTCGACAGCTGTCCTCTGGCTGCCTGAGGCCTGGAAGTTTTCCTGTAAAGGTGCAGGGCTCTGTTCAGGTATTGCAGCTACTGGAGCTGATCTGACTGGTGGAAGGGCTGAGGAGCCGCTGTCCACACTCAGAACGCCCTGAGTGGAGCCCCCACTTGTGGAGGTCAGCCTCTTTTCTCTTCCCTTTCATGGCTCACTTGAACTTCCCTGCTCACCAGAGATTACGAGGAGCTGGAGAAGACCTCATCCTCCTCGCGCCTTGCCACTGCTGCATTGAGCCAAGGCAATGGTGTGCAGGTCTCTGCGCGTCTGCAGGATCTGGCTCTCCATGAGGGTCACCAACCTCTCAATGGAAGAAGCCATGTGCTCACACATCTGAAACATGGCAGCAGTCATGGCCTGGATGGACTCCTCCATCATCCGCTCATGGCTGCACATGGCCTCTCTGCCAGGTGTTGCCTTACCTCTCTCTGGCACCCCCTGTGCTGTTGACACCAGAGGCTCGTCATCAGCCTGGGGTTTAGCATGGGCCTGGACACCCACAGTCCTGCGACTGTCGGGGATCTCGGCTGTGTCAGCCTCAGCCAACTGCTCGGGTGCATGTGCAGTGCTCTCACCAGCTTGTGACCTGATTCTAAAGCCGAGCATGAACGCACTGAGGGGAAAGTATCTGCGCTGGTGGAAGGTGCAGGAGAGTCATGTAATGGTGCATCCTCTGACTGCTCCTCCTTCTCAGAGGTTGATGGCTGGCCCTCTTCAGCTGGAGTTTCCTGCGGACGCTGACCTGCATGAGAGAACACAAACCTGTGTTTGTTATGCATTGCAGATCTTATGAAATCCATGCATGATGTGGATCTCCAGAAGTGTGTTTATTGTTGAATGAAGACCATCCTCACTGTCATGTGTGGAGACTCGCGTCTCACCATCACTTTCATCCTCAGCTGCTGAGAGAGGCCGTATATCTGCAACTCCTCCACCAGTCCGTGAGGTCTCCTTGTTGTTATGGGCCCGTTTGTCCTGCAAGTGGAAAGAGGGAGATAGTCACACTTCACAGGAAGAGCTACCAGACCGGTATGCTAGTGGCATCCCCTCATCCACTGCCCCTTTGCCAGCGTCTTTGTTGATGTCTCCCTCCCCATGTCGCACAGCCTCCTGCATGGATCCACTTGCAATCTGCAGAAAAGAGAGTGGGTATGTAGCACTCACCTTGGCAGACCAAAGGAGGTCATTGACTCTATTCCTGCACTGGACCTCTGTTCGGGGAGTGACCCCATGGCTGCTGACCTCATCTGCGACCTTCATCCAGGCTTGCTTGGTCAGGCGGGCGGACCTCTTCTTGCAATCGCTGGGGAAGAGGACCTCCTGTGTTCCCCTTGCAGCCTGGAGGAGCATCTCAAGAGAGGCAACACTAAACCGTGGAGCCATCCAGTGTCTTATCACTGCCATAGTGCGACTTCCTTATCAGGGGGTGGGCGAGGAGGGGTGTGTGCGGGTGTGTGGGGGTGGGTGGGTGTCCAGGAATCACTCCAGCACCAGCTTCAGCAGTAAACAGCAAAAGGCTGAAAGCCAGCAGTGAAAGCAGGGCTTTAAATATGGCACCAGCACCTGCTCAGGAGTGATCCTATGCTGCATTTGGCCTGAAATCCCACTCCATTAATTAATTGACCGGGCCCCGTGACTCCATTATTATAATTGGCTGGCCGCTGCGTGATTTTGGTGGGCCAGTCACACACATGATGAGTGGCCATGGCAACCACTTCCGGCTCTGCTGTGGGAAGCCATGACGGAAACCTCAAACTCAGCCCGATGTGTTCAGCCTTCCAAAACATCAAGTCTATCAACCTTCTCTTGAGCATCTACATTCCTTTCATTTTCTTTAGTGTATCCGATGTCCTGACTTCACCGTCATTCCTGAACCCTAGTTCCAGCTGTTGATACTTTCTGGAGTGTATCCTGCCGTGTCACCTTAATCAGTCTCCTCACTTCCTGCCAAATTAATGTATCTAAAATTATTGAAAACACTAAAAGCATCCCAATAATTGTACAAAAAGACATCACTATCACTGGAGGGAAAGTAATGGGACTAAAGATTGACAAGTCCCCTGGACATGATGACCTGCATCTGAGGGTCTCAAAAGAAGTGGCTGCGGAGAAAAGGGATGCATTGGTTGTAATCTTCCAAAATTCCCTGGATTCTGGAAAGGCCCCAGTGCATTGGAAAAGCACAGAGGGAATGCCCTTATTTCAGAAAGATGAAGACAGAAAGGAGGAAACTATAGACACGTTGGGAAAATATTGCAATCCATTCTAAGGAAGTAGTAACAGGGTGTAACAATCTGGATGGATAAAGGGCAACCAGTAGATTTTTTTTCATTCTTCCATGGGATGTGGGTGTCACTGGCTAGGCCAGCATTTATTGTCCATTCCTAATTGCCCATGAGAATGTGGTGGTGAGCTGACTTCTTGAACCACTGCAGTCCATGTGGGGTAGGTACTGTTAGGAAGGGAGTTCCAAGATTTTGACCCAGCGACAGCGATGGAACAGCGATATAGTTACAAGACAGGATAGTGTGTGCCTTAGACGGGAACTTGCAGCTGGTGTTCCCATTCTTCAGCTACACTTGTCTTTCTAGATGGTAGAGGTCGCAGGTTTGGAAGGTGCTGTCCAGGGAGCCTTGATGCTTTGCTGCAGTTCATCTTGTAGATGGTGCATACTGCTGCCACTGTATGCCAAAGGTGGAGGGAGTGAACGTTAAAAATAGTGGATGAGGTGCCAATCAAGTGGGCTGCTTTTGCCCTGGATGTGGTCCAGTTTCTTGAGTGTTGTTGGAGCTGCACCCATCCAGGCAAGTGGAGAGTATTCCATCACACTCCTGATATTTGCCTTGCAGGACTTTGGGGAGTCAGGAGGTGAGTTAATTACTGCAGAATTTCCAGTCTCTGACCTGCTCTTGTAGCCACAGTATTTATATGTCTGGTCCCGAAAAGTTTAAAGTATTGATACTGGGCTGTTTCCGAGTACACTGAGTGGAAATGACAGGTATTGGTACTGGGCTGCTTCCTATTACACTGAGTGGTAATGAAAGGTATTGATACTGGGCTGCTTCCTATTACACTGAGTGGTAATGACAGGTATTGGTACTGAGCTGTTTCCTATTACACTGAGTGGAAATGACAGGTATTGGTACTGGGCTGCTTCCTATTACACTGAGTAGTAATGACAGGTATTGATACTGGGCTGTTACCTATTACACTGAGTGGTAATGACAGGTATTGATACTGGGCTGTTACCTATTACACTGAGTGGTAATGACAGGTATTGATACTGGGCTGTTTCCTATTACACTGAGTGGTAATGACAGGTATTGATACTGGGCTGTTTCCTATTACACTGAGTGGTAATGACAGGTATTGATACTGGGCTGTTTCCTATTACACTGAGTGGTAATCACAGGTATTGATACTGGGCTGTTTCCTATTACACTGAGTGGAAATGACAGGTATTGATACTGGGCTGTTTCCTATTACACTGAGTGGTAATCACAGGTATTGATACTGGGCTGTTACCTATTACACTGAGTGGTAAAGACAGGTATTGATACTGGGCTTTTTCCTATTACACTGAGTGGTAATCACAGGTATTGATACTGGGCTGTTTCCTATTACACTGAGTGGTAATGACAGGTATTGATACTGGGCTGTTACCTATTACACTGAGTGGTAAAGACAGGTATTGATACTGGGCTTTTTCCTATTACACTGAGTGGTAAAGACAGGTATTGATACTGGGCTTTTTCCTATTACACTGAGTGGTAATCACAGGTATTGATACTGGGCTGTTTCCTATTACACTGAGTGGTAATCACAGGTATTGATACTGGGCTTTTTCCTATTACACTGAGTGGTAATGACAGGTATTGATACTGGGCTGCTTCCTATTACACTGAGTGGTCATAACAGGTATTGATACTGGTCTGTTTCCTATTACACTGAGTGGTAATGACAGGTATTGGTACTGGGCTGTTTCCTATTACACTGAGTGGTAATGACAGGTATTGATACTGGGCTGTTTCCTATTACACTGAGTGGTAATGACAGGTATTGGTAATGGGCTCCTTCCTATTACACTGAGTGGTCATGACAGGTATTGATACTGGGCTGTTTCCTATTACACTGAGTGGTAATGACAGGTATTGATACTGGGCTGTTTCCTATTACACTGAGTGGTAATGACAGGTATTGATACTGGGCTGTTTCCTATTACACTGAGTGGTAATGACAGGTATTGATACTGGGCTCCCTCCTATTACACTGAGTGGTAATGACAGGTATTGGTACTGGGCTCCTTCCTATTACACTGAGTGGTAATGACAGGTATTGGTACTGGGCTTTTTCCTATTACACTGAGTGGTAGTGACAGGTATTGATACTGGGCTGTTTCCTATTACACTGAGTGGTAGTGACAGGTATTGGTACTGGGCTGTTTCCTATTACACTGAGTGGTAATGACAGGTATTGATACTGGGCTGTTTCCTATTACACTGAGTGGTAATGACAGGTATTGATACTGGGCTGTTTCCTATTACACTGAGTGGTAATGACAGGTATTGATACTGGGCTGTTTCCTATTACACTGAGTGGTAATGACAGGTATTGGTACTGGGCTCCTTCCTATTACACTGAGTGGTAATGACAGGTATTGGTACTGGGCTGTTTCCTATTACACTGAGTGGTAATGACAGGTATTGATACTGGGCTGTTTCCTATTACACTGAGTGGTAATGACAGGTATTGATACTGGGCTGTTTCCTATTACACTGAGTGGTAATGACAGGTATTGGTACTGGGCTCCTTCCTATTACACTGAGTGGTAATGACAGGTATTGGTACTGGGCTGTTTCCTATTACATTGAGTGGTAATGACAGGTATTGATACTGGGCTGTTTCCTATTACACTGAGTGGTAATGACAGGTATTGATACTGGGCTGTTTCCTATTACACTGAGTGGAAATGACAGGTATTGATACTGGGCTGTTTCCTATTACACTGAGTGGTAATGACAGGTATTGGTACTGGGCTGTTTCCTATTACACTGAGTGGTAATGACAGGGATTGATACTGGGCTCCTTCCTATTACACTGAGTGGTCATGACAGGTATTGATACTGGGCTGTTTCATATTCCACTGAGTGGAAATGACAGGGATTGATACTGGGCTGTTTCATATTCCACTGAGTGGAAATGACAGGGATTGATACTGGGCTGTTTCATATTCCACTGAGTGGTAATGACAGGTATTGATACTGGGCTGCTTCCTATTACACTGAGTAGTAATGACAGGTATTGGTACTGGGCTGTTTCCTATTACACTGAGTGGTAATGATAGGTATTGGTACTGGGCTGTTTCCTATTACACTGAGTGGTAATGACAGGTATTGATACTGGGCTGCTTCCTATTACACTGAGTAGTAATGACAGGTATTGGTACTGGGCTGTTTCCTATTACACTGAGTGGTAATGACAGGTATTGATACTGGGCTGTTTCCTATTACACTGAGTGGTAATGACAGGTATTGATACTGGGCTGTTTCATATTCCACTGAGTGGAAATGACAGGTATTGATACTGGGCTGTTTCATATTCCACTGAGTGGTAATGACAGGTATTGATACTGGGCTGCTTCCTATTACACTGAGTAGTAATGACAGGTATTGGTACTGGGCTGTTTCCTATTACACTGAGTGGTAATGACAGGTATTGGTACTGGGCTGTTTCCTATTACACTGAGTGGTAATGACAGGTATTGATACTGGGCTGCTTCCTATTACACTGAGTAGTAATGACAGGTATTGGTACTGGGCTGTTTCCTATTACACTGAGTGGTAATGACAGGTATTGATACTGGGCTGTTTCCTATTACACTGAGTGGTAATCACAGGTATTGATACTGGGCTGTTTCCTATTACGCTGAGTGGTAATCACAGGTATTGATACTGGGCTGTTACCTATTACACTGAGTGGTAAAGACAGGTATTGATACTGGGCTGTTTCCTATTACACTGAGTGGTAATGACAGGTATTGATACTGGGCTGTTTTCTATTACACTGAGTGGTAATGACAGGTATTGATACTGGGCTGTTTCCTATTACACTGAGTGGTAATGACAGGTATTGATACTGGGCTGTTTCCTATTACACTGAGTGGTAATGACAGGGATTGGTACTGGGCTGCTTCCGATAACAGTGAGTGGTAATGACAGGGATTGATACTGGGCTGTTTCCTATTACACTGAGTGGTAATGACAGGTATTGGTACTGGGCTGTTTCCTATTACACTGAGTGGTAATGACAGGTATTGGTACTGGGCTGTTTCCTATTACACTGAGTGGTAATGACAGGTATTGATACTGGGCTGCTTCCGATAACAGTGAGTGGTAATGACAGGTATTGATACTGGGCTCCTTCCTATTACACTGAGTGGTAATGACAGGTATTGGTACTGGGCTGTTTCCTATTACACTGAGTGGTAATGACAGGGATTGGTACTGGGCTGCTTCCGATTACACTGTGTGGTAATGACAGGTATTGATACTGGGCTCCTTCCTATTACACTGAGTGGTAATGACAGGTATTGGTACTGGGCTGTTTCCTATTACACTGAGTGGTAATGACAGGTATTGGTACTGGGCTGTTTCCTATTACACTGAGTGGTAATGACAGGTATTGATACTGGGCTGTTTCCTATTACACTGAGTGGTAATGACAGGTATTGATACTGGGCTGTTTCCTATTACACTGAGTGGTAATGACAGGTATTGATACTGGGCTGTTTCCTATTACACTGAGTGGTAATGACAGGTATTGGTACTGGGCTCCTTCCTATTACACTGAGTGGCAATGACAGGTATTGGTACTGGGCTTTTTCCTATTACACTGAGTGGTAGTGACAGGTATTGGTACTGGGCTGTTTCCTATTACACTGAGTGGTAATGACAGGTATTGATACTGGGCTGTTTCCTATTACACTGAGTGGGAATGACAGGTATTGATACTGGGCTGTTTCCTATTACACTGAGTGGTAATGACAGGTATTGGTACTGGGCTCCTTCCTATTACACTGAGTGGAAATGACAGGTATTGGTACTGGGCTTTTTCCTATTACACTGAGTGGTAGTGACAGGTATTGATACTGGGCTGTTTCCTATTACACTGAGTGGTAGTGACAGGTATTGGTACTGGGCTGTTTCCTATTACACTGAGTGGTAATGACAGGTATTGATACTGGGCTGTTTCCTATTACACTGAGTGGTAATGACAGGTATTGGTACTGGGCTTTTTCCTATTACACTGAGTGGTAGTGACAGGTATTGGTACTGGGCTGTTTCCTATTACACTGAGTGGTAATGACAGGTATTGATACTGGGCTGTTTCCTATTACACTGAGTGGTAATGACAGGTATTGGTACTGGGCTGTTTCATATTACACTGAGTGGTAATGACAGGGATTGATACTGGGCTCCTTCCTATTACACTGAGTGGTAATGAAAGGTATTGGTACTGGGCTCCTTCCTATTACACTGAGTGGTAATGACAGGTATTGGTACTGGGCTGTTTCCTATTACACTGAGTGGTAATGACAGGTATTGGTACTGGGCTGTTTCCTATTACACTGAGTGGTAATGACAGGTATTGATACTGGGCTGTTTCCTATTACACTGAGTGGTAATGACAGGTATTGGTACTGGGCTGTTTCCTATTACACTGAGTGGTAATGACAGGTATTGATACTGGGCTGTTTCCTATTACACTAAGTGGTAGTGACAGGTATTGGTACTGGGCTGTTTCCTATTACACTGAGTGGTAATGACAGGTATTGATACTGGGCTGTTTCCTATTACACTGAGTGGTAATGACAGGTATTGGTACTGGGCTGTTTCATATTACACTGAGTGGTAATGACAGGTATTGATACTGGGCTGTTTCCTATTACACTGAGTGGTAATGACAGGTATTGATACTGGGCTGTTTCATATTCCACTGAGTGGAAATGACAGGGATTGGTACTGGGCTGTTTCCTATTACACTAAGTGGTAGTGACAGGTATTGATACTGGTCTGTTTCCTATTACACTAAGTGGTAATGACAGGTATTGGTACTGGGCTGTTTCCTATTACACTAAGTGGTAGTGACAGGTATTGGTACTGGGCTGTTTCCTATTACACTGAGTGGTAATGACAGGTATTGATACTGGGCTGTTTCATATTACACTGAGTGGTAATGACAGGTATTGATACTGGGCTGTTTCCTATTACACTGAGTGGTAATGACAGGTATTGATACTGGGCTGCTTCCTATTACACTAAGTGGTAGTGACAGGTATTGGTACTGGGCTGTTTCCTATTACACTGAGTGGTAATGACAGGTATTGATACTGGGCTGTTTCATATTACACTGAGTGGTAATGACAGGTATTGATACTGGGCTGTTTCCTATTACACTGAGTGGTAATGACAGGTATTGATACTGGGCTGTTTCATATTACACTGAGTGGTAATGACAGGTATTGATACTGGGCTGTTTCCTATTACACTGAGTGGTAATGACAGGTATTGGTACTGGGCTGTTACCTATTACACTGAGTGGTAATGACAGGGATTGATACTGGGCTCCTTCCTATTACACTGAGTGGTAATGACAGGTATTGGCACTGGGCTGTTATCTATTACACTGAGTGGTAATGACAGGTATTGGTACTGGGTTTTTTCCTATTACACTGAGTGGTAATGACAGGGATTGATACTGGGCTGTTACCTATTACACTGAGTGGTAATGACAGGTATTGGTACTGGGCTCCTTCCTATTACACTGAGTGGTAATGACAGGTATTGATACTGGGCTGTTACCTATTACACTGAGTGGTAATGACAGGTATTGGTACTGGGCTGTTACCTATTACACTGAGTGGTAATGACAGGGATTGATACTGGGCTCCTTCCTATTACACTGAGTGGTAATGACAGGTATTGGTACTGGGCTTTTTCCTATTACACTGAGTGGAAATGACAGGTATTGGTACTGGGTTTTTTCCTATTACACTGAGTGGAAATGACAGGTATTGGTACTGGGCTGTTACCTATTACACTGAGTGGTAATGACAGGGATTGATACTGGGCTCCTTCCTATTACACTGAGTGGTAATGACAGGTATTGGTACTGGGCTGTTACCTATTACACTGAGTGGTAATGACAGGGATTGATACTGGGCTCCTTCCTATTACACTGAGTGGTAATGACAGGTATTGGTACTGGGCTGTTATCTATTACACTGAGTGGTAATGACAGGTATTGGTACTGGGCTGTTATCTATTACACTGAGTGGTAATGACAGGTATTGGTACTGGGCTGTTATCTATTACACTGAGTGGTAATGACAGGTATTGGTACTGGGCTGTTACCTATTACACTGAGTGGTAATGACAGGTATTGGTACTGGGCTGTTACCTATTACACTGAGTGGGAATGACAGGTATTGATACTGGGCTGTTTCCTATTACACTGAGTGGTAATGACAGGTATTGGTACTGGTCTGTTTCCTATCACACTGAGTGGGAATGACAGGTATTGATACTGGGCTGTTTCCTGTTACACTGATTGGTAATGACAGGTATTGATACTGGGCTGTTTCCTATTACACTGAGTGGTAATGACAGGTATTGATACTGGGCTGTTTCCTATTACACTGAGTGGTAAAGGCAGGTATTGATACTGGGCTGTTTCCTATTACACTGAGTGGTAATGACAGGTATTGATACTGGGCTTTTTCCTATTACGCTGAGTGGTAATGACAGGTATTGGTCCTGTTCTGTTTCCTATTACACTGAGTGGTAAAGACAGGTATTGATACTGGGCTGTTTCCTATTACACTGAGTGGTAAAGGCAGGTATTGATACTGGGCTGTTTCCTATTACACTGAGTGGTAATGACAGGTATTGATACTGGGCTGTTTCCTATTACACTGAGTGGTAATGACAGGTATTGATACTGGGCTGTTTCCTATTACACTGAGTGGTAATGACAGGTATTGATACTGGGCTGTTTCCTATTACACTGAGTGGTAATGACAGGTATTGGTCCTGTTCTGTTTCCTATTACACTGAGTGGTAATGACAGGTATTGATACTGGGCTGTTTCCTATTACACTGAGTGGTAATGACAGGTATTGATACTGGGCTGTTTCCTATTACACTGAGTGGTAATGACAGGTATTGATACTGGGCTTTTTCCTATTACGCTGAGTGGTAATGACAGGTATTGGTCCTGTTCTGTTTCCTATTACACTGAGTGGTAATGACAGGTATTGATACTGGGCTGTTTCCTATTACACTGAGTGGTAATGACAGGTATTGATACTGGGCTGTTTCCTATTACACTGAGTGGTAATGACAGGTATTGATACTGGGCTGTTTCCTATTACACTGAGTGGTAATGACAGGTATTGGTCCTGTTCTGTTTCCTATTACACTGAGTAGTAATGACAGGTATTGATACTGGGCTGTTTTCTATTACACTGAGTGGTAATGACAGGTATTGGTACTGGGCTGTTTCCTATTACACTGAGTGGGAATGACAGGTATTGATACTGGGCTGTTTCCTATTACACTGAGTGGTAATGACAGTTATTGGTCCTGTTCTGTTTCCTATTACACTGAGTAGTAATGACAGGTATTGATACTGGGCTGTTTTCTATTACACTGAGTGGTAATGACAGGTATTGGTACTGGGCTGTTTCCTATTACACTGAGTGGTAATGACAGGTATTGATACTGGGCTGCTTCCGATAACAGTGAGTGGTAATGACAGGTATTGATACTGGGCTCCTTCCTATTACACTGAGTGGTAATGACAGGTATTGGTACTGGGCTGTTTCCTATTACACTGAGTAGTAATGACAGGTATTGGTACTGGGCTGTTTTCTATTACACTGAGTGGTAATGACAGGTATTGGTACTGGGCTGTTTCCTATTACACTGAGTGGGAATGACAGGTATTGATACTGGGCTGCTTCCTATTACACTGAGTAGTAATGACAGGTATTGATACTGGGCTGTTTCCTATTACACTGAGTGGAAATGACAGGGATTGGTACTGGGCTGTTTCCTATTACACTAAGTGGTAGTGACAGGTATTGGTACTGGGCTGTTTCCTATTACACTGAGTGGTAATGACAGGTATTGATACTGGGCTGTTTCCTATTACACTGAGTGGTAATGACAGGTATTGGTACTGGGCTGTTTCCTATTACACTAAGTGGTAGTGACAGGTATTGGTACTGGGCTGTTTCCTATTACACTAAGTGGTAGTGACAGGTATTGGTACTGGGCTGTTTCCTATTACACTGAGTGGTAATGACAGGTATTGATACTGGGCTGTTTCATATTACACTGAGTGGTAATGACAGGTATTGATACTGGGCTGTTTCCTATTACACTGAGTGGTAATGACAGGTATTGATACTGGGCTGTTTCATATTCCACTGAGTGGAAATGACAGGTATTGGTACTGGGCTGTTACCTATTACACTGAGTGGTAATGACAGGTATTGATACTGGGCTGTTACCTATTACACTGAGTGGTAATGACAGGTATTGGTACTGGGCTGTTACCTATTACACTGAGTGGTAATGACAGGGATTGATACTGGGCTCCTTCCTATTACACTGAGTGGTAATGACAGGTATTGGTACTGGGCTGTTATCTATTACACTGAGTGGTAATGACAGGTATTGGTACTGGGTTTTTTCCTATTACACTGAGTGGTAATGACAGGGATTGATACTGGGCTGTTACCTATTACACTGAGTGGTAATGACAGGTATTGGTACTGGGCTCCTTCCTATTACACTGAGTGGTAATGACAGGTATTGATACTGGGCTGTTACCTATTACACTGAGTGGTAATGACAGGTATTGGTACTGGGCTGTTACCTATTACACTGAGTGGTAATGACAGGGATTGATACTGGGCTCCTTCCTATTACACTGAGTGGTAATGACAGGTATTGGTACTGGGCTTTTTCCTATTACACTGAGTGGAAATGACAGGTATTGGTACTGGGTTTTTTCCTATTACACTGAGTGGAAATGACAGGTATTGGTACTGGGTTTTTTCCTATTACACTGAGTGGAAATGACAGGTATTGGTACTGGGCTGTTACCTATTACACTGAGTGGTAATGACAGGGATTGATACTGGGCTCCTTCCTATTACACTGAGTGGTAATGACAGGTATTGGTACTGGGCTGTTACCTATTACACTGAGTGGTAATGACAGGGATTGAAACTGGGCTCCTTCCTATTACACTGAGTGGTAATGACAGGTATTGGTACTGGGCTGTTATCTATTACACTGAGTGGTAATGACAGGTATTGGTACTGGGCTGTTATCTATTACACTGAGTGGTAATGACAGGTATTGGTACTGGGCTGTTATCTATTACACTGAGTGGTAATGACAGGTATTGGTACTGGGCTGTTACCTATTACACTGAGTGGTAATGACAGGTATTGGTACTGGGCTGTTACCTATTACACTGAGTGGTAATGACAGGTATTGGTACTGGGCTGTTTCCTATTACACTGAGTGGTAATGACAGGTATTGATACTGGGCTGTTACCTATTACACTGAGTGGGAATGACAGGTATTGATACTGGGCTGTTTCCTATTACACTGAGTGGTAATGACAGGTATTGGTACTGGTCTGTTTCCTATCACACTGAGTGGGAATGACAGGTATTGATACTGGGCTGTTTCCTGTTACACTGATTGGTAATGACAGGTATTGATACTGGGCTGTTTCATATTACACTGAGTGGTAATGACAGGTATTGATACTGGGCTGTTTCCTATTACACTGAGTGGTAATGACAGGTATTGATACTGGGCTGTTTCCTATTACACTGAGTGGTAATGACAGGTATTGATACTGGGCTGTTTCCTATTACACTGAGTGGTAAAGGCAGGTATTGATACTGGGCTGTTTCCTATTACACTGAGTGGTAATGACAGGTATTGATACTGGGCTTTTTCCTATTACGCTGAGTGGTAATGACAGGTATTGGTACTGGGCTGTTTCCTATTACACTGAGTGGTAATGACAGGTATTGATACTGGGCTGTTTCCTATTACACTGAGTGGTAATGACAGGTATTGATACTGGGCTGTTTCCTATTACACTGAGTGGTAATGACAGGTATTGATACTGGGCTGTTTCCTATTACACTGAGTGGTAATGACAGGTATTGATACTGGGCTGTTTCCTATTACACTGAGTGGTAATGACAGGTATTGGTCCTGTTCTGTTTCCTATTACACTGAGTAGTAATGACAGGTATTGATACTGGGCTGTTTTCTATTACACTGAGTGGTAATGACAGGTATTGGTACTGGGCTGTTTCCTATTACACTGAGTGGGAATGACAGGTATTGATACTGGGCTGTTTTCTATTACACTGAGTGGTAATGACAGGTATTGGTCCTGTTCTGTTTCCTATTACACTGAGTGGTAATGACAGGTATTGATACTGGGCTGTTTCCTATTACACTGAGTGGTAATGACAGGTATTGATACTGGGCTGTTTCCTATTACACTGAGTGGTAATGACAGGTATTGATACTGGGCTTTTTCCTATTACGCTGAGTGGTAATGACAGGTATTGGTCCTGTTCTGTTTCCTATTACACTGAGTGGTAATGACAGGTATTGATACTGGGCTGTTTCCTATTACACTGAGTGGTAATGACAGGTATTGATACTGGGCTGTTTCCTATTACACTGAGTGGTAATGACAGGTATTGATACTGGGCTGTTTCCTATTACACTGAGTGGTAATGACAGGTATTGGTCCTGTTCTGTTTCCTATTACACTGAGTAGTAATGACAGGTATTGATACTGGGCTGTTTTCTATTACACTGAGTGGTAATGACAGGTATTGGTACTGGGCTGTTTCCTATTACACTGAGTGGGAATGACAGGTATTGATACTGGGCTGTTTCCTATTACACTGAGTGGTAATGACAGTTATTGGTCCTGTTCTGTTTCCTATTACTCTGAGTAGTAATGACAGGTATTGATACTGGGCTGTTTTCTATTACACTGAGTGGTAATGACAGGTATTGGTACTGGGCTGTTTCCTATTACACTGAGTGGTAATGACAGGTATTGATACTGGGCTGTTTCCTATTACACTGAGTGGTAATGACAGGTATTGATACTGGGCTGTTTCCTATTACACTGAGTGGTAATGACAGGTATTGGTCCTGTTCTGTTTCCTATTACACTGAGTAGTAATGACAGGTATTGGTACTGGGCTGTTTTCTATTACACTGAGTGGGAATGACAGGTATTGATACTGGGCTGCTTCCTATTACACTGAGTAGTAATGACAGGTATTGATACTGGGCTGTTTCCTATTACACTGAGTAGTAATGACAGGTATTGGTACTGGGCTGTTTTCTATTACACTGAGTGGTAATGACAGGTATTGGTACTGGGCTGTTTCCTATTACACTGAGTGGGAATGACAGGTATTGATACTGGGCTGCTTCCTATTACACTGAGTAGTAATGACAGGTATTGATACTGGGCTGTTTCCTATTACACTGAGTGGTAATGACAGGTATTGATACTGGGCTGTTTTCTATTACACTGAGTGGTAATGACAGGTATTGGTACTGGGCTGTTTCCTATTACACTGAGTGGGAATGACAGGTATTGATACTGGGCTGCTTCCTATTACACTGAGTAGTAATGACAGGTATTGATACTGGGCTGTTTTCTATTACACTGAGTGGTAATGACAGGTATTGATACTGGGCTGTTTCCTATTACACTGAGTAGTAATGACAGGTATTGGTACTGGGCTGCTTCCTATTACACTGAGTAGTAATGACAGGTATTGATACTGGGCTGTTTTCTATTACACTGAGTGGAAATGACAGGTATTGATACTGGGCTGTTTTCTATTACACTGAGTAGTAATGACAGGTATTGATACTGGGCTGTTTCCTATTACACTGAGTAGTAATGACAGGTATTGGTACTGGGCTGCTTCCTATTACACTGAGTAGTAATGACAGGTATTGATACTGGGCTGTTTTCTATTACACTGAGTGGTAATGACAGGTATTGGTACTGGGCTGTTTTCTATTACACTGAGTGGAAATGACAGGTATTGATACTGGGCTGTTTTCTATTACACTGAGTAGTAATGACAGGTATTGATACTGGGCTGTTTCCTATTACACTGAGTGGGAATGACAGGTATTGATACTGGGCTGTTTCCTATTACACTGAGTGGGAATGACAGGTATTGGTACTGGGCTGTTTTCTATTACACTGAGTGGTAGTGACAGGTATTGATACTGGGCTGTTTTCTATTACACTGAGTGGAAATGACAGGTATTGATACTGGGCTGTTTTCTATTACACTGAGTAGTAATGACAGGTATTGATACTGGGCTGTTTCATATTACACTGAGTGGTAATGACAGGTATTGATACTGGGCTGTTTCCTATTACACTGAGTGGTAATGACAGGTATTGATACTGGGCTGTTTCCTATTACACTGAGTAGTAATGACAGGTATTGATACTGGGCTGTTTCCTATTACACTGAGTGGTAATCACAGGTATTGGTGCTGAGCTGTTTCCTATTACAAAAAGTGTAAAATGTTGGTACACGCCTGTTTCCCATTACACTCGGGGCAATGTGAAAACTATATTTATTCTATTTCTTTTGACACTGTCTTACCATGATGAGAAGCAATCTCTTTCTTTCCTGGTTCAATGCAGCTGTTCAGAAACCTTTTCATTCTGTGATATTCTCTATGTTCTGTTCCATTGTTTGTTACCAATTGAGTTATTATGTCTCTGCTTTCTCAATGTGATCCTGTCCGTCCACCCCTCTGCTTCAAACTTCTGCTTGGGCTGTGACCTCATATTCTCAGCCTGTCAATATCCTCTCTCCCATCATCAGTTAATGCTTTGCATGGTGCCCTCTTCAAATTCATTTGTTGCTTTTCCTTTACTCCCCAAAATTCCTACAAGATCACTGCTCCTGTTCCCTCTGAAGTGATCCAGCTGCGATGTGCAGTTGTATGGACCTGGGCTAAGGAGACTGAGATGCCATATACAGTGGCGCAGTGGTTAGCACCGCAGCCTCACAGCTCCAGCGACCCAGGTTCAATTCCGGGTACTGTCTGTGTGGAGTTTGCAAGTTCTCCCTGTGTCTGCGTGGGTTTCCTCCGGGTGCTCCGGTTTCCTCCCACATGCCAAAGACTTGCAGGTTGATAGGTTAATTGGCCATTATAAATTACCCCTAGGATAGGTAGGTGGTAGGGAAATATAGGGTCTGGTGGGGATGTTGTAGGAATATGGAATTAGTATAGGATTAGTATAAATGGGTGGTTGATAGTCGGCACAGACTCGGTGGGCCGAAGGGCCTGTTTCAGTGCTGTATCTTTAAAAAAAAAAGATAAACAATTCCAATGCGTACTGCCTAGCCTCGAGTGTGGTGAATGATCTGTCGAGTTTAATCAATAATTTTCTGTCTCTTTTCCTTCCCTGCTTTGCAGTTAACGTCATGGCGATTGTGATCCTGTCCCGAGGAAAGTGTGGGCTCTCCACATGCATCACTCGCTACCTGGTGGCCATGGCAATGGCAGATCTACTGGTTGTAATTAATGAGGTCATATTGTATCGTATCAGTTATTCCTATTTCCGGGGGTCCTTCCTCGATATTACTCCTGCGTGTAGTGTTATTATCGTCCTGAGCCATGTGTCCACTAACACTTCAGTTTGGTTCACAGTCACTTTCACCTTTGATCGATTTGTGGCCATTTGTTGCCGGAAGCTGAAAACAAAATATTGCAGCCAGCAAACAGCAGCCGTGGTGATAACAACAACCTGCATTCTGATCTGTTTGAAAAGTGTTCCCTTCTACTTTACATTAGAACCTCGTGAGGTAATAGACCATGTACCGTGGGACTGCTTAACAAAAGAAAGTTATTTTAGTGAGCCCGGATGGATGGCATTTGACTGGTTCGATTCAGTTCTCACCCCCTTGCTCCCATTCGCTTTAATTCTGTTGCTCAACGCTCTGACAGTCAGATACATTTTAGCCGCCAGTCGAGTCCGTAAGGGACTGAGGGGTCAGAGCGAGGGAGAGATTCACACTGACCCAGAGATGGAGAGCAGAAGAAAGTCTGTGATTTTGCTCTTCACTGTTTCCGGCAGCTTCATACTTTTGTGGCTGACAACTGTTATCGAATTCTTATATCATAACATTACACAGGCAAATTATGCTGATTATAATGATTCTCAAATTATCTTCGAACAAGTGGGATACATGCTGCAAATTTCAAGTTCCTGCACAAACACTTTTATTTATGGGGTGACTCAGACCAGGTTCAGAGAGCAGTTCAAGATCTTGGTGAGCTCTCCAGTTAAACTCATTGTAAAATTAATCAAGTAGTTCAGCAAAAGTGAGCTCAGGCCAGAGGTGGGTCCGGTTGTGTCCAGTTCATTATTTTCCCCGAGACTTCCCTCCCTTGAATTGCAGCAGGAATCACTCTTAATCTCAAAATACATTTTTGCATGGCAGTTGTCTGCTGCTTGCATCCTTGAGGATCCTGCCATCTTCCATGTGGCTCACATGGCCAAGCCAGCTCAAGTGCCGCTGGCTCAGTAGTGTGTATATGCTGGGGATGTTGGCCGCCTCGAGGACTTCTGTGTTGGAGATGCGGTCCTGCCACCTGATGCCAAGGATTCTCTGGAGACATCGCTCTTGGCTGACATACGTTGTCCAGGCCTCGCTGCCGTTGAGCAAGGTACTGAGGACACAGGCTTGATACACTCGGACTTTTGTGTTCCGTGTCAGTGCGCCATTATCCCACACTCTCTTGGCCAGTCTGGACATAGCAGTGGAAGCCTTTCCCATGCGCTTGTTGATTTCTGTATCGAGAGACAGGGTATTGGTGATAGTTGAGCCTAGGTAGGTGAACTCTTGAACCACTTCCAGAGCGTGGTCGCCAATATTGATAGATGGAGCATTTCTGACGTCCTGTCCCATGATGTTTGTTTTCTTGAGGATGATGGTTAGGCCAAATTCGTTGCAGGCAGCCGCAATCCTGTCAATGAGTCTCTGCAGACACCCTTCAGTGTGAGATGTTAATGCAGCATCGTCAGCAAAGAGGAGTTCCCTGATGAGGACCTTCCGTACTTTGGTCTTCGCTGTAAAATGGGCAAGGTTGAATAACCTACCATCTGATCTTGTGTGGAGGAAAATTCCTTCTTCTGAAGACTTGAACGCATGTGAGAGCAGCAGGGAGAAGAGGACCCCAAACAGTGTAGGTGCGAGAACACAGCCCTGTTTCACGTCACTCAGAATAGGAAAGGGGTCTGATGAGGCACCGCTATGCTGAATTGTGCCTTTCATATTGTCATGGAATGAGGTGATGATACTGAGGAGCTTTGGTGGACATCTGATCTTTTCTAGTAGTCTGAAGAGATCACGTCTGCTGACGAGGTCAAAGGCTTTGGTGAGATCAATGAAAGCAATGTAGAGGGGCATCTGTTGTTCGTGGCATTTCTCCTGTAGCTGGCGAAGGGAGAACAGCATGTTAATGGTGGATCTCTGTGCTGAAAGCCACACTGCGCCTCAGGGTAGACATGCTCAGCCAGCTTCTGGAGCCTGTTTAAAGGACTCGAGAAGACTTTCCCCACTATGCTGAGCAGGGAGATTCCACGGTAGTTGTTGCAGTCACCGTGATCACCTTTGTTCTTATTGAGGGTGATGATATTGGCATCGCGCATGTCCTGTGGTACTGCTCCCTCGTCCCAGCACAGGCAAAGCAGTTTGTAGAGTGCTGAGAGTATAGCAGGCTTGGCATTCTTGATTATTTCAGGTGTAAACCGTCCTTTCCAGGGGTTTTTCCACTGGCTAGAGAATCAACGGCATCACTGAGTTCTGATTTTGTTGGCTGTACGTCCAGCTCATCCATGAGTGGCAGAGACTGGGCTGCATTGAGGGCGGTCTCAGTGACAACATTTTCCCTGGAGTACAGTTCTAGGTAGTGCTCCACCCAGTGGTCCATTTGCTTGCGTTGGTCAGTGATTGTGTCCCCTGATTTAGATTTGAGTTTGAGGGGGGCAATCTTCTTGATGGTTGGCCCAAAAGCTCTCTTAATGCCATCATACATTCCTCTGATGTTTCTGGTGTCTGAGGCCAGCTGAATAGGACTGCATAGGTGTTGCCAGTAGTCATTTGCGCAGCGCCTGGCTTCTGGCTGCTTTAAGTGCTATGGATGTTAACTTGCTGGGGGCTTTCTTGTAGTTCAGCAGTGCAATGCGCTTAGCGTCTATGACAGGTTCCAGCTCTTCAAAGTGAGATTGAAACCAGTCTGCATTCCGCTTCACACGTTTACTGAAGGTGGTCATTGCTGAGTTATAGATGGCGTCTCTGATGTGGGCCCACTTGGTCTCTGCATCCCCTGCAGGAGTGTTTTGAAGGGCTTTTTCAAGTGAATTTAGAAACTTATGTAACAGCTGTGGATGAGAGATTCTGCTCGCGTTGATGCGCGGGTGGCTCTTCTGTAGTAATGGCTTCGCGGTAATGTCACTGGACTAGTAATCCAGAGCCCAGGCTAATGCTCTGCGGGCAGATGGTGAAATTTGAATTCAATTAACAAAACTGGAATAAAAAGCTCGTCTAATGGTGACCATGAAAGCATTGTCGATTGTCGGGAAAACCCATCTGGTTTACTGATATCTTTTAGGGAAGGAAATCTGCTGTCCTTACCTGCTCTGGCCTACATGTGACTCCAGACTCTCAGCAATGTGGTCGACTCTTAAATGCCCTCTGAAATGGACTGGAGAGCCACTCAGTTCAAGTGCAGTTAGGGATGGGTAATAAATGCTGGCCGAGCCAGCAACGCCCCCATCCCACAAAACAAATCAGAAAGGAACGTCGTTACACCAGCTTATCCCTCTTCCCTTTCTAGAACAGTGGTATAACATTAGCAGCTCTCTAGTCCTCCGACGCTACTGCTGTATCCAATGAGAATTGAAAGATTGTGACCAATGCCCCTGCTATTTCTGCCTTTGCTTTTGTTGTTCTTATTGACGAGAGTTAGAGAAAGTGAGTTAGATGTTCTCCTTCGAGCAGAGAAGGTTAAGGGGAAATTTGATCGAGGCCTTTAACATCATGCAGGGTGCTGTTAGAGTAAATAAGGATAAAGTATTTCAAATGGCAGAGCATCTAACCAATTTTAAGGCATTACAACCAGGTGAGAAAGAGGTCTCGGGTTCCCTTTCAGCCTTCACCTGGTCTTACTGTAAGAGGGTTTAATTTTAAACACACTATTTTTAACTCCCCCTTGCTGAATCCTTGCTCACTGCTTTCCAATTATAAGGCAAAGAAACCAGCACAAACAGGCTTTCTTAGGTTTAAAAAAGAAAAGTTGAAATTTATTAAACTTAGACTCTAATTCAGTTACAAATACACACTGCGCCCCATGCTAGCATGCATACCGAAACATACATGCAAATAGAGACAGAAAAGAGCAGAAGGAAATGGAAACGTTTGAGGCGATATCTTAAGAGTAGTTGTTACAGTTCTTCAAGCTCACTGTAAAGTCCTTGATTGTTGGTACATCTTGCTTGTTGTTGGGGCCCTGTATTCTTCTTAAACCTTCTCTTGAGATTTGTGTCTTCAGTGGATTCAGAGGCTTGTGGGAAAGAGATGGGAGCAGACAGGAGAGAGATCTTCTCAGTCCAGGAGCAAACCGCTTTATGCCCAAACTGTTTGTACAAATTCAAAAACTCAGGTTGCCCAGCAGGTTAGTCATGTGACTAGCTGGTTTGACCATGTCCGTTTGTGTATTTGGCCATCTTAGCAGTCAACCTAGAATGTGAGCTCCCCCACCTTCAATGTCTAGTGATCAAAAGTCCATTGTGGGTTGAATGTGTCAGGGAATGGCTGCTTTGTCCTTCCAAACACCGTCTGCCAATACGAACAAAGAACAAAAGAACAAAGAAAATTACAGGCCCTTCGGCCCTCCAGGCCAGCGCCGATCCAGATCCTCTATCTAAACATGACGCCTATTTTCTAAGGGTCTGTATCTCTTTACTTCCTGCCCATTCATGTATCTGTCTAGATACATCTTAAAAGATGCTATCGTGCCCGCGTCTACCACCTCCGCTGGCAACGCGTTCCAGGCACCCACCACCCTCTGCGTAAAAAACTTTCCACGCATATCCCCCCTAAACTTTTCCCCTTTCACTCTGAACTCGTGACCCCTAGTAATTGAATCCCCCATGCTGGGAAAAAGCTTCTTGCTATCCAACCTGTCTATACCTCTCATGATTTTGTACACCTCAATCAGGTCCCCCCTCAACCTCCGTCTTTCGAATGAAAATAATCCTAATCTACTCAACCTCTCTTCATAGCTAGCGCCCTCCATACCAGGCAACATCCTGGTGAACCTCCTCTGCACCCTCTCCAAAGCATCCACATCCTTTTGGTAATGTGGCGACCAGAACTGCACGCAGTATTCCAAATGTGGCCGAACCAAAGTCCTATACAACTGTAACATGACCTGCCAACTCTTGTACTCAATACCCCGTCCGATGAAGGAAAGCATGCCGTATGCCTTCTTGACCACTCTATTGACCTGCATTGCCACCTTCAGGGAACAATGGACCTGAACACCCAAATCTCTCTGCACATCAATTTTCCCCAGGACTTTTCCATTTACTGTATAGTTCACTCCTGAATTGGATCTTCCAAAATGCATCACCTCGCATTTGCCCTGATTGAACTCCATCTGCCATTTCTCTGCCCAACTCTCAAGTCTATCTATATACTGCTGTATTCTCTGACAGTCCCCTTCACTATCTGCTACTCCACCAATCTTAGTGTCGTCTGCAAACTTGCTAATCAGACCACCTACACTTTCCTCCAAATCATTTATGTATATCACAAACAACAGTGGTCCCAGCACGGATCCCTGTGGAACACCACTGGTGACACGTCTCCATTTTGAGAAACTCCCCTCTACTGCTACTCTCTGTCTCATGTTGCCCAGCCAGTTCTTTATCCATCTAGCTAGTACACCTTGGACCCCATGCGCCTTCACTTTCTCCAACAGCCTACCATGGGGAACCTTATCAAACGCCTTACTGAAATCCATGTATATGACATCGACAGCCCTTCCCTCATCAATCAACTTTGTCACTTCCTCAAAGAATTCTATTAAGTTGGTAAGACATGACCTCCCCTGCACAAAACCATGTTGCCTATCACTGATAAGCCCATTTTCTTCCAAATGGGAATAGATCCTATCCCTAAGTAACTTCTCCAGCAGCTTCCCTACCACTGACGTCAGGCTCACCGGTCTATAATTACCTGGATTTTCCCTGCTACCCTTCTTAAACAAGGGGACAACATTAGCAATTCTCCAGTCCTCCGGGACCTCACCCGTGTTTAAGGATGCTGCAAAGATATCTGTTAAGGCCCCAGCTATTTCCTCTCTCGCTTCCCACAGTAACCTGGGATAGATCCCATCCGGACCTGGGGACTTGTCCACCTTAATGCCTTTTAGAATACCCAACACTTCCTCCCTCCTTATGCCGACTTGACCTAGAGTAATCAAACATCTGTTCCTAACCTCAACATCCTTCATGTCCCTCTCCTCGGTGAATACCGATGCAAAGTACTCATTTAGAATCTCATCCATTTTCTCTGATTCCACGCATAACTTTCCTCCATTGTCCTTGAGTGGGCCAATCATTTCTCTAGTTACCCTCTTGCTCCTTATATATGAATAAAAGGCTTTGGGATTTTCCTTAACCATGTTTGCTAAAGATATTTCATGACCCCTTTTCGCCCTCTTAATTCCTCATTTCAGATTGGTCCTACATTCCCGATATTCTTCCAAAGCTTCGTCTTTCTTCAGCCACCGAGACCTTATGTATGCTTCCTTTTTCCTCTTAGCTAGTCTCACAATTTCACCTGTCATCCATGGTTCCCTAATCTTGCCATTTCTATCCCTCATTTTCACAGGAACATGTCTCTCCTGCACGCTAATCAACCTCTCTTTAAAAGCCTCCCACATATCACATGTGGATTTACCTTCAAACTGCTGCTCCCAATCTACATTCCCCAGCTCCTGCCGAATTTTGGTATAGTCGGCCTTCCCCCAATTTAGCACTCTTCCTTTAGGACCACTCTCGTCTTTGTCCATGAGTATTCTAAAACTTACTGAATTGTGATCACTATTCCCAAAGTAGTCCCCTACTGAAACGTCAACCACCTGGCCGGGCTCATTCCCCAACACCAGGTCCAGTATGGCCCCTTCCCCAGTTGGACTATTTACATACTGCTCTAGAAAACCCTCCTGGATGCTCCTTACAAATTCTGCTCCATCTAGACCTCTAACACTAAGTGAATCCCAGTCAATGTTGGGAAAATTAAAATCTCCTATCACCACCACCCTGTTGCTCCTACATCTTTCCATAATCTGTTTACATATTTGTACCTCTATCTCACGCTCACTGTTGGGAGGCCTGTAGTACAGCCCCAACATTGTTACCGCACCCTTCCTATTTCTGAGTTCTGCCAATATTGCCTCACTGCTCGAGTCCTCCATAGTGCCCTCCTTCAGCACAGCTGTGATATCCTCTTTGACCAGTAATGCAACTCCTCCACCCCTTTTACCTCCCTCTCTATCCCGCCTGAAGCATCGATATCCTGGGATATTTAGTTGCCAATCATGCCCTTCCCTCAACCAAGTCTCAGTAATAGAAATAAGATCATACTCCCAGGTACTAATCCAAGCCCTAAGTTCATCTGCCTTACCTACTACACTTCTTGCATTAAAACAAATGCACCTCAGACCACCACTCCCTTTGCGTTCATCATCTGCTCCCTGCCTACTCTTTCCCTTAGTCACGCTGACTTCATTATCTAGTTCCTTGCAGGCTTTCGTTACTACCTCCTTACTGTCCACTGACCTCCTCATTTGGTTCCCATCCCCCTGCCACATGAGTTTAAACCCTCCCCAACAGCGTTAGCAAAAGCACTCCCAAGGACATTGGTTCCAGTCCGGCCCAGGTGTACACCGTCCAATTTGTAATCGTCCCACCTCCCCCAGAACCGGTCCCAATGTCCCAAAAATCTGAACCCCTCCTTCCTGCACCATCTCTCAAGCCACGCATTCATCCTGACTATTCTTTCATTTTTACTCTGACTATCACGTGGCACTGGTAGCAATCCTGAGATTACTACCTCTGAGGTCCTACTTTTTAACTTGGCTCCGAACTCCCTAAATTCTGCTTGTCGGACCTCATCCCGTTTTTTACCTATATCATTGGTGCCTATGTGCACAAGGACAACTGGCTGTTCACCCTCCCCCTTCAGAATGTTCTGCAGCCAATCTGAGACATCCCTGACCCGTGCACCTGGGAGGCAACATACCATTCGGGAGTCTCATTTTCGACCACAGAACCGCCTATCTACTCTCCTTACAATCGAATCCCCGATGACTATAGCCCTTCCACTCTTTCTCCCGCCCTTCCGAACAGCAGAGCCAGCCATGGTGCCATGAACCTGGCTGGCTACTTCTGCCTTCCCCTGGTGAGCCATCTCCTTCAACAGTATCCAAAACGGTATACCTGTTTTGGAGGGAGATGACCGCAGGGGACTCCTGCGCTGCCTTCCTGCTCTTTCTCTGCCTTTTGGTCATCCATTCCCTTTCTCCCTCAGCAATCCTAATCTGTGGTGTGACCAATTTGCTAAACGTGCTATCCACGACCTCCTCAGCATCGCGCATGCTCCAAAGTGAGTCCATCCGCCGCTCCAGAGCCGTCATGCGGTCTAACAAGAGCTGCAGCTGGACACACTTCCTGCACGTGAAGGAGTCAGGGACATCAGCCGTGTCCCTGAGCTCCCACATTGAGCAAGAGGAGCATAACACGGGTCTGAGATCTCCTGCCATTTTTAATCTTAAGCTTAACTTAGTTAAATGAAAAAGGAACAAAAAGTTTTTTCCCAATCACACGATAAAAAAAAAGAGAAATAGAAAAAGTCCCTTCCAGCCACGGCCAATCTGTTCAAGTCCTCCCCTCACTCGAGTCACAGTTTAAAATCAATGTTCATGACAAAATTAATGTGACTCATTCTTGGCAGGTGGGGGCCTAGCATGACACCTCCATATCCAGCGGAATGAAATGCGACTTGAAGAAAAGACACATTTCATTAAAAGGGTCGAGAAAAATGTAAGATACAGAAGAAACCATGGATTTCTCTCATCCATTCCCATCCATTCATAAATCCTAATACTTATTACAGTGCTGCTTTAATTGCTCCCTTTTTGGCATCCCAATAAACATGTGATTCTTTCTTGGGGAAGTTTCTCTTCCATTTGCTCATTCCCAAAGCTGTCTTTGTTCCTGCTGAGGTAATTTTTTTTAAAATAGTCAGTAGTGGATGGGTCTATCCTGAACTCTCTTTCAGTGCTTTGCTGAGTCATACAAAGGCTTTTGACTTCAGGGGATGGGTGCTATACTTTTTTCCTGACTGTGGGGGAGGATTTTTTGCTCATCCCCCCTTTGTCCCAGAGGACACTCCTGCCTGCAGGTATTTGTGCATTCTCTACTGCAATCCCCTTTGGCACTTCGACCAGGTGAGGCATCACCCTCATAGTTTCTCTGCTCCCTACAGGTCTTTCTTTGTCACTGCAGGTTCCTATAAATGCTGTTAGCAACTCTGGTGGGGTGCTTCTAGTGTCTGCAGTTGCATTGGAGGATGTGGGGTCTAACATTTCACTTTTTTCGGGGTTGGCTGACTGGATAGTAGGGGTTTTCATCCTGCATTCCTCCTGGACTTCCTTTAACCTGCCCTCTTGGTCACTTTTTCCCATCTCTGTCTAACCGTTTGCCAGCCTGTCCCTTTCTTTTCTCAGCGGGGGTCCCTTACAGTTCACCAGCCCTCTGCTGAAGGGTCCTCCTAACACTGGTACTTGATTTAGGGTGCAGATTTCAATGTAGGTTGGGATTTCCCCTCAACCTGGCACATGTGACAAACTCTGCAGTACTCATCACATCTTTGTGGAGTTTTGGCCAGTCAAACTGCTGTCTTATGCAGGCTTTGGTCTTTTGTATACTGACATGTACAGCCACTGTCGTCTCATGGGCCCTTCTTAATATTTCTCTCTGGTACATCTGCAGCACCACTAACTGGTGAATTACTGTCCACCCCTTACTCTCAGGTCTGTGAGGAGAACTCAAATTCCTCACCAGTACCTGAATCTTTAAATAGTAGCTATCAGGGACTCCCTCTGCTTCACTTTCAGACCGGGCATCCTGTGCTAACTCTTGCAATACTGGGTCGACTCGCTGAGCCTCAGCTAGGGAAAATCCATTTAATTCATTCCCTGGTTTCCTAATTTTCCAAAGAAAGTCTCGGACAGGCAGACCTCATGGTCATCTGCCTGCAGTGCCAGTACAGTCTCCTCTGGGGGAGCTGGTTTGATCATGGCCTGATCCACTACACATTCAGGGAAATTGCAGGGGTCTGTCTCCTGCCACAGCCGTGTCTCTCTAACCTCCTGCGGTCTTTCTTTCACTACTGGGGGAGCTACCACTTTGACCCCCGCCAGATCATTACCTAGGAGCAGATCAACCCGTCCACAGGCAGACTAGGGACAATCCCTACGGTCGCCAGTCCCGAAACTAGGTCGCACTCCAGGTGCACCCGGTGTACAGGTACAGGCATACACTGCCCTCCAATACAATTCACCACCATTTTATTGTTCACTGCACTCTCTGGGGGGAAGGTCAGGCCTTTTCCCCTGTGTCCCTGAGAATCACTATGGGTGTGCTTGCCCCACTCGAGGGGTACGGTGTTCAGACACAAAACCCTGACAACCCTCAGGAATCCTATCAAATTTTACTGCACTTGCAGCAGTAGACTTCCTGGGTCTCACACTTGCTGCAGTTAAAGCCACAGCTTATTCTGCTTCACTGAGCGGGTGTGCCCTGATTAACCCTACAGGTTTTCCCTTTAGTTTCCAGCAGTCAGCTCTTAAATGCCCTGCCTTATTACAATGGAAACACACAGATCTCCGGGTCTCATTCTTGCTAACAGCGCCTTGCTTTTTGGCTAGAAGAGGGCCCCCTGTGTCTCCTGCTTTCTTTTCTCTCCCAGGACTGCTTAGGCTCTTATCAGCTTCCCACCCTTTGTCCTTTTCGGATTTGGGGGTTAACTAGTAAAGGTTTCCCCGGAAAACTGATTTATAAATTAAAGCAAACTCATCGGCCAGGATGGCCGCTTGCCGGGCTCTCTAAAGCCACTGCTCCTCTACATGGGTCTTTATGGAGAGTGGGAGAGAGTTTTCAAATACCTCCAACAGAATTACTTCTCTGAGTCTCACAGCTGAGCTGTATTTTAAGAGCCCCTTGCCACTGGTCAAAAGTCAGCTGCTTACTTTTTTCAAACTCCAGATAAGTTTGATTAGCTTGCTTCTTGAGGGTTCTAAACTTTTGGCGATGGGTTTCGGGTACTAATTCATATGCCCCAAAGATAGCAGTTTTGGTCAGTTCATAATTTGATCAACTCTCATCAGGCAACTGGAAATAAACTTATTGGGCTTTTCCAGTTAGCTTGCTTTGTAGTAAAAGAGACCAGGTCTCAGATGGCCATTTTAGCTGCCTTGCCAGTTTCTCAATAGGCACAAAAAAATACCTCTACATCCTCCTCATTCAATTTTGGGATTATAGGAGCTAGTTTTAACAATTCTGTACCCAGCCCTGAATTACACTACTCCATATTGGCCATGCTTTCACGGGGTTACTCTGTCACCCCCTAATTAACTCAAGCCATGTCAACTCTCTTTCTTTGCGTCCTTTCTGGAATATTCTTTCTCTCTCTCTCACCTGCCTTTCATTTTCTTCATGTTCTTTCCGGAATGCTCTTTCTTTCACTCTCTCTCCTGTCTCTCTATTTCTTTTTCTTCTGATTCAAGTTTAATTTGTTCCAATTGTATCTTTGCTAGCAATACCCTGTCTGGGTCTACTTCTAACCCTGTTTCAGCTTCTTCAGATTCGCTTCCTCCCACATGGAGCAGTGCTGCCAGATAGGGAGAAAAATGGAGAGTGATGGAGATAGAGAAGGGGAGCAACACAAAGGGAAATAGAGATGGAAATACAGATAGGGACGGATAGATGTGGATAGAGGATGAAATATAAATGGGGGGAGAGGGTAACTAAGAGAACTTGTGATAGAGAGAGGGAGGGATAAAAATGGAAACATTAAATTGGAGAGATGGAGGTGGACAGTAACAATGATGGAGAGCTAAATTGGAGAAAGAGTAAAAGATAAGGAGAAATAAGATGGAGATAAAGCAATAGAGATAAGGAATAAGAGATGGAAACAGAGAAATAAAGGGGGAGATAGGAATGGTGGAATAGTAACAGAGTCAGGGCAATTAGGGATGGGCATTAAATGCTGACCTTGCTTGTGATGCTCACAACACATGAACTAATAAAAAAGAGAAAAAGGAGACATCGGGAGAAAATCAAAGAGAGAGGAAGAGAGAGAGTAACTAAGACAGAAGGAGTGAAATCAACAGGGAGTAACAGAGAGTGGACGTGAGAGCGTAGCAGAGAGCTTTGTGAAAAGTCAGAAATTATAGGATTAGGACAACCTATACAGCATGTAAAATAAAACAGAGATTCAGCAGCTAAAGAAAATCTGATATTCCACAAACGGAACCGAAAGAGAAATAGAAATTAAAGGAAATAGACAACAGACACAGAGAGAGAGAAGGAGGAACAGAGGCAGAGAGATGGAGAAACACTGGGAGAAGCAGAAATGTATTGAGTGGCAGGAAGTGAGAGTGACAGAGTGAGAGAGAAAGACACAAGAAGGTAGCAAGAGACTGCAAGGCCAGCCGGTGGCCTTCACTGTGTATACAGAGAGCGTGCTGCTGGTGTGTGAGGGACACAGAGGGCTGGACAATGTGAAATGGCCGGAGACAATGGCCTTCAGTTCCTGACCAGCAGCACCATTCTTTACTGCAGTCTCCAGGTGCTTGGTAGTTGCAAGGCCTCTTCCGAGAGCTGCATCTTAAAGCAGTAGATTTACATTATTTAGTGCCTCCTGTTACCTGATGAGCTGGAGACACAACATCACTAAAATCACATTTCTACCGGATCATTGCTGCTGAAACCACCTCCGGGAAAAGCGCGAGGTTGGCGGGAACAGATCGGGGAATTGGAACACTCACGTTCTCCCGGATTTTACCACCATCCCCATCACTGAATGCATCTCCGACTCCCTGGAAAAATTCCCCCAAGAAGTTAAAATACATCCACATCCCCTGGAGCAGATAAAAAGGGGAAATTTCGGAAACTCAGTGAGCGGTGCAGTTAGAGGAAGAAGTCAGAAGCTTAGGTGAAGTGGGAAATGTTTGCCTTTCCATTTTGAGATGGTGTGAATCCTGCTGCAGGGCGAGGAACGAAAGAGTGCCATCAGTCAAATAAATATTTTGAAATCAATATTATTTATCCATCATAAAGTCGAGAGCTGTTACTGAGGGGCAGAGTTCAATCTATAATTAAAGACAAATTCCCACGAACAACCCAGAGAATGTAACCAGAAAAAAGAGATAGAGCCCTGGTTTAACATCCCCTGAACAGAGAATAGGGCCCTGGTTTAATATCCCCTGACAAGAGAGATAGGGCACTGGTCAAACATCACCTGAACAGAGAGATAGGGCCCTGGTCTAACATCCCCTGAACAGAGAGATAGGGCCCTGGTCTAACATCACCTGAACAGAGAGATAGGGCCCTGGTTTAATATCCCCTGAACAGAGAGATAGGGCCCTGGTTTAACATCATCTGAACAGAGAGATAGGGCCCTGGCTTATCATCCCCTGAACAGAGAGACAGGGAATTGGTTTAACATCCCCGGAACAGAGAGATAGGGCCCTGGTTTAACATCCCCTGAACAGAGAGATAGGGTCCTGGTTTAACAACCCCTGAACAGAGAGATGGGGTCCTGGTTTAACATCCCCTGAACAGAGAGATAAGGCCCTGGTTTGACATCCCCTGAACAGAGAGATAGGGCCCTGGCTTATCATCCCCTGAACAGAGAGACAGGGCCTTGGTTTAACATCCCCGGAACAGAGAGATAGGGCCCTGGTTTAATATCCCCTGAACAGAGAGATAGGGTCCTGGTTTAACATCCCCTGAACAGAGAGATAGGGCCCTGGTTTAATATACCCTGAACAGAGAGATAAGTCCCTGGTTTAACATCATCTGAACAGAGAGATAGGGCCCTGGTTTGACATCCCCTGAACAGAGAGATAGGGCCCTAGTTTAACATCCCCTGAGTAGAAAGATAGGGCCCTGGTTTAACATCCCCTGAACAGAGAGATAGGGCTCTGGTTTAACATCCCCTGAACAGAGAGATAGGGCCCTGGTTTAACATCCCCTGAACTGAGAGATAGGGCCCTGAATAAACATCCCCTGAACAGAGAGATAGGGCCCTGGTTTGACATCCGCTGAACAGAGAGATAGGGCCCTGGTTTAACATCCCCTGAACTGAGAGATAGGGCCCTGAATAAACATCCCCTGAACAGAGAGATAGGGCCCTGGTTTAACATCCCCTGAACAGACAGATAGGGCCCGAGTTTGACATCCGCTGAACAGAGAGATAGGGCCCTGGTTTAACATCCCCTGAACTGAGAGATAGGGCCCTGACTTAACATCACCTGAACAGAGAGATAGGTCTCTGGTTTAACATCCCTTGAACAGAGAGAAAGGGCCCTGTTTTAACATCCCCTGAACAGAGAGATATGGCCCTGGTTTGACATCCCCTGAACAGAGAGACAAGGCCCTGTTTTGACATCCCCTGAACAGAGAGATATGGCCATGGTTTGACATCACCTGAATAGCGAGATAAGGCCCTGGTTTAACATCATCTGAACAGAGAGATAGGGCCTTGGTTTAACATCCCCGGAACAGAGAGATAGGGCCCTGGTTTACCATCCCCTGAACAGAGAGATAGGGTCCTGGATTAACATACCCTGAACAGAGAGATAGGGCCCTGGTTTAACATCCCCTGAACAGAGAGATAGGGCCCTGGTTTAATATACCCTGAATAGAGAGATAGGGCCCTGGTTTGACATCCCCGGAACAGAGAGATAGGGCCCTGTTTTAACATCCCCTGAACAGAGAGATAGGGTCCTGGTTTAATATACCCTGAACAGAGAGATCGAGCCCTGGTTTAACATCCCCTGAACAGAGAGATAGGGGCCTGGCTTAACATCCCCTGAACAGAGAGATAGGGCTCTGGTTTAACATCCCCTGAACAGAGAGATAGGGCCCTGGTTTAACATCCCCTGAACAGAGAGATACGGCTCTGGTTTCACATCCCCTGAACAGAGTGATAGGGCACTGGCTTAGCATCCCCTGAACAGAGAGATAGGGCTCTGGTAAAACATCCCCAAAACAGAGAGATAGGGCACTGGCTTAACATCCCCTAACAGAGAGATAGGGCCCTGGTTTAACATCTCCTGAACAGAGGGAGAGGGCCCTGGTTTGACATCCCCTGAACAGAGGGAGAGGGCCCTGGTTTGACATCCCCTGAACAGAGAGATAGGGCCCTGGTTTAACATCATCTGAACAGAGAGATAGGGCCCAGGCTTGACATCCCCTGAACAGACAGATAGGGCTCTGGTTTAACATCCCCTGAACAGAGAGATAGGGCCCTGGTTTGACATCCCCTGAACAGAGAGATAGGGCCCTGGTTTAACATCATCTGAACAGAGAGATAGGGCCCTGGTTTAACATCATCTGAACAGAGAGATAGGGCCCAGGTTTGACATCCCCTGAACAGAGAGATAGGGCCCTGGTTTAACATCATCTGAACAGAGAGATAGGGCCCAGGTTTGACATCCCCTGAACAGAGAGATAGGGTCCTGGTTCAACATACCAGGAGCCGAGAGATAGGGCCTTGGTTTAACATCCTCTGAACAGAAAGTTAAGGCCGTGGTTTAACATCCCCTGAACAGAGTGATTGGGCACTGGCTTAACATCCCCTGAACAGAGAAATAGGGCCCTGGTTTAGTATCCAATGAACTGAGAGATAGGGCACTGGTAAAACAGCCCCTGAACAGAGAGATAGGGCACTGGTTTAGCATCCCCTGAACTGAGAGATAGGGCACTGGTAATACAGCCCCTGAACAGAGAGATAGGGCTCTGGTAAAACAGCCCCTGAACAGAGAGATCGGGCCCTGGTTTAACATCCCCTGAACAGAGTGATAGGGCCCTGGTTTAACATCCCCTGAACAGAGAGATCGGGCTCTGGTTTAACATCCCCTGAACAGAGAGATAGGGCACAGGCTTAACATCCCCTGAACACAGAGATAGGGCTCTGGTTTAACATCCCCTGAACAGAGAGATAGGGCCCTGGTTTAACATCCCCTGAACAGAGGGAGAGGGCCCTGGTTTGACATCTCCTGAACAGATAGATAGGGCCCTGGTTTAACATCATCTGAACAGAGAGATAGGGCCCAGGTTTGACATCCCCTGAACAGACAGATAGGGCTCTGGTTTAACATCCCCTGAACAGAGAGATAGTGCCCTGGTTTGACATCCCCTGAACAGAGAGATAGGGTCCTGGTTCAACATACCAGGAGCCGAGAGATAGGGCCTTGGTTTAACATCCTCTGAACAGAAGGTTAAGGCCGTGGTTTAACATCCCCTGAACAGAGTGATTGGGCACTGGTTTAGTATCCCCTGAACTGAGAGATAGGGCACTGGTAAAACAGCCCCTGAACAGAGAGATAGGGCACTGGTTTAGCATCCCCTGAACTGAGAGATAGGGCACTGGTAAAACAGCCCCTGAACAGAGAGATAGGGCACTGGTTTAGCATCCCCTGAACTGAGAGATAGGGCACTGGTAAAACGGCCCCTGAACAGAGAGATAGGGCTCTGGTAAAACAGCACCTGAACAGAGAGATAGGGCCCTGGTTTAGCATCCCCTGAACTGAGAGATAGGGCACTGGTAAAACAGCCCCTGAACAGAGAGATAGGGCACTGGTTTAGCATCCCCTGAACAGAGAGATAGGGCTCTGGTTTAACATCCCCTGAACAGAGAGATAGGGCACAGGCTTAACATCCCCTGAAAAGAGAGACAGGGCTCTGGTTTAACATCCCCTGAACAGAGAGATAGGGCCCTGGTTTAACATCCCCTGAACAGAGAGATAGGGCCCTGGTTTAACATCCCCTGAACAGAGTGATAGGGCCCTGGTTTAACATCCCCTGAACAGAGAGATAGGGCTCTGGTTTAACATCCCCTGAACAGAGAGATAGGGCCCTGGTTTAACATCCCCTGAACAGAGAGACAGGGCCTTGGTTTAACATCCCCGGAACAGAGAGATAGGGCCCTGGTTTAACATCCCCTGAACAGAGAGATAGGGTCCTGGTTTAACATCCCCTGAACAGAGAGATAGGGCCCTGGTCTAACATCCCCTGAACAGAGAGATAGGGCCATGGTTTAACATCATCTGAACAGAGAGATAGGGCCCTGGCTTATCATCCCCTGAACAGAGAGACAGGGAATTGGTTTAACATCCCCGGAACAGAGAGATAGGGCCCTGGTTTAACATCCCCTGAACAGAGAGATAGGGCCCTGGTTTAACATCCCCTGAACAGACAGATAGGGCCCTAGTTTGACATCCGCTGAACAGAGAGATAGGGCCCTGGTTTAACATCCCCTGAACTGAGAGATAGGGCCCTGGATAAACATCCCCTGAACAGAGAGATAGGGCCCTGGTTTAACATCACCTGAACAGAGAGATAGGTCTCTGGTTTGACATCCCTTGAACAGAGAGACAGGGCCCTGGTTTAACATCAACTGAACAGAGACATAGGGCCCTGTTTTAACATCCCCTGAACAGAGAGATATGGCCCTGGTTTGACATCCCCTGAACAGAGAGATATGGCCCTGGTTTGACATCACCTGAATAGCGAGATAAGGCCCTGGTTTAACATCATCTGAACAGAGAGATAGGGCCTTGGTTTAACATACCCGGAACAGAGAGATAGGGCCCTGGTTTACCATCCCCTGAACAGAGAGATAGGGCCCTGGTTTAACATCCCCTGAACAGAGAGATTGGGTCCTGGTTTAACATACCCTGAACAGAGAGATCGGGCCCTGGTTTAACATCCCCTGAACAGAGAGATAGGGGCCTGGTTTAACATCCCCTGAACAGAGAGATAGGGCTCTGGTGTAACATCCCCTGAACAGAGAGATAGGGCCCTGGTTTAACATCCCCTGAACAGAGAGATACGGCTCTGGTTTCACATCCCCTGAACAGAAAGTTAAGGCCCTGGTTTAACATCCCCTGAACAGAGAGATAGGGGCCTGGTTTAACATCCCCTGAACAGAGAGATAGGGCCCTGGTCTAACATCCCCTGAACAGAGAGATAGGGCACTGGTCAAACATCACCTGAACAGAGAGATAGGGCCCTGGTCTAACATCCCCTGAACAGAGAGATAGGGCCCTGGTCTAACATCACCTGAACAGAGAGATAGGGCCCTGGTTTAATATCCCCTGAACAGAGAGATAGGGCCCTGGTTTAACATCATCTGAACAGAGAGATAGGGCCCTGGCTTATCATCCCCTGAACAGAGAGACAGGGAATTGGTTTAACATCCCCGGAACAGAGAGATAGGGCCCTGGTTTAACATCCCCTGAACAGAGAGATAGGGTCCTGGTTTAACATCCCCTGAACAGAGAGATGGGGTCCTGGTTTAACATCCCCTGAACAGAGAGATAAGGCCCTGGTTTGACATCCCCTGAACAGAGAGATAGGGCCCTGGCTTATCATCCCCTGAACAGAGAGACAGGGCCTTGGTTTAACATCCCCGGAACAGAGAGATAAGTCCCTGGTTTAACATCATCTGAACAGAGAGATAGGGCCCTGGTTTGACATCCCCTTAACAGAGAGATAGGGCCCTAGTTTAACATCCCCTGAGTAGAAAGATAGGGCCCTGGTTTAACATCCCCTGAACAGAGAGATAGGGCTCTGGTTTAACATCCCCTGAACAGAGAGATAGGGCCCTGGTTTAACATCCCCTGAACTGAGAGATAGGGCCCTGAATAAACATCCCCTGAACAGAGAGATAGGGCCCTGGTTTGACATCCGCTGAACAGAGAGATAGGGCCCTGGTTTAACATCCCCTGAACTGAGAGATAGGGCCCTGAATAAACATCCCCTGAACAGAGAGATAGGGCCCTGGTTTAACATCCCCTGAACAGACAGATAGGGCCCGAGTTTGACATCCGCTGAACAGAGAGATAGGGCCCTGGTTTAACATCCCCTGAACTGAGAGATAGGGCCCTGACTTAACATCACCTGAACAGAGAGATAGGTCTCTGGTTTAACATCCCTTGAACAGAGAGAAAGGGCCCTGTTTTAACATCCCCTGAACAGAGAGATATGGCCCTGGTTTGACATCCCCTGAACAGAGAGACAAGGCCCTATTTTGACATCCCCTGAACAGAGAGATATGGCCATGGTTTGACATCACCTGAATAGCGAGATAAGGCCCTGGTTTAACATCATCTGAACAGAGAGATAGGGCCTTGGTTTAACATCCCCGGAACAGAGAGATAGGGCCCTGGTTTACCATCCCCTGAACAGAGAGATAGGGTCCTGGATTAACATACCCTGAACAGAGAGATAGGGCCCTGGTTTAACATCCCCTGAACAGAGAGATAGGGCTCTGGTTTAACATCCCCTGAACAGAGAGATAGGGCCCTGGTTTAACATCCCCGGAACAGAGAGATAGGGCCCTGGTTTAACATCCCCTGAACAGAGAGATAGGGTCCTGGTTTAATATACCCTGAACAGAGAGATCGAGCCCTGGTTTAACATCCCCTGAACAGAGAGATAGGGGCCTGGCTTAACATCCCCTGAACAGAGAGATAGGGCTCTGGTTTAACATCCCCTGAACAGAGAGATAGGGCCCTGGTTTAACATCCCCTGAACAGAGAGATACGGCTCTGGTTTCACATCCCCTGAACAGAAAGTTAAGGCCCTGGTTTAACATCCCCTGAACAGAGTGATAGGGCACTGGCTTAGCATCCCCTGAACAGAGTGATAGGGCACTGGCTTAGCATCCCCTGAACAGAGAGATAGGGCTCTGGTAAAACATCCCCAAAACAGAGAGATAGGGCACTGGCTTAACATCCCCTAACAGAGAGATAGGGCCCTGGTTTAACATCTCCTGAACAGAGAGATAGGGCCCTGGTTTAACATCCCCTGAACAGAGGGAGAGGGCCCTGGTTTGACATCCCCTGAACAGAGAGATAGGGCCCTGGTTTAACATCATCTGAACAGAGAGATAGGGCCCAGGCTTGACATCCCCTGAACAGACAGATAGGGCTCTGGTTTAACATCCCCTGAACAGAGAGATAGGGCCCTGGTTTGACATCCCCTGAACAGAGAGATAGGGCCCTGGTTTAACATCATCTGAACAGAGAGATAGGGCCCTGGTTTAACATCATCTGAACAGAGAGATAGGGCCCAGGTTTGACATCCCCTGAACAGAGAGATAGGGCCCTGGTTTAACATCATCTGAACAGAGAGATAGGGCCCAGGTTTGACATCCCCTGAACAGAGAGATAGGGTCCTGGTTCAACATACCAGGAGCCGAGAGATAGGGCCTTGGTTTAACATCCTCTGAACAGAAAGTTAAGGCCGTGGTTTAACATCCCCTGAACAGAGTGATTGGGCACTGGCTTAACATCCCCTGAACAGAGAAATAGGGCCCTGGTTTAGTATCCAATGAACTGAGAGATAGGGCACTGGTAAAACAGCCCCTGAACAGAGAGATAGGGCACTGGTTTAGCATCCCCTGAACTGAGAGATAGGGCACTGGTAATACAGCCCCTGAACAGAGAGATAGGGCTCTGGTAAAACAGCCCCTGAACAGAGAGATCGGGCCCTGGTTTAACATCCCCTGAACAGAGTGATAGGGCCCTGGTTTAACATCCCCTGAACAGAGAGATCGGGCTCTGGTTTAACATCCCCTGAACAGAGAGATAGGGCACAGGCTTGACATCCCCTGAACACAGAGATAGGGCTCTGGTTTAACATCCCCTGAACAGAGAGATAGGGCCCTGGTTTAACATCCCCTGAACAGAGGGAGAGGGCCCTGGTTTGACATCTCCTGAACAGATAGATAGGGCCCTGGTTTAACATCATCTGAACAGAGAGATAGGGCCCAGGTTTGACATCCCCTGAACAGACAGATAGGGCTCTGGTTTAACATCCCCTGAACAGAGAGATAGTGCCCTGGTTTGACATCCCCTGAACAGAGAGATAGGGTCCTGGTTCAACATACCAGGAGCCGAGAGATAGGGCCTTGGTTTAACATCCTCTGAACAGAAAGTTAAGGCCGTGGTTTAACATCCCCTGAACAGAGTGATTGGGCACTGGTTTAGTATCCCCTGAACTGAGAGAGAGGGCACTGGTAAAACAGCCCCTGAACAGAGAGATAGGGCACTGGTTTAGCATTCCCTGAACTGAGAGATAGGGCACTGGTAAAACAGCCCCTGAACAGAGAGATAGGGCACTGGTTTAGCATCCCCTGAACTGAGAGATAGGGCACTGGTAAAACGGCCCCTGAACAGAGAGATAGGGCTCTGGTAAAACAGCACCTGAACAGAGAGATAGGGCCCTGGTTTAGCATCCCCTGAACTGAGAGATAGGGCACTGGTAAAACAGCCCCTGAACAGAGAGATAGGGCACTGGTTTAGCATCCCCTGAACAGAGAGATAGGGCTCTGGTTTAACATCCCCTGAACAGAGAGATAGGGCACAGGCTTAACATCCCCTGAAAAGAGAGATAGGGCTCTGGTTTAACATCCCCTGAACAGAGAGATAGGGCCCTGGTTTAACATCCCCTGAACAGAGAGATAGGGCCCTGGTTTAACATCCCCTGAACAGAGTGATAGGGCCCTGGTTTAACATCCCCTGAACAGAGAGATAGGGCTCTGGTTTAACATCCCCTGAACAGAGAGATAGGGCCCTGGTTTAACATCCCCTGAACAGAGAGACAGGGCCTTGGTTTAACATCCCCGGAACAGAGAGATAGGGCCCTGGTTTAACATCCCCTGAACAGAGAGATAGGGTCCTGGTTTAACATCCCCTGAACAGAGAGATAGGGCCCTGGTCTAACATCCCCTGAACAGAGAGATAGGGCCATGGTTTAACATCATCTGAACAGAGAGATAGGGCCCTGGCTTATCATCCCCTGAACAGAGAGACAGGGAATTGGTTTAACATCCCCGGAACAGAGAGATAGGGCCCTGGTTTAACATCCCCTGAACAGAGAGATAGGGCCCTGGTTTAACATCCCCTGAACAGACAGATAGGGCCCTAGTTTGACATCCGCTGAACAGAGAGATAGGGCCCTGGTTTAACATCCCCTGAACTGAGAGATAGGGCCCTGGATAAACATCCCCTGAACAGAGAGATAGGGCCCTGGTTTAACATCACCTGAACAGAGAGATAGGTCTCTGGTTTAACATCCCTTGAACAGAGAGACAGGGCCCTGGTTTAACATCAACTGAACAGAGACATAGGGCCCTGTTTTAACATCCCCTGAACAGAGAGATATGGCCCTGGTTTGACATCCCCTGAACAGAGAGATATGGCCCTGGTTTGACATCACCTGAATAGCGAGATAAGGCCCTGGTTTAACATCATCTGAACAGAGAGATAGGGCCTTGGTTTAACATACCCGGAACAGAGAGATAGGGCCCTGGTTTACCATCCCCTGAACAGAGAGATAGGGCCCTGGTTTAACATCCCCTGAACAGAGAGATTGGGTCCTGGTTTAACATACCCTGAACAGAGAGATCGGGCCCTGGTTTAACATCCCCTGAACAGAGAGATAGGGGCCTGGTTTAACATCCCCTGAACAGAGAGATAGGGCTCTGGTGTAACATCCCCTGAACAGAGAGATAGGGCCCTGGTTTAACATCCCCTGAACAGAGAGATACGGCTCTGGTTTCACATCCCCTGAACAGAAAGTTAAGGCCCTGGTTTAACATCCCCTGAACAGAGAGATAGGGGCCTGGTTTAACATCCCCTGAACAGAGAGATAGGGCTCTGGAAAAACATCCCCAAAACAGAGAGATAGGGCTCTGGAAAAACATCCCCAAAACAGAGAGATAGGGCTCTGGCTTAACATCCCCAAAACAGAGAGATAGGGCTCTGGTTTAACATCCCCTAACAGAGAGATAGGGCCCTGGTTTAACATCCCCAAAACAGAGAGATAGGGCACTGGCTTAACATCCCCTAACAGAGAGATAGGGCTCTGGTAAAACATCCCCAAAACAGAGAGATAGGGCTCTGGCTTAACATCCCCAAAACAGAGAGATAGGGCACTGGCTTAACATCCCCTAACAGAGAGATAGGGCTCTGGTTTAACATCTCCTGAACAGAGAGATAGGGCCCTGGTTTAACATCCCCTGAACAGAGGGAGAAGGCCCTGGTTTGACATCCCCTGAACAGAGAGATAGGGCCCTGGTTTAACATCATCTGAACATAGAGATAGGGCCCAGGTTTGACATCCCCTGAACAGAGAGATAGGGCCCTGGTTTAACATCATCTGAACATAGAGATAGGGCCCTGGTTTAACATCCCCTGAACAGAGAGATAGGGCCCTGGTTTAACATCCCCTGAACAGAGAGATAAGGCCCTGGTTTGACATCCCCTGAACAGAGAGATAGGGCCCTGGCTTAACATCCCCTAACAGAGAGATAGGGCCCTGGTTTAACATCATCTGAACATAGAGATAGGGCCCTGGTTTGACATCCCCTGAACAGAGAGATAGGGCCCTGGCTTAACATCCCCTGAACAGAGAGATAGGGCCCTGGTTTAACATCATCTGAACATAGAGATAGGGCCCTGGTTTGACATCCCCTGAACAGAGAGATAGGGCCCTGGTTTAACATCATCTGAACATAGAGATAGGGCCCAGGTTTGACATCCCCTGAACAGAGAGATAGGGCCCTGGTTTAACATCATCTGAACATAGAGATAGGGCCCTGGTTTAACATCCCCTGAACAGAGAGATAGGGCCCTGGTTTAACATCCCCTGAACAGAGGGAGAGGCCCCAGGTTTGACATCCCCTGAACAGAGAGATAGGGCTCTGGTTTAACATCCCCTGAACAAAGAGATCGGGCTCTGGTTCAACATACCATGAGCCGAGAGATAGGGCCTTGGTTTAACATCCCCTGAACAGAGAGATAAGGTCCAGGTTTAACATTCCATGAACAGAGAGATAGGGCCCTGGTTTAACACCCTCTGAACAGAGAGATTAGGCCCTGGTTTAACATCCCCTGAACAGAGAGATAGGGCTCTGGTTGAACATCCCCTGAACAGAGAGATAGGGTCCAGGTTTAACATTCCATGAACAGAGAGATCGGGCCCTGGTTTAACATCCCCTGAACAGAGAGATAGGGCTCTGGTTTAACATCCCCTGAACAGAGAGATAGGGTCCAGGTTTAACATTCCATGAACAGAGAGATAGGGCCCTGATTTAATATCCCCTGAACAGAGAGATCGAGCCTTGGTTTAACATGCCCTGAACAGAGAGATCGGGCCCTGGTTTAACATCCCCTGAACAGAGAGATCAGGCCCTGGTTTAACATCCCCTGAACAGAGAGATAGGGCTCTGGTTTAACATCCCCTGAACAGAAAGTTAAGCCCGTGGTTTAACATCCCCTGAACAGAGAGATAGGGCTCTGGTTTAACATCCCCTGAACTGAGAGATAGGGCTCTCGTTTAACATCCCCTGAACTGAGAGATAGGGCACAGGCTTAACATCCCCTGAACAGAGAGATAGGGCTCTGGTTTAACATCCCCTGAACAGAGAGATAGGGCCCTGGATTAACATCATCTGAACAGAGAGATAGGGCCCTAGTTTAAAATCCCCTGAGCAGAAAGATAGGGCCCTGGTTTAACATCCGCTGAACAGAGAGATGGGGCTCTGGTTTAACATCCCCTGAACAGAGAGATAGGGCCCTGGTTTAACATCCCCTGAACTGAGAGATAGGGCCCTGGATAAACATCCCCTGAACAGAGAGATAGGGCCCTGGTTTAACATCCCCTGAACAGACAGATAGGGCCCTGGTTTAACATCCCCTGAACTGAGAGATAGGGCCCTGGATAAACATCCCCTGAACAGAGAGATAGGGCCCTGGTTTAACATCCCCTGAACAGAGAGATAGGGCCCTGGTTTAACATCACCTGAACAGAGAGATAGGGCTCTGGTTTAACATCCCTTGAACAGAGAGATAGGGCCCTGGTTTAACATCATCTGAACAGAGACATAGGGCCCTGTTTTAACATCCCCTGAACAGAGAGATATGGCCCTGGTTTGACATCCCCTGAACAGAGAGACAAGGCCCTGGTTTGACATCCCCTGAACAGAGAGATATGTCCCTGGTTTGACATCACCTGAACATCGAGATAAGGCCCTGGTTTAACATCATCTGAGCAGAGAGATAGGGCCTTGGTTTAACATCCCCGGAACAGAGAGATAGGGCCCTGGTTTAACATCCCCTGAACAGAGAGATAGGGTCCTGGTTTAACATACCCTGAACAGAGAGATAGGGCCCTGGTTTAACATCCCCTGAACAGAGAGATAGGGCTCTGGTTTAGCATCCCTTGAACAGAGAGATAGGGCCCTGGTTTAACATTCCCGGAACAGAGAGATAGGGCCCTGGTTTAACATCCCCTGAACAGAGAGATAGGGTCCTGGTTTAACATACCCTGAACAGAGAGATCGGGCCCTGGTTTAACATCCCCTGAACAGAGAGATAGGACTCTGGTTTAACATCCCTTGAACAGAGAGATAGGGCCCTGGTTTAACATCCCCTGAACAGAGAGATAGGGCTCTGGTTTCACATCCCCTGAACAGAAAGTTAAGGCCCTGGTTTAACATCCCCTGAACAGAGAGATAGGGCCCTGGCTGAACATCCCCTGAACAGAGAGATAGGGCACTGGTAAAACATCCCCAGAACAGAGAGATAGGGCACTGGTTTAGCATCCCCTGAACTGAGAGATAGGGCCCTGGCTTAACATCCCGTGAAAAGAGAGATAGGGCTCTGGTTTAACATCCCCTGAACAGACAGATAGGGCCCTGGTTTAACATGCCCCGAACAGAGAGATAGGGCCCTGGCTTATCTTCCCCTAACTGAGAGATAGGGCTCTGGTTTAACATCCCCTGAACAGAGAGATAGTGCCCTGGTTTAACATCTTCTGAACAGAGAGATAGGGCCCTGGTTTAACATCCCCTGAACAGAAGGAGAGGGCCCTGGTTTGACATCCCCTGAACAGAGAGATAGGGCCCTGGTTTAACATCATCTGAACAGAGAGATAGGGTCCGGGTTTAACATTGCATGAACAGAGAGATAGGGCCCTGGTTTAACATGCCCTGAACAGAGAGATCGGGCCCTCGTTAGACATCCCCTGAACAGAGAGATCGGGCCCAGGTTTAACATCCCCTGAACAGGAGATAGGGCTCTGGTTTAACATTCCCTGAACAGAAAGTTAAGGCCGTGGTTTACCATCCCCTGAACAGAGAAATAGGGCCCTGGCTTAACATCCCCTGAACAGAGAGATAGGGCACTGGTAAAACAGCCCCTGAACAGAGAGATAGGGCCCTGGTTTAGCATCCCCTGAACTGAGAGATATGGCCCTGGCTTAACATCCCCTGAACAGAGAGATAGGGCTCTGGTTTAACATCCCCTGAACAGAGAGATAGGGCCCTGGCTTAACATCCCCTAACAGAGAGATAGGGCTCTGGTTTAACTTCCGCTGAACAGAGAGATAGGGCCCTGGTTTACCATCCCCTGAACAGAGAGATAGGGCCCTGGATTAACATCATCTGAACAGAGAGATAGGGCCCTTGTTTAACATCCCCTGAGCTGAAAGATAGGGCCCTGGTTTAACATCCCCTGAACAGAGAGATAGGGCCCTGGTTTAACATCATCTGAACAGACAGATAGGGCCCTGGTTTAACATCCCCTGAACAGAGAGATAGGGCCCTGGTTTAGCATCCCCTGAACTGAGAGATATGGCCCTGGCTTAACATCCCCTGAACAGAGAGATAGGGCTCTGGTTTAACATCCCCTGAACAGAGAGATAGGGCCCTGGCTTAACATCCCCTAACAGAGAGATAGGGCTCTGGTTTAACTTCCGCTGAACAGAGAGATAGGGCCCTGGTTTACCATCCCCTGAACAGAGAGATAGGGCCCTGGATTAACATCATCTGAACAGAGAGATAGGGCCCTTGTTTAACATCCCCTGAGCTGAAAGATAGGGCCCTGGTTTAACATCTCCTGAACAGAGAGATAGGGCCCTGGTTTAACATCATCTGAACAGACAGATAGGGCCCTGGTTTAACATCCCCTGAACAGAGAGATAGGGCTCTGGTTTAACATCCCCTAACAGAGAGATAGGGCCCTGGTTTACCATCCCCTGAACAGAGAGATAGGGCCCTGGTTTACCATCCCCTGAACAGAGAGATAGGGCCCTGGTTTAGCATCATCTGAACAGAGAGATAGGGCCCTGGTTTGACATCCCTTGAACGGAGAGATAGGGCCCTGCATTGACATCATCTGAACAGAGAGATAGGGCCCAGGTTTAATATCCGATGAACAGAGAGATAGGGCTCTGGTTTAACATACCCTGAACAGAGAGATAGGGCACTGGTTTAACATCCCCAGACACGAGAGATAGGGCTCTGGTTTAACATCCCCTGAACAGAGAGATAGGGTCCTGGTTTAACATCCCCTGAACAGAGAGATAGGGCCCTGGTTTACCATCCCCTGAACTTAGAGATAGGGCCAAGTTTTGGCATCCCCTGAACAGGGAGTCTATCCCTCAGTTTATCATTGCCAACACCAGGGATATGGAGACTCGGTTTAACATCACTCATTCATCCCCTGAGAAAGGGAGATGTGCCATCGTGTGTACAGGCCATATACAGTTTGCAACATCTTTTTTTAACATCCCTCTTTGCAGGGAGACAAGCGTCGGTTTAACCTTCCTCCTGAGCAGGTTGGTGGGGACTTGGTTTCTTCCTTCACCTGAACAGATTGATAGAATCGTACAGCACAGAAGGAGGTGATTCGGCCCATCGTGCATATGCGAGTTCAGTGAAAATCTACCATTACTCTCACTCGCCTGCTCTTTCCCCTTGGCCCTGAAAGTGTTTTATTTTTAACGAGACTACAAGTTGCTTTTGCAAGTTACTATTGAATCTGCCTCCACCACCCTTTCACACGATGCATTCCAGATTCTAAAAAATTCAAGGCCAAGAAGAAAATCTCCGCATCCCCTCTCTGCTTTTGTAGGTAATTCATTTAAATCGGTGTTCTCTGGTTATTGACATTCCTGACAGTGAAAACAGCTTTCCCTCACCACTCTACTGAAACCCCTCATTATTTCGAACGCCTCTGTTAAATTTCCTCTTAACCGTCCCTGCACTCAGGAGAAGATTCCCAACTTCACTGTCTCTCCACGTACCTGAATTTGCTCATCTCGTAAATCTCCTTTGTACCCTCTGCAATGCTGAGACCTCCTTTCTATAGAATAATGATCAGGATTGGTTATAATACTTTTGCTGTGGTCTACAGTGCTTTATAAAGAGGGAGACAGGGCCTTGGTTTAACATCACTCCAAACAGAGGTGGGCTTCGGGTTAGCCTTGGAACAGGCATATAGGGATTAATGATTCTGGCAAGGCCGGATGCCTTGTCTGTATCTAGTTTAGTAGAAGGTGCAGGGCCTTCTCTGTGAATCACTGCAGTCTGTGTGATGAAGGTGTTCCTACAGTGGTGGGGATTCCAGGATTTGGATCCAGTGACTATGGAGAAATGGCAATCTCTGTTCAAGTCGGGATAGTGCGTGAGTTGGAGGCAACCGTGCAAGCGGTGAGTTCCGTCCCTTCCAACTGTATCCCTACATGTCTTCAGACCAATTGGGGAGTTCCATTTGCCACCATGCGGGAAAGGTAATTATTCTCAAATACAAAAGAGAAACAAGCTGAAGTGGCCATCACTTTACTGTGTCCTTGGCAATGAGTTGGGGCTGGTCAATGTCTTTTAAGGGGAGGTGGTGGTGTAGTGGTAGTGTCATTGGGCTAGTCAGCCAGAGCCCAGGCTAATGCTGTGGAGACATGGGTTGGAATCCCACTATGGCTGATGGTAAAATTTGAATTCAAAGAATAAACCTGTAATCAAAAGCCAGTCTAATAGTGATTATAAACCTATCGTTGTAAAAACCCATCTGGTTCACTAATGTCCTTCAGGGAAGGAAATCTGCTGTCCTTACCTGGTCTGGCCTACATGTTACTCCAGACCCACAGCAATGTGGTTGACTCTTAAATGCCCTCTAAAATGCAACCCACTCAATTCAAGGGAAATTAGGGATGGGCAATAAATGCTGGCCTTGCCAGTGATACCCTATCCTGCAAATGGATTTTAAAAAACCCCACTGCGCCTGATCCTCTCTTGGCAATGAGTTGCAGCTTGAGAATGTCCCAGGTTTACCCCAGTCTTGCCTGGTTATTTTGCTCCAGAGTGAAGAGGATCTGCATATCTAAGGTGTTCATTCGGACTGAAAGGCTGAATCGTTGATCATTTGTCAGTCCGTGGTCCTTTCCAGTTGCTGAACTTGGAGGCACCTGTGTCAGCTGGGCTCACTCACATATCTCTCATTCAGCAGGTCTGGATGTTCCAATCTCACTCCAAAGACTTCAGCTGATAACCCGTTCTCACCCGACAGTAAATTATTGAAGGAGTGCTGCATTTTCAGAGCTGTCATACTTCGCATGAGGCATCGCACTGAGTTTGTCTGTGTAGCGGGGTGTGAAATATCCCACAACACAACTTGGCTCACACATAATCCTCAAACAACACCAGACATATTTTAACTGGCCATTCATCACATTGCTATCTGTTAGAATATGCTGTGTGTATATTGGTTGTTTTATTTATCTACATTGACCACATTTCAAACAATTGGTCTGCTGTTCAGTGCTGAGTGCTGTCTTGAGATTGTAAAAACATGTTCAATGTACATGAAAGTTCTCTCCTTTTCTTCACCATGAAGTGATGAGATTTAGAGGTTGGAATGTGTCTTGTGGCTTGTCCTGTTAATATTCTACTGCATATGGGAAACACAACAAGACTGACTATTGTTATAAAGTCTTCATGTGGAAATGGAGTTCTGTACAGCTTGCATTTGTGTTTTTGTGACTATCCCTGATTTGGGACTGGGGTTTTCCAGATAGGAAATTAAACCCAGATTAGACAAACAAACAGTCCGGTGATTGAAAACAGTTTTTTTTTAAACCAAGATCTTATGACTTTTAATGCGAAAAGTATAACAGGTAAGGCAGATGAACTTAGAGCTTGGATTACTACTTGGAAATATGATGTTGTTGCTATTACAGAGACTTGGTTGAGGGAAGGGCAGGATTGGCAGCTAAATGTTCCAGGCTTTAGAAGCTTCAGGCGGGATAGAGGGGGATGTAAAAGGGGTGGGGGAGTTGCATTACTGGTTAAGGAGAATATCACAGCTGTACTACGGGAGGACACCTCAGAGGGGTCATGCAGCGAGGCAATATGGGTGGAGCTCAGGAATAGGAAGGGTGCAGTCACGATGTTGGGGGTTTACTACAGGCCTCCCAACAGCCAGCAGGAGGTAGAGGAGCAGATATGCAGACAGATTTTGGAAAGATGTAAAGGTAACAGGGTTGTGGTGGTGGGTGATTTTAACTTCCCCAATATTGACTGGGACTCACTCAGTGCTAGGGGCTTGGATGGGGCAGAATTTGTGAGGAGCATCCAGGAGGGCTTCTTGAAACAGTATGTAGATAGTCCAACTAGGGATGGGGCCATTCTGGACCTGGTATTGGGGAATGAGCCCAGCCAGGTGGTCGAAGTTTCAGTAGGGGAGCATTTCGGGAGCAGTGACCATAATTCCATAAGTTTTAAGGGACTTGTGGATAAGGATAAGAGTAGTCCTCGGGTGAAGATGCTAACTTGGGGGAAGGCTATTTATAACAATATTAGGCAGGAACTGAAGAATTTAGATTGGGGGCGGCTGTTTGAGGGTAAATCAACATCTGACATGTGAGAATCTTTCAAACGTCAGCTGATTAGAATCCAGGACCAGCATGTTCCTGTGAGGAACACAGACAAGTTTGGCAAGTTTCGGGAAGCTTGGATAACACGGGATATTGTGAGCCTAGTCAAAAAGAAAAAGGAAGCATTTGTAAGGGCTGGAAGGCTAGGAACAGATGAAGCAATTGAGGAATATAAAGACAGTAGGAAGGAACTTAAGCAAGGAGTTAGGAGGGCTAAAAGGGGTCATGAAAAGTCATTGGCAAACAGGATTAAGGAAAATCCCAAGTCTTTTTATACATATATAAAGAGCAAGAGGGTAACCAGGGAAAGGGTTGGCCCACTCAAGGACAGAGATGGGAATCTATGCGTGGAGCCAGAGGAAATGGGTGAGGTGCTAAATGAGTATTTTGCATCCGTATTCACCAAAGAGAAGGACTTGCTGGATGATGAACCTAGGGAAGGGAGTGCAGATAGTCTCAGTCATCTCATTATCAAAAAGGAGGAGGTGTTGGGTGTCTTGCAAAGCATTAAGGTAGATAAGTCCCCAGGGCCTGATGGGATCTACCCTAGAATACTGAGGGAGGCAAGGGAAGAAATTGCTGGGGCCTTGACAGAAATCTTTGCATCCTCATTGGCTACAGGTGAGGTCCCAGAGGACTGGAGAATAGCGAATGTTGTTCCTTTGTTTAAGAAGGGTGGTAAGGATAATCCAGGAAATTATTGGCTGGTGAGCCTTACGTCAGTGGCAGGGAAACTATTAGAGAGGATTCTTCGGGACAGGGTTTACTCCCATTTGGAAACAAACAAACTTATTAGCGAGCGACAGCATGGTTTTGTGAAGAGGAGGTCGTGTCTTACTAATTTGATTGAGTTTTTTGAGGAAGTGACGAAGATGATCGATGAGGGACGGGCAGTGGATGGTATCTATATGGACTTTAGTAAAGCCTTTGACAAGGTCCCGCATGGCAGACTGATACAAAAGGTGAAGTCACATGGGATCAGAGGTGAGCTGGCAAGATGGATACAGAACTGGCTTGGTCACAGAAGACAGAGGGTAGCAGTGGAAGGGTGCTTTTCTGAATGGAGGGCAGTGACTAGTGGTGTTCCGCAGGGATCAGTGTTGGGACCTTTGCTGTTTGTAGTATATATAAATGATTTGGAGGAAAATGTAGCTGGTCTGATTAGTAAGTTTGCGGATGACACAAAGGTTGGTGGAGTTGCGAATAATGATGAGGATTGTCAGAGAATACAGCAGGATATAGATCGGTTGGAGACTTGTGCGGAGAAATGGCAGATGGAGTTTAATCCGGACAAATGTGAGGTAATGCATTTTGGAAGGTCTAATGCAGGTGGGAGGTATACAGTAAATGGCAGAACGCTTAGGAGTATTGACAGGCAGAGAGATCTGGGCATACAGGTCCACAGGTCACTGAGTATAGAGTATAAAAATAGGCAAGTCATGCTGCAGCTGTACAGAACTTTAGTTAGGCCACACTTAGAATATTGCGTGCAATTCTGGTCGCCACACTACCAGAAGGACATGGAGGCTTTGGAGAGGGTACAGAGGAGGTTTACCAGGATGTTGCCTGGTCTGGAGGGCATTAACTATGAGGAGAGGTTGGATAAAGTCGGATTGTTTTCACTGGAACGACGGAGGTGGTGGGGCGACATGATACAGGTTTACAAAGTTATGAGCGGCATGGACAGAGTGGATAGTCAGAAGCTTTTTCCCAGGGTGGAAGAATCAGTTACTAGGGGACATAGGTTTAAGGTGCGAGGGGCAAAGTTTAGAGGGGATGAGCGAGGCAAGTTTTTTTACACAGAGGGTGGTGAGTGCCTGGAACTTGCTGCCAGGGGAGGTGGTGGAAGCAGATACGATAGCAACGTTTAAGAGTCATCTTGACAAATGTATAAATAGGATGGGAATAGAGGGATATGGGCCCCGGAAGTGCAGAAGGTGTTAGTTTCGGCAGGCATCAAGAACAGGCACAGGCCTGTTCCTGTGCTGTACTGTTCTTTGTTCTTTGTTCTTTGTTCTTTGACTGTGAGTTGAAGTTTCAGTTTCAAGAAAACCCGACAAGAGTGTTGGAGCCAGCTATAAAAGCTGTGAGTGTTTTTTTTAAAAGAAGGCTTTCAGAGTGGGCAGTTGCTGCTTGGAGCTGAAGCAGACTACAAGGTAACAGTTTGGCAACAGGTAAAGGAGCCTGGACTGAAGGCTGACTATTGGTGAATGACTTACAGCCACTGTCTTTGATGACTAAAAGTGTTACCCGTCATACCGCACCATCAGGACAGCAGTGTGAAGGCTGAGATGGCTCGAGATGCGACAAGACCGAACCGTTAAAGGGAAGATTGCATCGCTTGCTACCAACAGGACATCATTACTTCTGTCTGCACATCATGGGGGACAGAACTTGAAAAACTACCTGAGGAAGATTCTGATCTTATTGTACTGTGGGACTGTTCAACCCATTTGCTGATAAGACTGTTCAACAGATTGTAACAACTTTCCTTGATGCATCTGATTTTTCATGTGTAACCATTACGATATATATCAGCTGAAATTTAACTGATAAATCGAAACCAACATAAATTAAACATGAAATGAGTGTTAAAGTAAAATTTATAAAAGTGAAATCTTGTCCGTTTGGTTTTTGGTTTCCTAAATTAGGATCAGTCGGTGGATTCGATTATTTTCCTTTATTGGTGGTATCCACGGGGATCATAACACTATTGTGACTCGACATAATATCAGTGCTTTAATGGTGGAAGAAAGGAGTTTCATTTAGATATAGCCTTTCATCCCTTAGTTGCTTCACAAAAGCTTTAAAAGCAATGAAATACATAGAGATACATACAAATTACAACATGGAAAAAGGAGATTCAATTCAACCAGTTCATGTCTGTATTTACCCTTCACATGAGGAAATAGTCCTGATCAGATTTACATACCATGTTCCAATAGCCATTCAGCCCCTTTGCTTCATACACACATCCAATGTAATCCTGAATATCTTCCTCAACCACCAGCCCTGAAAGCGAATTACACAGCGTATCCATGTGAATAAGTCTGTTCTGCTATAATAAAAACAGAAAGTGCTGGAAATATTGAGCAGGTCTGGTGGCATCTGTGGAGAGAGAGAAACAGAGTTAATGTTTCGGGTCAATGATCTTTCATCAGAACTGGAAAAGGTAGAAAGCTATCTATCCGGCAATGTGAAAAATTGCCCAGGTACGTCCTGTACTGAAAAAGCAGGACAAATCCAACGCAGATTATTACCGCCCCATCAGTCTACTATCGATCATCAGTAAAGTGATGGATGGTGTCATAGACATTACTAACAAGCGGCACTTGCTTAGCAATAACCTGTTGAGTGATACTCAGTTTGGGTTCCGCCAGGGCTACTCAGCTCCTGAGCTCATTACAGCTTTAGTTCAAACATGGACAAAAGAGCTGAGCTCAAGAGGTGAGGTGAGAGTGACTGCCCTTGACATCAAGGCAGCATTTGACCGAGTATGGCATCAAGGAGCCCTAGCAAAACTGGAGTCAATCAGAATCGGGGAAAACAGTCCGCTGGTTGGAGTCATACTGAGCGCAAAGGAAGATGGTTGTGGTTGTTGGAGGTCAATCATCTCAGCTCCAGGACATCACTGCAGGAGTACCTCAGGGTAGTGTCCTAGACCCAACCATCTTCAGCTGCTTCATCAATGACCTTCCTTCAATCATAAGGTCAGAAGTGGGGATGTTCACTGATGATTGCACAATGTTCAGCACCATTCACAACTCCTCAGATACTGAAGCAGTCCATGTCGAAATGCAGCAAGACCTGGACAATATCCAGGTTTGGGCTGAAAAGTAACCTTCACGCCACACAAGTGCCAGGCAATGACCATCTCCAACAAGAGAGAATCTAACCATCTCCCCTTGACATTCAATGGCATTACAATTGCTGAATCCCCCACTATCAACATCCGGGGCTTACTATTCACCAGAAACTGAACTGGAGTAGCCAGATAAATAGCATAACTACAAGAGCAGATCAGAGGTGAGGAATCCTGCGGCGAGTAACTCACCTCCTGACTCCCCAAAGCCTGAACACTATCTACAAGGCACAAGTCAGCAGTGTGATGGAATACTCTCCACTTACCTGGATGAGTGCTGCTCCAACAACACTCAAGAAGCTCGACACCATCCAGGACAAAGCAGCCCGCTTGATTGGCACCCCATCTACAAACATTCACTCCCTCCACCACCGACGCACAGTGGCAGCTGTGTGTACCATCTACTAGATGCACTGCAGGAATGCACCAAGGCTCCTTCGACAGCACCTTCCAAACCTGTGACCTCTACCACTTAGAAGGACAAGGGCAGCAGAGGCATGGGAACACCACCGCCTGCACATTCCCCTGCAAGCCACACATCACCCTGACTTGGAACTATGTCGTCGTTCCTTCACTGTTGCTGGGTCAAAATCCTGGAACTCTCGTCCCAGCAGCACTTTGCATTGTACCTACACCACATAAACTGCAGTGGTTCAAGAAGGCAGCTCACCACTACTTTCTTAAGGGCAATTAGGGATGGGCAATAAATGCTGTCCTAACTAGCGACACCCACGTCCCATGAATGAATAAAGAAAATAGGTTTTGAGCAAGTGAAAGGGGGAAGAAGAACAAAAGTGAAGGGCTGTGATGGGGTGAAAGGCAGGAGAAATCAAATGACAAAATGTTTCATGGTGCAGAGCCAAAGGGAGTGGTAATGGGACAAAGAACAAAGAACAAAGAACAAAGAAAATTACAGCACAGGAACAGGCCCTTCGGCCCTCCAAGCCTGCGCCAATCCAGATCTTCTATCTAAACCTGTCGCCTATTTTTTAAGGGTCTGTATCTCTTTTCTTCCTGCCCATTCATGTATCTGTCTAGATACATCTTAAAAGACGCTATCGTGCCCGCGTCTACCACCTCAGCTGGCAACACGTTCCAGGCACCCACCACCCTCTGCGTAAAGAACTTTCCACGCATATCCCCCCTAAACTTTTCCCCTCTCACTTTGAACTCGTGACCCCTAGTAATTGAATCCCCCACTCTGGGAAAAAGCTTCTTGCTATCCACCCTGTCTATACCTCTCATGAGTTTGTACACCTCAATCAGGTCCCCCCTCAACCTCCGTCTTTCTAATGAAAATAATCCTAATCTACTCAACCTCTCTTCATAGCTTGCCCTCCATACCAGGCAACGTCCTGGTGAACCTCCTCTGCACCCTCTCCAAAGCATCTACATCCTTTTGGTAATGTGGCGACCAGAACTGCACGCAGTATTCCAAATGTGGCCGAACCAAAGTCTTATACAACTGTAACATGACCTGCCAACTCTTGTACTCAATACCCCGTCCGATGAAGGAAAGCATGCCGTATGCCTTCTTGACCACTCTATTGACCTGCGTTACCACCTTCAGGGAACAATTGACCTGAACACCCAAATCTCTCTGGACATCAATTTTCCCCAGGACTTTTCCATTTACTGTATAGTTCACTCTTGAATTGGATCTTCCAAAATGCATCACCTCGCATTTGCCCTGATTGAACTCCATCTGCCATTTCTCTGCCCAACTCTCCAATCTATCTATATTCTGCTGTATTCACTGACAGTCCCCTTCACTATCTGCTACTTCACCAATCTTAGTGTCGTCTGCAAACTTGCTAATCAGACCACCTATACTTTCCTCCAAATCATTTATGTATATGTATTATGTATATCACAAAATAAAGTCACAAAAGATGTGTCTAGAGGAGGTGTGAATGGCAGGATCCTGAATGGCAGTCATCCGAAAGCAATGTAAAGGAATTAAGAGGGAAATGAAGATAAAACCAAAGCCGTAAAGAAACTTGAAATAAAATGGGCGGAGGTTACGATCTAAAATTGTTGAACTCAGTGAACTTAAGTTCAGAAGGCTGCAAAATGTCTCGTTGAAAAATGAGGCACTGTTCCTCGAGCTTGCATTGACCTTCATTGAAATACGGCAGGAGGCCAAGGACAGAAAGGTCAGAGTGCGAGCAAGGTGGAGATTTAAAATGACTGAAAGCCTGGAGCCTGGGGTCATGCGTGTGGTCTAAATGGAGTTATTGCAAAAAGTGGTCTCCTCGTCTGCGTTTGGTCTCCCCAATGTACAGGAGACCACATTGTGAGCAGCGAATACAGTATATTAAATTGACAGAAGTAAAAGGAAACCTCTGCGTCACCTGGAAGGAGTGTTTGGGGCCTTGGATAGTGAGAAGGGAGGAGGTAAAAGGGCAGGTGTTGCACCTCTTGCACTTGCATGGAAAGGTGCCATGGGAAAGAAGGGAGGTGTTGTAGGTGACTGAGGAGTGGACAAGGGTGTCGCGGAGGGAATGGTCTCTTTGGAATACAAAAAGGGGGGGGGGAGAGGAAGATTTGTTTAGTAGAAGCTTCTTGCTGGAGTTTGCGGAAATGATGGATGATGATCCGTTGAATACGGAGGCTGGTGGGGTGGAAGATAAGGACAAGGGGAACCCTAGCGTAGTTCTGAGAGAAAGGGGAAGGGGTGAGAGTGGAAATGCGTGAAATAGAAGTGTAGAAATGTAGAAATGTAGAAGTGTACTTACTATTGTAATGTTTGAATATACAGCACAAACATCAATGAGGTAACTGAGCAGGTATTCCATTTAGTGGCATTGGTTGAACTATAAATGTTGGCTGAGACATCTTGTCTATTATTCTTCAAATTGGATCATGGGATTTTTTCACCCACCCAAGTGGGGGAAGGGGTGTGGATTTCACCTGAAAGATGACACCTCCGAGAGTGCAGCACTCCCTCAGTGTTGCACTGAAGTATCAATATTGTTAATATGCTCAAGTCTCTTCTGACTCAAGGGCCAGAGTGTCATCACTGAGTGGGGCGGCAGTGAGGGGGTTTGAAGACATTAATCCAGCCTTTGCATCTGTTCTTTCTACACCAGATTGAACTGAGCTGTTGTGAGTGTGGGACACGTGCCAGTGGGGTGCGGTGACTTACATTAAGGTCTAGGGATGAAACCTGCGTTATTCTGCTCTGGCAGGGCTGATTGTGAAGTCGGATCAAGAGAGAGTGACTCCATGTCTTCCAGCCTTGCCTGTGTTTGGTCCTCCGAAGTAATGATAAAAATTTCAATCGCTCGAGTCCAAAGCAGATCGATTTCACTTACTCTTTGAACATTTATTTGTGAACCAATTGATATATTATGTAATCCTGCAAGAAGGAGAATGAAATGGTTGCACAAGTGATTGAATCTTAACACGGATACAATTTCCATTCTTTTGAAACATACCTGTTTCTACCTTAAGAAAACAATGGTGTTCCGCAGGGATCAGTGCTGAGACCTTTGCTGTTTGTAGTATATATAAATGATTTGGAGGAAAATGTCGCTGGTCTGATTAGTAAGTTTGCGGACGACACAAAGGTTGGTGGAGTTGCGGACAGTGATGAGGATTGTCAGAGGATACAGCACGATATAGATCGGTTGGAGACTTGGGCGGAGAAATGGCAGATGGAGTTTAATCCGGACAAATGTGAGGTAATGCATTTTGGAAGGTCTAATACAGGTGGGAAGTATACAGTAAATGGCAGAACCCTTAGGAGTATTGACAGGCAGAGAGATCTGGGCGTACAGGTCCACAGATCACTGAAAGTGGCAACGCAGGTGGATAAGGTAGTCAAGAAGGGAAACGGCATGCTTGCCTTCATCGGTTGGGGCATAGAGTATAAAAATTGGCAAGTCATGCTGCAGCTGCACAGAACTTTAGTTAGGCCACACTTAGAATATTGCGTGCAATTCTGGTCGCCACACTACCAGAAGGACGTGGAGGCTTTGGAGAGGGTACAGAAGAGGTTTACCAGGATTTGCCTGGTCTGGAGGGTATTAGCTATGAGGAGACGTTGGATAAACTCGGATTGTTTTCACTGGAAGGGCGGAGGTGGAGGAGCGACATGATAGAGGTTTACAAACTTATGAGTGGCATGGACAGAGTGGATAGTCAGAAGCTTTTTCCCAGGGTGGAAGAGTCATTTACTAGGGGACATAGGTTTAAGGTGCGAGGGGCAAAGTTTAGAGGGGATGTGCGAGGCAAATCTTTTACACAAAGGGTGGTGAGTGCCTGGATCTTGCTGCCAGGGGAGGTGGTAGAAGCAGGTACGATAGCGACGTTTAAGAGGCATCTTGACAAATACATGAATAGGAAGGGAATAGAGGGATATGGGCCCCGGAAGTGCAGAAGGTTTTAGTTTAGACAGGCATCAAGATCGGCGCAGGCTTGGAGGGCCGAATGGCCTGTTCCTGTGCTGTACTGTTCTTTGTTCTTTTTTTTTGTTCATAGAGCTAACAGTATAAATTCACGAGGATGATTCTAGAGATGGGAGACTGTAGCTATGCAAAGACATTTGAGATACTAGGACAATTTTCAGAGAACTGGAGAATGTTCAGAGGAGATTCAATTGAGGTCTTTATGTTTAGGAAGTGTTTCACTACAGGAGATAAGGAAAGGCTATTTGGCCTGTTTCAAATCAATTCAAAATTATTATGGAGAATGTGAGGCAATGGTTGTAGAGGTCTGTAATACAAAGTCACAGGAAGTAGTAAAGGTGAAGACCATTGAGTCTTTATCAGTAAATCTAAAAATATTTGAATCAGTGGAAGATACAGAAGGATAGGGGAGACTGGGGGTAGTGGGGTTTTCCTTGTGCTATGAATTTGCGTGCTTTAAACTCGAGCCAACACTTTCCATCACATCTAATCTCTCTTTTCTAGAACGTTTGGTACTTGTTTAATCAAAGGCACAATCTCTTGGCAGCAGAAATTGATTCAATACATTGACCCTTGCAGTCACTGAAACATTCCGCCATAAATTTGCTTTCCAGATTTTTCTCCAGGTTGAAGCTGCACGTTTATGATTGGCAGAAGTTTCTGGCAATATAGAAACTAGAAAAGGCACAACAGAAAATCACAATCCATGTCTGCTTAACACAGATCAATTCACTCTCAGTGTCTTTCTGCTTCTCCTCTGTGTCTAAATAACTCCTGATAAAGTCCACAGATTCTGATCTCTTTTATAATATGTAAAAAAAACAGAAGGCACACCATCTTGCTGTTACCTTTTCAAATATACACATCCTTTCTTTTAAATTCTTATTTCTTGTATTCTGGGTGACTCTGACAAGGTATAATTTACATCCAATTCCTACCGTCCCAGAGGGGTTTACGAGTATAATCTCGAAAGAGCTGGAAGACAAAGGGGAGGAAGTGATGTAGCAATTGTACTAAACCTTATTCAGATTATTTCTTTTATTCTTTCACAGGATGTGGGTGTCGCTGGCCAGGCCATCATTTATTGCCCATCCCTAATTGCCCTTGAGAAGGTGGTGGTGAGCTGCCTTCTTGAACCGCTGCAGTCCATTTGGGGTAGGGACACCCACAGTGCTGTTAGGAAGGGAGTTCCAGGATTTTGACCCAGTGAAAGTGAAGGAACGGCGATATAGTTCCAAGTCAGGATGGTGTGTGACTTGGAGGGGAACTTGCAGGTGGTGGTGTTCCCAAGCATCTGCTGCCCTTGTCCTTCTAGGTGGTACAGGTGGCCGGTTTGGAAGGTGCTGTCGAAGGAGCCTTGGTGCGTTGCTGCAATGCAGCTTGTAGATGGTACACACTGCTGCCACTGTGCGTCGGTAGTGGAGGGAGTGAATGTTGAAGGTGATGGATAGGATGTCAATGAAGCAGGCTGCTTTGTCCTGGATGGTGTCGAACTTCTTGTGTTGTTGGAGCTGCACCCATCCAGGCAAGTGGAGAGTATTCCATCACACTCCTGACTTGTGCCTTGTAGAAGGTGGGCAGGCTTTGTGCGTCAAGAGGTGAGTTACTCGCCACAGAATTCTCAGTGTCTGCCCTGCTCTTATCGCCACAGTACTTACATGGCTCGTCCAGTCCAGCTTCTGGTCAATGGTAACCCCCAGGATGTTGATAGTGAGGGATTCAGTGATGGTAATGCCACTGACCATCAAGGGGAGATGGTTGGATTCTCTCTTGTTGGAGATGGTCATTGCTTGGCACAAATGTAACTTGCCCCTGATCAGCCCAAGGCTGAATTTTGTCCAGGTCTTGTTGCATGTGGGCACGGACTGCTTCAGTGTCTGATAAGTCGCTAATGGTACTGAACATTGTGCAAGCATCAGTGAACAGGTTAGAGTCTGAAGTTCTGTGAATGGATGATAAATACCTGGTAGTTCAAGATAATAGGGTGAACAGGTATTGGGTATTAATTAGTTAAGTGCATTCAAGTGTGTATATATAAAGAAAAGCCAGCCAGCACTGGGTAGAGGTGTTGTTGGAGTGGAGAAGTAAGCTCTGTGGCAAGCGATAAACAAACAAACAATCTTCACCAAAGCATCCTAGTCTCAGTGTCTTCTTCAGAAACAGGTGTGGAGATTTCTCTAACACCCACTTCTGATCTTATGATGGAGTGAAGGTCATTGATGAAGAAGCTGAAGATAGTTGGGCCTAGGGTTTCGAAACAAATGGCTGAACGTGTTCAGATTTGGGAACCAAACATCAGAAATTATACAAAAGCAAAACACTGTAGATGCTGGAGATCTTAAATAAAAAACACAAAATGCTGGAAATATTCAGCAGGTCATGCCACATCTGTGGAGACAGGAACAGAGTTAATGTTTCAGGTCAGTCACCTTTCAAAATTCAAATTATATATTACCATTGAAATGGGTAAACTACAGATTCACCAGAATGATACCTCAACTTAAAGATTCAAATTCTGAGAACAGTTTGCTTAAACTTGGATTTTTTCCCTTGACTTTAGAATGCCAGGGGCAATCTAATGGAAGTGCTTAAAATTATTAGGGTATTTGATAAGGTTATTAAGGAATATGAATCAAACATGTGTAAATGAAGTTGTGGTATATACCAGTCCTTATATAAATAGTCGTTTGGTAGTACAGAACTTGAGTTTTGCTGAAAACAGAGACATTTTGTCGAAGTTTTTTGTCTTGCACTCATCAGGACATTTCACAAGAATGCCAATGTAAGGGGAAAGCAACACATTTATACTATATAAGAAGAAAGTGTGAAACAAAATAAGTGACAGCCATTCACTGGTTCATTCCTCAGGGCAATGCCTTGACCAAATCAGAGTCAAGCTGCCTGGTTTAAATTTCAAGCAAAGCTTGGCAGTTAATTGTCAATCACCATAAACTGGTGCATTCTCCACAGCAATGCCTCTACCAATCAGAGTCCACTTGCCAATCAGCACTCTCTTCTCATAGTATAAAATTTGTGGCTGTCGCTTAAATTTGTATTCATTTGAATTGTCCTGATGAGTGCAAGATGAAAAGCTTCAATGAAATGTCTGTTTTCAGCAATACTCAAAAGCCATAGAAAAATTACAGCACAGACGGAGGCCCTTCAGCCCATCATGTCTGCACCGGCTGAAAAAAAAAACTAGCCGCCCAATCTAATCCCACCTTCCAGCACCTGGTCCATAGCCTTGCAGATTACAGCACTTCAGATGCATGTCCTTTAAAAGAATTGAGGGTTTCTGCCTCCACCACCATTCCTGGCAGTGAATTCCAGACACCCACCACCCTCTGGCTGAAAAAGTTTTTCCTCATGTCCGCTCTAATCCTCCTACCAATCACCTTAAATCTGTGCCTCACAGTAATTGACCTCTCCACTAGGGGAAACAGGTCCTTCCTGTCTACTCTATCTAGGCCCCTCATAATTTTGTACACCTCAATTAAGTCACCCCTCAGCCTCCTCTGTTTTAGGGAAAACAACCCTAGCCAATCCAATCTTTCCTCATAGCTGCAACTTTTGAGCCCTGGTAACATTCTTGTAAATCTCCTCTGTACTCCCTCCAGAGCAATTATTGTCCTTTCTGTAACGTGGTGACCAGAACTGTACACAATATTCCAGCTGTGGCCTAACCAGCGTTTTATACAGTACCAGCATCACATCCCTGCTTTTGTATTCTATACCTCGGCCAATAAAGGAAAGCATTCCATAGGCCTTCTTCAAACTTTATCTACCTGTCCTGCCACCTTCAGGACTCCAAGGTCTACCCCTCTCCTCTGGTTTATTGTGTATTCCCTCGCTTTATTTGTCCTCGCCAAATGCACTTCTCTGGATTGAATTCCACTTGCCACTTTTCCGCCCACTCAACCAAACCATTGATATCATTCTGGAGTCTACAGCTATCCTCTTCAACATCAACTACACGCCAATTTTTATGTCATCAGCAAATTTCCCAATCATGCCTCCCACATTTAAGTCCAAATCATTAATATATACCACAAACAACAAGGGACCCAACACTGAGCCCTGTGGAACGTCACTGGAAACAGCTTTCCATTCACAAAAACATCCGTCAACTACTACCCTTGGTTCAGGGACCAGAAACAAATTCTGGATCTAACTTGCCACATTCCCCTGTATCCCATGGGCTTTCATTTTACTGAACAGTCTGCCATGTGGGCCCTTGTCAAATGCCTTACTAAAATCCATGCAGACCACATCTGCTGCTTCAATCCTTCTTGTTACTTCCTCAAAAAACTCAATTAAGTTAGTAAGTCATGACCTTCCCTTAACAAATCCATGCTGAACCTGATTAATCCATGTCTTTCTAAGTGGCAGTTTATCCTGTCCCTCGGAATTGATTCTAACAATTTACCCAGCACTGAGGTCAGACTGACCGGCCTATAATTATTTGGCCTATCTCTCGCACCCTTTTTAAACAGTAGTACAATGTTCGCAGACCTCCAATCATCTGGTACCTCTCCGTTATCTAGTGAGGATTTGAAGATGATCCTCAGCGCATCCACTATTTCCTCCCTGGCTTCCTTTAAGAACCTGGGATGTAATCCATCCGGCCCTGGTGATTTATCCACTTTCAAGGGTGTCAGACCTGTTAAACAGGCAGATGTCCAGTCATCAAAATGAGGAAGCTGATGACAGTCTCTAAGCCACAACTGTTTTATTGACAATTCATAATTCAGTCCAAACATCAGTTCCCACTTTCCTTCTGGAGGCATTCCTCTTAGTGAAACAGTCTGATAGTTGATGACTAGTATTTGCCCATCTCAGCTTAGAGATTTCCTGCCTTTCCAACATTTGCTTCAAACTGGCCATGTTTATCCTCAACCTTTTCTCATTGATGCTTTTTGTCGAATGTATATTATCCCTCAGATCGATTATCTATGTAACATTCAATTTGTATGGTCTTTTCAGTCTCTTTTATATAACATTTCTTCCAAGATCCTGGACAAATAGAACACCATGTCAACAGCATCCACGAGTGCAAGAGTTTCAACGGTTAGTGTGCTCTTCACTATTTATTTTCTTGGCCTTCCAAGCCAATGGGCAACTTTTCCCATTCTCTCCCACAAGGAATATCACAAAGCCTCCTGCACTGGAGAATCCATCACCAAGGTTTGCATGTGAGGCATCACCAAAAACGATTCATTTCATATTTTTGAGATCACCCAAAGCAGAGAACTTCAGAATACACTTCTCCAAAAAAAATTAAAAATAATGTTCTGTTCGCCCTTAGGATGTCTTCAACTTTTAGAATATTTTATCACAAGACTAAGTTCTGGTACATCAAAACTTGCATCTGGTCTCGTCTGTGAGGCTAACCAATTGAGCTGTCCGACAAGACTCCTCAACTGTTCCATTTCATCCCTACACGTAGCTGCGTCTTTCTGTCCCGGTCTGGCGCGACCAATTGTAAACGGAATGACATTTTCCAAGTAAGAACGTTAATGTAAAAACTACATCCAACTCACCTCATTTGATCTCCAAACCCACATATTTAAGAGTCCCAGAAGCTTGACTGCCAATTTTAAATTCTGCCATAATTCAAAGAACACAGAACACAGAACAAAGAACAGTACAGCACAGGAACAGGCCATTTGGCCCTCCAAGCCTGCGCCGATCTTGATGCCTGTCTAAACTAAAACCTTCTGCACTTCCGGGGACCATATCCCTCTATTCCCATCCTATTCATGTATCTGTCAAGATGCCTCTTAAACGTCTCTATGGTATCTGCTTCCACCACCTCCCCCGGCAACATGATCCAGGCACTCACCACCCTCTGTGTAAAGAACTTGCCTCGCACATCCCCTCTAAACTTTGCCCCTCTCACCTTAAACCTATGTCCCCTAGTAACTGACTCTTCCACCTTGGGAAAAAGCTTCTGACTATCCACTCTGTCCATGCCGCTTATAACTTTGTAAACCTCTACCATGTCGCCCCTCCACCTCCGTCGTTCCAGTGAAAACAATCCGAGTTTATCCAACCTCTCCTCATAGCTAATGCCCTCCAGACCAGGCAACATCCTGGTAAACCTCTTCTGTACCCTTTCCAAAACCTCCACATCCTTCTGGTAGTGTGGCAACCAGAATTGCACATAATATTCTAAGTGTGGCCTAACTAAAGTTCTGTACAGCTGCAGCATGACTTGCCTATTTTTATACTCTATGCCCCGACCAATGAAGGCAAGCATGCCGTATGCCTTCTTGACTACCTTATCCACCTGCGTTGCCACTTTCAGTGACCTGTGGACCTGTACGCCCAGATCTCTCTGCCTGTCAATACTCCTAAGGGTTCTGCCATTTACTGTATACTTCCCACCTGCATTAGCCCTTTCAAAATGCATTACCTCACATTTATCCGAATTAAACTCCATCTGCCGTTTCTCCGCCCAAGTCTCCAACCGATCTATATCCTGCTGTATCCTCTGACAATCCTCATCACTGTCCGCAACTCCACCAACCTTTGTGTCGTCCGCAAACTTACTAATCAGACCAGCGACATTTTCCTCCAAATCATTTATATATGCTACAAAGAGCAAAGGTCCCAGCACTGATCCCTGCGGAACACCACTAGTCACATCCCTCCATTCAGAAAAGCACCCTTCCACTGCTACCCTCTGTCTTCTATGACAGAGCCAGTTCTGTATCCATCTTGCCAGCTTCCCTCTGATCCCATGTGACTTCACCTTTTGTATCAGTCTGCCATGAGGGACCTTGTCAAAGGCTTTACTGAAGTCCATATAGATAACATCCACTGCCCTTCCTTCATCAATCATCATCATCACTTCCTCAAAAAACTCAATCAAATTAGTGAGACACGACTTCCCCTTCACAAAACCATGCTGCCTCTCGCCAATAAGTCCATTTGTTTCCAAATGGGAGTAAATCCTGTCCCGAATAATCCTCTCTAATAATTTCCCTACCACTGACGTAAGGCTCACCGGCCTATAATTTCCTGGATTATCCTCGCTACCCTTCTTAAACAAAGGAACAACATTGGCTATTCTCCAGTCCTCTGGGACCTCACCTGTAGCCAATGAGGATGCAAAGATTTCTGTCAAGGCCCCAGCAATTTCTTCCTTTGCCTCCCTCAGTATTCTGGGGTAGATCCCATCAGGCCCTGGGGACTGATCTACCTTATCTCCCTTCGATGAATAACATTCTTTTCAAACTCATTAGTGCCACCCCACAAAATATGGTCCACATGTATCATAAAGATACCCAAAAGCTTTCCATTATAGTGCCAATAAAACATTGCAGGGTCCGCCTGCAGTTGTGAACACCCTAACTGTAACAGAACTGCCCTCGCCGAAAAATACTATACCTGGGAAGCATCATTCAACCCAAAAACACATTTACTCAACTTCCAGAGCTTCCCTGCTACGTCTGATGCTTCCTTCGGAGGCTGGAGAAACGCTTCGCTCTGAAGCAGGTCACCCTGAAGGAAAGCCGCTTTGATATCTATGGAATAAAAACAGGAAATGCTGGAAATACTCAGCAGGTCTGGCAACATCTGTGCAGAGAGAAGCAGAGTTAACGTTTCAGGTCAGAGACCCTTCATCAGAACTGGCAAATATTAGAAATGTAAAGTGCAAGTCTTTCTTTCGGTCCATAAGATGATCAGAACTAGGAGCAGGAGTCGGCAATTCAGCCCCTCGAGCCTGCCCTGCCATTCAATACGATCATGGCTGATCTCATCTCAGTCTCAACTCCACTTTCCTGCCCATTCTCCACAACCCTTCAACCCATTACTAATTAAAACTCTGTCTATCTCCTCCATAAATTTACGGCATCCACCGCACTCTGGGGTAGTGAATTCCACAGACTCACGACCCTTTGAGAGAAGTAATTTCTCCTCATCTCTGTTTTAAATCTGCTACCCCTTATCCGAAAACTATGACCTCTTGTTCTAGATTGCCCCACAAGAGGAAACCTCCTCTCTGGTGAAGTTTGTCAAAGTGATGCAATATTCCCCAACAGGAAGAGACTGAACCTTCAGAGGACAAGAGAAGAACAGATGAAGTTCAGGAAGAAGAACACACTTCCAAAACAAGGAAAATAATCCCATTGAAAAGGTAGAGAGTTGCAAGAATTATCATCGTCACAAATTCCTCTTACGAATAGAAAGCACTCTCAGTCTCTCAGAATGTTCCAACGCACTTCACTTTGAAGGAGAAGTGAAATCAATTGCATTTATAAAGCGCCTTTCATGACTTCTGAATGGTACTTGTTCCCGGGATGGTGGGACTGTCCTATGAAGAGACACTGGGGAAACTGGGCCTGTATTCTGGAGAGTTTCAAAGAATGAGAGGTGATCTCATTGAAACCTACAAAATACTTAAAGGGATAGACAGAGTAGATACAGATGAGATGTTTCCCCTGGTTGGGGACTCCAGAACCAGGGACACAATTTCATAATAAGGGAGAAGCCACTTAGGACCGAGATGAGGAGAAATTTCTTTACTCAGAGGGTTGTGAATCTTTGGAATTCTCTACCCCAGAGGGCTGTGGAAGCTCAGTCATTGAGTACGTTTAAAGCAGAGATTGACAGATTTCTAAATACAAATGACGTAAAAGGATATGGGGATAGTGTGGGGAAAAAGGCATCGAAGTGGATGATCAGCCATGATCGTATTGAATGGTGGGGCAGGCTCGATGGGCTGAATGGCCTACTGCTGCTTCTATGTTCCTTTGCACCAAAGCAGCTTACTTCAAGGAAGTATTTATTATTTATGAAATGCCAAGTGATTTTTGTAATGTAGGAAACCCAGGCAGCTAATATATGCAGACCAGGGACCCCCACAGAGCATTAGATAACCTTTCTGACCGAGCTCTTTTATATGTGTTGGGTCATGCAACACTGGGGTGGGTGCAGAGGATGTTAGGGTCTAGATTTGCCCTAGGGGAATGAGGCTCGAGTTATCCTGCTCTAGTAGAGCTGGACAAGAATCAGATTGGGAAGCCAGGTTGGGAGACAGACACCCAAAATTCACTTCACTCACTCGTTTGCAAGTTTAAATCTATGCTTGGCCTTTTAAATGTGATAAAAATTTCAACCACTTTGAATCAACACAGATAGATTTTGCGATGTGAAATAAATTTAAATATAAAGAAAATATTTCCCTAATCAGGAGAATTACATGCTGACAGGAATGAATGAATCTTAACAGCCGAAAATATTCATACTGTGTCTATCTTAATCTGGAATAATGGATCTGAAAAAAGCTTTGGTTCGTATTGCAAGCAGTTTTGAATTGCCCATTACAGAAAGGACATTCATGCAATGGAGAGCAAACAGCATAAATTCACCAGGATGGTCACAGAGATGTGTGATTATTGTTGTGCAGGAACATTTAAGATGCTAAGATTATGTCCATGGGAGCAAACAAGGTTCAGAGGAAATAAAATGGAGGCCTTTAAAATTATAAGTTGTTTTGATAGATTGAACAAAGAAATGTTTATGGATTGGGGTCAGTGACAAATGCTCCCCATTTCAGTTGGTCATAGAAACATAGAATAATCGAAAATAGGAGCAGGAGTAGGCCATTCAGCCCTTCGAGCCTGCTCCACCATTCATTATGATCATGGCTGATCATCCAACTCAGTAGCCTGTTCCCACTTCCGCCCCATATCCTTTGATCCCTTTCGCCCCAAGAGCTATATCATTATATCGAGATGATTACATTCTTAAAAGATAAATTGGAGAAACTTATAAAACATACGGGGCGACTTGTTAGGGCAGGGGTTGGAAACCATTTTTACCTGAAGAACTTTGTAAGATTTGATAAGATGGTTTTTACCCCTTTCTAAGATGAGAATCGATTTAGAAGCACAAAGCTTGTTGTGAATTGATTTTATTGAGAGAAAGGTAAAGACAAGTTTGTTAAGTTTTCAGATAAACCATAGTCACAAACTCAGGCAGTAGTTAACAGTCTAATACAGATACTACCCCTTTTAGAGACTGCACGGTACAGCACATGACTCTTGCAGCTTTTGGTCTTCAAGTTTTCCTTGTCGGTCTCTCTCTCTTGTCTCTTAATCAAAAATTCTCTGCCTAACAGAGACACAGTCAAGACTTCTTTTATCCTGGCAACTTTCCAATTAACCCTCCCTTCTCCCAATCAGTGATCAGTCTTGTATTAAAGGATGCCTTTCTGAAGCAACTAAGGATCATTTTGTGATGGTTGCTAACCTTTCAAATTTGCGCAGGTAGTTCCCCTTTAGTTGACTATGTTATCTCAATGCTTTTATATTTCAAGGTTCCTTATCTCATTGCAAGGCAAATCTATGCAGAAGCTGCTTGCACTGTCTGCTCTCAGGTTCTCACCCATTTGCTGCAAGTAAGCATTTTAAAACTTGACATAATCTCCCAGAATCCCTCTGCCTTGACATCTTGTCTACACTGTGCTCTATTTCCTAATATTTTCCACTTTAACCATACTACAAAGAAGGGTTCCAATAACGCTAAATGTTAATTTATGATAATAAGTCAGTTCTTAGTTTATAATATTTGTATTTTAACAATTAGCACTCTAGTTAGTAACTTTTAGTAACCTAATAATCTTGCAGCTTTAAAAAAAATGTTTGCCTAAAAGAACAATCATGAGAGCCGCAGGATGGAAATTCAGCATTTCTAAACCAGGTACATGGCAAATGTCCAAGTGTCTCTGACAAAGTGTATAACTTGCATATATAATAAATAAAATACAGCTATTGAATTGATGTATCAAAGAAAAAAATAATCAATATTAAAATAGACCTAACGCTAAATTATCACTTTTTTTGACTTTAGTAACTAGAATTTTGTCAGTAAATTCAATTGTTGAAAACAATTTTCACTTAATATGCATAGAACTAAGAGAACCTTTTTCAGCTATTGATTCTCGTGATATAAAAAGTTTCTAACAGCACATTCAGAATAATTTATCGTCTCAGCTCTATTAGGAACAATAATGGTTACTACCATAAATCCTGTTCCTATAACCAAAGACAGAATCTATAACTAGGGTGTAGCACACTGTAGCTGTACCACATGAATAGGTTTATTTAGAGGCCGATGATGCTTTTCGTTAAAATAATCTTTTGAATCCGTACAGTGCAGCATAATGATTAGCCTTTTATCCCCACAATAAAAGCACGGCTCTTAATTTTCTTGAGTGAACTTTTTTAAGGCTTTTTTCATGTTAATACAATCCAAATGGAAAAGGTTGGAAGGAGCAAATGAGATTTTAAAGAACTGCATGTGGTTCCAGAGCTGCAGATTGACAAAGTGTTAGGATTAGGATTAGTGTTAGTGTTAGTGTTAGGAGCAGCGGCAGTCGGTGTTGGACCTGGGAGGAGGTGGATCCGGAGCAGCGGCAGTCGGTGTTGGACCTGGGAGGAGGTGGATCCGGAGCAGCGGCAGTCGGTGTTGGACCTGGGAGGAGGTGGATCCGGAGCAGCGGCAGTCGGTGTTGGACCTGGGAGGAGGTGGATCCGGAGCAGCGGCAGTCGGTGTTGGACCTGGGAGGAGGTGGATCCGGAGCAGCGGCAGTCGGTGTTGGACCTGGGAGGAGGTGGATCCGGAGCAGCGGCAGTCGGTGTTGGACCTGGGAGGAGGTGGATCCAGGCAGCAGCAGTCGGTGTTGGACCTGGGAGGAGGTGGATCCGGAGCAGCGGCAGTCGGTGTTGGACCTGGGAGGAGGCGGATCCGGAGCAGCGGCAGTCGGTGTTGGACCTGGGAGGAGGTGGATCCGGAGCAGCGGCAGTCGGTGTTGGACCTGGGAGGAGGTGGATCCAGGCAGCAGCAGTCGGTGTTGGACCTGGGAGGAGGTGGATCCGGAGCAGCGGCAGTCGGTGTTGGACCTGGGAGGAGGCGGATCCGGAGCAGCGGCAGTCGGTGTTGGACCTGGGAGGAGGTGGATCCGGAGCAGCGGCAGTCGGTGTTGGACCTGGGAGGAGGCGGATCCAGAGCAGCGGCAGTCGGTGTTGGACCTGGGAGGAGGTGGACCCGGAGCAGCGGCAGTCGGTGTTGGACCTGGGAGGAGGCGGATCCGGAGCAGCGGCCGTCGGTGTTGGACCTGGGAGGAGGTGGATCCGGAGCAGCGGCAGTCGGTGTTGGACCTGGGAGGAGGTGGATCCGGAGCAGCGGCAGTCGGTGTTGGACCTGGGAGGAGGTGGATCCGGAGCAGCGGCAGTCGGTGTTGGACCTGGGAGGAGGTGGATCCGGAGCAGCGGCAGTCGGTGTTGGACCTGGGAGGAGGTGGATCCGGAGCAGCGGCAGTCGGTGTTGGACCTGGGAGGAGGTGGATCCGGAGCAGCGGCAGTCGGTGTTGGACCTGGGAGGAGGTGGATCCGGAGCAGCGGCAGTCGGTGTTGGACCTGGGAGGAGGTGGATCCGGAGCAGCGGCAGTCGGTGTTGGACCTGGGAGGAGGTGGATCCGGAGCAGCGGCAGTCGGTGTTGGACCTGGGAGGAGGTGGTTCCGGAGCAGCGGCAGTCGGTGTTGGACCTGGGAGGAGGTGGATCCAGAGCAGCGGCAGTCGGTGTTGGACCTGGGAGGAGGTGGATCCGGAGCAGCGGCAGTCGGTGTTGGACCTGGGAGGAGGTGGATCCGGAGCAGCGGCAGTCGGTGTTGGACCTGGGAGGAGGTGGATCCGGAGCAGCGACAGTCGGCAGGCTCTCTCGCTGAGTCGGTGTGCGCTGGGTTTCAAAAGAGGAACAAAACACTACCAGTGACATCATGGGAGAACTGTAAGCTCATTGATTGGTAAGTAACAGTTGTTATTACCTGTAAATAGCTTAAAAAATCAGAGAAAAAAAGTTCTTTTTTTAACCCCTCAAGTAGCTACAGGGTTCTGTTTTAATTAGTGTAATTTATTAATAATTACAACTTAGATTAGTGCTGTTTGGACAGAGTTGGGCTGTAAGTTGTGTGTGAGGGATTTTACTGACTCGGGGAAAAAGGTGCTCTTTGTAGTCTTTCTTTTCTTTTCTTTTCTGCCTTTTTAGCCTCCATGGTACAGGGGAAGAAGCTGATTGGCCAGTAATGGCTAAGTTATTCCACTTATTACATGAGCAATAGTTAGTTTGTAAAGCTAAGTAATGGCAGGGCAGCTCGGCCAAGCGGAATGTACCTCCTGTGTCATGTGGGAAGTTGTGGATGCACCATGTGTCCTTGACAAACACAACTGCAGGAAGTGTCACCGGCCTCAGAAGCTTGAACTCCGGGTTTCGGAACTCGAGTGACGGCTGGAGTCATTGTGGCGCGTCCGCGAGGCAGAGAACTACGTGGATAGAACGTTTCAGGAGGTGGTCACTCTGGAGCTTAAGAGAGCACAGACAGAGAGGGACTGGGTGGCTGCCAGACAGACAAGAAGGTCAGGGCAGGTAGTGCAGGAGTCGCCGGAGAGCATCCCGCCTTCTAACTGGTATTGAGTTCTGAGTACCGATGGGAGAGAGGGTTCCTCTGGAGAGTGCAGTGAGAGTCATGACCAGAGGACCATGGGTGGCTCAGCTGTACAGGGAGGGAGAAGAAAGGACGAGAAAGCAATAGTGATAGAGGATTCTATAGTTAGGGGAACAGATAGGCATTTCTGTGGTTGCAGACGTGATTCCAGGATGGTATTTTGCCTCCCTGGTGCAAGGGTCATGGATATCACCCAGCGGCTACAGAGCATTCTGGAGGGCGAGGGTGCACAGCCAGAGGTCGTGGTCCACATTGGTACCAATGATATAGGAAGAAAGAGGGATGAGGTCCTGCAGGCTGAGTTTAGGGAGTTAGGAACAAGATTAAAGGTAATAATCTCCAGATTACTCCCAAGGCCACATGCTAGTGAGTATAGAAATAGGAAAATACACCAGATGAATGTGTGGCTCGAGAGATGGTGCAGGAGAGAGGGCTTCAGATTTCTGGGGCATTGGGACCGGTTCTGGGGACGATGTGACCTGTACAAGCCGGATGGTCTGCACCTGAACAGGACTGGGACAAATATCCTTGCAGGAAGGTTTGCTATTGCTGTTGGGGATGGTTTAAACTAGATTGGCAGAGGGATGGGAACCTGAGCACAGTCTTAGATAGGACAATTTCAGAGCAGGGAACAGGAGGCAGAAAATTCGCGCGTGACTCTGAAAGACAGAAGAAGCAGAGATTAAAAAGTGTGCAGCAAAGGAATTTGGCAATGTTAAAGGGTGTTTATTTAAATACAATGAGTATAGTAAATAAAGCTGAGGGCACAGATGGCAACATGATATTGTTGCTATTAATGGCTTAAAGAGGAGCAGGAACGGCAGCTCAACATCCCTGAATATAGAGTTTTCAGGTGGGATAGAGAGGGAGATAAAAAAGGAGGGGGTGTAGCATTATTGGTTAAGAAATCAATAACAGCTTTGAGGAGGGATCATCAAATGAGGCCATATGGGTGGAGCTCAGAAGTAAAAAAGGGGCAGCCACACTACTAGGAGTGTATTATAGACCCCTAAATAGTGAGAGGGATGTAGAACAAATATGTAGGCAAATTTCTGAGTGCAAAAACTATTGGGCAACATAAGTTGGGGATTTCTACTACCCCAATATCAACTGGGATACAAACAGTGTGAAGGGCACAGAGGGGACAAAATTCTTGAACTACGTTCGAGAAATTTTTTAGCCAGCACGTAACAAGCCCAATGAGAGAGAGAGTGCAATTCTAGATTTAGTCTTCAGTAATGAAGCTGGGCAAGTGGAGGAAGTAACAGTGGGTGGCCATTTAGGAGATAGTGACCAGAATACAGTAAGTTTTAGCATAATCATGGAAAAGGACAAAGATAAAACAGGAGTAAAAATTCTAAATTGGGGGAAGGCAAATGTTCGAAGCTGAAAGGTGATCTGGCGAAAGTGGACTGGATATAGCTACTTGAAGGAAAATTAGTGGCAAAAATTAGTGGAGGCATTCAAAAGCGAGATTCTACAAGCACAGTGTAGGCATGTCCCCACAAAGATAAAGGGTGGTACTGCCAAATCTATAGCCCCCTGGTTATCTAGCAGCTTACAGAGTAAGTTAAAGCAGAAAAAGAAAGCTTATGACAATCACAAAAAACTTAATACTTTAGAAAGCCGAGAGGAGTATAGAAAGTGCAGGGGTGAAGTAAATATTAAATTAGAAAAGCAAAGAGAGGACATGAAAAATTATTGGCAGGTAAAATCAAGGAAAACTCAAAGATATTTTATCAGTACATTAAGAGCAAGAGGATTACTAAGGAAAGGGTAGGGCCTGTCACAGATGTACAAGGGATGTGGAAGATGTTGGCAGGGTTCTTAATGAGTTTTTTGTCTCTGTCTTCACAAAGGAGAGGGATGATGTAGACATTGTAGTTAAAGAGGAGGAGAGTGAAATATTAGATACGATAAGCATAATGAGGGAGGAAGTACTAGAGGGTCTGACATCCCTGAAAGTGGATAAATCGCCAAGGCCAGATGGATTGCATCCCAGGTTATTAAAGGAAGCCAGGGAGGAAATAGCAGGTGCCCTGAGGATCATCTTCAAATCCTCACTAGATACAGGAAAGGTACTGGATAATTATAGACCAGTTAGTCTGACCTCAGTGGTAGGCAAATTGTTAGAATCTATTATGAGAGACAGGATAAATTGCCACTTAGAAAGACATGGATTAATCAGGGATAGTCAGCATGGATTTGTTAAGGGAAAGGTCATGTCTTACTAACTTAATTGAGTTTTTTGAGGAAGTAACAAGAAGGATTGATGAGGGTAGTGCAGTGGATGTGGTCTACATGTACTTTTATAAGGCATTTCTCAAGGTCCCACATGACAGACTGGTCAGTAAAATGAAAGCCCATGGGATACAGGGGAATGTGATCAGTTGGATCCAGAATTGGTTCAGGGCCAGGAAACAAAGGGTAATGGTCGATGGATGTTTTTGTGAATGGAAAGTTGTTTCCAGTGGTGTTCCACAGGGCTCAGTGTTGGGTCCCTTGCTGTTTGTGATATATATTAATGATTTGGACTTAAATGTGGGAGGCATGATTGGAAAATTTGCTGATGACACAAAAATTGCCCGTGTAGTTGATAGTGAAGAGGATAGCTGTAGACTCCGGAATGATATCAATGGTTTGGTTGAGTGGGCGGAAAAGTGGCAAATGGAATTCAATCCAGAAAAGTGGGAGGTAATGCATTTGGGGAGGGCAAATAAGGCGAAGGAATACACAGAAACGGGAGGATATTGAGAGGGATAGAAGAAGTGAGAGATCATGGAGTGTATGTCCACAGGTCCCTGAAAGTGGCAGGACAGGTAGATGGAGTGGTGAAGAAGGCATATGGAATGCTTTCCTTTATTGACCGAGGTATGGAGTACAAAAGCAGGGATGTGATGCTGGAACTGTATAAACGTTGGTTAGGCCACAGTTGGAGTATTGTGTACAGTTCTGGTCACCACATTACAGAAAGGACATAATTGCTCTGGAGAGAGTACAGAAGAGATCTGCAAGAATGTTGCCAGGGCTCAAAAGTTGCAGCTGTGATGAAAGATTGGATAGGCTGGGGTTGTTTTCCTTAGAACAGAGGAGGCTGAGGGCCGACTTAATTGAGGTGTACAAAATTATGAGGGGGCGAGATAGAGTAGACAGGAAGGACCTGTTTCCCCTAGCGGAGAGGTCAGTTACCGGGGGCACAGATTTAAGGTGATTGGTGGAAGGATTCGAGGGGACATGAGGAAAATCATTTTCACTCAGAGGATGGTGGGTGTCTGGAAGTCACTGCCAGGAACAGTGGTGGAGGCAGAAACCCTCAATTCTTTTAAAAGGGACCTGGACATGCACCTGAAGTGCTGTAACCTGTAAGGCTATGGACCAAGTGCTGGAAGGTGGGATTAGATTGGACGGCTAGTTCTTTTCTTTTGGCCAGCACAGGCACGACAGGCTGAATGGCCTCCTTCTGTGTCGTGATTTTTCCATAGTTCTACTGCATTTAACTTTCACCTGAGGAAGTTTATAAATTGGTCTTGGACGGTGCACAGTACAGATTCATCGGAATGATTTAAGTTATGATAATAGGTTGTATAAAGACTGTTCACTTGCTTTGCAGAGATTCCCATGCTGAAACGGCCACAATGATAGTTGTCCAAGGTAGAAAAATAGTCCAAATAGAAAAAGCACTGCTGACAATTAGGAGATATATCAGGAGTGACATTCAAATCACAACGCTTATCCATTATTTTTTATTCACTCGGGGGCTGTGGGTGTCACTGGCCAGGCCAGCATTTACTGCCCATCCCTAATTGCCCTTGGGAAGGTGGTGGTGAGCTGCCTTCTTGAACCGCTGCAGTCCATCTGGGGTAGGTACACCCACAGTACTGTTAGGAAGGCAGTTTGATTGGGCTAATGCATGGCAGATGCGGTATAATGTGGATAAATTTGAGGTTATCCACTTTGGTAGCAAAAACAGGAAGGCAGATCATTATCTGGACGGCTCTAAACTGAGAGAGGGGAATATGCAATGAGACCTGGGTGTTCTCGTACACCAGTCACTGAAGGTAAGCATGCAGATGCAACAGGTGGCAAAAAGGGAAAATGGTATGTTGGCCTTCGTAGCGAGAGGATTCGAGTACAGGAGCAGGGATAAGTTGCTGCAATTATACAGGGCCTTGGTGAGGCCATACCTGGAATATTGTGTGCAGTATTGGTCTCCTTATCTGAGGAAGGATGTTCTTGCTATAGAGGGAGTGCAGTGAAGGTTTATTTTATTTATTTATTTTATTTATTTAGAGATACAGCACTGAAACAGGCCATTCGGCCCACTGAGTCTGTGCTGACTATCAACCACCCATTTATACTAATCCTACACTAATTCCATATTCCTACCACATCCCCACCTGTCCCTATATTCTCCTACCACCTACCTATACTAGGGGCAATTTATAATGGCCAATTTACCTATCAACCTGCAAGTCTTTTGGTGGTGGGAGGAAACCGGAGCGCCCGGCGAAAACTGATTCCTGGGATGGCAGGACTGACGGATGAGGAGAGATTGAGACGGTTAGGATTATATTGGCTGGAGTTCAGAAGAGTGAGGGGGGATCTCATAGAAACCTATAAAATTCTAACAGGACTTGACAGGGTAGTTGCAGGAAGGATGTTCTCGATGGTGGGGTGTCCAAAACCGGGGGTCATAGTCTAAGGATATGGGGTAAACCTTTCAGGACTGAGATGAGGAGAAATTTCTTCACCCAGAGAGTGGTGAGCCTGTGGAATTCGCTACTACAGAAAGCAGTTGAGGCCAAAACATTGTATGTTTTCAAGAAAGAGTTAGATATAGCTCTTGGGGCAAATGGGAACAAAGGATATGGGGGGAAAGCGGGAACAGGTTACTGAGTTGGATGATCAGCCATGATCATAATGAATGGCGGAGCAGGCTCGAAGGGCCAAATGGCCTACTCCTGCTCCTATTTTCTGTGTTTCTATTTTTCTATGGCTTCAACTGGAAGGATGTGAAAGCATTAGAGAGGGTGCAGAAAAGATTTACCAGAATGGTTCTGCAGTTGAGGGACTCCAGTTACATGGAGAGATTGGAGAAGCTTAGGTTGTTCTCCAAAGGAAAGAGGGATATGAGAGGAGATTTGATGTAAGTGTTCAAAATCCTGAGGGGTCTAGTGTCTCATACACACAAGAAGTGCAATGATAAAACAATCATTGAGTCATAGAGTCAAAGGACATGATGGACCGAATGGCCTCCTTCTGTTCTGTCACCATTCTATCAGTCTATGATTCTATCTGTCTCTTGTTATGAACGCTGGACTTTGTAGCAGGGTTATGTTTTAAAAACTGTGATCTTTAATGCAATGTAAAATGGATGTTCGGAGGAGATGTGTGACCTCACACCAATTCTGCCCAGACACAAGCCAGGGGTTTTGGTTACCATGGAAACAAGGAACCCAGATCAAAAATCATTTTGAAAGCAGCGTGCAAGGTTGGAACACCTAAAGGACAATGGGTTTTGCTCTCCCAGACTCTCAGATTGTAAACAGGGAGCCAGGAGCTCTGACAATGCAGATTTGAGTTGCAATTGTTAACACTTGGAAACAAAGGAAGGTCCAGGTGGTTTTGTTATGTTTAGACTTATGGCAACTGACCATTGACTTTTGATCTGGATAAATTCGAGAGGCTTTCCTAGGCCTGAAGGCTGCAAGGAAAACCAGCAGTCAGTGTGCGGCAAAAAGAGGGAGAGAGAGAGAAACGGCTACTCTCAGATCACTGATACAGCAAAAGGCTGCCAAGACTTGAAACCGGTTCGAAAACTCCATGTTTGCAAAGGAGAAAAGATCAGTGGGGTCACCAGAGATTGCCTTATTAACGGAAGTCCAGTCAAATGTACTCGGAAGAAGTGAGTGAAGAGGACGTTGGCTTTGAGATGGACACTGGGAGATCCAACCTATTGCAGCTGGAAGGAGTTTGGGAATTCTAACTGTAAGATACCTTCTCGATGAGAACACTCTGTAATGTATAAATGTGGTGTGGAGTTTTCGAGTGTGTTAATAGGCTAATAGAAAAAAGCTTTCTCTACAATTTAATGTATTAGCTACATACTAATTACTGTTTAGTTAATGTTGATTTTTAGTTTAGTCGTTATGGTATAAGTCTTCAAATGTGAAATCTTGTCGTGTAATTCTTTATTCTGGGGAGCATCACTTCCTCCCCTTCGGCTTCCAGCTCTTTCGAGATTATACTCGTAAACCCCTCTGGGACGGTAGGAATTGGATGTAAATTATGCCTTGTCAGAGTCACCCAGAATACAAGAAATAAGAATTTAAAGGAAAGGATGTGTATATTTGTAAAGGTAACAGCAAGATGGTGTGCCTTCTGTTTTTTTACATATTATAAGAGATCATAATCTGTGGACTTTATCAGGAGTTATTTAGACACAGAGGAGAAAGACACTGAGAGTGAATTGATCTGTGTTAAGCAGACATGGATTGTGATTTTCTGTTGTGCCTTTTCTAGTTTCTATATTGCCAGAAACTTCTGCCAATCATAAATGTGCAGCTTCAACCTGGAGAAAAATCTGGAAAGCAAATTTATGGCGGAATGTTTCAGTGACTGCAAGGGTCAATGTATCGAATCAATTTCTGCTGCCAAGAGATTGTGCCTTTGATTAAACAAGTACCAAACGTTCTAGAAAAGAGAGATTATTTATTTATTTAGAGATACAGCACTGAAACAGGCCCTTCAGCCAACCGAGACTGTGCCGACCATCAACCACCCATTTACACTAATCCTACATTTAATCCCATATTTCTACCACATCCCCACCTTCCCTCAATTCCCCTACCACCTACCTATACTAGGGGCAATTTATAATGGCCAATTTACCTATCAACCTGCAAGTCTATGGCTGTGGGAGGAAACCGGAGCACCCGGCGAAAACCCACGCAGTCACAGGGAGAACTTGCAAACTCCGCATAGGCAGTACCCAGAATTGAACCCAGGTCGCTGGAGCTGTGAGACAGCGGTGCTATTAGCTCCCCATTCTCTCTCTTTGGAGGACCAACACTCACTTTACTTACTCTTTTCCTTTTTAAATACCTGTAGAAACTCTTGCTATCCATTTTTACATTTCTAGCTAACTTCCTCTCATACTCTAATTTCTTTCTCCTGATTAACCTTTTCGTCATTCTCTGCCGTTCTTTATAGTCTGACCAATCATCTGAACTGCTTTGTGCAATTCTCTGCCTTTTACTTAAGTCTGATGCTTTCCTTAACTTCTTTAGTTAACCACGGATAGTGGGTCCTCCCCTTTGAATTTTTCTTTATAGTAGGAATATACTTATTCTGAGTATTCTGAAATACCCCCTTAAATGTCTGCCACTGCTTCTCTATTGTTCTATCTCCAAGCCTAGTAACCCAGTTCACTTCAGCAAGCTCAGCTTTCATGCCCACATAATAGCCCTTTCTCAAGTTTAAAATACTAGTCTTAGACTCGCTCTTCTCTCTTTCAAACTGGATGTAAAATTCAATCATATTGTGGTCGCTGCTACCTAGAAGTGATGGAAAAGTGTTGGCTCGAGTTTAAAGCTCACAAATTCACAGCACAAAGAAAACCCCACTATCCCCTATTAGATTTTTAGATTTAGAGATACAGCACTGAAACAGGCCCTTCGGCCCACCGAGTCTGTGCCGAACATCAGCCACCCATTTATACTAATCCTACACTAATCCCATATTCCTACCAAACATCCCCACCTGTTCCTATATTTCCCTACCACCTACCTATACTAGTGACAATTTATAATGGCCAATTTACCTGTCAACCTGCAAGTCTTTTTTTGGGTGTGGGAGGAAACCGGAGCACCCGGAGAAAACCCACGCAAACACAGGGAGAACTTGCAAACTCCACACAGGCAGTACCAGGAATCGAACCCGGGTCCCTGGAGCTGTGAGGCTGCGGTGCTAACCACTGCGCCACTGTGCTATCTTCTGTATCTTCCATTGATTCAAATATTTTTAGATTTACCGATAAAGACTCAATGGTCTTCACCTTTACTACTTCCTGTGACTTTGTATTACAGACCTCTACAACCATTGCCTCACATTCTCCATAATAATTTTGAATTGATTTGAAACAGGCCAAATAGCCTTTCCTTATCTCCTGTAGTGAAACACTTTCTGAACATAAAGACCTCAATTGAATCTCCTCTGAACATTCTCCAGTTCTCTGAAAATTGTCCTAGTATCTCAAATGTCTTTGCATAGCTACAGTCTCCCATCTCTAGAATCATCCTCGTGAATTTATACTGTTAGCTCTATATTGAGTGAATATCCCTTCTCTCATGGGGTGTCCAACCAATACTTTGTACAATTGGATTACTGTTTCTTAAGGTAGAAACAAGAATGTTTCAAAACAATGGAAATTGTAGCCTTGTTAAGATTCAATCACTTGTGCAACCATTTCATTCTCTTTATTGCAGGATTACATAATATATCAATTGGTTCACAAATAAATGTTCAAAGAGTAAGTGAAATTAATCTGCTTTGTCCCGAGTGGTTGAAATTTTTATCATACCTAGGTGGACCAAGCACAGGTCCTGGCAAGGAAAGAGGACATGGAGACACTCTTGATCTGACTTCACAATCAGCCCTGCCGGAGCAGAATAGAGTCATGGAGTTAGTTTAGTTTAGTTTCGTTTAGTTTAGAGATACAGCACTGAAACAGGCCCTTCGGCCCACCGAGTCTGTGCCGACCATCAACACCCATATATACTAATCCTACACTAATCCCATATTCCTACCACATCCCCACCTGTCCCGATATTTCCCTGCCACCTACCTATACTAGGGGCAATTTATAATGGCCAATTTACCTACCAACCTGCAAGTCTTTTGGCTTATACAGCACAGAAACAGGCCCTTCAGTCCATCATGTCTGTGCTGGCCATCAAGCACCTAACTATTCTAATCCCATTTTCCAGCACTTGGCCCGTAGCCTTGTATGCTATGGTGTTTCAAGTGCTCATCTAAATACTTCTTAAATGTTGTGAGGGTTCCTGCCTCTACCACCCCTTCAGGCAGTGCGTTCCAGATTCCAACCACCCTCTGGGTGAAAACATCTTTCCTCAAATCCATTCTAAACCTCCTGCCCCTTACCTTAAATCTATGCTCCCTGGTGATTGACAACTCCACTAAGGGAAAAAGTCACTTCCTATCTACCCTATCAATGCCCCTCATAATTTTGTATACCTCAATCAGGTCCCCCCTCAGCCTTCTCTGTTCTAAGGAAAACAACCCTAGCCTTTTCAGTCTTTCTTCAGAGCTGAAATGCTCCAGCCCAGGCAACATCCTGGTGAATCTCCTCTGCACCCTCTCCATTGCAATCACATCCTTCCTATAGAGTGGTGACCGGAACTGTACACAGTACTCCAGCTGTGACCTAACTAGCATTTTATACAGCTCCATCATAACCCCCCTACTCTTATATTCTATGCCACGGCTAATAAAGGCAAGTATCCCATATGTCTTCCTAACCACCTTGTCTACCTGTGCTGCTACATTCAGTGATCTATAGACAAGTACACCAAGGTCCCTCTGACCCTCTGTACTTCCTAGGGTCCTTGTATATTCCCATGCCTTGTTAGCCCTCCCAAAATGCATCACCTCACACTTCTCTGGATTAAATTCCATTTGCCACTGCTCCACCCATCTTACCAGCCCATCTATATCGTCCTGTAATCTAAGGCTTTCCTCCTCACTACTTACACAACTACCAATTTTCGTGTCATCTGCGAACTTACTGATCATACCTCCTATATTCACGTCTAAATCATTAATGTACACTACAAACAGCAAGGGTCCCAGCACCGATCCCTGTGGTACACCACTGGTCACAGGCTTCCACTTGCAAAAACATCCCTCGACCATCACCCTCTGCCTCCTGCCACTAAGCCAATTTTGGATCCACTTTGCCAAATTGCCCAGGATCCCATGGGCTCTTTCCTTCTTAACCAATCTCCTATGAGGGACCTTATCAAAAGCCTTACTGAGGTCCATGTAGACTACATCAACTGCTTTACCCTCATCTACACATGTAGTCACCGCCTCGAAAAATTCAATCCAGTTTGTTAGACACGATCTCCTCCTGACAAATCCATGCTGACTATCCTTGATTTATCCCTGCCTCCCCAAGTGAAGATTAATCCTGTCCCTCAGAATTTTTTCCAATCGTTTCAATACCACTGGTGTTGGACTCACCTGGTTTATCCCTGCTACCCTTCTTGAATAATGGTACCACATTTGCTGTCCTCCAGTCCTCTGATACCTCTCCTGTGGCCGGAAACGATTTGAAAATTTGTGTCAGAGCCCCTGCTGTCTCCTGCCTTGCCTCACATAACAGCCTGGGATACATCTCATCTGGGTCCGGGGATTGATCCACTTGTAAGCCCGCAGAAACACCTAATACATCCTCCCTTTCAATGCTAATATGTTCAAGTATATCACAATCCCCCTCCCTGATCTCTACACCTACATCGTCCCTCTCCATAGTGAACACAGAAGAAAAGTAATCATTTAAAACCTCACCTAGGTACTCCGGCTCCACTCACAGATTGCCACTTTGGTCCCTAATGGACCCTACTCTTTCCCTGATTATCCTCTTGCTCTGAATATACTTATAAAATGCCTTAGGATTTTCCTTTATCTTGCCCGCCAGTGTTTTTTCATGTTCCCTCTTCGTTCTCCTAATTACTTCTTTAAGTACCCCACTACACTTTCTATACTCCTCTAGGGCCTCTGATGTTTACAGCTCTCTGAATCTCCCATAAGCCTCCTTTTTTTTCCTGATCCAATCCTCTATATCCCTTGACATCCAGGGTTCCCTGGACTTGCTGGTGAGGGAACTAAATGTAATATCTCCAAATTTGCAGATGACACAAAACTGGGTGGGAGGGTGAGTTGTGAGGAGGATGCAGAGAGGCTTCAGGGTGATTTGGACAAGTTGAGTGAGTGGGCAAATGCTTGGCAGATGCAGTATAATGTGGATAAATGTGAGGTTCTCCACTTTGGTAACAAAAACAGGAAGGCAGATTATTATTATGACTATAAACTGAGAGAGGGGAATATGCAGCGAGACCTGGGTGTTCTCATACACCAGTTGCTGAAGGTAAGCATGCAGGTGCAGCAGGCAGTAAAAAAGGCAAATGGTATGTTGGCCTTCATAGCGAGAGGATTTGAGTACAGGAGCAGGGATGTCTTGCTGCAATTATACAGGGCCTCGGTGAGGCCACACCTGGAATATTCTGTGCAGCTTTGGTCTCCTTATCTGAGGAAGGATGTTCTTGCCATAGAGGGAATGCAGCAAAGGTTCACCAGACTGATTCCCGGGATGACGGGACTGATGTATGAGGAGAGATTGAGTCGGTTAAGATTATATTCGCTGGAGTTCAGAAGAGTGAGGGGGGATCTCATAGAAACCTATAAAATTCTAACAGGACTTGATGCAGGAAGGATGTTCCCGATGGTGGGGGAGTCCAGAACCAGGGGTCATAGTCTAAGGATATGGAGTAAATCTTTCAGGACTGAGATGAGAAGAAATTTCTTCACCCAGAGAGTGGTGAGCCTGTGGAATTCACTACCACAGAAAGCAGTTGATGCCAAAATATTGTATGTTTTCAAGAAGGAGTTAGATATAGCTCTTGGGTCTAAAGGGATCAAAGGATATGGGGCGAAAGTGGGAACAGGTTACTGAGTTGGATATTCAGCCATGATCATAATAAATGGTGGAGCAGGCTCGAAGGGCCGAATGGCCTACTCCTGCTCCTATTTTCTATGTTTCTATGTTTACCCTTCACCTTAAGGGGTACATGTTGTCTCACTATTTCCTCTTTGAATGACTCCCATTGGTCTGATGTAGACTTTCCTGCAAGTCGCTGCTCCCAGTCCACTTTGGCCAGATTCTGTTTTATCATATTGAAATTGGCCTTCCCCCAATTCAGTACCTTTATTACAGGTCCATCTTTGTCCTTTTCCATTACTACCTTAAATCTTACAGAGTTATGGTCACTATCCCTGAAATGCTCCCCCACTGACACTTCTATTGCTTGTCCGGCTTCATTCCCTGGGATGAGGTCCAGTACCACCCCTTCTACTGTGGGACTTTCTACGTACTGGCTCAAAAAGCTCTCCTGAATGCACTTTAAGAATTCTGCCCCCTTTAAGCCTTTTGCACTGAGCCGATCCCAGTTGATATTCGGGAAGTTGAAATTCCCTACTATTATTACCCTATTATTTTTACACCTCTCTGAGATTTGTCCACATATCTGCTCCTCTATCTCTCCCTGACTGTTTGGAGGCCTGTAGCACACTCCCAGCCAAGTGATTGCCCCCTTTTTGTTTTAAAGTTCTACCCATATGGCCTCATTTGAGGAACATTCTACGATATCATCCCTCCTTACTGCAGTAATTGACTCCTTGATCAACAGTGCAATGCCACCTCCTCTTTTCTCCCCTCCCCTGTCTCGCCTGTAGATTCTATATCCTGGAATATTGAGCTGCCAGTCCTGCCCCTCCCTTAACCATGTGATAGCAATAATATCATAATCCCATGTGCTAAACATTGCCTTCAATTCATCTGCCTTAGTAAGACCCCTTGCATTAAAATAGATGCAATCCAGCCTTGCATTTTTCACTTGTGCCTTAACAGGTCTATGTTTGCTCTGCCTTCCAGACCTACTCAGTTTCTCTTCTATATTTGACTGTGTATCACCCCCTGCTGTATCTCCACTCTGTATCCCATCCCCCTGCCAAATTAGTTTAAACGCCCCCCAAACAGCACTAGCAGCAAGGATGTTGGTCCCGTTCCGGTTCAGGTGCAACCCGTCCAATTTGTACAGGTCCCACCTTCGCCAGAAACAGACCCAGTGATCCAGGAAACTAAAGCCCTCCCTCCTGCACCATCTCTTCAGCCACGCATTCATCTGCTCTATCGTCCTCGTCCTATACTCACTAGCACATGGCATTTGGAGTAATCCAGAGATTACAACCTTTGAGGTCCTGCTTTTTAATCTGCTACCTAGCTGATTGTCCTGGATGGCGTTGAGCTTCTTGAGTGTTGTTGGAGCTGCACTCATCCAGGCAAGTGGAGATTATTCCATCATACTCATGACTTGTGCCTTGGAGATGGTAGACAGGCTTTGAGGAGTGAGTTACTCGCCACAGGATTCCCAGCCTCTGGTATGCTCTTGTAGTTATGGTATTTATATGGTTACTCCAGTTCAGTTTCTGGTCAACAATAACCCCCAGGATGGTGATAGTGGGGGATTCAGCAATTGCAATGCAATGCATGTCAAGGGGAGATGCAAGGGCAGATGGTTAGATTCTCTCTTGTTGGAGATGGTCATTGCCTGGCACTTGTGTGAAGTGAATGTTACTTGCCACTTATCAGCCCAAGCCTGGATATTGTCCAGGTTTTTCTGCATTTCTACACGGACTGCTTCATTATCTGAGGAGTTGCGAATGGTGCTGAACATTGTGCAATCATCAGCGAACATCCCCACTTCTGTCCTTATGATTGAAGGAAGGTCATTGATTAAGCAGCTGAAGATGGGCCTCGGACACTACCCTGAGGAACATCCTGCAGTGATGTCCTGGAGCTCAGATGATTGACCTCCAACAACCACAACCATCTTCCTTTGCGTTAGGTATGACTCCAACCAGCGGAGTGTTTTACCCCTGATTCCCATTGATTCTAGTTTTGCTAGGGCTTCTTGATGCCATACTCGGCCAAGTGCTGCCTTGATGTCAAGGGCTGTCACTCTCACCTCACCTCTTGAGATCAGTTCTTTTGTGCATGTTTGAACTAAGGTTGTAATGAGGTCAGGAGCTGAGTGGCCCTGAGGGAACCCAAACTGAGCGTCCAAATGAACAGGTTATTGCGGAGCAAGTGTCGACGAGACTTTCCATCACTTTACTGATGATCGAGAGAGTAGACTGATGGGGCAGTAACTGACCCGATTGGATTTGTCCTGCTTTTTGAGTAAATGACACATATGGGCAATTTTCCACATTGTCGGTTAAATACATTTTTATCTTTTCCAGTTTTAATGAAAGGTCATTGACCCGAAACATTAACTATGTTTCTCTCTCTCCACAGATGCTACCAGACCAGCTGAATATTTCCAGCACTTTCTGTCTTTATTATAGCAGAGCAGACTTATTCACATGGATACACTGTGTAATTCGCTTTCAGGACTGGTGGTTGACGAAGATGCTCAGGTTTACAACAGAAGTGAAGGGGATACAAACATAGAAACATAGAAAAATAGCAGCAGGTGTAGGCCATTCGGCCCTTTGAGCCTGCTCTGCCATTCAATACAATGATGGATGAATGGCTATTGGAACATGGTATGTAAATCTGACCAGGACTATTTCCTCATGTGAAGAGTAAATACAGACATGAACTGGTTGAATTGAATCTCCTTTTTCCATGTTGTAATTTGTATGTATCTCTATGTATTTCATTGCTTTTAAAGCTTTTGTGAAGCACCTAAGGGATGAAAGGCTGTATCTAAATGCAACTCCTTTCTTCCACCATTAAAGCACTGATATTATGTCGAGTCACAATAGTGTTATGATCCCCGTGGATACCACCAATAAAGGAAAATAATCGAATCCACCGACTGATCCTAATTTAGGAAACCAAAAACCAAACGGACAAGATTTCACTTTTATAAATTTTACTTTAACAATCAAACCAAAAAGAACCTAAATTAAACATGAACTAACAGTTAAATTTCAGCCGATATATATCGTAATGGTTACACATTAACAAGAAGATGCAGCAAGGAAAGCTGTTACAATCTGTTGAACAGTCTTATCAGCAAAATGGGTTGAACAGTCCCACAGTACAATAAGATCAGAATCTTCCTCAGGTAGTTTTTCAAGTTCTGTCCCCCAGGATGTGGAGACAGAAGTAATGATGTCCTGTTGATAGCAAGAGATGCAATCTTCCCTTTAACAGTTCGGTCTTGTCGCCTCTCGAACCACCTCAGCCTTCACACTGCTGTCCTGATGGTGCGGTATGACGGGTAACACTTTTAGTCATCAAAGACAGCAGCTGTAAGTCATTCACCAATAGTCAGCCTTCAGTCCAGGCTCCTTTACCTGTTGCCAAACGGTTACCTTGTAGTCTGCTTCAGCTCCAAGCAGCAACTGCCCACTCTGAAAGCCTTCTTTTAAAAAAAACACTCACAGCTTTTATAGCTGGCTCCAACACTCTTGTCGAGTTTTCTTGAAACTGAAACTTAAACTCACAGTCATAACATCTTGCTTAAAAAAAGACTGTTTTCAATCACCGGACTGTTTGTTTGTCTAATCTGGGTTTAATTTCCTACCTGGAAAACCCCAGTCCCAAATCAGGGATAGTCACAAAAACACAAATGCGAGCTGTACGGAACTCCATTTCCACATGAAGATTTCATAACAATAGTCAGTTTTGTTGTGTTTCCCATAGGCAGTAGAATATTAACAGGACAAGCCACAAGACACATTCCAACCTGTAAATCACAGACAGCAATGTGATTGTTAAATCACAGTTAAAATATGTCTGGTGTTGTTTGAGGATTAAGTGTGAGCCAAGTTTACATCTAGTTGTGTTGTGGGACATTCCACACCCAGCTACACAGACAAACTCAGTGTTATGCGGTGACTAGATGTGTAGATGAGGGTAAAGCAGTTAATATAGTCTACATGGACCTCAGTAAGGCTTTTGATAAGGTCCCACATGGGAGATTGATTAAGAAGGTAAGAGCCCATGGGATCCAGGGCAATTTGGCAGATCAGAATATACAATGGATGGTAGGACCCTGGGAAGTACAGAGGGTCAGAGGGACCTTGGTGTACTTATCCATAGATCATTGAAGGCAGCAGCACAGGTAGATAAGGTGGTTAGGAAGGCATATGGGATACTTACCTTTATTAGCCGAGGCATAGAATATAAGAGCAGGGAGGTTATGATGGAACTGTATAAAACTCTAGTTTGGCCACAGCTGGAGTACTGTGTACAGTTCTGGTCACCACACTATAGGAAGGATGTGATTGCACTGGAGAGGGTGCAGAGGAGATTCACCAGGATGTTGCCTGGGCTGGAGCATTTCAGCTATGAAGAGAGACTGGATAGGCGTGGGTTGTTTTCCTTAGAGCAGAGAAGGCTGAGGGGGTAACTGATTGAGGTTTACAAAATTATGAGAGGCATTGATTGGATAGATAGGAAGAAACTTTTTCCCTTTGCGGAGGGGTCAATAACCAGGGGACATAGATTTAAGGTAAGGGGCAGGAGATTTAGAGGAGATTTGAGGGAAGAATTTTTCACCCAGAGGGTGGTTGGAATCTGGAACCCCTGAAGGGGTGGTAGAGGCAGGAACCCTCACAACATTTAAGAAGTCTTTAGATGAGCACTTGAAACACCATAGCATACAAGGCTACGGACCAAGTGCTGGAAAATGGGATTAGAATAGATAGGTGCTTGATGGCCGGCATGGACATGATGGGCCAAAGGGCCTGTTTCTGTGCTGTATAACTCTATGACTCTCTTGTTGATTGAAAATTCTCTGCCATACAGGGACACAGTCGAGGCTTCTTTTATCCTGGCAACTTTCCAATTAACCCTCCCTTCTCCCAATCAGTGAATACTCTCAATTAAAGGATGCCTTTTTTAAGCAACTAAGGATCATTTTGTGATGGTTGCTAACCTTTCAGATTTGTGTTGACTACTTTATCTCAATGCTTTTACATTTCGAGGTTCCTTATCTCATAGCAAGGATAATCTACACAGAAGCTGCTTGCAATGTTTGCTCTCAAGGTCACGCCCTTTTTCTGCAAGTAAGCATTTTAAAACTTGACATAATCTCCCAGAATCCCTCTGCCTTGACATTTTGTCTACACTGTGCTTTATTTCCTAAGGTTTTCCACTTTAACCATACTACAAAGAAGGGTTCCAATAATGCTAAATGTTAATTTATGAAAATAAGTTAGTTCTTAGTTTATATTAGTTGTATTTTAACAATTAGTACTCTAGTTAGTAACTTTTAGTAACCTAATAATCTTACAGCTTTTAAAAAAATGTTTGCCTAAAAGAACAATCATGAGAGCCGCAGGATGGAAATTCAGCATTTCTAAACCAGGTACATGGCAAATGTCCAAGTGTCTCTGACATAACTTGTATATATAATAAATAAAATACAGCTATTAAACTGATGTATCAAAGAAAAAAATAATCAATATTAAAAAAGACTGAACTCTAAATTATCACTTTTTTTGACTTTAGTAACTAGAATTTTGTCAGTAAATTCATTTGTTGTAAACAATTTTAACTTAATATGCATAGAACTAAGAGAACCTTTTTCAGCTATTGATTCTCGTGATATAAAAAGTTTCTAACAGCACATTCAGAATAATTTATCGTCTCAGCTCTATTAGGAACAATAATGGTTACTACCATAAATCCTGTTCCTATAACCAAAGACAGAATCTATAACTAGGGTGTAGCACACTGTAGCTGTACCACATGAATAGGTTTATTTAGAGGCCGATGATGCTTTTCGTTAAAATAATCTTTTGAATCCGTACAGTGCAGCATAATGATTAGCCTTTTATCCCCACAATAAAAGCACGGCTCTTAATTTTCTTGAGTGAACTTTTTTAAGGCTTTTTTCATGTTAATACAATCCAAATGGAAAAGGTTGGAAGGAGCAAATGAGATTTTAAAGAACTGCATGTGGTTCCAGAGCTGCAGATTGACAAACTCTGGTTCAGTGCTGGAGTTAGTGTTAGGATTAGTGTTACAGTTAGTGTTAGGGTTAGGGTTAGTGTTAGTGTTAGAGTTAGTGTTAGTATGAGGGTAAGAGTTAGGGTTAAAGCTAGGGTTAGGGTTAGTGTTAGTGTTAGGATTAGGGTTAGTGTTAGGATTAGAGTTAGGATTAGGGTTAATGTTAGGGTTGGATTAAGGGCTCGTGTCAGGATTACAGTTCATGTTTGGGTTAGAGTTAGGTTTGGCGTGTGTGATTTTGGATAACATTTTGTAATACTAGAGCAAACTCACCCTAAGCATGTTGGCTTCCTTCTGTGCTGGGAATTTTTGTACTTTATGTTCCTGCCAAATACCTGCCTTCACTTCTTATCTCTAATTACTAAAGACAGTTCCATCTGCAACTCTCCTAGTTTGAATATGTTTCTAATTATACATAGTGTTTATTTAAATGTCGTGGCTTGGGTTGTGGGCGATTCTGACAAGTTTCAATTTATTGCCAATCCTGAGGTGTGTCGAGGGCATTAAGATTCAAAGATAAAGGGGGCTGGAATTTAAATGAGAGGATGTGATGCTTCAGCCTTACAAAGATTTAGACAGACCCCATCTGGAGTACTTAGACCAGAGCAGCGACAGTCAGCAGCGGACTTGGGAGGAGGTGGAACTAGAGCGGGACCTGGAGAAATAAAGTACGTGGCTCGAGGCTCTTACCTGCCTTAGACTGGAACAGCGGCAGTCAGCGGTGGATCTGGGAGGAGGTGGATCCGGAGCAGCGGCAGATGGACTTTGCATATTGGAACAGGACAATAAGGTATTGACTTTGAGTCCAGATAAATTTAACAGACTTTCTGAAGGCAGACAGGCTGTAAGAAGGGAACCCAATGGTTTTTATTTTATTTATTGATACAGCACTGAATCAGGCCCTTTGGCCCACTGAGTCTGTGCTGACCAAGAACCACCCTTATAGTAATCCCATCTCCTACATTAGGGGCAATTTACAATGGCCAATTTACTTATCACCTGCAAGTCTTTGGCGGTGGGAGGAAATCAGGGCACCGGGTGAAAACCCACGCGGTCACAGGGAGAACTTGCAAACTCCACACAGGCAGTACCCAGAATTGAACCCGGGTCCCTGGAGCTGTGAGGCTGCGGTGCTAACCACTGCGCCACTGTGCCACCTGCAGTTGCAGGCTGTAAAAAAGACAACCAGCACTTATAGCCTCAAGAGAGAGAAAGAGAGAGGGGCCACCTGCTCTCAGAAGCCTGAAGCAGCGAAAGGCTGTGAAGACTTGAACTTGTTTTGAACGTTGAAGCTTATGGAGAAGCAAAAAAACAGCAGGATCACCAGGAATCACCTTATTCACAGACATCCAGGTTGGAAGGTCTCGGAGACGCGAACGAAGAGGACCTTCATTTCTTTTTAAATTCTGGGAGATACAACCCATTGAAGAGGAGTTTGGGACTTTTAACCACAAAAGATTTCGCCATCAAAAAGGACTGTGTAGCATATAAGCATGGTGTGAGGTTTTCAAGTATTTTAGTAAGTAAAGAAAATATTTTTCTTTATAATTTGGGGTATCAGCTACTTACAAAGTACTATTCAGTTAATTGGGATTTCTTTTAGTTCTGTTGTTATATTAAAAGTCCTAAAACGTGAAATTTTGCCATGCAATTCTTTAAATTGTTCTGGGGGTTCATATCTCGTATTTTAACGTTAATGGTCTTACTGAATAAGTAATACTATCCCAATCTATTTTAGGATAATTAAAGTCCCCCATTATAACTACTCTAGATGTTGCATTTCTCTATAATTTCCTTGCAAATTTGTTCCTCTATATATTTCCCATCAGTTGGTGGCCTATAGAATAAACCCAACAATATTGTTTCTTATTTCTAACTAAATAGATTCTGTCCTTGACCCCTGCAGCTCACCAACCTTATTTACTACACCTTGTGTGTTCACATATATGCACAGTAAACATTACTATTTCCTACTCTAGTGCTATCCGTCACTGCCAATTCTCTGTGAATCTCGGTTTACCTCTTTAATATTAACTCCTGGTTCCCACACCCCAAGTTAATTTAAATCTTCCTCAATAGCACTAGTGAATCAACCCACTGGGCTAGATTGGTTGAAACATTACCAGTGATCTACCACTTGAATGAGATATGATGGTGTGGTGTCTAGGGTATTGGAAAAAATGAACAGAAATGTTGAGAAAGAATCACACCAGTTTGTCTAATGGAATTTGATAAATTCAGTCATTTGTGAGCTAGCCTCAGGAAAATCACGATGGAAACGGTCAGATTATTGTAGGAACGCAAGTAATTCACTGATGTAAGATTATTAAGTTACTAAAAGTTACTAACCAGACTACTAATTGTTAAAATCCAGCTATTATAAACTAACAACTAACTTATTATCATAAACTAGCATTTAGCTTTGTTAGAACCCTTCTTTGTAGTGTGGTAAAGTGGAAAAACATAGCAAAGAGGGCACAGTATGGACAAGATGTCAAGGCAGAGGGATTCTGGGAGATTATGTCAAGATTTAAAAAGAGTACTTGCAGCAAAAGGGTGAGATCTTGACAGCAGACAGTGAAAACAGCTTCTGTGTAGATTTGCCTCGCAATGAGATAGGAACCTTAAAATGTAAAAGCATTGAGATAAAGTAGTCAACACAAAGGGGTACTACTTGGCACATATCCGAAAGGTTAGCAACCATCACGCTCGGCGGAGGCGGGCTCACCACCAACTTTTCGGACGGTGGACGGCCCCCCGCCCACCATAAAAGTCCGGCCCTTAATACTGTTTAGGAAACCACTTTGCAAAACTCTCCTCAGACCCTTAAATGAAATCGCATAAGCTCCAGGAAAATAGCATCTGAACTAATTGTCCTTTCGACCACCTACCTCTAGATGCAGTCATGCTGAACACTCTCAGGACTTTGTCCAACTGCATTTTGAAGAGCGATTTGAACTCTGTATCTAACTTTGGTTGCACTTCCCCTGGAACTTCCTGGTGGGAGAGGGAAGGGGAGAATTTACTCTGTAAATAGCGTGTGCTGTATCTGGCCTGGGAGTGTTCGACAGGACAGTGCAGAGAGAGTTGTACGAGCATTTAACATGTGCTTTACCTGCCCTAGGAGTGTATGATGGGACATTGTAGTGAGAAGTTTACTCGGTGTTAGATGCGCACTGTCACTGCCCTGGAGGATGCTGTTGAGAGAGGTTTGCTGACAGAGGTAGAGAGGTTAAGAATATTGGTATTGAGGGAGACCACAAGACTGGAACAAGGTTTGAGACAGAGAAGAATGAAGAGCAGTGATGGAGAGTAATCCTGCTGCAAAAGATGGAAATGAAACAAGGTACGGAAGGGAAGGATGAAGGGAAGGCTAGGGAAATGAATAAAGCAGGAAGGCACGATAGTCAGCTTTGGTGTGGAAACCTCAGTCAGAGTGCACATATCTCCCAGATGGAAAACTATGAGCTTGCAATCAGTGCTCAGATAGATCCCCTGAGGGAAGAGGACTGAGAGTCACCGATACAGGCATATCAGTCAGAGAAGGAGGAGGATGGTAGGGAGAAGGAGAGAGTTGACATACTCCAGTCAGAGAGCAGTTATTTCTCTGAAAGCAGGGAGGCTGAGAGAAACCAGTTAATGTGCCAATATCTCCCTGAGAGAAATGGGACTCGGAGATGCCAGACAGTCTGCAGCTATTTCCCTGAGCGAGGGTATCTGAAACCCCAGTCTACCTACATAGAACTCCCTGGGAGGGAGGGCCTGAGAGACATCAGTCAGTGCACAGATATGTCCCTCAGAGAGAGGGACTGAGAGACACCAGTCAGTGTACAGATATCACCCTGAGAGAGAGGGACTGAGAGACCCCAGTCAGTGTACAGATATCTCCCTGAGAGAGGGACTGAGAGACCCCAGTCAGTGTACAGATATCTCCCTGAGAGAGAGGGACTGAGAGACACCAATCAGTGTACAGATATCTCCCTGAGAGAGAGGGACTGAGAGACCCCAGTCAGTGTACAGATATCTCCCTGAGAGAGAGGGACTGAGAGACCCCAGTCAGTGTACAGATATCTCACTGAGAGGGAGCGACTGAGAGATGCCAGTCAGTGTACAGATATCTCCCTGACAGAGAGGGACTGAGAGACACCAGTCAGTGTACAGATATCTCCCTGAGAGAGAGGGACTGAGAGACCCCAGTCAGTGTACAGATATCTCTCTGAGAGAGAGGGACTGAGAGACCCCAGTCAGTGTACAGATATCTCTCTGAGAGAGAGTGACTGAGAGACCCCAGTCAGTGTACAGATATCTCCCTGAGAGAGAGGGACTGAGAGACCCCAGTCAGTGTACAGATATCTCTCTGAGAGAGAGGTACTGAGAGACCCCAGTCAGTGTACAGATATCACCCGAGGGAAAGGGGACTGAGAGACACCAGTCAGTGTACAGATATCTCCCTGACAGAGAGGGACTGAGAGACCCCAGTCAGTGTACTGATATCTCCCTGAGAGGGAGGGACTGAGAGACACCAATCAGTGTACAGATATCTCCCTGAGAGAGAGGGACTGAGAGACACCAGTCAGTGTACAGATATCTCCCTGAGAGAGAGGGACTGAGAGACACCAGTCAGTGTACAGATATCTCCCTGACAGAGAGGGACTGAGAGACACCAATCAGTGTACAGATATCTCCCTGACAGAGAGGGACTGAGAGACACCAATCAGTGTACAAATATCTCCGTGACAGAGAGGGACTGAGAGACACCAATCAGTGTACAGATATCTCCCTGAGAGGGAGGGACTGAGAGATGCCAGTCAGTGTACAGATATCACCCGAGGGAAAGGGGACTGAGAGACACCAGTCAGTGTACAGATATCTCCGTGAGAGAGAGGGACTGAGAGACACCAATCAGTGTCCAGATATCTCCCTGAGAGAGAGGGACTGAGAGACACCAGTCAGTGTACAGATATCTCCCTGACAGAGAGGGACTGAGAGACACCAATCAGTGTACAGATATCTCCCTGACAGAGAGGGACTGAGAGACACCAATCAGTGTACAGATATCTCCGTGACAGAGAGGGACTGAGAGACACCAATCAGTGTACAGATATCTCCCTGAGAGGGAGCGACTGAGAGATGCCAGTCAGTGTACAGATATCACCCGAGGGAAAGGGGACTGAGAGACACCAGTCAGTGTACAGATATCTCCGTGAGAGAGAGGGACTGAGAGACACCAATCAGTGCACAGATATCTCCGAGAGGGAGGGACTGAGAGACACCAGTCAGTGTACAGATATCTCCCTGACAGAGAGGGACTGAGAGACACCAATCAGTGTACAGATATCTCCCTGACAGAGAGGGACTGAGAGACACCAGTCAGTGTACAGATATCTCCCTGACAGAGAGGGACAGAGAGACACCAATCAGTGTACAGATATCTCCCTGACAGAGAGGGACTGAGAGACACCAATCAGTTTACAGATATCTCCTTGACAGAGAGGGACTGAGAGACACCAATCAGTGTACAGATATCTCCCTGAGAGAGAGGGTCTGAGAGTCCCCAGTCAGTGTACAGATATCTCCCTGACAGAGAGGGACTGAGAGACACCAATCAGTGTACAGATATCTCCCTGACAGAGAGGGACTGAGAGACACCAGTCAGTGTACAGATATCTCCCTGACAGAGAGGGACTGAGAGACACCAATCAGTGTACAGATATCTCCCTGACAGAGAGGGACTGAGAGACACCAATCAGTTTACAGATATCTCCTTGACAGAGAGGGACTGAGAGACACCAATCAGTGTACAGATATCTCCCTGAGAGAGAGGGTCTGAGAGTCCCCAGTCAGTGTACAGATATCTCCCTGACAGAGAGGGACTGAGAGACACCAGTCAGTGTACAGATAGCTCCCTGACAGAGAGGGACTAAGAGACACCAATCAGTGTACAGATATCTCCCTGACAGAGAGAGACTGAGAGACACCAATCAGTGTACAGATATCTCCCTGACAGAGAGGGACTGAGAGACACCAATCAGTTTACAGATATCTCCGTGACAGAGAGGGACTGAGAGACACCAATCAGTGTACAGATATCTCCCTGAGAGAGAGGGTCTGAGAGTCCCCAGTCAGTGTACAGATATCTCCCTGACAGAGAGGGTCTGAGAGTCCCCAGTCAGTGTATAGATATCTCCCTGAGAGAGAGGGTCTGAGAGACACCAGTCAGTGTACAGATATCTCCCTGACAGAGAGGGTCTGAGAGACCCCAGTCAGTGTACAGATATCTCCCTGACAGAGAGGGACTGAGAGACACCAGTCAGTGTACAGATATCACCGAGAGAGAGGGTCTGAGAGTCCCCAGTCAGTGTACAGATATCTCCCTGACAGAGAGGGTCTGAGAGTCCCCAGTCAGTGTACAGATGTCTCCCTGAGAGAGAGGGACTGAGAGACACCAGTCAGTGTACAGTTATCTCCCTGACAGAGAGGGACTGAGAGACACCAGTCAGTGTACAGATATCTCCCTGACAGAGAGGGTCTGAGAGTCCCCAGTCAGTGTACAGATATCTCCCTGACAGAGAGGGTCTGAGAGTCCCCAGTCAGTGTACAGATATCTCCCTGAGAGAGAGGGACTGAGAGACACCAGTCAGTGTACAGATATCTCACTGAGAGAGAGGGTCTGAGAGTCCCCAGTCAGTGTACAGATATCTCCCTGAGAGAGAGGGACTGAGAGACCCCAGTCAGTGTACAGATATCTCCCTGAGAGAGAGGGTCTGAGAGACCCCAGTCAGTGTACAGATATCTCCCTGACAGAGAGGGACTGAGAGACACCAATCAGTGTTCAGATATCTCCGTGAGAGAGAGGGTCTGAGAGTCCCCAGTCAGTGTACAGATATCTCCCTGAGAGAGAGGGTCTGAGAGTCCCCAATCAGTGTACAGATATCTCCCTGAGAGAGAGGGTCTGAGAGTCCCCAATCAGTGTACAGATATCTCCCTGAGAGAGAGGGTCTGAGAGTCCCCAGTCAGTGTACAGATATCTCCCTGAGAGAGAGGGTCTGAGAGTCCCCAGTCAGTGTACAGATATCTCCCTGAGAGAGAGGGTCTGAGAGTCCCCAGTCAGTGTACAGATATCTCCCTGAGAGAGAGGGACTGATAGACACCAGTCAGTGTACAGATATCTCCCTGAGAGGGAGGGTCTGAGAGTCCCCAGTCAGTGTACAGATATCTCCCTGACAGAGAGGGTCTGAGAGACACCAGTCAGTGTACAGATATCTCCCTGACAGAGAGGGTCTGAGAGTCCCCAGTCAGTGTACAGATATCTCCCTGAGAGAGAGGGACTGAGAGACACCAATCAGTGTACAGATATCTCCCTGACAGAGAGGGTCTGAGAGTCCCCAGTCAGTGTACAGATATCTCCCTGAGAGAGAGGGACTGAGAGTCCCCAGTCAGTGTACAGATATCTCCCTGACAGAGAGGGTCTGAGAGACACCAGTCAGTGTACAGATATCTCCCTGACAGAGAGGGTCTGAGAGACCCCAGTCAGTGTACAGATATCTCCCTGACAGAGAGGGACTGAGAGACACCAGTCAGTGTACAGATATCACCGAGAGAGAGGGTCTGAGAGTCCCCAGTCAGTGTACAGATATCTCCCTGACAGAGAGGGTCTGAGAGTCCCCAGTCAGTGTACAGATGTCTCCCTGAGAGAGAGGGACTGAGAGACACCAGTCAGTGTACAGTTATCTCCCTGACAGAGAGGGACTGAGAGACACCAGTCAGTGTACAGATATCTCCCTGACAGAGAGGGTCTGAGAGTCCCCAGTCAGTGTACAGATATCTCCCTGACAGAGAGGGTCTGAGAGTCCCCAGTCAGTGTACAGATATCTCCCTGAGAGAGAGGGACTGAGAGACACCAGTCAGTGTACAGATATCTCACTGAGAGAGAGGGTCTGAGAGTCCCCAGTCAGTGTACAGATATCTCCCTGAGAGAGAGGGACTGAGAGACCCCAGTCAGTGTACAGATATCTCCCTGAGAGAGAGGGTCTGAGAGACCCCAGTCAGTGTACAGATATCTCCCTGACAGAGAGGGACTGAGAGACACCAATCAGTGTTCAGATATCTCCGTGAGAGAGAGGGTCTGAGAGTCCCCAGTCAGTGTACAGATATCTCCCTGAGAGAGAGGGTCTGAGAGTCCCCAATCAGTGTACAGATATCTCCCTGAGAGAGAGGGTCTGAGAGTCCCCAATCAGTGTACAGATATCTCCCTGAGAGAGAGGGTCTGAGAGTCCCCAGTCAGTGTACAGATATCTCCCTGAGAGAGAGGGTCTGAGAGTCCCCAATCAGTGTACAGATATCTCCCTGAGAGAGAGGGTCTGAGAGTCCCCAGTCAGTGTACAGATATCTCCCTGAGAGAGAGGGACTGAGAGACCCCAGTCAGTGTACAGATATCTCCCTGAGAGAGAGGGACTGAGAGTCCCCAGTCAGTGTACAGATATCTCCCTGAGAGAGAGGGTCTGAGAGTCCCCAGTCAGTGTACAGATATCTCCCTGAGAGAGAGGGTCTGAGAGTCCCCAGTCAGTGTACAGATATCTCCCTGAGAGAGAGGGTCTGAGAGTCCCCAGTCAGTGTACAGATATCACCCTGAGAGAGAGGGTCTGAGAGTCCCCAGTCAGTGTACAGATATCTCCCTGAGAGAGAGGGTCTGAGAGTCCCCAGTCAGTGTACAGATATCTCCCTGAGAGAGAGGGACTGAGAGACACCACTCAGTGTACAGATATCTCCCTGAGAGAGAGGGACTGAGAGTCCCCAGTCAGTGTACAGATATCTCCCTGACAGAGAGGGACTGAGAGACACCAATCAGTGTACAGATATCTCCCTGACAGAGAGGGACTGAGAGACACCAATCAGTGTACAGATATCTCCCTGACAGAGAGGGACTGAGAGACACCAATCAGTGTACAGATATCTCCCTGACAGAGAGGGACTGAGAGTCCCCAGTCAGTGTACAGATATCTCCCTGACAGAGAGGGACTGAGAGACACCAATCAGTGTACAGATATCTCCCTGACAGAGAGGGACTGAGAGACACCAATCTTCTTTTTCTTTTTCTTTTGGGCCTCCTTATCTCGAGAGACAATGGATACGCGCCTGGAGGTGGTCAGTGGTTTGTGAAGCAGCGCCTGGAGTGGCTATACAGGCCAATTCTGGAGTGACAGGCTCTTCCACAGGTGCTGCAGAGAAATTTGTTTGTTGGGGCTGTTGCACAGTTGGCTCTCCCCTTGCGCCTCTGTCTTTTTTCCTGCCAACTACTAAGTCTCTTCGACTCGCCACAATTTAGCCCTGTCTTTATGGCTGCCCGCCAGCTCTGGCGAATGCTGGCAACTGACTCCCACGACTTGTGATCAATGTCACACGATTTCATGTCGCGTTTGCAGACGTCTTTATAACGGAGACATGGACGGCCGGTGGGTCTGATACCAGTGGCGGGCTCGCTGTACAATGTGTCTTTGGGGATCCTGCCATCTTCCATGCGGCTCACATGGCCAAGCCATCTCAAGCGCCGCTGACTCAGTAGTGTGTATAAGCTGGGGGTGTTGGCCGCTTCAAGGACTTCTGTGTTGGAGATATAGTCCTGCCACCTGATGCCAAGTATTCTCCGAAGGCAGCGAAGATGGAATGAATTGAGACGTCGCTCTTGGCTGGCATACGTTGTCCAGGCCTCGCTGCCGTAGAGCAAGGTACTGAGGACACAGGCCTGATACACTCGGACTTTTGTGTTCCGTGTCAGTGCGCCATTTTCCCACACTCTCTTGGCCAGTCTGGACATAGCAGTGGAAGCCTTACCCATGCGCTTGTTGATTTCTGCATCTAGAGACAGGTTACTGGTGATAGTTGAGCCTAGGTAGGTGAACTCTTGAACCACTTCCAGAGCGTGGTCGCCAATATTGATGGATGGAGCATTTCTGACATCCTGCCCCATGATGTTCGTTTTCTTGAGGCTGATGGTTAGGCCAAATTCATTGCAGGCAGACGCAAACCTGTCGATGAGACTCTGCAGGCATTCTTCAGTGTGAGATGTTAAAGCAGCATCGTCAGCAAAGAGGAGTTCTCTGATGAGGACTTTCCGTACTTTGGACTTCGCTCTTAGACGGGCAAGGTTGAACAACCTGCCCCCTGATCTTGTGTGGAGGAAAATTCCTTCTTCAGAGGATTTGAACGCATGTGAAAGCAGCAGGGAGAAGAAAATCCCAAAAAGTGTGGGTGCGAGAACACAGCCCTGTTTCACACCACTCAGGATAGGAAAGGGCTCTGATGAGGAGCCACCATGTTGAATTGTGCCTTTCATATTGTCATGGAATGAGGCGATGATACTTAGTAGCTTTGGTGGACATCCGATCTTTTCTAGTAGTCTGAAGAGACCACGTCTGCTGACGAGGTCAAAGGCTTTGGTGAGATCAATGAAAGCAATGTAGAGGGGCATCTGTTGTTCACGGCATTTCTCCTGTATCTGACGAAGGGAGAACAGCATGTCAATAGTCGATCTCTCTGCACGAAAGCCACACTGTGCCTCAGGGTAGACGCGCTCGGCCAGCTTCTGGAGCCTGTTCAGAGTGACTCGAGCAAAGACTTTCCCCACTATGCTGAGCAGGGAGATTCCACGGTAGTTGTTGCAGTCACCGCGGTCACCTTTGTTTTTATAGAGGGTGATGATATTGGCATCGCGCATGTCCTGGGGTACTGCTCCCTCGTCCCAGCACAGGCATAGCAGTTCATGTAGTGCTGAGAGTATAGCAGGCTTGGCACTCTTGATTATTTCAGGGGTAATGCTGTCCTTCCCAGGGGCTTTTCCGCTGGCTAGGGAATCAATGGCATCACTGAGTTCCGATTTGGTTGGCTGTATGTCCAGCTCATCCATGACTGGTAGAGGCTGGGCTGCATTGAGGGCAGTCTCAGTGACAGCATTCTCCCTGGAGTACAGTTCTAGGTAGTGCTCAACCCAGCGATCCATCTGTTTGCGTTGGTCAGTGATTATGTCCCCCGATTTAGATTTGAGGGGGGTGATCTTCTTGATGGTTGGCCCAAGAGCTCTCTTCATGCCATCATACATTCCTCTGATGTTTCCGGTGTCTGAGGCCAGCTGAATATGACTGCATAGGTGTTGCCAGTAGTCGTTTGCGCAACGCCTAGCTGTTCTTTGTGCAGTACTTCTGGCTGCTTTAAGTGCTGCGGATGTTAAATCGCTGGGGGCTTTCTTGTAGTTCAAAAGTGCAATGCGCTTAGCGGCTATGACAGGTTCCAGCTCTTCATTATGAGATTGAAACCAGTCTGCATTTCTCTTCGCACTTTTGCCGTAGGTGGTCAAAGCTGACTCATAGATGGCGTCTCTGATGTGGGCCCACTTGGTCTCAGCATCCCCTGTGGGAGTGTTTTGAAGGGACAGAGAGGGACTGAGAGACACCAATCAGTGTACAGATATCTCCCTGACAGAGAGGGACTGAGAGACACCAATCAGTGTACAGATATCTCCCTGACAGAGAGGGACTGAGAGACACCAATCAGTGTACAGATATCTCCCTGACAGAGAGGGACTGAGAGACACCAGTCAGTGTACAGATATCACCCTGACAGAGAGGGTCTGAGAGTCCCCAGTCAATGTACAGATATCTCCCTGAGAGAGAGGGACTGAGAGTCCCCAGTCAATGTACAGATATCTTGTGATTAATAGAAAACGTCATTGAAAACCCTTGCATTCAAGGTATACCGAGAGACTTGGGAGTGACTTTCTTTGGTGATTCTTCCGCTGTCCTGGCATGTAAACTGGATTTCTGTCAAACTCCTGTCAAAGCTACAGCTGTGAAGCCAGGTTAAACTGTCCACCTTTGGCTACAGACTTTAGTATTGACTTTCTTTTCGTTCTGCACAGAAATTCTGGTAGGTTCAGCAGTTAATGGCATGAAACACGAAAACAGGTTCTCGGGTAACAAATTACCTCAGTGACACAAATATGTTCTTTTCATTCCTTATCTTCTTGACAGGCATTTAATCATATGTTTATTCATCCTTGGTCAAGCTTTTTGAAATGTTAATTCATTGTTCGTCTGAATGTCACAAGTTCGAAATGGAGCCAAAAGCTGCACAGCAGATTCTGTGAAACCCAATATAAACCCAGAGTTCACAGTGTACAATACCTCGAGGCTGGCAATTCACCGCTACGATGAAACATCAGTGACTCTTTCTCCTATTCGACCAGCTTGTAGCAGTCACGGGTGGTAAGGAGATTCCTGTTGCCTCACTGATATTAGATTGCTTTACCTGGTGTGGGAGTGCTTGTTTTAGAGAGTAATCTATACTGTATCTACCCACTGCAGCTCCTTTACTCAGAGTATATTATCAGGAAATGCAGAGTGTGTTTTGTGCTGCATATAACCCATTATCTTCCCGTTTGTATTTGTGGCTGACGTTGATACAGAATTTAGGGGTAAAATGACGATCGGTCTTTTGCAGAGCGAATTACTGATGAGGCAGTCCATGGCAAGAGAGAGACTGAGCAGGAGGTACAGAGAGAGCAAGGGTGACAGAAATAGAGAGCGTGAGGGAGGAGGTGAACTCTGGTGGAAGATTATCATAATCCCTGAAGAGGCTTGGGATACCCCACAGGGGGTCAAATTTCACAATAAGTTTTCAAATATCAGTTCTGAAAGTAATTGGACAAGAGCTTCAACACACTGGACAGAGCTCAGACTGTCCTGTGTATATTATGGTCAGAGGTTGCACCCTCGGGGTGGAACTGAGACTGTCCAGAGCAGACAATGTACAGAAGAGGGTATTGCCCACGAGCTGAAACTGCTCTTTTTACTGTGCCAATTAGGAACAGCAGAGTAGCAGTTTACTCAAGTCTGCTCTAACTGAGGCTTAGCTGGGATATGAACATTGGACCTTCGATTTACTAACTAGGTACTGTAATCAAGTGAGCCACAGCAATCAGGACCACCTAGACAAGCATACTGTGAGCAAAGAATTAAATCAGATTAAGGACTCTGAATCTTACACACAAGATTTGTGATCGTTAAATAGAATGCAAAGCGAATCTATCCAACCTGATATTCTAACAATCAGTTTTTCTAAACAGAAGTGATTTGCAGTTTCATGTTACAGAAGTAACAAATTAACACATGCATTAAACAGCTGACAGAGGAATGTCCCACAGCACTTTGAGTTCCTGGTATAAAAACAGAAAGTGCTGGAAATACTCAGCAAGTCTGGCAGCATCTGTGGAGAAACAGAGTTAACGTTTCAGGTTAGTGACCTTTCATCAGAATCCCTTTCTCTCTCCACAGATGCTTCCAGAGCTGCTATTTCCAGCACTGGTTGTTTTTATTTCAGATTTCCAGCATTCGCAATAGTTTGCTTGTATCTGTTTCCCGATATCAAAGCTGGAATCATTGAAATTATAACTCTGCCAGTTGAGAACAAAAGGCATGAAGGACAGATGCTGAATTCCTGGATTGCAACATTTGGATGCAGACCCTGGGGCTTTACAGTTGAAAGACAAGGCTAACATTCATTGAACAAAGGACAATTGTATCAGAAATTAACCTGGTTCAGAGAGCTAAAAGTGAAAACAGTTCAAAGTTTATGACTGGTTTAAACTGTTTGAGCTCCATTCTGCACAGTACAGAATCAGGCTTTTGGGAGAATTTCAATGAAATTCAATTGTTGAACACACTTAAATATAGGAAACAGTAAAATGTCAAATCTTACTGACCTGTCATTAACAATCCGTTGGCAGATCATTCACAGAGGCCAAAAGCAGATCCATTAGTTTAATTGAATTATCTGTGCCGCTCATTCTGATGAGCTATAATTTTTCAGGAGATAAAAACATTGATAATTAATTTACTCAGCTTTTCCTGTCAGAGAGTTAGGATGTTGTGAGTACGACTAGTAAATGCAATTTTTTTTGTAGTGATGTATTCCAATTCATAACTTACGAAAGGCCAAATGTGCCAGTTACTGCACCCAACTGTGTTGAAAATATTGGGTTCAATTGATTTTCTGCAATCTTCACAGAAATCCGTTTGTTCCAGTTAGGAGGTTTTCCTGGTTATTCTGGTAAGTGTTTGCCTTCCGAGAATTCATTTTCTATATCTGGTTCTCCGAAAAGAAACACGGAGAGAAAAAGATGCCCAACAACAGACAAACAGAATTGCCTTCTCTACCCCATCTCACTGCTCAAGGGTTACAAAGTATGAATAGAGGGAAACTTTCTGTTGCTGATATTTGTAGCCGAGAACTGAAAGTGTTTTTTGTCACAGTTTCCTACCACTTCTCTGCACAACACTGAGCAGAAAACGTTTGCAAACTTTGCCATTAATTAGAACGTTGAGGTGCTAATTTTAGGAAGCTGCAACAGCCCATTTCAGCTCCTGACCAAGAGACCCAACCTCTCCCAGTGACTAATAACACAGTCAGCTCACTGGCTGCATTTACATCATGGTGCCTGTGGAAATAAAGGCCTCGGGTAAAATGGACACGAATCATCAAATCTTCAGGGCCCATATTTCAGCCAAGGAAACTGCTATTAATAAAACAACAAAAAAAACACTGCTGGGGTTGATCCAATAGCTGAGAGATTTACACAGAAAATAGCAGCAGGAGTAGTCCATTCGGCCCTTCGAGCCTGCTCTGCCATTCATTATGATCATGGCTGATCATCCAACTCAGTAACCTGTTCCCACTTTCGCCCCATACCTTTTGATCCCTTCAGATCCAAGAGCTATATCTAACTCCTTCTTGAAAACATACAATGTTTTGGCCTCGACTGCTTTCTGTGGTAGCGAATTCCACAGGCTCACCACTCTCTGGGTGAAGAAATTTCTCCTCATCTCAGTCCTGAAAGGTTGACCCCGTATCCTTAGACTATGACCCCTGTTTCTGGACTCCCCCACCATCGGGAACATCCTTCCTGCATCTGCCCTGTCAAGTCCTGTTAGAATTTTATAGGTTTCTATGAGATCCCCATCACCCTTCTGAAATGCAATGAAATGAGATGAGTCTATTAAATGATCAGTGTCAATGACTTGAATTCTCCTCAGGATGACTCCACATGCAGATATAACGTAAGTTAAACAAGGTGGGTAAAGTTGTTAACTGGACTGCAATGCAACTTTACCCAGCTTGATATTATAATTACAATGATAAAACTGCTTCATTACTATGATACAAGGGTAAATCCTTTTTATAAAAGTAACAACTTACTGTCTGCATTATATCGCAGACACAATGATACTTCACAGCTCATTCACAATCTGTCTCCTACTAGCAAAACTGGTATTCCTAAAACTCTTGACTTCAGACAACATGGTCAGAACGCTGTGAAGCTGTGCCTCGATTGGTCACGCTCCCACCTCTGAATCACAAGTTCCTAGGTTCAAATCCCACTCCAAGGTTTGGATGTCTGAGTTTATGCTAATGCTGCAGTGTAGAACTGGCAGCATCTGTGAACAGGGGAAATAGAATTAATGATCCCAGTGGATGATATAAACTGATAAAAGGCCATCAGTGGTCATGCTGTCATTTGGATGTGACATTAAATGGAGGCCCCATCTGCTTCCTTCAATGGGTGTTAAAGATCCCATGGCACTGTTTTGAAGAAGAGTAGCTGAGTTATTGCTGGTGTCCTGAACAATATTTATCCGTCAATCAAAATCACAAAGAAAAGGATTATCTGATCATTATCACATTACTGTTTTTGGGATCTTGCTGTGCACAAATTGGCTGCAGCATTTCCTACATTGCAACAGGGACTACACATCAATGGCTGCAAAGCATTTTGAGACGTTCAGTGGTCTTGAAAGGCGCTATATAAATGCAGGTCTTTCTTTTTTGAGCAGAGAAGAGGAGATTGATAAAGGTGTTTAAAATCATGAAGGGTTGAGATAGAAGAAATAAAGAGAAGCTGTTTTTAATGACTGCAGAGCCAATAATTATTGAGCACAGATTTCAGGTGATTGGCAAAAGAACCATCGGTGAAATGAGAATTTCTTTTTCAGAGAATCACTGACTCATAGGGATGGATATTGTTCTTCCCCAGGTGTCGGGTTCTGTGGTGGGGGAGAGGGGGCCTAAAGATGGCTCTGGATGAGGCCCGCCTTGGACCTCGATGCCGAGAGGGCCCGGCCCAATCCTCCCGGCAGTGGCGAGGCTCTGTGGCGGCTTCCCCATGGCTGGGCGATGGGACCTCACTTAAAATATTCAAATCAATAAAATGAATACATTTAAATAGACTTACCTGCAGTCTTGAGGGCCCGCTGCGATCTTCGGCACAGCGCCCAGCACACCCGTGCCTTCAGATCCCCGGTGTCACGCTGGTTGAGGGGGGGTGGGGGAGGAGGCAAGATTTTCAGTGATGGGGGGACGGAGGGGGAAATGGGTTCAAATAAATGCAATGGGTGGAGGGGATGGTGGGAAGGGTTGACCTTTAAACTTTGTGCAGTTTGGGGAGGGAGAGGTCAGATGTAAAAGGTAAGTGTTTGGCGGGGGATGGAGAAGGGCAAATAGTTACTATAATTGTTATTGGGGGAGTGGGAAAGGGGCATTATAAATTCATATATTTAATTTTGCGGGGTTACTTCTTTAAAAATGTAAATTAGCCAGCAGGGCTTTCAAAATGGCACCACGTCTGCACACAGCTCCCGATAGCCCGCCCCCCTCCTGCATGTGCACGCCGCCATTTTTTGAGCTCGCCACCAGCCCGTGGAATGGTCACAGCACAGAAGGGGGCCATTCGGCCTGTCGTGCCCATGCTAGCTCTCTTCAAGAACAACTCAGCTGGTCCCACCTTCACTTCAAATAATTATCCAGTTCTCTTTTTGAAGGCCTCGATTGAACCTGCCTCCCCCACACTCTCAGGCTTGGCATCCCAGATCCGAACCTCTCGCTGCATAATGAAATTTTTCCTCATGTCACCATTGCGGTTTTTGCCAATCTCCTTAAATCGGTGTCCTCTGGTTCTCAACCCTTCTGCCAACAGGGACAGTTTCTCTCTAGCTAGTCTGTCCAGACCACTCATGATTTTGAACACCTCCATCAAATCTCCTCTTAATCCTCTCTTCTCCAGTCTATCCATGTAACTGAAGTTCCTCATCGCTGGAAACACTCTTGTGAAACCTTTCTGCACCCTCTCTAATGCCTTTTCATTCTTCCTAAAGTGTAGTGCCTACAATTGAATACAATGTTCGAGTTAAGGCTGAACCAGGGTTTTATACAGGTGCACCATAACTTCCTTGCTTTTGAACTCAATTTATAAAGCCCAGGATCCTGCATGCTTTATTCACCAATTTCTCCACTTTCAATGGTTTCTGCACATCTCCAAGCCCAGTTCACTTCAGCTAGCTCAGCTTTCATGCCCACATAGTTGCCCTTATTTAAGTTTAAAATACTAGTCTTAGACTCACTCTTCTCTCTTTCAAACTGGATGTAAAATTCAATCATATTGTGGTCACTGCTACCTAGAGGTGCCTTTACTCTGAGGTCATTAATTAATCCTGTCACATTACCAAGTCTAATATAACCTGCTCTCTGTTGGTTTCAGAACGTGCTGCTCGAAGAAACTATCTCACAAGCATTCTATGAATTCCTCATCCAGGCTACTGTTGCCAAACTGATTTTCCCAGTTTATATGTAGATTAAAATCACAAACACCCAATATTTCTTCTTGTAAACTTTGTCCTACATTATGGTTACTGTTAGGGGGCCTGTAGACCACTCCCACTGGTGACTTCTTTCCCCTACTATTCCTCATCTCCACCCAAACTGATTCTACATCCTGATCTCCTGAACCAAGGTCATCTCTAACTATTGCACCAATGCCATCCTTGATTAAGTGCTACCCCTCCACCTTTACCTAGCTTCCTACTCTTCTTAAGTGTCAAATACCCCTCAATATTCCGGACCCAATCTTTATCATCCTGCAGCCACGTCTCCGTAGTGGCTATCAGATCATATTTATTTACTTCAATGTGCACTATCAGTTTGTCTACTTTGTTATGAATGCTACATGCACTTCCAAAGTTGTACCCTTTATATTATATTGTCTCTTCATGTTCTTCCTACCAAAATGAATGACTTCACATTTCTCCACACTGAACTCCATTTGCCACTTTTCTCTGTTTTTTTTGTCTTTCTCGGTACCAGGTGAACATTTGATTTGCTGCAGGACTGCCGAGCAGTCTAAGGCACTGCTGTCAAGTTGCAGTTTCTTCTTGAGGTATGGGTTTGAATTCCATTTCTGATATTCTTATTTTTAATGACTATGCAGAGCTCCTATTTTGTGACTACAGCTGATTGCTGCTCCCAGTTAATTTACTCCGACCCCAAAAAAACAATTACCTCTGCGATGTTTACATCTATTTTTATATTCATGAGAGCTTGGAGGTAAGGGCAGACATGGGTTCACCCGTGAGAGCAACATAAAAGTTTTCAATGAAGCATTTGCTCAGCATGATCCTGGTGTTGCGAGGGTCATGCTTGAACAACAAAATCAATAAGAAGATAAGAAATAGGAGCAGTAGACCATTCGGCCCCTCGAGCCTGCTCCGCCATTCAATACGATCGTGGCTGATCGGCCTCAACTCCATTTTCCAGCCCACTCCCCATATCCCTTGATTCCCTGAGAGACCAGAAAGCTGTCAATCTCAGCCTTAAATTCAACGATTCACCACCCTCTCGGTAGACAATTCCACAGATTCACAATCCTTTGAGTGAAGAAATTTCTCCTCATCTCAGTCCGAAATGATCAAACCCTTATCTTGAGACTGTGCCCCCGTGTTTTAGGTTCCCCGACCAGTCGTAACAGTCTCTCAGTGTCTACTCTGTCAAGCCCTGCATGCTAACTTCCTGTGTTCCTTGTACCAGTACGCCCAAGTCCCTCTGAACATCAACATTTACAACTTACATGCCTTTTAAGTAATTCTGCTTTTCCATTCTTACTCTTCTTTTGGGCCTCCTTATCTCGAGAGACAATGGATACGCGCCTGGAGGTGGTCAGTGGTTTGTGAAGCAGCGCCTGGAGTGGCTATAAAGGCCAATTCTGGAGTGACAGGCTCTTCCACAGGTGCTGCAGAGAAATTTGTTTGTTGGGGCTGTTGCACAGTTGGCTCTCCCCTTGCGCCTCTGTCTTTTTTCCTGCCAACTACTAAGTCTCTTCGACTCGCCACAATTTAGCCCTGTCTTTATGGCTGCCCGCCAGCTCTGGCGAATGCTGGCAACTGACTCCCACGACTTGTGATCAATGTCACACGATTTCATGTCGCGTTTGCAGACGTCTTTATAACGGAGACATGGACGGCCGGTGGGTCTGATACCAGTGGCGAGCTCGCTGTACAATGTGTCTTTGGGGATCCTGCCATCTTCCATGCGGCTCACATGGCCAAGCCATCTCAAGCGCCGCTGACTCAGTAGTGTGTATAAGCTGGGGGTGTTGGCCGCTTCAAGGACTTCTGTGTTGGAGATATAGTCCTGCCACCTGATATAGTCCTGCCACTACTACCAAAGTGAATACCTCATACTTCCCCACATTATCCTCCATCTGCCACCTTGTTGTCCACTCACCTAGCCTGTTCTTATCTCTTTGCAGCCTCTTTGCATCCTCCTCACAGCTTACATTCTGACCTGGCTTTGTACCATCAGCAAACTTAGATACATTACTCTCGGTCTCCTCGTCTAACTCATTGATATAGATTGTAAATATCTGAGGCACCAGCACTGATCCTTGTGGCACTCCACTAGTCACAGCTTACCAATTTGAAAATGCCCCATTTATCCCTACTCTCTGCTTCCTGTTCATTAACCAACCCTCTATCCATGCTAATATATCACCCCGAACTCCATCAGCTCTTATATTGTGCATTAACCTTTTGTGTGACACCTTATCAAATGCCTTTTGGAAATGCCTTGTGGAAATCCAAGTATACTACATCTACTAGTTCCCCTTTATCTACCCTACTAGTTACATCATGAAAAAGCTTTAATAAATTTGTCAAACACGATTTCTCTTTCGTTGTTGACTTTGCCTGATCATACTATGATTTTCTAAGTGCATTGTTAAGACTTCCTTTATAATAGATTCCAGATTTTTCCTGACAACTGATGTCAGGCTAACTGCCTTGTGGAAATCCAAGTATACTACATCTACTAGTTCCCCTTTATCTACTGTTGTTTCCTGTTTTGACTCTCTTTTCTTGAATAGTGGTGTTATATTTGCTAACTTCCAATCCACTGGGACCATTTTAGATCCAGGGAATTTTGGAAAATCATAACCAGTGCATCCACTATCTCAGCAGCTACCTCTTCTAGAACCCTAGCATGTAGACCATTAGGTCCTGGGATTTGTTGGATTTTAGTCTCTTAAATTTCTCCAATACTTTTTCTCTGTTGATATTAATTAGCATAAGTTCCTCACTGTTATTAGCTCCTTGGTTATCCTCTATTTCTGTATATAATTTGTGTCTTATACTGTGAAGATAGGCACAAAATATTTGTTCAATGTCTCTACCATCTCTTCATTCCCCATGATAATCTCTCCTGTCTCAGCCTCTAAAGGACCAATGTTTTATTTTGTCTACTCTCCTTTTTATATACCTGTAAAAGCTTTTAGAATCTGTTTTTATATTCATAGGAGCAGGAGTAGGCCATTCGGCCCTTCCAGTCTGCTCTGCCATTCATTATGATCGTTCCTGATCATCATTCCTGGCTAGCTTGCTCTCATTCAATCTTTTCCCTTTTTATCAACTTTTTGGTGGCCTTTCGCTGGTTTCTAAAACACTCCCAATCCTCAGGCTTACTACTATTCTTTGCCACTTCTTTTAATCTAATATTATCCTGAACTTCCTTACTGAGCCACAGATGGATCTTTCTTGCTGAGTTTTTGTTTTTTGAATGGAATATATTTGTGTTGAACATTTTGAACTGTTTCTTTAAATGTGCTCATTTACCATCATAACCTTTAGTCTATTTACTCAACAACCTTAGCCAGTTCTCCCCTCATACTTGTGTAAATGGCTTTAAGTTTAAGATTCTTGCTTGGGACTGGAGTACATTGCTTTCAAATTTAATATGGAATTCAATTTTATTGTGATCATTTATTCCCAGCAGATCATTTACTATGGGATTACTAATTAACCCTGCCTCATTGCATAATACTACAACTAAAATAGTTCTATCACTAGTTGGTTGCGCAACGTATTGTTCCAGGAAACTGCCATGAAAGCATTCTATAAACTCCTGTTCCAGATCACCATTGCCAGTCTATATTGATCTAGTCTATATGAGGATTAAAGCCCCTAAAATTATTATATTGCCTTTGTTACACACTCCAATTATTTACTGCTTAATTCATGGATATCACAAGGGAAAATCATGTTTAACTAACTTGCTGGAGTTTTTTGAGGAGGTAACAGAGAGGGTTGATGAGGGCAATGCTGTTGATGTGGTGTACATGTATTTTAAAAGGCATTTGATACAGTGCCACACAACAGACTTGTGAGCAAAGCTATAGCTCATGGAATAAAAGGGATGGTAGCAAATTGGCTAAGTGACAGGAAGCAAAGAGTAGTGGTTAATGGATGTTTTTCAGGCTGGAGGAAGGTTTGTAGTGGAGTTCCCCAGTGATCAGTGTTGGGACCCTTGCTTTTCCTGATATATATTAATGACCTAGACCTTGGTGTACAGGGCACAATTTCAAAGTTTGCAGATGATATGAAACTTGGAAACATTGTGAACTGTGAGGAGGATAGTGCAGAACTTCAAAAAGACATAGACAAGTTGGTGGAATGGGCAGACAGGTGGCAGATGAAGCTCAATGCAGAGAAATGTGAAGTGATTAATTTTGGTAGGAAGAACATGGAGAGACAATATAGAATAAAGGATACAATTCTAAAGGGGGTGCAGGAGCAGAGTGACCTGGGTGTATATGTACATAGGTCATTGAAGGTGGCAGGACAGCTTGAGAGAGCGGTTAATAAAGCATACAGTACCCTGGGCTTTATTAATAGGGGCATAGAGTACAAGAACAAGGAGGTTATGTTGAACTTCTTTAAGACACTAGTTTGGCCTCAGCTGGAATATTGCGTCCAGTTCTGGGGAAAGACGTGTGGACATTGGAGAGAGTACAGAAAAGATTCACGAGAATGGTTCCAGGGATGAGGAATTTCAGTTATGAAGATAGATTGGAGAAGTTAGGACTGTTTTCCTTGGAGAAGAGAAGGCTGAGAGGTGATTTAATAGAGATATGCAAAATCATGAGGGGTCTGGACAGAGTAGATAGAGAGAAACTGCTCCCACTCGTGAAAGGATTGAGGCTGAGAGGGCACAGATTTAAAGTATTTGGTAAGAGAAGCAAAAGTGACCTGAGGAAAAACTTTTTCAAGCAGCAAATGGTTAAGGTCTGGAATGCACTGCCTGAGAACGTGGTGGAGGCAGGTTCAATTGAAACATTCAAAAGGGAATTAGACAGTTATATGAAAAGGAAGAATGTGTAGGGTTATGGAGAGTCATAGAGTCATAGAGTTATACAGCACAGAAACAGGCTCTTCGATCCATCGTGTCTGTGCCGGCCATCAAGCACCTAACTATTCTAATCCCATTTTCCAGCACTTGGCCCGTAGCCTTGTATACTATGGCATTTCAAGTGCTCATCTAAATACTTCTTAAATATTGTGAGGGTTCCTGCCTCTACCACCTCTTCAGGCAGTGCGTTCCAGATTCCAACCACCCTCTGGGTGAAAAAGCTTTTCCTCAAATCCCCTCTAAACCTCCTGCCTCTTACCTTAAATCTATGCCCCTTGGTTATTGACCACTCTGCTAAGGGAAAAAGTTTCTATCTATCTAACCAATCAATGCCCCTCATAATTTTGTATACCTCAATCATGTCCCCCCTCAGCCTTCTCTGCTCTAAGGAAAACAACCCCAGCTCCATCATAACCTTCCTGCTCTTATATTCTATGCCTCGGATAATAAAGGCAAGTATTCCATATGCCTTCCTAACCACCTTATCTACCTGTGCCTTCAGTGATCTATGGACAAGTATACCAAGGTCCCTCTGACCCTCTGTACTTCCTAGGGTCCTATCATCTATTGCATAGGTGTTACTTGTATTTGTGACTTTCTTTGCTCTATTTATGAAATGTTCTGCCATCCAGTTGTTGCGGTCCACGTAGGTACCAATGACATAGGTAAGAGTAGGAAAGAGGTACTGTTCAGGGACTATGAGCGGCTCAGGGCTAAATTAAAAAGCAGAACCTCAAAGTAACAATCTCCGGATTACTACCTGAGCCACGTGCAAATCGGCACAGGGTAAATAAGATTAGAGAGGTAAATGCATGGCTCAAAGATTGGTGTGGGAGAAATGGGTTCCAATTCATGGGGCACTGGCACCAATACTGGGGAAAGAGAGCTGTTCCGTTGGGATGGGCTTCATTTGAACCATGCTGGGACCAGTGTCCTGGTGAATCATATGACTAGGGTTGTAGGTATGACTTTAAACTAATTAGTGGGGGGGAGGGTTCAATTGAAGGGATGTTTAAAAAATCAAAAAGAAACGAGAGAGCAGAGGTGCAGGGTAGTGAAGAGGCAACGGTAATCAAAGTGTGACAGGAAGGAGCAGAAAATAGAAGCAGAAGAGTGCAACAGAAATTAGAACCAGAATGAGTAATAATGGTAAAAAGTCAAAGCTTATGGCTCTTTATCTGAATGCACGCAGCATTTGTAACAAGATAGGTAAGTTGACGGCACAAATAGAAATAAATGAATATGACTTGATCGCTATCACAGAGACATGTTTGCAGGGTGACCAAGACTGGGAACTCAATATTCAAGGGTATTTGACGTTCTGGAAAAATAGGCAAAAAGGAAAAGGAAGTGGGGTAATTTTGTTAATAAAGGAAGGTATCAGTCTGGTGGTGAGTAGTGATATAGGTGCATTAGATTGTGATGTGGAATCAATTTGGGTGGAAATAAGGAATAGCAAGGGGAAGAAGTCACGGGTGGGAGTCGTCTACAGGCCTCCAAAGATTTGCAAAGTATAAATCGGGAAATAATGGAGGCGTGTAAGAAGGGCGCTACAATTGTCATGGTGATTTTAATTTACATATTGACTGGACAAATCAGATTGGCAGAGGTAACATGGAAGACGAATTTGTAAAGTGTATCAGGGATTGTTACTTAGAGCAACACGTTGCAGAACCTACCAGGGAACAGGCTATTTTAGATCTAGTAATGTGTAATGATGTAGGATTAATGAGAAATATCGTATTTAAGGATCCTCTAGGGGGAAGTGATCACAACATGGTAGAATTTCAAATTCAGTTTGAGGGTGAGCAACCTGGGTCTCAAACCAGTGTCCTCAACTTAAACAAGGGCAGTTACAGAGGTATGAAGAAAGAGTTGTTTAAAGTGGGCTGGGAAAAGAGACTAAGGGGAAGGTCAGTGGACGAGCAGTGGCAGATATTTAAGCAGATATTTCATAACGCTCAGCAGAAATTTATCCCGGTCAAGAAGAAGGACTCAATGAGAAGGATGAACCGCCCGTGGTTAACAAAGGCAGTCAAGGAGAGTGTCCAATCAAAAACTAAGGCATACAAAGTGGCGAAAACTAATGGTAGGCCAGAGGATTGGGAATGTTTTAGGAAACAGCAGTAGATGTCTAAAAAGCTAATAAAGAGGGAGAAAATTGATTATGAAAGTAAATTGGCAAGAAATATAAGAACAAACTGCAAGAGCTTCTACAGGTATATAAAAAGAGTAGCTAAAGTGAGCGTGGGACCCTTGGAGGATGCGACTGGAGAATTGATAACGGGGAAGGAGGAAATGGCAGAAAATTTAAACCAATATTTTGCATCGGTCTTCACGGTGGAGGACAATATAAAGTGCATGGGATTGGGTAGTGTATTGCGATGGATAGAAAATTGGTTGGCGGACAGGAAACAGAGAGCAGGTGTAAACGGGTCTTTTTCCGAATGGCAGGCAGTGACTAGTGGGGTACAGCAGGGATCGGTGCTAGGACCCCAGCTATTTACAATATATATTAATTATTTAGATGAGGGAACTAAATGCAATAGCTCCAAATTTGCAGATGACACAAAACTGGGTGGGAGGGTGAGTTGTGAGGAGGATGCAGAGAGGCTTCAGGGTGATTTGGACAAGTTGAGTGAGTGGGCTAATGCATGGCACATGCAGTATAATGTGGATAAATGTGAGGTTATCCACTTTGGTAACAAAAACAGGAAGGCAGATTATTTTCTGAATGGCTATAAACTGTGAGAGGGGAATATGCAACGAGACCTGTGTGTTCTCATACACCTGTCGTTGAAGGTAAGCATGCAGGTGCAACAGGCAGTAAAAAGGGCAAATGGTATGTTGGCCTTCATAGTGAGAGGATTCGAGTACAGAAGCAGGGATGTCTTGCTGCAATTATACAGGGCCTTGGTGAGGCTACACCTGGAATATTGTGTGCAGTATTGGTCCCCTTATCTGAGGAAGGATGTTCTTGCTATAGAGGGAGTGCAGCGAAGGTTTACCAGACTGATTCCTGGGATGGCGGGACTGACATATGAGAAGACATTGAGTCGGTTAGGATTATATTTGCTGCAGTTCAGAAGAGAGAGGGGGGATCTCTTAGAAACTCTTAGAAACAGTGGCGCAGTGGTTAGCACCGCAGCCTCAAAGCTCCAGCGACCCGGGTTCAATTCTGGGTACTTCCTGTGTGGAGTTTGCAAGTTCTCCCTGTGTCTGCGTGGGTTTCCTCTGGGTGCTCCGGTTTCCTCCCACAGCCAAAAGACTTGCAGGTTAATAGGTAAATTGGCCATTATAAATTGCCCCTAGTATAGGTAGGTGGTAGGGGAATATAGGGACAGGTGAGGATGTGGTAGGAATATGGGATTAGTGCAGGATTAGTATAAATGGGTGGTTCATGGTCGGCACAGACTCGGTGGGCCGAAGGGCCTGTTTCAGTGCTGTATCTCTAAATCTAAAAATTCTAACAGGACTTGACAGGGTTGATGCAGGAAGGATGTTCCCGATGCCGGGGGAGTCCAGAACCAGGGTCATAGTCTAAAGATACGGGGTGAACCTTTCAGGACTGAGATGAGGAGAAATTTCTTCACCCAGAGAGTGGTGAGCCTGTGGAATTCGCTACCACAGAAAGCAGTTGAGGCCAAAACATTGAATATTTTCAAAAAGGAGTTAGATATAGCTCCTGGGTCTAAAGGGATCAAAGGGTATGGGGCAAAAGACGGAACAGGTTACTGAGTTGGATGATCAGCCATGATCATAATGAATGGCCTACTCCTGCTCCTATTTTCTATGTTTCTATGTACATTCTCTCACAAATCTATCCAGGTGAGTTCAGGACTGAAAGGCTCCGGGAGCACAGGTGTTGGAAAAAAAAACTCTTATCCGCCACAAGATAAATTATCTTACGTTGTGCACTCATCTTGAAATGAGATTCTCTTCAATATCCAATACAAACTGAACTTCAAACCTGACAGACAAACAAAGGAGAACAAGTCACCAGCAAACACAAACTCCCTGGTCCTCATTGTCAGATTGATAGGAGTCATTTTTTAAATCAAGTGAAAGCATATGATTAGCAATGATTAGGAAAGCAGGTGTTACTAGTATTTGTTGCTTTCTTTGTTCTATTTATGAAACTTTCTGGCTTCTGACTCCCTTTAATATCTCTTCTTCCTCTATTGAATCAGAAAGGAAGGGGGTTTGACAAAGACCAGACCAGCACTACACCTGGTCTGGATGAGCTCATCCTTTAAATTTCGTGTTTCCTTCCTCATTGCTTGGCATCAGCTTTAGTTCAGTGGTTACTTTGCAGCAGCACCATCATTGTAAGGTTAAATCTCTCTGTTACGACCAGGTGAGACAGCTGTCATGGTCCTGTAGGTTTTTTTTTTCGGAATATGCGGTTTGCCTTTAAGGCTTGCCAGGGATCAGTATTGCTTTAAGAGCTGGCAAGCCTTACGAGTTATAGGAAGATGCATTTTCATTGCCTTAGAAACAGCCATTTGGAGACTGCGATTCAAAGGGTTCATTCTCGATACCATGGAAACAGCCACTGGGAGTGAGCCTGATGTGATACATTTGTTTCAATTCAATTTTGAACTGGCAGTTAGTAAGACAGTTTGAACACACAGACAGAAGACACAGAGGACACAGCTGTGATGAGCACACCTGAAAAAAGAGCTCTCTACCATTTAAACTGAAGGAAAAGGATTATTATTATCTCTCAAATTTCTAAAAACATCAAGCAAAGACAGAGATCTCTGGTAATTGAAATTGAAGAAAATGAAGTTAGACTGTGACAATCTGTTATCCCTTAAAAAACTCTAAAGTCAGATTGATTCCATTGAAAGTGTTTGCAAGTTGTTAATTGTTGAAATTCGCTGAAGGAAAGCATCACCTACTGAAGTTAGACTAAGGACTGTTCTACGTGGAAGAACCTTTTCCCCATCAGACGGCTGCAAGGACTTCGAGCAACATCCTGTGAGGACTTCGAGCAACATTGGACTGTAAATTTGCAAGGACTCTAATTTTTCTATTTTTAAATGTTCGTAGTGTTTAAGAATTTAGTTCTTTGAAATAAGAAGTTAATTTGTTGATTTAAAGACACCTAGTTTGGATAGCCTCATTCGGTGGGGGGGTTAATGGATGGTACAATTTGGTGGGTCTTTCTTTAATTTGGAAAGTTTTTAAATGATATGTTAACTGATCTGTGGAACGACAGGATTAAATTAACAGTGCGTTGTTCCCACCACAATCAGAATCGTATATTTTGATTGGGGGCTTTGACAGGAGCTGTCGGTCATAACATATTTATTGGGGGGATAATAATTAAACAGACAAAAATCCTATTCCTTGAGTTGAAATGGTAGAGAGCTCTTTTTTCAGGTGTGCTCATCACAGCTGTGTCCTCTGTCTTCTGTCTGTGTGTTCAAACTGTCTGACTAACTGCCAGTTCAAAACTGAATTGAAACAAATGTATCACATCAGGCTCACTCCCAGTGGCTGTTTCCATGGTATCGTGAATGAACCCTTTGAATCGCAGTCTCCAAATGGCTGTTTCTAAGGCAACGAAAATGCACCTTCCTATAACTCCTGAGGCTTGCTAGCTCTTAAAGCAATACTGATCCCTGGCAAGCCTTAAAGGCAAACCGCATACTCCGAAAAAAAACTACAGGACCATGACACAGGGTAGAGGCCTGATACCTAACCTGAACCCGACAGGATCTTGCTCACTATATCTTCCAAGCCAACCAATTCTCAGTCTATGCCAGTATATTACCCCAATCCAATGTGCTCTAAATTTGTTTACTAACCTCTTGCGTGGGTCCTTATCAAAAGCCTTCTGAAAATCCAAATGCACAACATCGACTAGTTTTCCCTCATGCTACAAGTAACATTCACAAAAAATTCCAACAGGTTTGTTCAACATGGTTTCCCTTTCATAGATCCATGTTGACTCTGCCCAATCATATCATTATTTTCTAAGTGTCTAGTTATCACATCCTTTATGGTAGATTTTAGTTAGCTAACAAGAAGCAGAGAATAGGGATAGATGGGTCTTTTTCGGGTTGGCAAACTAACTAGTGAAGCATCACAGGGATCAGTGCTGGGGCCTCAACTATTCACAGTCTATATCAATGACTTGGAAGAAGGGACTGAATACATGGTAGCTAAACTTGCCAAGATAGGAAGGAAAGTAAGTTGTCAAGAGGAGGCAGAGTCCACAAAAGGATATAGACAGATCATGTGAGTGGGCAAAAACTTGGCAGATGGAGTACAATGTGGGAAACTGTGAACTTGTCCACTTTGGCAGGAAGAATAGAACAGCTGTACACTATTTAAATGGAGAGTGATTGCAGAACTCAGTGGTACAGAGGGATCTGGGTGTTCTGGTACATGAATCACAAAAAGTTAGTATGCAGGTACAGCAAGTGATTAGGAAGGCAAATGGAATGTTGGTGTTTATTGCAAGGGGACTAGAGTATAAAAGTAGGGAGGTTTTACTGCAGCTGTACAGAACCTTGGTGAGACTACATCTGGAGTGTACAGTTTTGGTCTCCTTATTTGAAAAAGGGTTTAGTTGCGTTAGAAACAGTTCACAGAAGGTTCATTCGACTAATTCCAGGGATGAAGGGCTTATCTTATGAAGAAAGGTAAAACAGGTTGGGTCTCCACCAATTGGAGTGCAGAAGAATGAGAGGTGAATTGAGGAAAAATGTTTTCACCCAGAGAGTGGTTAGAATCTGGAACGCACTGCCTGAAGGGGTGGTAGAGGCAGGAACCCTCACAACATTTAAGAAGTATTTAGATGAGCACTTGAAACGCCATAGCAGACAAGGCGACAGGCCAAGTGCTGGAAAATGGGATTAGAATACATAGATGCTAGATGGCCGGCACGGACACGATGGGCCGAAGGGCCTGTTTCTGTGCTGTATAACTCTATGACTCTGTGACCCGACGACGTGTCGGATCGGGTCGGGTTGGGACCATCTTCCGGGACCGGCTTTTGGGCTCGGGTCAGGTCGGGCCGAGTCCAGGTCGAGTCGGGCCGGACACACACGGCAAGTGGTCTGCTGGTAAGTATTAAAAATGTAAAAACTTACCTGAGCTGGGAGTCCGGGACGAAACTGAGTCTGCGCAGTGAGCGAGTGACGTCACTGTGACGTCATCGCGCATGCGCTGCAGCTTCTTGCAGATTCGGTGTCAGGAAGGTAAGTAAAGGGATAGTTGGGTCGGGCTCGGGTCGGGTCAAGTAGTGGCAGGTTCAGGTCGGGTCGGGCTCGGGGCAAAATCGGAAGGACTTGGGCCCGCTGTGGTTCGGTCGGGTTCTTTTTCCCGACCTAAAGCAGGCCTCTAAGACAGGGGTCTAGGGGTTCCCTCTCAGCATTTGCCTGGTCTAACCCTAACCAGGTTTAATTTTTACAAACATCGTGTTTTAGCTCCCTCTCAGTGAATCCTTGTTCACTGCTTTCCAATTGCAAGGCAAAGAAATCAAATCAGACAGGTTTTCTTAGACTTAAACAAGAAAGGTGGAAGTTTATTAATCTTAAACTCTAATCCGGTTAACGACTACGAATACGTGACATGACCACACTAGCATGTATACGCGATAAACACACACGCAGATACAGACAGAAGTAGAAAGGATAAAGGGGAAAAGGTTTGAGGCAATATCTGGTAGTTATTGTGGTATTATAGTATATTATTATAGTATATGTTCTGAAGAAGGGTCACTGACCCGAAACGTTAACTCTGCTTCTCTTTCCAAAGATGCTGCCAGACCTGCTGAGTGGTTCCAGCATTTCTTGTTTTTATTTCAGATTTCCAGCAAGCGCTTTTATTCTGGTAGTTATTTACCGTCCTTTCAGTTCAATGTGGAGTCTTTGGTTGCTGGTAAATCTTGCTGTTCAATGGGGCCCAGTGCACACTTGTTTCCATGTAGGAGTCTTTTCTCTCTTGAGGTTTAGTTGTCTTCAGTGGGTCCAGAGGCTTGTGAGAAAGCGAGAGAGACCCAGCCAGGAGAGAGGCTCTCTTGTTCCAGGTTCAGTTACAGTATGCAGTCTGAGCACAATTCAAATCTCCAAGTTAGCCAGCAGGGTAGTCATGTGACTAACTGTTTAAACAAACTCTTGCGTTTGTGGATTTCAAAGCTCTCGGTGGGGGGTGGGGCGGGGGGGGGTGGTGTAGTGCTGTATCTTACACTGACAAGATGTGGATCACATATTGGCAAGACCAATCCCTGTTAACTGAATCAGTAAGCAATCCTTTTGTCTCTCCAAGCACTGTCTCTTAGTATGCAAATGTTTTCCAGCCACTGCTGATCTCTTTAAACAAGTCATCTCTTCATTCCAGCAACAGTTTAAAATTAATGTTCATATGACGAAATTAATATGCCTCATTCTTGGTGGGTAGGGGTCTTCATGACACTCTCACTATGGGTACAACCTGCTTTTTTCTATTCTTATTTTCAATCCATTTATTTTACACCTAAACAAATTATAACTGGGATTTTAAATTAGCATGAGATCATTTTTACAAGTCACCTTTGAATCATTTTTTTAAAATGGCTCCTATTGCCTGGTGACGATTCTGCTCTTTTCCTGTGGAGATCTGGGTTCAATTCCAGGTCGGGGAAGTAACTTACTGACCAGTTTGTCACTTACATGAATCTCATGTTAAAAAAACGGTTTTAATTACAATTAATTAACCGATAACCTTACGTTGAAATGAAAGAAATTCTGACTGAGGGAGAGTCGATAATTTACTTTGTGCTTTGCATATGATAAACTATTACCCATTTCTCATTTTACACATTGGTTTTTTTTAGAGCCTGGGATGAACAGCTACCCCTTTTCCGATGGTTGATTTCCTGAAGCACCTTATAATTCAGAGGAACCTGATTCGTGGTTTTACCAACAGGAGACCTGCAGCAGAGCAAACAGCCACTTAATACAGTAATCTACAAGGACCCAGGGCTTACTCCGATCTGGATAGTTCCACTGGTTAAGTATCAGACCCTTAAACTCAAGTTCACAGGTGCAAGCCCACATCGGGCGACTGAATATTCTGAAGGCTCCAACCATTGATGAACAATCGTATGTATAAACATCTCAAATGATAGCCATGGACCTCGTTGGGTGCCTGAATTCAAATCAGAAGGCTGCCTGTCCAAATCATGTCGCAGTCAGAGGTACTTTCAGTGCTGGACACTTCCAGAAATAGTGTCTCCTTTCTCACAGTCCCTGGAACCTTGGTCTAAAGTGTATCTCATTCATTCCCCAGTGTCATGGAGAGAAGTACCTAGTGTCCTCTTTTACTTAATATAACAGGCACAAACACAGTTATTCGTTCAAAATCAACCTGCAGTGGGACACACAAGGATAAACACAGCCTTCTGTATTGCAAAGAAAACAACCCCAGCCTATCCAAAATAAAAACAGAAAGTGCTGGAAGTACTCAGCAGGTCAGGCAGCATCTGTGGAGAGAGAAGCAGAGTTAATATTTCAGGTCTGTGACTTTTCATCAGAACTGGAAAAGATTAGAAAAGAATTAGGTTTTAAGCAAGTGAAGTGGGCGGGGGGGGGGGGGGGTGGGTGGAGGGGGGGTGTTGGTGGGGAAGAGAGCAAAAGGGAAGGACACCAAGCTTCCGGTCGCTTGCCATTTCGACGCTCCCCCTTGTTCTCAGGCCAACATTTCTCTCTTTGGCCTGCTCCAGTGTTCCAGTGAACATCAATGCAAGCTCGAGGAGCAGCGTCTGATCTTTCGAATAGGCACTCTACAGCCCTGTGGACTGAACATTGAGTTCAATAATTTCAAAGCATGACTAGCCTTTTTTTATACTTTTCTATTTTTTTGATTTTGTTTTAACCATGTGCCTGTTTTTCATGTAGACAGAACTGCTCATTATTCCACTATTAACAGATTGTATGGACTAATGCTTTCTCTTTCACCACAAGCATTAACACGCTCTTTGCCTTTGTCCCAGGACAGCTTTGTTATTTAATCTCTCCTGCCCTCTGCCCTATCACACACTTCCCCTTTTCCTCTCTTTCCCCCACTCCCTCACCCCCTTCAGTTGCTTAAAACGTCATTCTTTTCTAACATTTGCCAGTTCTGATGAAATGTCACAGACCTGAAATGTTAACTCTGCTTCTCTCTCCACAGATGCTGCCTGACCTGCTGGGTTTCTGCATCACTTTCTGTTTTCATTTCAGATTTCCAGCATCTGCAGTATTTTGCTTTCATCCCAGCCAATCCAATCTTTCCTCATAGCTAAAATTCTCCAGTCCGGGCAACATCCTGGTAAATCTCCTCTGTACCGTCGCAAGTACAATACCTCCTTCCTGTAATGCGGAGACAATAACTCCATCTGTGGTCTAACTTGTGTTTCAAACAGTTCTACGATAACCTCTTATATTTTGTGTCCTGGCTAATAAAGGAAAGTATTCCGTAAGACTTCTTAACCATTGTATTTACCTGTCCGGTTACTTTCAGGGATCTGTGGGCATGCACCCCTATGTCCCTCTGTTCCTCTACACTTCTCAGTATCCTACCACTTATTGTGTATTCCTTTGTTTTGTTTCCCCTCCACAATGCATTACCTTACACTGTTCTGGATTGAATTCCATTTGCCACTTTTATTCCCATCTGACCAGTGCTTTGATATTTTCCTGCAGTCTACAGCTTCCTTCCTCACTATCATCCCCAAACAAAAGATTTTGTAATCTAAATCATTGAAACATACCACAAAAAGCAAGGGATCCAGGAATCCCACAGCCTTCAGTCCCCTTCCTACTCCCGTTCAATATAATTTATGGAGTCTCTGTCGGGAAAGGTTTCTGGTAGTGAATTAGACATTCTCACCTCCCTCTGTGCAAAGTCTTTTGTCTAACCATTTGTCTGACATTTTCCACCAAAGGTTTAAACGTATTCGTTCGCCACAGGTAGGAGCAGAATTTCTTCTGTCCTTCATTGGGTTCAATCCATCATTCACCAGTCGGGTTGATGCCAGGTAGCCACCTTTTTCTTTCAATTCCCCAATTGGCTGCCGCCTCTTCTCAGAGAGATTCTCTCGCTCAACAGAAAACCTGCAATCTGCCGATTCCAGCAGTCTGGGAAGCGTCCCTGTGTTTGGAGACACTCAATGAGCCGGGCCATCATGGAGGGCTGCAGCTCCCACAATGCAGAGCGGCAGAGACAAGCCCCTATCTGTGAGACAGGCCACGCTGCATTCTGGGAGAAGGATTCGCATATGCGCACATCACCAACCACATTAACAGTCGCTTCTTTTCACCGCAGCACAGGAGAAACTTTCAGTTTTTAGGTTTTCAGTGCGAAGGGTTATTTTGGCGGAAACTGAAGTCACTTTTCCTTTGAACGAAGTCGCTTAAAGGGCCCTGACTGGCCTGAGAGTCCCTGAGCCTGGGGTCAGCAGGAGACTGGAGACGGTACAGGACCGAGAGATTGGGAATGAGATTAGAGGGAGGGAGGAAGGGAGGGGGAGCATACAAACATGCGAATTAGGAGCAGGAGTAGGCCACTCAGCCCCTCGAACCTGCTCTGCCATTCAACAAGATCATGGCTGATCTGATTGTAACCTCAACTCCACATTCCTGCCTGACCCCGATAACCTTTCACCCCGTTGCTTATCAAGAATCTATCGACCTCTGCCTTAAAAATATTCACAGACTCTGCTTCCATCACCTTTTGAGGAAGAGAATTCCAGAGGCTCATGATCCTCAGAGAGAAAAAATTTCAAGTCATCTCTGTCTAGTAAACCTTCTCTGAACTGCTTCCAACGCATTTACATCCTTCCTTAAATAAGGAGACCAATACTGCACAGGGTACTCCAGATGTGGTCTCACTAATGCCCTATATAACTGAAGCATAACCTCCCTACCTTTGTATTCAATTCCCCTCACAATAAATGATAACATTTTATTAGCTTTCCTAATTACTTGCTGTCGCTGCATACTAACCTTTTGCGATTCATGCACTAGGACACCCAGATCCCTCTGTATCTCAGAGCTCTGCAATCTCTCACCATTTAGATAATATTCTTCTTTTGTATTCTTCCTGCCAAAGTGGACAATTTCACACTTTCCCACATTATATTCCATTTGCCAGGTCTTTGCCCACTCACTTAACCGATCTATATCCCTTTGTAGCCTCCTTATGTCCTCTTCATAACTTACTTTCCTACCTAACTTTGTGTCATCAGCAAATTTAGCAACCATACCTTCGGTCCCTTCATCTAAGTCATTTATATAAATTGTAAAAGGCTGAGGCCCCAGAACTGGGAGAGCAGAGGGAAGGGGAGGAGGTGGGCAGAGGGCATAGGGAGGAGGAAATCAGGGGGAGGAGGGAGGGCAGAGAGTAGAGGGAGGGATGAAGGGGGGATGAGAGAGGGAGGGGGAACTTGCATTTCTCCAACCCCTTTCACAATGTCAGGAAGCCCCAAAGCCTCACAGCCAATGGTGGGGGCTGGAGAAGTGACGTAACACCTGGAATCTGTACAGCAAGATCCCACACACAGCAACCTGATCAATGAGCAGACCCATCTGTTTCAGTCATGCTGGCTGAGGGATCAATATTGTCACCAGAACACCGGGGTAAAACTATTCTGATCTTCTTGGAAATGGTGCAGTGGGATCATTTACATCTGCCCGAGAGGGGCAAACGGGGCCTCAGTTTAACACCTCAACTGAAAGACAGCACCTCTGGTTGTGCAGCTCCCTCAGTATAAGCACTGGGATGTCAGCTGGGGTGTTGGGCTCAAGTCTCCAGATGGGGTCTTGAACCCACAACCTTAATGGTTCTAGAGGTGAGAGAATGCGACTGATGAGCCAAGGCTGACATCGAGTCCTTCGGAAGTGTAATTAATTCCTTCATTTCCTAACCTGAAGTGACTTTCTGCCACAGGAGAAAATCGCCAGGAATTTTGAGGAAAATTGCGCCGGATTTGAAGAAATGTTCCACGGGAATACTTGAAGCCGACTGAAAACCCCTCTGGATGTTTGCCTGACCAGGAAGCACCGAGTCAACTCGATGGAACTATGAAGGGCGTCGAGTGAAATCAGGGACATGGTGAGTAATGATCTGAAGGTAACTGGAAAAATCCCTGTGGTGATGTCCAGTCTGTTCAGGTGGACAGTTTGACAGGAAGTGGAACAGTGCGGGGAGAAAGTTGCCTGAGGTCAGGAAACAAAAGGGCCAGAGTTAGGGCGTCAGGAACTCAATCTGAACAACATGCTGCCGACATTAAAGTAGGAGGTTCGGCAAACAGTAACGAGACTGTTAATGTGTTCAGGATGACATTGGTGTATAACGACAAGAAAAATATTTTTCTTTTAATTACTTTGGTTGCAAGTTTTCATCCCCCAGTTACCAACTCACTAACAAGTGGAAATATATTTGGCTCAGTTACTTGATCAAAACTCCCTCAAAATTTTGACCCCCGCCCCCACAGCGTGCTCCCCTTTAGACTTCTCTACTCTTCAGAAATGTTCGGTGAAGACTGTCCTCTTAGTGAAGAATTTCTTGCAGCTTTCATGACCTTGACATCCTAACCATTTCACACTACTTGGACTGTGGCCTAACCAATGATTTGTTCAGGGGTAACGTTAACTCTTTGGTGTTTTGATATTTTGGTGCTGACAGCCAAATCCGGATCATTTAAATCCACAAAAGGAGAAAGGCAATGGTGCCATTGTAGATCACGACTGTTTAAATCCTTCCCATGAAAAATATCTCTGTTAATCACAATTCTGTTTCCCTTTATTTACCCATTGCACACTCTTGTTCTGTCCCTCTCTCCACTCTTAACTTTACTAAATACTAAATCTTTTAACCCTTAGTTCTCATAACAAGAGCTAGAACAACAAACTGTATCGAGATAGCTTCTTTAAAATAATAAAAGATGCCAAGGTGCTTTACAGAAGTGTTATAAAACAAAATCTGACACACAACTACAAAAGTAGATATGAGGGTAGATGACACAATGCTTGGTTAAAGAGGTGATTTATAAGGAATGTCTTAAAGGAGGGAAGAGAGGTGGATAGGCATTGAAATTTCAGGAGGGAGTTCAGGCAGCTGAAGCCAATGGTGAACCGATTAAAATTGAGAATTCTCAAGAGGCCAGAATTGGGAGAGCAGGAGATCTCGGAATGGAGAGGGGTTGTAGAGCTGGAGGAGATTACAGAGATAGGGAGGGCATGGAGGAGGGCCTTGGCGCAGCTATGTGGTAGGAAGCTGATCCCAGGGTCAAATAAAACACCAATGTTACAAACAGTCTGGTTCAGCCTGGGATAGTTGACAGTGATAAGGAAGGAGTCAGTGGAAAATACTGGAGTTTTTGACAGGAGACAATAGCTTCTGTCCTCCCAGTATTGTAGGTGCAGGAAGTTTCGACTCAACCAGTGCTCTATTTGTGAAAGAGGAGCTCCCAGGGTCTGAAAGGGAGGGAGGGTGAGAGATGATGTGTGTATTTAAGGGTGAGAAGGGGAAAGGGAGGCTCTGGTATTATAGAGTGAGGAAAGGGGAAACGAATCTGTTTGGAGGTGGTGCAGACCATATCTCCAGATCACACCCTCATCTGTCTCCCAACTTCCCTCACAACATCTCCTCCTTTGAGCATCACACCTTGTTCCACCCATCACGTCTCTCTTTTATCATCTTTCACACTCACTCCATTGCACAACTTCTGAGATTCACTCCCTCTCACACAGACTCTCTTAGACTCGCTCTCTGTTGCAGAAGCTCACTGAGAATCAGTCTGTGACTCACACCCGCACAAACTCTCAGAGACTCTCTCTCTCTCACGTGGACTCTGACTCACTCTCTCACACAGACTCTGAGACTCTCTCCCTCAGAGTCTCTGAGACTCACTCTCTCACACAGACTCTGAGTCTCTGTCTCCCTCACATAGTCTATCTGAGACACACTTCCGCACACAGTCTCCCTGAGATTCACTCCCGCACACAAACTCCCTGAGACTCACTCGCTCACACAGACTCTCTGAGACTCACTCCCTCACACAGACTCTCTGAAACTCACTCCCTCACACAGACACTCAGAGATTCACTCTCTCACAGTCTCTCTGAGACTCACTCTCACAGACTCTGAGACTCACTCTCACCCAGTCTCTCTGAGACTCACTCCCTCACAAAGATTCTGAGTCTCTCTCTCCCTCACACAGCCTCTCTGAGACTCGCTCTCTGACTGTTTGAGTCTCTCTGAGACGCTCTCTCTCAGACTCTCTCTCTCACACAGTCTCTCAGAGACTCACTCCCTCACAGTCTCTGAGACTCACTCTCTCACAAAGACTCTGAGTCTCTCTCTCCCTCACATAGTCTATCTGAGACACACTCCCGCACACAGTCTCTCTGAGATTCACTCCCGCACACAGACTCCCTGAGACTCACTCCCTCACACAGATTCTCTGAGACTCACTCCCTCACACAGTCTCTCTAAGTCTCTCTCTCACACAGTCTCTCTGACACTCTCACTCACACATTCTCTTTGAGACTCACTCTCACACAGTCTCTCTGACACTCTCACTCACACATTCTCTCTGAGACTGTCTCTCACACAGACTCTCTGAGACTCTCTCTCACACAGTCTCTCTGAGACTCACTCTCACGCAGTCTCTCCGAGACTCACTCTCACGCAGTCTCTCTGAGACTCTCTCTCACACAGTCTCCTTGAGACTCTCTCTCACACAGACTCTCAGAGACTCACTCTCTCACACAGACTCTGAGACTCACTCAGACTCTCTGAGACTCACTCTCACGCAGTCTCTCTGAGACGCACTCTCTCAGACTCTCTGAGACTCACTCTCACCCAGTCTCTCTAAGACTCTCTCTCACACAGCCTCTCTGACACTCTCTCTCACACAGTCTCTCTGAGACTCACTCTCACGCAGTCTCTCCGAGACTCACTCTCACACAGTCTCTCTGAGACTCACTCTCACACAGTCTCTCTGAAACTCTCTCTCACACAGTCTCTCTGAGACTCACTCAGACTCTCTGAGACACTCTCTCACACAGACTCTCTGAGACTCACTCCCTCACACAGTCTCTCTGAGACTCGCTCTCTCAGACTCTCTGAGACTCACTCTCACACAGACTCTGAGACTCACTCTCTCAGACTGTCTGAGACTCACTCTCACTCAGACTCTCTGAGACTCACTCTCTCACACAGTCTCTCCGAGACTCACTCTCTCAGACTCTCTGAGACTCACTCTCACCCAGTCTATCTGAGACGCACTCTCTCAGACTCTCTGAGATTCACTCCCTCACACACTCTCTCTAAGACTCACTCTCACGCAGTCTCTCCGAGACTCACTCTCACGCAGTCTCTCTGAGACTGTCTCTCACACAGTCTCCTTGAGACTCTCTCTCACACAGACTCTCTGAGACTCACTCTCTCACATCGTCCCTCTGAGTCTCACTCAGTCTCTCTGATGCTCATCTCACACAGAGGCTCTCAGAGACTCACTCTCTCAGACTCTCTGAGACTCTCTCTCACACAGTCTCTCCGAGACTCACTCTCACGCAGTCTCTCCGAGACTCACTCTCACACAGTCTCTCTGACACTCTCTCTCACACATTCTCTCTGAGACTCACTCTCACACATTCTCTCTGAGACTCACTCTCACGCAGTTTCTCTGAGACTGTCTCTCACACAGTCTCCTTGAGACTCTCTCTCACACAGTCTCTCTGAGACTCACTCTCACACAGTCTCTCTCACACATTCTCTCTGAGACTCACTCTCACGCAGTTTCTCTGACACTCTCTCTCACACATTCTCTCTGAGACTCACTCTCACACAGTCTCTCTGACACTCTCTCTCACACATTCTCTCTGAGACTCACTCTCACACAGTCTCTCTGAGACTCACTCTCACACAGTCTCTCTAAGACTCTCTCTCACACATTCTCTCTGAGACTCTCTCTCACACAGTCTCTCTGACACTCTCTCTCACACATTCTCTCTGAGACTCACTCTCACACAGTCTCTCTGACACTCTCTCTCACACATTCTCTCTGAGACTCACTCTCCCACAGTCTCTCTGACACTCTCTCTCACACATTCTCTCTGAGACTCACTCTCACACAGTCTCTCTGAGACTCTCTCTCACACATTCTCTCTGAGACTCACTCTCACACAGTCTCTCTGACACTCTCTCTCACACAGTCTCTCTGACACTCTCACTCACACAGTCTCTCTGAGACTCACTCTCACACAGTCTCTCTGACACTCTCTCTCACACAGTCTCTCTGACACTCTCTCTCACACAGTCTCTCTGAGACTCACTCTCACACAGTCTCTCTAAGACTCTCTCTCACACATTCTCTCTGAGACTCACTCTCACTCAGACTCTCTAAGACTCTCTCTCACACAGACTCTCTGAGACTCTCTCTCACACAGACTCTCTGAGACTCACTCAAAATCTCTGAGACTCTCTCTCACACAGACTCTCTAAGACTCTCTCTCACACAGTCTCTCTGAGACTCTCTCTCACACAGACTCTCTGAGACTCTCTCTCACACAGACTCTCTGAGACTCTCTCTCACACAGACTCTCTGAGACTCACTCAAAATCTCTGAGACTCTCTCTCACACAGACTCTCTAAGACTCTCTCTCACGCAGTCTCTCTGAGACTCTCTCTCACACAGACTCTCTGAGACTCTCTCTCACACAGACTCTCTGAAACTCTCTCTCACACAGACTCTCTGAGTCTCACTCTCACACAGACTCTCCGAGACTCTCCGAGACTCTCTCTCTCACACGGTCTCTCCGAGACTCTCTCTCTCACACGGTCTCTCTGAAACTCTCTCTCACACATTCTCTCTGAGACTCACTCTCACTCAGACTCTCTAAGACTCTCTCTCACACAGACTCTCTGAGACTCTCTCTCACACAGACTCTCTGAGACTCACTCAAAATCTCTGAGACTCTCTCTCACACAGACTCTCTAAGACTCTCTCTCACACAGTCTCTCTGAGACTCTCTCTCACACAGACTCTCTGAGACTCTCTCTCACACAGACTCTCTGAGACTCTCTCTCACACAGACTCTCTGAGACTCACTCAAAATCTCTGAGACTCTCTCTCACACAGACTCTCTAAGACTCTCTCTCACGCAGTCTCTCTGAGACTCTCTCTCACACAGACTCTCTGAGACTCTCTCTCACACAGACTCTCTGAAACTCTCTCTCACACAGACTCTCTGAGTCTCACTCTCACACAGACTCTCCGAGACTCTCTCTCTCACATGGTCTCTACGAGACTCTCTCTCTCACACGGTCTCTCTGAAACTCTCTCTCACACAGACTCTCTGAGTCTCACTCTCACACAGACTCTCCGAGACTCTCTCTCACACAGACTCTCCGAGACTCTCTCTCTCACACGGTCTCTCTGAGACTCTCGCTCTCACACGGTCTCTCTGAGACTCTCTCTCACACAGTCTCTCTGATACTCTCTCTCTCACAGACTCTCTGAGACTCTCTCTCACACAGACTCTCTGAGACTCTCTCTCTCACAGACTCTCTGAGACTCTCTCTCACACAGACTCTCTGAGTCTCACTCTCACACAGACTCTCTGAGACTCTCTCTCACACAGACTCTCTGAGACTCTCTCTCTCACAGACTCTCTGAGACTCTCTCTCACACAGACTCTCTGAGACTCTCTCTCTCACACGGTCTCTCCGAGACTCTCTCTCTCACACGGTCTCTCTGAGACTCTCTCAAAATCTCTGAGACTCTCTCTCACACAGACTCTCTGAGACTCTCTCTCTCACACTGTCTCTCTGAGACTCTCTCAAAATCTCTGAGACTCTCTCTCTCACACAGACACTCTGAGACTCTCTCTCTCACACAGACTCTCTGAGACTCTCTCTCACACAGACTCTCTGAGACTCTCTCTCTCACACAGACTCTCTGAGACTCTCTCTCACACAGACTCTCTGAGACTCTCTCTCTCACACGGTCCCCTGGGCCAGATGGGATTTATCCTAGGATTCTCTGGGAAGCCAGGGAGGAGATTGCAGAGCCTTTGTCCTTGATTTTTATGTCGTCATTGCCGACAGGAATAGTGCCGGAAGACTGGAGGATAGCAAATGTTGTCCCCTTGTTCAAGAAGGGGAGTAGAGACAGCCCGGGTAATTATAGACCTGTGAGCCTTACTTCGGTTGTGGGTAAAATGTTGGAAAAGGTTATAAGAGATAGGATTTATAATCAGAGTGTCTTTATGAGAGAGAGTCTCAGAGAGACTGTGTGAGAGAGAGTCTCAGAGAGTCTGTGTGAGAGAGAGTCTGAGAGAGTCTGTGTGAGAGAGAGTCTCAGAGAGTCTGTGTGAGAGATAGTCTCAGAGAGACTGTGTGAGAGAGAGTCTCAGAGAATCTGTGTGAGAGAGAGTCTCAGAGAGACTGTGTGAGAGAGAGTCTCAGAGAGACCGTGTGAGAGAGAGTCTCAGAGATTTTGAGTGAGTCTCAGAGAGTCTGTGTGAGAGAGAATCTCAGAGAGACTGTGTGAGAGAGAATCTCAGAGAGTCTGTGTGAGAGTCTCAGAGAGACCGTGTGAGAGAGAGTCTCAGAGAGACTGTGTGAGAAAGAGTCTCAGAGAGAATGTGTGAGAGTGAGTCTCAGAGAGACTGTGTGAGAGAGAGTCTCAGAGAATCTGTGTGAGAGAGAGTCTCAGAGAGACCGTGTGAGAGAGAGTCTCAGAGATTTTGAGTGAGTCTCAGAGAGTCTGTGTGAGAGAGAATCTCAGAGAGTCTGTGTGAGAGTCTCAGAGAGACCGTGTGAGAGAGAGTCTCAGAGAGACTGTGTGAGAAAGAGTCTCAGAGAGACTGTGTGAGAAAGAGTCTCAGAGAGACTTTGTGAGAGAGAGTCTCAGAGAGACTTTGTGAGAGAGAGTCTCAGAGAGACTGTGAGAAAGAGTCTCAGAGAGACTGTGTGAGAAAGAGTCTCAGAGAGTCTGTGTGAGAGAGAGTCTCAGAGAGACTGTGTGAGAGAGAATCTCAGAGAGTCTGTGTGAGAGTCTCAGAGAGACCGTGTGAGAGAGAGTCTCAGAGAGACTGTGTGAGAGAGAGTCTCAGAGAGACTGAGTGAGAGAGAGTCTCAGAGATTTTGAGTGAGTCTCAGAGAGTCTGTGTGAGAGAGAGTCTCAGAGAGACTGTGTGAGAGAGAGTCTCAGAGAGACTGTGTGAGAGAGAGTCTCAGAGATTTTGAGTGAGTCTCAGAGAGTCTGTGTGAGAGAGAGTCTCAGAGAGACTGTGTGAGAGAGAGTCTCAGAGAGACTGTGTGAGAGAGGGTCTCAGAGATTTTGAGTGAGTCTCAGAGAGTCTGTGTGAGAGTGAGTCTCAGAGATTTTGAGTGAGTCTCAGAGAGTCTGTGTGAGAGAGAGTCTCAGAGACACTGTGTGAGAGAGAGTCTCAGAGAGACTGTGTGAGAGAGGGTCTCAGAGATTTTGAGTGAGTCTCAGAGTCTGTGTGAGAGTGAGTCTCAGAGATTTTGAGTGAGTCTCAGAGAGTCTGTGTGAGAGAGAGTCTCTCTCACAAAGTCTCTCTGAGACTCACTCTCTCAGACTCTCTGAGACTCTCTCTCACACAGTCTCTCTGAGTCTCACTCTCTCACACGGTCTCTCTGAGACTCACTCTCTCACACTCTCTGAGACTCTCTCTCACAAAGTCTCTCTGAGACTCACTCTCACAAAGTCTCTCTGAGACTCACTCTCTCAGACTCTCTGAGACTCTCTCTCACACAGTCTCTCTGACACTCTCTCTCACAAAGTCTCTCTGAGACTCACTCTCTCAGACTCTCTGAGACTCTCTCTCACATAGTCTCTCTGACACTTTCTCTCACAAAGTCACTCTGAGACTCACTCTCTCAGACTCTCTGAGACTCTCTCTCACACAGTCTCTCTGACACTCTCTCTTACACAGTGTCTCTGAGACTCACTCTCTCACACGGTCTCTCTGAGACTCACTCTCTCAGACTCTCTGAGACTCTCTCTCACACAGTCTCTCTGACACTCTCTCTCACAAAGTCTCTCTGAGACTCACTCTCTCAGACTCTCTGAGACTCTCTCTCACACAGTCTCTCTGACACTCTCTCTCACAAAGTCTCTCTGAGACTCACTCTCTCAGACTCTCTGAGACTCTCTCTCACACAGTCTCTCTGACACTCTTTCTTACACAGTGTCTCTGAGACTCACTCTCTCAGACTCTCTGAGACCCTCTCTCACACAGTCTCTCTGAGACTCACTCTCTCAGACTGTCTGAGACTCTCTCTCACACAGTCTCTCTGAGACTCACTCTCTCAGACTCTCTGAGACTCACTCTCACAGTCTCTCTGACACTCTCTCTTACACAGTGTCTCTGAGACTCACTCTCTCAGACTCTCTGAGACCCTCTTTCACACAGACTCTCTGAGACTCACTCTCTCACACGGTCTCTCTGAGACTCACTCTCTCAGACTCTCTGAGACTCTCTCTCACACAGTCTCTCTGAGTCTCACTCTCTCACACGGTCTCTCTGAGACTCACTCTCTCACACTCTCTGAGACTCTCTCTCACAAAGTCTCTCTGAGACTCACTCTCACAAAGTCTCTCTGAGACTCACTCTCTCAGACTCTCTGAGACTCTCTCTCACACAGTCTCTCTGACACTCTCTCTCACAAAGTCTCTCTGAGACTCACTCTCTCAGACTCTCTGAGACTCTCTCTCACATAGTCTCTCTGACACTTTCTCTCACAAAGTCACTCTGAGACTCACTCTCTCAGACTCTCTGAGACTCTCTCTCACACAGTCTCTCTGACACTCTCTCTTACACAGTGTCTCTGAGACTCACTCTCTCACACGGTCTCTCTGAGACTCACTCTCTCAGACTCTCTGAGACTCTCTCTCACACAGTCTCTCTGACACTCTCTCTCACAAAGTCTCTCTGAGACTCACTCTCTCAGACTCTCTGAGACTCTCTCTCACACAGTCTCTCTGACACTCTCTCTCACAAAGTCTCTCTGAGACTCACTCTCTCAGACTCTCTGAGACTCTCTCTCACACAGTCTCTCTGACACTCTTTCTTACACAGTGTCTCTGAGACTCACTCTCTCAGACTCTCTGAGACTCTCTCTCACACAGTCTCTCTGAGACTCACTCTCTCAGACTGTCTGAGACTCTCTCTCACACAGTCTCTCTGACACTCTCTCACACACAGTCTCTCTGAGACTCACTCTCTCAGACTCTCTGAGACTCACTCTCACAGTCTCTCTGACACTCTCTCTTACACAGTGTCTCTGAGACTCACTCTCTCAGACTCTCTGAGACCCTCTTTCACACAGACTCTCTGAGACTCACTCTCTCACACGGTCTCTCTGAGACTCACTCTCTCAGACTCTCTGAGACTCACTCTCTCACACAGTCTCTCTGAGACTCACTCTCTCAGTCTCTCTGAGACCCTCTTTCACACAGTCTCTCTGAGACTCACTCTCTCAGACTCTCTGAGACCCTCTTTCACACAGTCTCTCCGAGACTCACTCTCTCGGACTCTCTGACACTCACTCTCACACAGTCTCTCTGAGACTCTCTCTCACACAGTTCCTCTGACACTCACTCTCAAGCAGTCTCTCTGAGACTCACTCTCTCAGACTCTCTCTCACACAGACTCTCTGAGAGACTCTCTCACACAGACTCTCAGAGACTCACTCCCTCACACAGACTCACTGAGACTCACTCCCTCACACAGACTCCCTGAAACTCAATCCCTCACACAGGCTCTCTGAGACTCACTCAGACTCTCCGAGACTCTCTCTCACACAGACTCTCCGAGACTCTCTCTCTCACACGGTCTCTCTGAGACTCTCTCTCTCACACGGTCTCTCTGAGACTATCTCTCACACAGTCTCTCTGATGCTCTCTCTCTCACAGTCTCTCTGAGACTCTCTCTCTCACAGACTCTCTGAGACTCTCTCTCACACAGACTCTCTGAGTCTCACTCTCACACAGACTCTCTGAGACTCTCTCTCACACAGACTCTCTGAGACTCTCTCTCTCACAGACTCTCTGAGACTCTCTCTCACACAGACTCTCTGAGACTCTCTCTCTCACACGGTCTCTCCGAGACTCTCTCTCTCACACGGTCTCTCTGAGACTCTCTCAAAATCTCTGAGACTCTCTCTCACACAGACTCTCTGAGACTCTCTCTCTCACACGGTCGCTCCGAGACTCTCTCTCTCACACGGTCTCTCTGAGACTCTCTCAAAATCTCTGAGACTCTCTCTCTCACACAGACACTCTGAGACTCTCTCTCTCACACAGACTCTCTGAGACTCTCTCTCACACAGACTCTCTGAGACTCTCTCTCTCACACAGACTCTCTGAGACTCTCTCTCACACAGACTCTCTGAGACTCTCTCTCTCACACGGTCCCCTGGGCCAGATGGGATTTATCCTAGGATTCTCTGGGAAGCCAGGGAGGAGATTGCAGAGCCTTTGTCCTTGATTTTTATGTCGTCATTGCCGACAGGAATAGTGCCGGAAGACTGGAGGATAGCAAATGTTGTCCCCTTGTTCAAGAAGGGGAGTAGAGACAGCCCGGGTAATTATAGACCTGTGAGCCTTACTTCGGTTGTGGGTAAAATGTTGGAAAAGGTTATAAGAGATAGGATTTATAATCAGAGTGTCTTTATGAGAGAGAGTCTCAGAGAGACTGTGTGAGAGAGAGTCTCAGAGAGTCTGTGTGAGAGAGAGTCTGAGAGAGTCTGTGTGAGAGAGAGTCTCAGAGAGTCTGTGTGAGAGATAGTCTCAGAGAGACTGTGTGAGAGAGAGTCTCAGAGAATCTGTGTGAGAGAGAGTCTCAGAGAGACTGTGTGAGAGAGAGTCTCAGAGAGACCGTGTGAGAGAGTCTCAGAGATTTTGAGTGAGTCTCAGAGAGTCTGTGTGAGAGAGAATCTCAGAGAGTCTGTGTGAGAGTCTCAGAGAGACCGTGTGAGAGAGAGTCTCAGAGAGACTGTGTGAGAAAGAGTCTCAGAGAGAATGTGTGAGAGTGAGTCTCAGAGATTTTAAGTGAGTCTCAGAGAGTCTGTGTGAGAGAGAGTGTCAGAGAGTCTGTGTGAGAGAGAGTCTCAGAGAGAATGTGTGAGAGTGAGTCTCAGAGATTTTAAGTGAGTCTCAGAGAGTCTGTGTGAGAGATAGTCTCAGAGAGACGGTGTGAGAGAGAGTCTCAGAGAATCTGTGTGAGAGAGAGTCTCAGAGAGACCGTGTGAGAGAGAGTCTCAGAGATTTTGAGTGAGTCTCAGAGAGTCTGTGTGAGAGAGAATCTCAGAGAGTCTGTGTGAGAGTCTCAGAGAGACCGTGTGAGAGACAGTCTCAGAGAGACTGTGTGAGAAAGAGTCTCAGAGAGACTGTGTGAGAAAGAGTCTCAGAGAGACTGTGTGAGAGAGAGTCTCAGAGAGTCTGTGTGAGAGAGAGTCTCAGAGAGACTGTGTGAGAGAGAATCTCAGAGAGTCTGTGTGAGAGAGAGTCTCAGAGAGACCGTGTGAGAGAGAGTCTCAGAGAGACTGTGTGAGAGAGTCTCAGAGAGACTGAGTGAGAGAGAGTCTCAGAGATTTTGAGTGAGTCTCAGAGAGTCTGTGTGAGAGAGAGTCTCAGAGAGACTGTGTGAGAGAGAGTCTCAGAGAGACTGTGTGAGAGAGAATCTCAGAGATTTTGAGTGAGTCTCAGAGAGTCTGTGTGAGAGAGAGTCTCAGAGACACTGTGTGAGAGAGAGTCTCAGAGAGACTGTGTGAGAGAGGGTCTCAGAGATTTTGAGTGAGTCTCAGAGAGTCTGTGTGAGAGTGAGTCTCAGAGATTTTGAGTGAGTCTCAGAGAGTCTGTGTGAGAGAGAGTCTCTCTCACAAAGTCTCTCTGAGACTCACTCTCTCAGACTCTCTGAGACTCTCTCTCACACAGTCTCTCTGAGTCTCACTCTCTCACACGGTCTCTCTGAGACTCACTCTCTCACACTCTCTGAGACTCTCTCTCACAAAGTCTCTCTGAGACTCACTCTCACAAAGTCTCTCTGAGACTCACTCTCTCAGACTCTCTGAGACTCTCTCTCACACAGTCTCTCTGACACTCTCTCTCACAAAGTCTCTCTGAGACTCACTCTCTCAGACTCTCTGAGACTCTCTCTCACACAGTCTCTCTGACACTCTCTCTCACAAAGTCTCTCTGAGACTCACTCTCTCAGACTCTCTGAGACTCTCTCTCACACAGTCTCTCTGACACTCTTTCTTACACAGTGTCTCTGAGACTCACTCTCTCGGACTCTCTGAGACTCTCTCTCACACAGTCTCTCTGAGACTCACTCTCTCAGACTGTCTGAGACTCTCTCTCACACAGTCTCTCTGACACTCTCTCTCACACAGTCTCTCTGAGACTCACTCTCTCAGACTCTCTGAGACTCACTCTCACAGTCTCTCTGACACTCTCTCTTACACAGTGTCTCTGAGACTCACTCTCTCAGACTCTCTGAGACCCTCTTTCACACAGACTCTCTGAGACTCACTCTCTCACACGGTCTCTCTGAGACTCACTCTCTCAGACTCTCTGAGACTCACTCTCTCACACAGTCTCTCTGAGACTCACTCTCTCAGACTCTCTGAGACCCTCTTTCACACAGTCTCTCTGAGACTCACTCTCTCAGACTCTCTGAGACCCTCTTTCACACAGTCTCTCCGAGACTCACTCTCTCGGACTCTCTGACACTCACTCTCACACAGTCTCTCTGAGACTCTCTCTCACACAGTTCCTCTGACACTCACTCTCAAGCAGTCTCTCTGAGACTCACTCTCTCAGACTCTCTCTCACACAGACTCTCTGAGAGACTCTCTCACACAGACTCTCAGAGACTCACTCCCTCACACAGACTCACTGAGACTCACTCCCTCACACAGACTCCCTGAAACTCAATCCCTCACACAGGCTCTCTGAGACTCACTCAGACTCTCCGAGACTCTCTCTCACACAGACTCTCCGAGACTCTCTCTCTCACACGGTCTCTCTGAGACTCTCTCTCTCACACGGTCTCTCTGAGACTCTCTCTCACACAGTCTCTCTGATACTCTCTCTCTCACAGACTCTCTGAGACTCTCTCTCTCACAGACTCTCTGAGACTCTCTCTCACACAGACTCTCTGAGTCTCACTCTCACACAGACTCTCTGAGACTCTCTCTCACACAGACTCTCTGAGACTCTCTCTCTCACAGACTCTCTGAGACTCTCTCTCACACAGACTCTCTGAGACTCTCTCTCTCACACGGTCTCTCCGAGACTCTCTCTCTCACACGGTCTCTCTGAGACTCTCTCAAAATCTCTGAGACTCTCTCTCACACAGACTCTCTGAGACTCTCTCTCTCACACAGACTCTCTGAGACTCTCTCTCTCACACTGTCTCTCTGAGACTCTCTCAAAATCTCTGAGACTCTCTCTCTCACACAGACACTCTGAGACTCTCTCTCTCACACAGACTCTCTGAGACTCTCTCTCACACAGACTCTCTGAGACTCTCTCTCTCACACAGACTCTCTGAGACTCTCTCTCACACAGACTCTCTGAGACTCTCTCTCTCACACAGTCCCCTGGGCCAGATGGGATTTATCCTAGGATTCTCTGGGAAGCCAGGGAGGAGATTGCAGAGCCTTTGTCCTTGATTTTTATGTCGTCATTGCCGACAGGAATAGTGCCGGAAGACTGGAGGATAGCAAATGTTGTCCCCTTGTTCAAGAAGGGGAGTAGAGACAGCCCGGGTAATTATAGACCTGTGAGCCTTACTTCGGTTGTGGGTAAAATGTTGGAAAAGGTTATAAGAGATAGGATTTATAATCAGAGTGTCTTTATGAGAGAGAGTCTCAGAGAGACTGTGAGAGAGAGTCTCAGAGAGTCTGTGTGAGAGAGAGTCTGAGAGAGTCTGTGTGAGAGAGAGTCTCAGAGAGTCTGTGTGAGAGATAGACTCAGAGAGACTGTGTGAGAGAGAGTCTCAGAGAATCTGTGTGAGAGTCTCAGAGAGACCGTGTGAGAGAGAGTCTCAGAGAGACTGTGTGAGAAAGAGTCTCAGAGAGACTGTGTGAGAAAGAGTCTCAGAGAGAATGTGTGAGAGTGAGTCTCAGAGATTTTAAGTGAGTCTCAGAGAGTCTGTGTGAGAGAGAGTGTCAGAGAGTCTGTGTGAGAGAGAGTCTCAGAGAGTCTGTGTGAGAGTCTCAGAGAGACCGTGTGAGAGAGAGTCTCAGAGAGACTGTGTGAGAAAGAGTCTCAGAGAGAATGTGTGAGAGTGAGTCTCAGAGATTTTAAGTGAGTCTCAGAGAGTCTGTGTGAGAGAGAGTGTCAGAGAGTCTGTGTGAGAGAGAGTCTCAGAGAGAATGTGTGAGAGTGAGTCTCAGAGATTTTAAGTGAGTCTCAGAGAGTCTGTGTGAGAGATAGTCTCAGAGAGACGGTGTGAGAGAGAGTCTCAGAGAATCTGTGTGAGAGAGAGTCTCAGAGAGACCGTGTGAGAGAGAGTCTCAGAGATTTTGAGTGAGTCTCAGAGAGTCTGTGTGAGAGAGAATCTCAGAGAGTCTGTGTGAGAGTCTCAGAGAGACCGTGTGAGAGAGAGTCTCAGAGAGACTGTGTGAGAAAGAGTCTCAGAGAGACTGTGTGAGAAAGAGTCTCAGAGAGACTGTGTGAGAGAGAGTCTCAGAGAGTCTGTGTGAGAGAGAGTCTCAGAGAGACTGTGTGAGAGAGAATCTCAGAGAGTCTGTGTGAGAGAGAGTCTCAGAGAGACCGTGTGAGAGAGAGTCTCAGAGAGACTGTGTGAGAGAGTCTCAGAGAGACTGAGTGAGAGAGAGTCTCAGAGATTTTGAGTGAGTCTCAGAGAGTCTGTGTGAGAGAGAGTCTCAGAGAGACTGTGTGAGAGAGAGTCTCAGAGAGACTGTGTGAGAGAGAATCTCAGAGATTTTGAGTGAGTCTCAGAGAGTCTGTGTGAGAGAGAGTCTCAGAGACACTGTGTGAGAGAGAGTCTCAGAGAGACTGTGTGAGAGAGGGTCTCAGAGATTTTGAGTGAGTCTCAGAGAGTCTGTGTGAGAGTGAGTCTCAGAGATTTTGAGTGAGTCTCAGAGAGTCTGTGTGAGAGAGAGTCTCTCTCACAAAGTCTCTCTGAGACTCACTCTCTCAGACTCTCTGAGACTCTCTCTCACACAGTCTCTCTGAGTCTCACTCTCTCACACGGTCTCTCTGAGACTCACTCTCTCACACTCTCTGAGACTCTCTCTCACAAAGTCTCTCTGAGACTCACTCTCACAAAGTCTCTCTGAGACTCACTCTCTCAGACTCTCTGAGACTCTCTCTCACACAGTCTCTCTGACACTCTCTCTCACAAAGTCTCTCTGAGACTCACTCTCTCAGACTCTCTGAGACTCTCTCTCACACAGTCTCTCTGACACTCTCTCTCACAAAGTCTCTCTGAGACTCACTCTCTCAGACTCTCTGAGACTCTCTCTCACACAGTCTCTCTGACACTCTTTCTTACACAGTGTCTCTGAGACTCACTCTCTCGGACTCTCTGAGACTCTCTCTCACACAGTCTCTCTGAGACTCACTCTCTCAGACTGTCTGAGACTCTCTCTCACACAGTCTCTCTGACACTCTCTCTCACACAGTCTCTCTGAGACTCACTCTCTCAGACTCTCTGAGACTCACTCTCACAGTCTCTCTGACACTCTCTCTTACACAGTGTCTCTGAGACTCACTCTCTCAGACTCTCTGAGACCCTCTTTCACACAGACTCTCTGAGACTCACTCTCTCACACGGTCTCTCTGAGACTCACTCTCTCAGACTCTCTGAGACTCACTCTCTCACACAGTCTCTCTGAGACTCACTCTCTCAGACTCTCTGAGACCCTCTTTCACACAGTCTCTCTGAGACTCACTCTCTCAGACTCTCTGAGACCCTCTTTCACACAGTCTCTCCGAGACTCACTCTCTCGGACTCTCTGACACTCACTCTCACACAGTCTCTCTGAGACTCTCTCTCACACAGTTCCTCTGACACTCACTCTCAAGCAGTCTCTCTGAGACTCACTCTCTCAGACTCTCTCTCACACAGACTCTCTGAGAGACTCTCTCACACAGACTCTCAGAGACTCACTCCCTCACACAGACTCACTGAGACTCACTCCCTCACACAGACTCCCTGAAACTCAATCCCTCACACAGGCTCTCTGAGACTCACTCAGACTCTCCGAGACTCTCTCTCACACAGACTCTCCGAGACTCTCTCTCTCACACGGTCTCTCTGAGACTCTCTCTCTCACACGGTCTCTCTGAGACTCTCTCTCACACAGTCTCTCTGATACTCTCTCTCTCACAGACTCTCTGAGACTCTCTCTCTCACAGACTCTCTGAGACTCTCTCTCACACAGACTCTCTGAGTCTCACTCTCACACAGACTCTCTGAGACTCTCTCTCACACAGACTCTCTGAGACTCTCTCTCTCACAGACTCTCTGAGACTCTCTCTCACACAGACTCTCTGAGACTCTCTCTCTCACACGGTCTCTCCGAGACTCTCTCTCTCACACGGTCTCTCTGAGACTCTCTCAAAATCTCTGAGACTCTCTCTCACACAGACTCTCTGAGACTCTCTCTCTCACACAGACTCTCTGAGACTCTCTCTCTCACACTGTCTCTCTGAGACTCTCTCAAAATCTCTGAGACTCTCTCTCTCACACAGACACTCTGAGACTCTCTCTCTCACACAGACTCTCTGAGACTCTCTCTCACACAGACTCTCTGAGACTCTCTCTCTCACACAGACTCTCTGAGACTCTCTCTCACACAGACTCTCTGAGACTCTCTCTCTCACACAGTCCCCTGGGCCAGATGGGATTTATCCTAGGATTCTCTGGGAAGCCAGGGAGGAGATTGCAGAGCCTTTGTCCTTGATTTTTATGTCGTCATTGCCGACAGGAATAGTGCCGGAAGACTGGAGGATAGCAAATGTTGTCCCCTTGTTCAAGAAGGGGAGTAGAGACAGCCCGGGTAATTATAGACCTGTGAGCCTTACTTCGGTTGTGGGTAAAATGTTGGAAAAGGTTATAAGAGATAGGATTTATAATCAGAGTGTCTTTATGAGAGAGAGTCTCAGAGAGACTGTGAGAGAGAGTCTCAGAGAGTCTGTGTGAGAGAGAGTCTGAGAGAGTCTGTGTGAGAGAGAGTCTCAGAGAGTCTGTGTGAGAGATAGACTCAGAGAGACTGTGTGAGAGAGAGTCTCAGAGAATCTGTGTGAGAGAGAGTCTCAGAGAGACTGTGTGAGAGAGAGTCTCAGAGAGACCGTGTGAGAGAGTCTCAGAGATTTTGAGTGAGTCTCAGAGAGTCTGTGTGAGAGAGAATCTCAGAGAGTCTGTGTGAGAGTCTCAGAGAGACCGTGTGAGAGAGAGTCTCAGAGAGACTGTGTGAGAAAGAGTCTCAGAGAGAATGTGTGAGAGTGAGTCTCAGAGATTTTAAGTGAGTCTCAGAGAGTCTGTGTGAGAGAGAGTGTCAGAGAGACTGTGTGAGAGAGAGTCTCAGAGAGAATGTGTGAGAGTGAGTCTCAGAGATTTTAAGTGTGTCTCAGAGAGTCTGTGTGAGAGATAGTCTCAGAGAGACGGTGTGAGAGAGAGTCTCAGAGAATGTGTGTGAGAGAGAGTCTCAGAGAGACCGTGTGAGAGAGAGTCTCAGAGATTTTGAGTGAGTCTCAGAGAGTCTGTGTGAGAGAGAATCTCAGAGAGTCTGTGTGAGAGTCTCAGAGAGACCGTGTGAGAGAGAGTCTCAGAGAGACTGTGTGAGAAAGAGTCTCAGAGAGACTGTGTGAGAAAGAGTCTCAGAGAGACTGTGTGAGAGAGAGTCTCAGAGAGTCTGTGTGAGAGAGAGTCTCAGAGAGACTGTGTGAGAGAGAATCTCAGAGAGTCTGTGTGAGAGTCTCAGAGAGACCGTGTGAGAGAGTCTCAGAGAGACTGAGTGAGAGAGAGTCTCAGAGATTTTGAGTGAGTCTCAGAGAGTCTGTGTGAGAGAGAGTCTCAGAGAGACTGTGTGAGAGAGAGTCTCAGAGAGACTGTGTGAGAGAGAGTCTCAGAGATTTTGAGTGAGTCTCAGAGAGTCTGTGTGAGAGAGAGTCTCAGAGAAACTGTGTGAGAGAGAGTCTCAGAGAGACTGTGTGAGAGAGAGTCTCAGAGAGACTGTGTGAGAGAGAGTCTCAGAGAGACTGTGTGAGAGAGGGTCTCAGAGATTTTGAGTGAGTCTCAGAGAGTCTGTGTGAGAGTGAGTCTCAGAGATTTTGAGTGAGTCTCAGAGAGTCTGTGTGAGAGAGAGTCTCTCTCACAAAGTCTCTCTGAGACTCACTCTCTCAGACTCTCTGAGACTCTCTCTCACACAGTCTCTCTGAGACTCACTCTCACAAAGTCTCTCTGAGACTCACTCTCTCAGACTCTCTGAGACTCTCTCTCACACAGTCTCTCTGACACTCTCTCTCACAAAGTCTCTCTGAGACTCACTCTCTCAGACTCTCTGAGACTCTCTCTCACATAGTCTCTCTGACATTTTCTCTCACAAAGTCACTCTGAGACTCACTCTCTCAGACTCTCTGAGACTCTCTCTCACACAGTCTCTCTGACACTCTCTCTTACACAGTGTCTCTGAGACTCACTCTCTCACACGGTCTCTCTGAGACTCACTCTCTCAGACTCTCTGAGACTCTCTCTCACACAGTCTCTCTGACACTCTCTCTCACAAAGTCTCTCTGAGACTCACTCTCTCAGACTCTCTGAGACTCTCTCTCACACAGTCTCTCTGACACTCTCTCTCGCAAAGTCTCTCTGAGACTCACTCTCTCAGACTCTCTGAGACTCTCTCTCACACAGTCTCTCTGACACTCTTTCTTACACAGTGTCTCTGAGACTCACTCTCTCAGACTCTCTGAGACTCTCTCTCACACAGTCTCTCTGAGACTCACTCTCTCAGACTGTCTGAGACTCTCTCTCACACAGTCTCTCTGACACTCTCTCTCACACAGTCTCTCTGAGACTCACTCTCTCAGACTCTCTGAGACTCTCTCTCACAGTCTCTCTGACACTCTCTCTTACACAGTGTCTCTGAGACTCACTCTCTCAGACTCTCTGAGACCCTCTTTCACACAGACTCTCTGAGACTCACTCTCTCACACGGTCTCTCTGAGACTCACTCTCTCAGACTCTCTGAGACTCACTCTCTCACACAGTCTCTCTGAGACTCACTCTCTCAGACTCTCTGAGACCCTCTTTCACACAGTCTCTCTGAGACTCACTCTCTCAGACTCTCTGAGACCCTCTTTCACACAGTCTCTCCGAGACTCACTCTCTCGGACTCTCTGACACTCACTCTCACACAGTCTCTCTGAGACTCTCTCTCACACAGTTCCTCTGACACTCACTCTCAAGCAGTCTCTCTGAGACTCACTCTCTCAGACTCTCTCTCACACAGACTCTCTGAGAGACTCTCTCACACAGGCTCTCAGAGACTCACTCCCTCACACAGACTCACTGAGACTCACTCCCTCACACAGACTCCCTGAAACTCAATCCCTCACACAGGCTCTCTGAGACTCACTCAGACTCTCTGAGACTCATCTCACACAGAGTCTCTCTGAGACTCACTCTCTCACACAGTGTCTCTTAGACTCACGCAGTCTCTCTGAGACTCACTCTGAGACTCTCTCTCACACATTCTCTCTGAGACTCACTCTCTCACACAGACTCTGAGACTCTCTCTCTCTCCCTCGCACAGCCTATCTGAGACACGCTCCCGCACACAGTCTCCCTGAGATTCACTCCCTCACAGACTCTCTGAGATTCACTCCCTCACACAGACTCTCTGAGACTCACTCCCTCACACCATCTCTCAGAGACTCACTCTCTCACAAAGACTCTGAGAATCACTCTCCCACACAGACTCTCTGAGACTCACTCTCTCACTAAGACTCTCTGAGACTCACTCCCTCACACAGACTCTCTGAGACTCACTCTCTCACACAGACTCTCTGAGACTCACTCTCCCACACAGTCTCTCTGAGACTCACGCAGTCTCTCTGAGACTCACTCTCACACAGTCTCTCTGAGACTCACTCTCAGACTCTCTCTCCCACACAGTCTCTCTGACACTCTCTCTTACACAGTGTCTCTGAGACTCACTCCCTCACACAGACTCTCTGAGACTCACTCTCTCAGACTCTCTGAGACTCTTTCTCACACAGACTCTCTGAGACTCACTCTCCCACACAGTCTCTCTGAGACTCACGCAGTCTCTCTGAGACTCACTCTCACACAGACTCTCTGAGACTCACTCTCCCACACAGTCTCTCTGAGACTCACGCAGTCTCTCTGAGACTCACTCTCACACAGTCTCTCTGAGACTCACTCTCAGACTCTCTCTCTCACACAGTCTCTCTGACACTCTCTCTCACACAGTCTCTCTGAGACTCACTCTCTCAGACTCTCTGAGACTCACTCTCACAGTCTCTCTGACACTCTCTCTTACACAGTGTCTCTGAGACTCACTCTCTCAGACTCTCTGAGACCCTCTTTCACACAGACTCTCTTAGACCCTCTTTCACACAGTCTCTCTGAGACTCACTCAGACTCTCTGAGACTCACTCTCACACAGTCTCTCAGAGACTCACTCTCTCACAAAGACTCTCTGAGACTCACTCTCTCACTAAGACTCTCTCAGACTCTCTCTCTCACACAGACTCTGAGATTCTCTCTCCCACACAGTCTCTCTGAGACTCACGCAGTCTCTCTGAGACTCACTCTCAGACTCTCTCTCTCACACAGTCTCTCCGAGACTCTCTCTCCCACACAGTCTCTCTGAGACTCACGCAGTCTCTCTGAGACTCACTCTCACACAGTCTCTCTGAGACTCACTCTCAGACTCTCTCTCTCACACAGTCTCTCTGAGACTCTCTCTCTCACACAGTCTCTCTGAGACTCTCTCCCTCACACAGTCTCTCAGAGACTCACTCTCCCACACAGACTCTCTGAGACTCACTCTCTCACTAAGACTCTCTCAGACTCTCTCTCTCACACAGACTCTGAGATTCTCTCTCCCACACAGTCTCTCTGAGACTCACACAGTCTCTCTGAGACTCACTCTCAGACTCTCTCTCTCACACAGTCTCTCTGAGACTCTCTCTCTCACACAGTCTCTCTGAGACTCTCTCCCTCACACAGTCTCTCAGAGACTCACTCTCCCACACAGACTCTCTGAGACTCACTCTCTCACTAAGACTCTCTCAGACTCTCTCTCTCACACAGACTCTGAGATTCTCTCTCCCACACAGTCTCTCTGAGACTCACGCAGTCTCTCTGAGACTCTCTCTCACATAGTCTCTCTGAGACTCTCTCCCTCACACAGTCTCTCAGAGACTCACTCTCTCACAAAGACTCTGAGACTCACTCTCTCACAAAGACTCTGAGACTCACTCTCTCACAAAGACTCTGAGACTCACTCTCCCACACAGACTCTCTGAGACTCACTCTCTCACTAAGACTCTCTGAGACTCACTCCCTCACACCGTCTCTCTGAGACTCACTCTCGCAGACTCTCTGAGACTCTCTCTCACACAGACTCTCTGAGACTCACTCTCTCACACAGTGTCTCTTCGACTCACGCAGTCTCTCTGAGACTCACTCTCTGAGACTCTCTCTCACACATTCTCTCTGAGACTCACTCTCTCACACAGACTCTGAGACTCTCTCTCTCTCCCTCGCACAGCCTATCTGAGACACGCTCCCGCACACAGTCTCCCTGAGATTCACTCCCTCACAGACTCTCTGAGATTCACTCCCTCAGACAGACTCTCTGAGACTCACTCCCTCACACCGTCTCTCAGAGACTCACTCTCTCACAAAGACTCTGAGACTCACTCTCCCACACAGACTCTCTGAGACTCACTCTCTCACTAAGACTCTCTGAGACTCACTCCCTCACACAGACTCTCTGAGACTCACTCTCTCAGACTCTCTGAGACTCTCTCTCACACAGACTCTCTGAGACTCACTCTCCCACACAGTCTCTCCGAGACTCACGCAGTCTCTCTGAGACTCACTCTCACACAGTCTCTCTGAGACTCACTCTCAGACTCTCTCTCTCACACAGTCTCTCTGAGACTCTCTCTCACATAGTCTCTCTGAGACTCTCTTCCTCACACAGTCTCTCAGAGACTCACTCTCTCACTAAGACTCTCTGAGACTCACTCCCTCACACAGACTCTCTGAGACTCACTCTCTCAGACTCTCTGAGACTCTCTCTCACACAGACTCTCTGAGACTCACTCTCCCACACAGTCTCTCTGAGACTCACGCAGTCTCTCTGAGACTCACTCTCACACAGTCTCTCTGAGACTCACTCTCAGACTCTCTCTCTCACACATTCTCTCTGAGACTCACTCTCTCACGAAGACTCTGAGACTCACTCTCCCACACAGACTCTCTGAGACTCACTCTCTCACTAAGACTCTCTGAGACTCACTCCCTCACATAGACTCTCTCAGACTCTCTCTATCACACAGACTCTGAGATTCTCTCTCCCACACAGTCTCTCTGAGACTCACTCTCACACAGTCTCTCTGAGACTCACTCTCAGACTCTCTCTCTCACACAGTCTCTCTGAGACTCTCTCTCACACAGTCTCTCTGAGACTCACTCTCAGACTCTCTCACACAGTCTCTCTGAGACTCTCTCTCTCACAAAGACTCTGAGACTCACTCTCCCACACAGACTCTCTGAGACTCACTCTCTCACTAAGACTCTCTCAGACTCTCTCTCTCACACAGACTCTGAGATTCTCTCTCCCACACAGTCTCTCTGAGACTCACGCAGTCTCTCTGAGACTCACTCTCACACAGTCTCTCTGAGACTCACTCTCAGACTCTCTCTCTCACACAGACTCTGAGATTCTCTCTCCCACACAGTCTCTCTGAGACTCACGCAGTCTCTCTGAGACTCTCTCACACATAGTCTCTCTGAGACTCTCTCCCTCACACAGTCTCTCAGAGACTCACTCTCTCACTAAGACTCTGAGACTCACTCTCCCACACAGACTCTCTCTCTCACACAGACTCTGAGGTTCTCTCTCCCACACAGTCTCTCTGAGACTCACGCAGTCTCTCTGAGACTCACTCTCACATAGTCTCTCTGAGACTCACTCTCAGACTCTCTCACACAGTCTCTCTGAGACTCACTCTCACACAGTCTCTCTGAGACTCACGCAGTCTCTCTGAGACTCACTCTCACACAGTCTCTCTGAGACTCACTCTCAGACTCTCTCACACAGTCTCTCTGAGACTCACTCTCAGACTCTCTCACACAGACTCTCTGAGACTCACTCTCCCACACAGTCTCTCTGAGACTCACTCTCAGACTCTCCCACACAGTCTCTCTGAGACTCACTCTCAGACTCTCTCACACAGTCTCTCTGAGACTCTCTTTCACATAGTCTCTCTGAGACTCTCTCCCTCACACAGTCTCTCAGAGATTCACTCTCTCACAAAGACTCTGAGACTCACTCTCCCACACAGACTCTCTGAGACTCACTCTCTCACTAAGACCTTCTGAGACTCACTCCCTCACATAGACTCCCTCAGACTCTCTCTCTCACACAGACTCTGAGATTTACTCTCACACACAGACTCTCTGAGACTCACTCCCTCACACAGACTCTCTGAGACTCACTCCCTCACACAGACTCTCTGAGACTCATCTCACACAGAGTCTCTCTGAGACTCACTCTCTCACACAGACTCTGAGACTCTCTCTCTCTCCCTCGCACAGCCTATCTGAGACACGCTCCCGCACACAGTCTCCCTGAGATTCACTCCCTCACAGACTCTCTGAGATTCACTCTCTCACTAAGACTCTCTGAGACTCACTCCCTCACACAGACTCTCTGAGACTCTCTGAGACCCTCTCTCACACAGACTCTCTGAGACTCACTCTCTCACACAGACTCTCTGAGACTCATCTCACACAGAGTCTCTCTGAGACTCACTCTCTCACACAGTGTCTCTTGGACTCACGCAGTCTCTCTGAGACTCACTCTCTGAGACTCTCTCTCACACATTCTCTCTGAGACTCACTCTCTCACACAGACTCTGAGACTCTCTCTCGCTCTCCCTCGCACAGCCTATCTGAGACACGCTCCTGCACACAGTCTCCCTGAGATTCACTCCCTCACAGACTCTCTGAGATTCACTCCCTCACACAGACTCTCTGAGACTCACTCCCTCACACCGTCTCTCAGAGACTCACTCACTCACAAAGACTCTGAGACTCACTCTCCCACACAGACTCTCTGAGACTCACTCTCTCAGACTCTCAGACTCTCTCTCACACAGACTCTCTGAGACTCACTCTCCCACACAGTCTCTCTGAGACTCACGCAGTCTCTCTGAGACTCACTCTCACACAGTCTCTCTGAGACTCACTCTCAAACTCTCTCTCTCACACAGTCTCTCTGAGACTCTCTCTCACACAGACTCTCTGAGACTCACTCTCCCACACAGTCTCTCTGAGACTCACGCAGTCTCTCTGAGACTCACTCTCACACAGACTCTCTGAGACTCACTCTCCCACACAGTCTCTCTGAGACTCACGCAGTCTCTCTGAGACTCACTCTCACACAGTCTCTCTGAGACTCACTCTCAGACTCTCTCTCTCACACAGTCTCTCTGACACTCTCTCTCACACAGTCTCTCTGAGACTCACTCTCTCAGACTCTCTGAGACTCACTCTCACAGTCTCTCTGACACTCTCTCTTACACAGTGTCTCTGAGACTCACTCTCTCAGACTCTCTGAGACCCTCTTTCACACAGACTCTCTTAGACCCTCTTTCACACAGTCTCTCTGAGACTCACTCAGACTCTCTGAGACTCACTCTCACACAGTCTCTCAGAGACTCACTCTCTCACAAAGACTCTCTGAGACTCACTCTCTCACTAAGACTCTCTCAGACTCTCTCTCTCACACAGACTCTGAGATTCTCTCTCCCACACAGTCTCTCTGAGACTCACGCAGTCTCTCTGAGACTCACTCTCACACAGTCTCTCTGAGACTCACTCTCAGACTCTCTCTCTCACACAGTCTCTCAGAGACTCACTCTCTCACAAAGACTCTGAGACTCACTCTCCCACACAGACTCTCTGAGACTCACTCTCTCACTAAGACTCTCTGAGACTCACTCTCTCACTAAGACTCTCTCAGACTCTCTCTCTCACACAGACTCTGAGATTCTCTCTCCCACACAGTCTCTCTGAGACTCACGCAGTCTCTCTGAGACTCTCTCCCTCACACAGTCTCTCAGAGACTCACTCTCTCACAAAGACTCTGAGACTCACTCTCCCACACAGACTCTCTGAGACTCACTCTCTCACTAAGACTCTCTGAGACTCACTCCCTCACATAGACTCTCTCAGACTCTCTCTCTCACACAGACTCTGAGGTTCTCTCTCCCACACAGTCTCTCTGAGACTCACGCAGTCTCTCTGAGACTCACTCTCAGACTCTCTCTCTCACACAGTCTCTCCGAGACTCTCTCTCCCACACAGTCTCTCTGAGACTCACGCAGTCTCTCTGAGACTCACTCTCACACAGTCTCTCTGAGACTCACTCTCAGACTCTCTCTCTCACACAGTCTCTCTGAGACTCTCTCTCTCACACAGTCTCTCTGAGACTCTCTCCCTCACAATGTCTCTCAGAGACTCACTCTCCCACACAGACTCTCTGAGACTCACTCTCTCACTAAGACTCTCTCAGACTCTCTCTCTCACACAGACTCTGAGATTCTCTCTCCCACACAGTCTCTCTGAGACTCACACAGTCTCTCTGAGACTCACTCTCAGACTCTCTCTCTCACACAGTCTCTCTGAGACTCTCTCTCTCACACAGTCTCTCTGAGACTCTCTCCCTCACACAGTCTCTCAGAGACTCACTCTCCCACACAGACTCTCTGAGACTCACTCTCTCACTAAGACTCTCTCAGACTCTCTCTCTCACACAGACTCTGAGATTCTCTCTCCCACACAGTCTCTCTGAGACTCACGCAGTCTCTCTGAGACTCTCTCTCACATAGTCTCTCTGAGACTCTCTCCCTCACACAGTCTCTCAGAGACTCACTCTCTCACAAAGACTCTGAGACTCACTCTCTCACAAAGACTCTGAGACTCACTCTCTCACAAAGACTCTGAGACTCACTCTCCCACACAGACTCTCTGAGACTCACTCTCTCACTAAGACTCTCTGAGACTCACTCCCTCACACCGTCTCTCTGAGACTCACTCTCGCAGACTCTCTGAGACTCTCTCTCACACAGACTCTCTGAGACTCACTCTCTCACACAGTGTCTCTTCGACTCACGCAGTCTCTCTGAGACTCACTCTCTGAGACTCTCTCTCACACATTCTCTCTGAGACTCACTCTCTCACACAGACTCTGAGACTCTCTCTCTCTCCCTCGCACAGCCTATCTGAGACACGCTCCCGCACACAGTCTCCCTGAGATTCACTCCCTCACAGACTCTCTGAGATTCACTCCCTCAGACAGACTCTCTGAGACTCACTCCCTCACACCGTCTCTCAGAGACTCACTCTCTCACAAAGACTCTGAGACTCACTCTCCCACACAGACTCTCTGAGACTCACTCTCTCACTAAGACTCTCTGAGACTCACTCCCTCACACAGACTCTCTGAGACTCACTCTCTCAGACTCTCTGAGACTCTCTCTCACACAGACTCTCTGAGACTCACTCTCCCACACAGTCTCTCCGAGACTCACGCAGTCTCTCTGAGACTCACTCTCACACAGTCTCTCTGAGACTCACTCTCAGACTCTCTCTCTCACACAGTCTCTCTGAGACTCTCTCTCACATAGTCTCTCTGAGACTCTCTTCCTCACACAGTCTCTCAGAGACTCACTCTCTCACTAAGACTCTCTGAGACTCACTCCCTCACACAGACTCTCTGAGACTCACTCTCTCAGACTCTCTGAGACTCTCTCTCACACAGACTCTCTGAGACTCACTCTCCCACACAGTCTCTCTGAGACTCACGCAGTCTCTCTGAGACTCACTCTCACACAGTCTCTCTGAGACTCACTCTCAGACTCTCTCTCTCACACATTCTCTCTGAGACTCACTCTCTCACGAAGACTCTGAGACTCACTCTCCCACACAGACTCTCTGAGACTCACTCTCTCACTAAGACTCTCTGAGACTCACTCCCTCACATAGACTCTCTCAGACTCTCTCTATCACACAGACTCTGAGATTCTCTCTCCCACACAGTCTCTCTGAGACTCACTCTCACACAGTCTCTCTGAGACTCACTCTCAGACTCTCTCTCTCACACAGTCTCTCTGAGACTCTCTCTCACACAGTCTCTCTGAGACTCACTCTCAGACTCTCTCACACAGTCTCTCTGAGACTCTCTCTCTCACAAAGACTCTGAGACTCACTCTCCCACACAGACTCTCTGAGACTCACTCTCTCACTAAGACTCTCTCAGACTCTCTCTCTCACACAGACTCTGAGATTCTCTCTCCCACACAGTCTCTCTGAGACTCACGCAGTCTCTCTGAGACTCACTCTCACACAGTCTCTCTGAGACTCACTCTCAGACTCTCTCTCTCACAAAGACTCTGAGACTCACTCTCCCACACAGACTCTCTGAGACTCACTCTCTCACTAAGACTCTCTCAGACTCTCTCTCTCACACAGACTCTGAGATTCTCTCTCCCACACAGTCTCTCTGAGACTCACGCAGTCTCTCTGAGACTCACTCTCACACAGTCTCTCTGAGACTCACTCTCAGACTCTCTCTCTCACACAGTCTCTCTGAGACTCTCTCTCACATAGTCTCTCTGAGACTCTCTCCCTCACACAGTCTCTCTGAGACTCACTCTCTCACAAACACTCTGAGACTCACTCTCCCACACAGACTCTCTGAGACTCACTCTCTCACTAAGACTCTCTGAGACTCACTCCCTCACATAGACTCTCTCAGACTCTCTCTCTCACACAGACTCTGAGATTCTCTCTCCCACACAGTCTCTCTGAGACTCACGCAGTCTCTCTGAGACTCACTCTCACACAGTCTCTCTGAGACTCACTCTCTCACAAAGACTCTGAGACTCACTCTCCCACACAGACTCTCTGAGACTCACTCTCTCACTAAGACTCTCTCAGGCTCTCTCTCTCTCACACAGACTCTGAGATTCTCTCTCCCACACAGTCTCTCTGAGACTCACTCTCAGACTATCTCTCTCACACAGTCTCTCTGAGACTCTCTCTCTCACATAGTCTCTCTGAGACTCACTCTCTCACTAAGACTCTCTGAGACTCACTCCCTCACATAGACTCTCTCAGACTCTCTCTCTCACACAGACTCTGAGACTCTCTCTCACACACAGACTCTTTGAGACTCACTCCCTCACACAGACTCTCTGAGACTCACTCCCTCGCACAGACTGTCAGAGTCAGGGTTGAATTTTCAGGCCCTTCTGATGGCGGGACCGGAGGCCTGTAGTGGAGTGAAGGCCTGAAAATACCAGCCGGTTTGTCAGTTTCAGGATGCTGTTCCCAACACCGGCCATATTAAATAAGATAGGGAGGGCAGGACAGGGATTGCACTCTCCTCTTCATTGAGTCCAATTAAAGCAGATTAAAAGCTAATTAAGAGCTTGTGCAGGGCGTGAGTGGAATTATGAAGGGGCACATGGGATTCAGGAGGTGGCTGATGCAGATCGGCTGATGTGAGGTGGGTACAGAGTGGGGTGCCAGTTATGGTTGCTCCAGAGCATCAGCATAGCCCATTGAGATGGTCAGCAGGGCAGAGGGGGACACGGTAAGGAGGTGCCCTCAGAGCTGTGCAGGTGATGGGGGGAGTGGGCACTCAGCACTTGGGCACTGAATGTGTCATCACCTGCCCACCCCCAGCATCGCAAGGGCAGGGTCAAGGCTGCCAAGGACAATTGGGTAGCCAGCTGTCCAAAAGGAAAGCTGCAGCTGGCAATGAGGGCACAACTGTCAGCCAGTGGCGATGAGAGGCAACACGCTCTTCAGGAAAGGCGGAACCCTGAGCAGCAGGAGGGAACAGCAGAGGAAAGGGGGCAGGAAGGCATCGGAGGCCCCACCCTCGAAACAGGATCTACCGCGGAAGATGGAGCTACCTGGAGCTGACCAAGAGCCAATGCTCCAGGCACATGGTCACTGACATCGGTGCCATCCTCACCAAAGACCTCGGACCTCACAGCACTGCTCGCCATGCCCTGCCAGTAGCCTTCAATGTCACTGTGCCCTTGAACATCTTCACTTGTGGCCCCTTCCAAGGATCAGCTGTAGACCTTTGTGGCATCTCACAAGTGGCAGCACACCACTGCATCACACTGGTCACTGATACCCTCTTTGCCAGAGCTGGACACTACATTCATCTCATGACAGACACAGCCTCACAGGGACATTGGGTTCTGCTGCCAGTGCTGGAATCCCCCAGGTGCTGGGCATCATTAACTGCACCCATGTGGCCAACTAGGCGCTGTGTGATGGGCCAGTGAGATCCAACAGGAAGGGCTTCCACTCCCTCAACAGGTCCTCAGCAGGTCCTCAACCACGAGAGCTTCCTCCATGTGTGCATTCACTTTCCTGGCAGCTGCCATGACGCCTTCATCCTCCACCAGTCCAGGCTGCCTCGGTCCTTCACTCTGTCCTCCAAAGTGCGCGGATGGATCCAAAGGGACATGGCTACTGGCCCCTCTACAGGACTCCCACACAGAGGCACAGAAGCGATGCAACAATGTGATCTGCTCAGTAGGACAACCATTGAGCAGGCAATTGTGCTTCCGAAGATGCGATTCCGGTGCCTGGACCGGTCGTATGGTGCCCTCCAATACCCTCCTACACGGGTCTCGATCATTGAGGTGGTCTGCTGCATTCTCTATAACATGGCCCTCCAGAGAGGTGTGGACCTTGGGGATGCTGAAGTCCTGGGAGGAGACAGCTCATCAGGGGAGGAGCAGGAGGTGGGAGAGGGGGAGTAACTGGAGGCGGAGGGAGATAACGCTGAACAGAGAGGACCCCAGCTGCACGACAAGGTCACCGGGCACTGCGCAGAGCGAGAACAGCACATGAGGATGGCATGAATGTCAGGTATGTCCTGATTCAGGAATGTTTCACCTGAGCTCCTCCGATCCAAGCTGAGGAGCATGGCATGGAAGTGAGTCTGAGTTACCTGAGCTAACACATGCATGGATGACGCAGCCTGGAACATCTGATCACCAATGAAGGAAGCACATCTGCTCAGAGGCTTTGCTCTCACTGTGCAGGATCTGTTATCTATAGATACAAGAGGCCAAAATTATAAGATAGAAATTCACAAATCATATAGGAAATTCAAGAGAAACTTTTTTACACAAACAGTGGCAAGAATGTGGAACTCGTGACCACAAGGAGTAGTTGAGGAGAATATCATCAACACATTTAAGGGGAAGCTGGATAAGCAGATGTGGATAATTCAGTGTAAAAAGTGCAAGAGGGATAGGTGACAATATCCTACACAAACCCAACATTAATTGGCAACTGTGGCAATACTGATGACAGCAAATTGTTTGCATGTAACAAGAGTCTGTGTGTGAGACGCTGAAAAGGAGGAGGGTTTGGGCTCAATTTTGTCATTGTGGCCGGGGTCTCAATGACAGATTGGAAAGCTGGGGGCAATCCTGCCTCAGCTGTTTGCGAGAACCCCGGCCACACATGACCTCCGTCAGACAAATAATTAGCTGTTGGGGCTGCTACCCCTTTAGTCATAGAATTATACAGCACAGAAACAGGCCCTTCGGCCCATCATGTCCGTGCCGGCCATCAAGCACCTAACTATTCTAATCCCATTTTCCTGCACTTGGCCCGTAGCCTTGGATGCTATGGCATTTCAAGTGCTCATCTAAATACTTCTTAAATGTTGTGAGGGTTCCTGCCTCTACCACCTCTTCAGGCAGAGTGTTCCAGAATCCAACCACCCTCTGGGTGAAAAATGATTTCCTCAAATCCCCTCTAAACCTCCTGCCCCTAACCTTAAATCTGTGCCCCCTGGTTATTGACCCCACCGCTAGGGAAAAAGTTTCTTCCTATCTATCCAATCAATGCCCCTCATAATTTTGTATACCTCAACCAGGTCCCTCTCATCCTTCTCTGCTCTAAGGAAAACAACCTTAGCCTATCCATAGCTGAAATGCTCCAGCCCAGGCAACATCCTGGTGAATCTCCTCTACACCCTCTCCAGTGCAATCACATCCTTCCTATAGTGTGGTTACCAGAACTGTACACAGTACTCCAGCTGTGGCCTAACTAGAGTTTTATACAGCTCCATCATAACCTCCCTGCTCTTATATTCTATGCCTCATCTAATAAAGGCCAGAGGACTGGAGAACAGCTAATGTGGTCCCACAATTTAAGAAAGGTTGTAGAGATAAGCCAGGGAACTACAGACCAGTGAGTCTCACGTCAGTGGTCGGGAAACTATTGGGGAAAATTCTGAAGGAGAGAATCTATCTCCACTTGGAGAGGCAAAATTTGATTAGGAATAGTCAGCATGGCTTTGTCAGAGGGAGGTCATGCCTAAAAAATTTGATTTTTTTTTGAGCATGTGACCAGGTGTGTAAATGAGGCTAGTGCAGTTGATGTAGTTTACATGGATTTCAGCAAAGCCTTTGACAAGGTCCCACATGGGAGACTTATCAAGAAAGCAAATGCACATGGGATACAGGGTAACTTGATAAGGTGGATTCAAAATTGGCTTAGCTGTAGGAGACAGAGAGTGATGACAGACGGCTGTTTTAGTGACTGGAAGCCAGTGTCCAGTGGCATACCACAGGGATCTGTGCTGGGTCCCCTATTGTTTGTCATTTATATAAACGACGTAGATGACTATATGGGGGGTAGGATCAGTAAGTTCACGGATGACGCAAAGATTGGCTGAGTGGTTAACAGTGAGGTTGAGTGTCTTAGGTTACAGGAAGATATAGACGGGATGGTCAAATGGACAGAAAAGTGGCAGATGGAATTTAACCCTGAAAAGTGTGAGGTGATACACTTTGGAAGGAGTAATGTAACATGGAAGTATTCAATGAATGGCTTGACACTGGGAAGTTACGAGGAACAAAGGGATCTCTGAAGGCAGAAGGACAGGTTAATAGGGTGGTGAAAAAGGCATATGGGGCACTTGCCTTTATCAATCGAGGCATAGATTACAAAAGCAGGGAGGTCATGTTGGTGTTGTACAGAACTTTGGTAAGGCCACAGCTGGAGTACTGTGTGCAATTCTGGTCGCCACATTATAGGAAGGATGTGATTGCATTGGAGGGGGTGCAGAGGCGATTCACCAGGATGTTGCTGGGATGGAACATTTAAGCTATGAGGAGAGGTTGGATAGGCTTGGGTTGTTTTCGCTGGAGCAGAGAAGACTGAGGGGTGACCTGATCGAGGTGTACAAGATTATGAGGGGCATGGACAGGGGGATAGGGAGCAGCTGTTCCCCTTAGTTGAAGGGTCAGTTACGAGGGGACACAAGTTTAAGGTGAGGGGCAGGAGTTTTAAGGGGGATTTGAGGAAGAACTTTTTTACCCAGAGGGTGGTGATGGTCTGGAATGCCCTGCCTGGGAGGATGGTAGAGGCAGGTTGCCTCACATCCTTTAAAAAGTACCTGGATGAGCACTTGGCACGTCATAACATTCAAGGCTATGGGCCAAGTGCTGGCAAATGGGATTAGGTAGACAGGTCAGGTGTCTTTAATGCATCAGTGCAGACTCGATGGGTCGAAGGGCCTCTTCTGCACTGTATTATTCTGTGATCCCATATGCCTTCCTAACCACCTTATCTACCTGTGCTGCTGCCTTCAGTGATCTATGGACAAGTACACCAAGGTCCCTCTGACCCTCTGTACTTCCTAGGGTCCTACCATCCATTGTATATTCCCTTGCCTTGTTAGTCCTCCCAAAATGCATCGCCTCACACTTCTCAGGATTGAATTCCATTTGCCACTGCTCCGCCCATCTTACCAGCCCATCGATATCGTCCCATAATCTAAGGCTTTCCTCCTCACTATTTACGACACCGCCAATTTTCGTGTCATATGCGAACTTACTGATCATACCTCCTATATTCAGGTCTAAATCGTTAATGTACACTACAAAACGCAAGGGTTCCAGCACTAATCCCTGTGGTACCACTGGTCACTCGCAAAAAATAACCCTCGACCATTACCCTCTGCCTCCTGCCACTAAGCCAATTTTGGATCCAATTTGCCAAATTGCTCTGGATCCCATGGGCTCTTACCTCTAAACCAATCTCCCAAGCGGGACCTTATCAAAAGCCTTACTGAAGTCCATGTAGACTACATCAACTGCTTTACCCTCATCTACACATCTAGTCACCTCCTCGAAAAATTCAATCAAGTTAGTTAGACACGATCTCCCCATGACAAAGCCATGCTGACTATCCCTGATTAATCCCTGCCTCTCCAAGTGGAGATTAATCCTGTCCCTCAGAATTTTTTCCAATCGTTTCCCTACCACTGATGTTAGACTCACCGGCCTGTAATTATCCAGTTTATCCCTGCTATCCTTCTTGAATAATGGTACCACATTCGCTGTCCTCCAGTCCTTTGGCACCTCTCCTGTGGCCAGAGAGGATTTGAAAATTGGTGTCAGAGTCTCTGCTATCTCCTCCCTTGCCTCACATAACAGCCTGGGATACATCTCATCTGGGCCTGGGGAAACATCCACTTTTAAGCCTGCTAAAACAGCTAAACTTCCTCCCTTTCAATGCTAATTTGTTCAAGTATATCACAATCCCCCTCCCTGATCTCTACACCTGCATCGTCCTTCTCCATAGTGAACACAGATAAAAAGTAATCATTTAAAACCTCACCTACGTCCTCCGGCTCCACACACAGATTGCCACTTTCCCTAATAGGCCCTATTCTTTCCCTGGTTATCCTCTGGCCCTTAATATACTTATAAAACACCTTGGGATTTTCCTTTATATTGCCTGCCAGTGTTTTTTCATGCCCCCTCTTCGCTCTCCTAGTTACGTTTTTAAGTACCACCGCACCCCCCCCCCCCCCCCCCCACACACTTTCTATACTCCTTGAGGGCCTCCGCTGTTTTCAGCCCCCTGAATCTGTCATAAGCCTCCTTTTATTTCCTTATCCAATGTTCTATTGACATCCTGGGATCCCTGGTCCAACCCTTCACCTTTACGAGAACATGTTGGCCCACCCAACATGACCACCCACTCCCTAGAACAGAGGAGGCTGAGGGGTGACTTAATTGAGGTGTACAAAATTATGAGGGTGCTAGATAGAGTAGACAGGAAGGACTTGCTTCCCCTGGCGGAGAGGTCAATTACCAGGGGGCACAAATGTAAGGTGATTGGTGGAAGGATTAGAGGAGACATGAGGAAAAACTTTTTCACCCAGGGTGGGTGTCTGGAATTCACTGCCCGGATCAGTGGTGGAGGCAGAAACCCTCAATTCTTTTAAAAGGTGCCTGGACCTGCACCTGAAGTGCTGTAACCGGCAAGGCCATGGACCAGGTGCTGGAAGGTGGAATTAGATCGGGCAGCTAGTTTTTTTTTAGCTGGCGCAGACACAATGGGCTGAATGGCCTCCTTCTATGCCATAACTTTTCTGTGGTTCTACGGTTTCTATGGTGATCTCCAGAGGCCAGAGTTGGCACCATTGCCTTTCTCAATATATGAGGATTATATGGGGCTGTTGGTACCAAAATATCAACATTTTCAGCTGTCACAAAGATAATAAGTGAGGGTAACCATGTACAGAACTATAGGCAACTTCAGGAGGAGATAGATAGGTGAGCAAATTGGACAGGGAGATGTCAGTGGAGAGATATGAGGTGAGAATAAGGAGAGGAAATAGACTCTATACAGTAAAAAAATGAAAGGAGGAGAGGAACAGAGAATTTTAGGGATTCAGTACATAAACCTTTAAAAGTGGGAGGACAAATTAATAAAGCTGTTTTACAAAACTCCCCCTGGGATCCTTGGATTTATAAATAAGAGCATAGAGTATAAAGCAAAGAGTTAACGTTACACCCGAACAAATCATTGGTCAGGCTACAGTGCAAATATTCTGAACAGGTTTCAGTGCAATAATTTAGTAAGAATTGGAGAATTGCAGAAAATCTTCACTGAGATGATCCCAAGGATGACAATCTCACATAGCGTTTCCTTACGGAATTTTAAAAGGAATTAACAGAGAGAGGTTCAAACTTTTGAGGGGTGGTGGGGGGGTGGTTTGATAAAGTAACTGACGGGAAACTATTTCCACTGGTTAGTGAGGATAAAAATTTAAGACCAACGTGATTAAGTGAGAGATTGTTATCTTTTTATGCAGCAATGTTTTCCTGAACACATTTACAGTCTCATTACTGTTTGAAAATCTCCGAGTTTTCTGTCAGCAGCAAATGTTCAGATGGTGCTCCTGATGCTCAAACACTGATCTTGTTTCCTGTCCCCAGCCAGCTTTCTCATAGAGTCACAGGGTCATAACTGCACAGAAGGTGGCCATTCTGTCCATCGAGTCCATGCCAGCTCTCTATGGAACAATCCAGCTAGTCCCATTTCCCTGCTTTATCCCTTTTGCCCTGGAAGTTTATTTCCCTCAAGTGCCCATCCAACTTTCTTTGGAAGTCATTCATTGTCTCGACTTCTACCATCGTCATAGGCAGCGAATTCCAAGTCATTACCACTCGCTGCATTAAGAACTTCTTCCTCACCTGCCCCCTGCATCACTTGACCAAAACCTGAAATCTGTGTCTCCTAGTCCTTGTACCATCAGCTAATGGGAACAGATTTTCTTTGTCTACCTTATATAAACCTGTCATAATCTTGTACACCTCTATTATATCTCCTCTCAATCTCCTTTGCTCTAAGGAGAATGACCCCTGCTTCTCCAACCTAACCTTGTAGCTAAAATCTCTCACCTCCGGAACTATTCTGGTACATCTCCTCCGCACCCTCTCAAGGACCCTCACATCCTTTCTTCAGGTAACCAGAAATGGACGCAACACTCCAGTTGTGGCCGAACCAGAGCTTTATAAAGGTTCAGCATAACCTTCCTGCTTCTGTATCAATACCTCTATTTATGAAGCTCAAGATTCCAAATGCTGCGCTAACCACTCCGTCAATATGTCCTGCCACCTTCAAAAATCTACGCACATTAACTCCCAGGTCCCTCTGTTCCTACACACTTTTTAGAACAGTGCCATTAAGTCTATATTGCCTCTCCCTATCACACCTGCCAAAATGCATCACCTCACACTTCTCTGTATTAAATTCCATCTGCCACTTGACTGCCCATTCCGCTAGCCTATCTAGGTCATGTTGCTGTCGATTTGTATCATCCTCACGGTTTCCCACACCCCCAAGTTTGGTATCATTGAAAAATGTTGAAATTTTGCTCTGTAGTCCAATATCCAAGTCATTTATATATATATCAAAAAAGTGGTCCCAGCACTGACCCTTGGGGAACACCACTGTCTACCATCCTCCAGTCTAAAAAACAATTTACCACGACATGCTCTGTCCTTAAGCCATTTAGAGTCAGAGAGAGATACAGCACTGAAACAGGCCCTTCAGCCCACCGAGCCTGTGCCGACCATCAACCACCCATTTATACTAATCCCGCATTAATCCCATTTCCCTCTCACATCCCCACCTTCCCTCAATTCTCCTCCCTACACTAGGGGCAATTTACAATGGCCAATTTACCTATCAACCCGCAAGTGGGAGGAAACCGGAGCACTTAGCAGAAACCCACGCAGTCACAGGGAGAACTTGCAAACTCTGCATAGGCAGTACCCAGAACCGAACCAGGATCGCTAGAGCTGTGAGGCTGCGGTGCTAACCACTGCGCCGCCCTTTTTCTTTTTATCCAAGCTGACACTGACCCTTCTATTCCATTAGCCTCAATTTTGGTAACCAGCCTTTTAATGTGGTACTTTGTCAAATGCTTTCTTAAAGTCAATATAGACAACATCCACCCTTCATCAACCTTCTGTGTTACTTCATCAAAAAAATCAATTTGATTAGTGAAACATGATCTGCCTTTTAAAAAACCATGCTGGCTCTCCTTATTTAACTCAAACCTTTCCAAGTACCTGTTCATTTTCTTCCCTGGTTATTGTTTCTAAAACCTTACCCACCACTGATGTTAAACTGACCAGCCTGTAGTTACTAGGACTGTCCTTAAACCCTTTTTTGAATAAGGGTGTCATATTTGCCACTCTTCAATCCTCCGGCACCTCCCACATATCTCAAGAAGATTGGAAGATTATGGCATGCCTTTCACCTATCTCCACCCCCACTTCCTTTAGCAACCTGGGATGCAAGCCATCCGGACCAGGTGACTTTTCCACTCTAAGCATAGCCAGACTTTCCAGTTCATCCTGCTTTCAATTTTCACACCAGCCATTACCTCTACCATCTCTACTTCTACCAACATTTTGTTAGCATCCTCTCGCTTAGTAAACACCAATACAAAGTACACTGAATATTCTAGCCTTTCCATGGCACCTTTAAGCATATAATCACCCTCTTTGCCCTCTATTTACATGCTGATAGATTATTGGGTTCTCTTTCATGTTGCCTGTCATTCTATTCTCACATTCTCTCTTTGCCAGTCTTATTTTCTTCTTCGCTTCCCCTCTCAACTTATTACATTTGACCCGGTTCTCACTTGAAGAATTTAACTAACATGCATCATACACCCTCTTTTTTGTGTTTCATCATATTCTCTATCTCCCTCGTCATCCAAGGAGCTTTAGCTTTGATTCCTCTACCTTGCCCTCTTGTTGGATTGTACCTAGTCTGTATTTGAAACATCTCCTCCTTAAAAATCACTCATTGTTCAGTTACAGATTTTTCTGTCAGCCTTTGGTTTCATTATACCCTGGCTGGATCCCCTCTCATCCCAGTCAAGTTAGCCTTCTTCCAATTTAGAAGTTCTACTCTAGATTGTTCCTTGCTCTTCTTCGTTACTAATTTAAACTTATGATACAATGATCACTCTTGGCCTAGTGTTCTCCCACAGTCCACTTTGGTCATCTCATTTCCCAGGACCAGATCCAGCACTCTCTCTCTTCACGCTACTCCCGCTTGCTCTCTCTCTGCTCTCCCTGTGCTTGCTCGCTTTCTCTCTCCGCTCTCGCAGTGCTCTCTCTGCTCTCACTAGTTGGACTGAGCACATACTGGTCAAGGAACTTCTCCCTAACACATTTCAGAAATTCCTCCCCCTCCTTACCCTTTATTCCAACATTATCCCAATCGATATTTCAGTTATTAATGTCTCCCAATATCACCACTCTGAAGGTCTTGCACATCTCTGTGACTTCCCTGCAGATTTGCTTCTCTATCTCTCCCTCACTATTGAGACCTGTAGAATTCTCCCAGTAGTATCTCAACTCTAACCAAATGGATTCTGTCCATGCCCCCTCAAGAACATCCTCTCTTTCCAATACTACAATGTCTTCCCTAATCGGTACAGCCACCCCACCGCCCTTTTTCCTTGGAACCATACAACCATAGAAAAATACGGCACAGAAGGAGGCCATTCAGCCCGTCGTGTCCGTGCCAGCCCAGAAGAAAAAAACAGAAACTAGCCGCCCAATCTAATTCTACAGTGGCGCAGTGGTTAGCATCGCAGCCTCACAACTCCAGGGACCCGGGTTCAATTCTGGGTACTGCCAGTGTGGAGTTTGCAAGTTCTCCCTGTGTCTGCGTGGGTTTCCTCCGGGTGCTCCGGTTTCCTCCCACATGCCAAAAGACTTGCAGATTGATAGGTAAATTGGCCATTGTAAATTGCCCCTAGTATAGGTAGGTGGTAGGGAAATATAGGGACAGGTGGGGATGTGGTAGGAATATGGAATGTGTAGGATTAGTATAAATGGGTGGTTGATGGTCGGCACAGACTCGGTGAGCCGAAGGGCCTGTTTCAGTGCTGTATCTCTAAACTAACTAAACTTCCAGCACCTGGTCCATAGCCTTGCCGGTTACAGCACTTCAGGTGCATGTCCAGGTACCTTTAAAAAGAATTGAGGGTTTCTGCCTCCACCACTGTTCCTGGCAGTGACTTCCAGACACCCACCATCCTCTGAGTGAAAAAGATTTTCCTCATGTCTGCTCTAATCCTCTACTGATCACCTTAAATCTGTGCCCCCTGGTAACGGACCTCTCTACTAGGGGAAACAGGTCCATCCTGTCTACTCTATATAGGCCCCTCATAATTAAGTCACCCCTCAGCCTGCTCTGTTCTAAGGAAAACAACTCGAGCCTATCCAATCATTCTTTGCAGCTGCAACTTTCAAGCCCTGGTAACATTCTTGTAAATCTCCTCTGTACTCTCCACAGAGCAATTATGTCCTTTCTGTAATGTGGTGACCAGAACTGTACACAATACTCCAACTGTGGCCTAACCAGCATTTTATACAGTTCCAGCATTACATCCCTGCTTTTGTATTCTATACCTCGGTCAATAAAGGAAATCATTCCATATGCTGTCTTCACTCTATCGACCTGTCCTGCCACTTTCAGGGACCTGTGGTCATACACTCCAAAGTTTCTCACTTCTCCTACCTCTCTCAATATCCTCCCGTTTATTGTGTATTCCCTCGCTTTATTTCCCTCCCCAAATGCATTACCTCACACTTAGAACAACAAAGAACAAAGAACAAAGATAATTACAGCACAGGAACAGGCCCTTCGGCCCTCCAAGCCTGCGCCGATCCAGATCCTCTCTCTAAACATGTCGCCTATTTTCTAAGCTTCTGTATCTCTTTTCTTCCTGCCCATTCATGTATCTGTCTAGATACATCTTAAAAGACTCCATCGTGCCCGCATCTACCACCTCCGCTGGCAATGCGTTCCAGGTGCCCACCACCCTCTGCGTAAAGAACTTTCCACGCATATCCCCCTAAACTTTTCCCCTTTCACTTGAACTCGTGTCCTCTAGTAATTGAAACCCCCACTCTGGGAAAAAGCTTCTTGCTATCCACCCTGTCTATACCTCTCATGATTTTGTACACCTCAATCAGGTCCCCCTCAACCTCCGTCTTTCTAATGAAAATAATCCTAATCTACTCAACCTCTCTTCATAGCTAGCGCCCTCCATACCAGGCAACATCCTGGTGAACCTCCTCTGCACCCTTTCCAAAGCATCCACATCCTTTTGATAATGTGGCGACCAGAACTGTACGCAGTATTCCAAATGTGGCCGAACCAAAGTCCTATACAACTGTACATGACCTGCCAACTCTTGTACTCAATGCCCCGTCCCGATGAAGGAAAGCATGCCGTATGCCTTCTTGACCACTCTATTTAACTGCGTTGCCACCTTCAGGGAACAGTGGACCTGAACACCCAAATCTCTCTGGACTCAATTTTCCCCAGGACTTTTCCATTTACTGTATAGTTCACTCTTGAATTGGATCTTCCAAAATGCATCACGCTCGCATTTGCCCTGATTGAACTCCACTTGCCATTTCTCTGCCCAACTCTCCAATCTATCTATATTCTGCTGTATTCTCTGACAGTCCCCTTCACTATCTGCTACTCCACCAATCTTAGTGTCGTCTGCAAATTTGCTAATCAGTCCACCTATACTTTCCTTCAAATCATTAATGTATATCACAAACAACAGTGGTCCCAGCACGGATCCCTGTGGAACACCACTAGTCACACGTCTCCATTTTGAGAAACTCCCTTCTACTGCTACTCTCTGTCTCCTGTTGCCCAGCCAGTTCCTTTATCCATCTAGCTAGTACACCTTGGACCCCAAGCGCCTTCACTTTCTCCATCAGCCTGCCATGGGGAACCTTATCAAACGCCTTCCTGAAGTCCATGTATATGACATCGACAGCCCTTCCGTCATCAATCAACTTTGTCACTTCCTCAAAAGAATTCTATAAGTTGGTTAGACATGACCTTCCCTGCACAAAACCATGTTGCCTATCACTGATGAGCCCATTTTCTTCCAAATGGGAATAGATCCTATCCCTCAGTATCTTCTCCAGCAGCTTCCCTACCACTGACGTCAGGCTCACCGGTCTATAATTTCCTGGATTATCCCTGCTACCCTTCTTAAACAAGGGGACAACATTAGCAATTCTCCAGTCCTCCGGGACCTCACCCGTGTTTAAGGATGCTGCAAAGATATCTGTTAAGGCCCCAGCTATTTCCTCTCTCGCTTCCCTCAGTAAACCTGGATAGATCCCATCCGGACCTGGGACTTGTCCACCTTAATGCCCTTTAGAATACCCAACACTTCTCCCTCCTTATGCCGACTTGACCTAGAGTAATCAAACATCTGTTCCTAACCTCAAACATCCGTCATGTCCCTCTCCTCGGTGAATACCGATGCAAAGTACTCGGTTAGAATCTCACCCATTTTCTCTGAGTCCAAGCATAACATTCCTCCTTTGTCCTTTAGTGGGCCAATCCTTTCTCTAGTTACCCTCTTTCTCTTATATATGAATAAAAGGCTTTGGGATTTTCCTTAACCCTGTTTGCTAAAGATATTTCATGACCCCTTTTAGCCCTCTTAATTCCTGGATTGAATTCCATTTGTCACTTTTCCGCCCACTCAGCCAAACCATTGATATCATTCTGGAGTCTACAGCTCTCCTCTTCACTATCAACTGCACGGGCAATGTTTGTGTCATCAGCAAATTTCCCAATCATGCTCCCACATTTAAATCCAAATCATTAATATATACACAAACAGCAAGGGGACCCAACACTGAGCCCTGTGGAATGCCACTGGAAACTGCTTTCCATTCAAAAAAACATCCCATCGACTACTACCCTTTGTTTCCTATCCCTGAGCCAATTCTGGATCCAACCTCATTCCCTGTATCCCATGGGCTTTCATTTTACTGAACAGTCTGCCATGTCAAATGCCTTACTAAAATCCATGTTGACCACATCCTCTGCACTACCCTCAACAATCCTTCTAGTTACCTCCTCAAAAAGCTCAAGTTAGTAAGACCTTCCTTAACAAATCCATGCTGACTACCCCTGATTAATCGTGCCTTTCGAAGTGACAGAATCTATATCCGAGCGACAGGATAAACTAACAATTTACCCACCACTGAGGTCAGACTGACCAGCCTATAATTATTTGGTCTATCCCTCACACCCTTTTTAAACAATGTACAACATTCGCAGACCTCCAATCCTCTGGTGTCTTTCCTGTATCTAGTGAGGATTTGAAGATGATCCTCAGTGTATCCAATATTTCTTCCCGGGCTTCCTTTAACAAGCTGGAATGCAATCCATTTATCAGCTTTCAAGATGTCACACCCTCTAGTACTTCCTCTCTCATTCTGCTTATCATGTCTAATATTTCACTCTCCTCCTCTTTAACTACAATGTCTACATCATCCCTCTCCTTAGTGAAGACAGAGACAAAAAACTCATTAAGAACGCTGCCCACATCATCTGCATCCTTGTACATGTCTGATAGGCCTACCCTTTCCTTAGTTATTCTCTTGCTCTTAATGTACTGATAAAACATCTCTGGGTTTTCCTTGATTTTACCTACCAATAATTTTCATGTCCTCTTTTTGCTTTTATAATTTCCTTTTTTAATTGACCCCCCCCCCCCCCTGCACTTTCTATACTCCTCTTGGCTTTCTAAAGTATTAAGATATTTATGACCATCATAAGCTTTCTTTTTCTGCTTTAACTAACCATGTAAGCTTCTAGATAACCAGGGGGGTCCTTAGTCTGCTCCTATCTAATATGGTACTATTATAGAACATAGAACATTACAGCGCAGTACAGGCCCTTCGGCCCTCGATGTTGCGCCGACCTGTGAGACCACCTGACCTAAACTATTCCATTTTCATCCATATGTCTAACCAATGACCACTTAAATGCCCTTAAAGTTGGCGAGTCTACTACTGTTGCAGGCAGGGCGTTCCACGCCCCTACTACTCTCTGAATAAAGAAACTACCTCTAACATCTGTCCCATATCTATCACCCCTCAACTTAAAGCTATGTCCCCTCATGTTTGCCATCACCATCCGAGGAAAAAGACTTTCACTATCCACCCTATCTAATCCTCTGATTATCTTATATGCCTCACAGCTCCAGCGACCCGGGTTCGATTCCGGGTACTGCCTGTGTGGAGTTTGCAAGTTCTCCCTGTGTCTGCGTGGGTTTTCTCCGGGTGCTCCGGTTTCCTCCCACAAGCCAAAAGACTTGCAGGTTGATAGGTAAATTGGCCATTATAAATTGTCACTAATCTAGTCTCTATTAAGTCACCTCTCCTCCTCCTTCTCTCTAACGAAAACAACCTCAAGTCCCTCAGCCTTTCCTCATAAGACCTTCCCTCCTTACCAGGCAACATCCTAGTAAATCTCCTTTGCACCCTTTCCAAAGCTTCCACATCCTTCCTATAATGCGGTGACCAGAACTGCACGCAATACTCCAGGTGCGGTCTCACCAGAGTTTTGTACAGCTGCAGCATGACCTCGTGGCTCCGAAACTCGATCCCCCTACTAATAAAAGCTAACACACCATATGCCTTCTTAACAGCCCTATTAACCTGGGTGGCAACTTTCAGGGATTTATGTACCTGGACACCAAGATCTCTCTGCTCATCTACACAACCAAAAATCTTCCCATTAGCCCAGTACTCTGCATTCCTGTTACTCCTTCCAAAGTGAATCACCTCACACATTTCCGCATTAAACTCCATTTGCCATCTCTCAGCCCAGCTCTGCAGCCTATCTATGTCCCTCTGTAACCTACAACATCCTTCGGCACTATCCACAACTCCACCGACCTTCGTGTCATCCGTATATTTACTAACCCACCCTTCTACACCCTCATCCAGGTCATTTATAAAAATGACAAACAGCAGTGGCCCCAAAACAGATCCTTGCGGTACACCACTAGTAACTAAACTCCAGGATGAACATTTGCCATCAACCACCACCCTCTGTCTTCTTTCAGCGAGCCAATTTCTGATCCAAAGCACTAAATCACCTTCAATCCTATACTTCCGTATTTTCTGCAATAGCCTATCGTGGGGAACCTTATCAAACGCCTTACTGAAATCCATATACACCACATCCACAGCTTCACCCTCATCCACCTGTTTGGTCACCTTCTCAAAAAACTCAATAAGGTTTGTGAGGCACGACCTACCCTTCACAAAACCGTGCTGACTATCGCTAATGAACTTATTCTTTTCAAGATGATTATAGTTCCTATCTCTTATAACCTTTTCCAACATTTTACCCACAACCGAAGTAAGGCTCACAGGTCTATAATTACCAGGGCTGTCTCTACTCCCCTTCTTGAACAAGGGGACAACATTTGCTATCCTCCAGTCTTCCGGAACTATTCCTGTCGACAATGACGACATAAAGATCAAAGGACAAGGTTCTGCAATCTCCTCCCTGGCTTCCCAGAGAATCATAAGATAAATCCCATCTGGCCAGGGGACTTATCTATTTTCATACTTTCCAAAATTGCTAACACCTCCTCCTTGTGAACCTCGATCCCATCTAGCCTAGTAGTCTGTATCTCAGTATTCTCCTCGACAATATTTCTTTCTCTACTGTAAATACTGACGAAAAATATTCATTTTAACGCTTCCCCTATCTCCTCCGATTCCACACACAACTTCCCACTACTATCCTTGATTGGCCCTAATCTAACTCTAGTCATTCTTTTATTCCTGATATACCTATAGAAAGCCTTAGGGTTTTCCTTGATCCTATACGCCAATGACTTCTCGTGTCCTCTCTCGCTCTTCTTAGCTCTCCCTTTAGATCCTTCCTGGCTAGCTTGTAACTCTCAAGCGCCCTAACTGAGCCTTCACGTCTCATCCAAACATAAGCCTTCTTCTTCCTCTTGACAAGCGCTTCAACTTCTTTAGTAAACCACGGCTCCCTCGCTCGACAACTTCCTCCCTGCCTGACAGGTACATACTTATCAAGGACACGCAGTAGCTGCTCCTTGAATAAGCTCCACATTTCGATTGTGCCCATCCCCTGCAGTTTCCTTCCCCATCCTACGCATCCTAAATCTTGCCTAATTGCATCATAATTTCCTTTCCCCCAGCTATAATTACTTTCTCTTGCACTATCCAGCACTCTTACTTTGTGCATCTTTTTCTTTTTTTCTACTTCTATATGCTGGTGCCCATCCCCTGCCAATTTCGTTCAAACCCTACCCAACCAGTAAACCTGCCCACGAGGACATTGGTGCCGGTCCTGTTGAGCCACAGACCACTCCTTTTGAATTGGTGCCTTCAGCCCCAGAACTGGGCCCAATGCCCCAAGAACCTGAAGCCCTCCTCCTGCACCATGCCTTAAGTCATACATTGATCCTCCCTATCTTCCTATTTTACTCTCGCTAGTGTGTAGCACTGGGAGTAATCCAGAGATTACTACTTTTGAGATCCTACACTTTAACTTTCTCCCTAGCTCCTGAAAGTTTTTTTTCAATTCTTTCATGGGATGTGGGCATCGCTGGCAAGGCAGCATATTTGTTGCCCATTCCTAATTGCCCTTGAACTGAGTGGCTTGCTGGGCCATTTCAGACGTAACCACATTGCTGTGGATCTGGAGTCACATGTAGACCAGACCAGGCAGGATGGCAGATTTCCTTCCCTAAAGTACTTTAATGAACCAGATGGGTTTTTACAACAATCGACAATGATTTCACGGTCCACCATTAGACTAGCTTTATTAAATTCCAGATTTTATTCATTGAATTCAAATTTGGTGGGATTCAAACCCATGTTGCCAGAACATATGCTTAGGCCTCTGGATTACTAGTCCAGTGACACTACCACTACGCCACTGCCTCCCCTAAGTCTGACCGTAGGAACTCAATACCTGCCCTCCTTATGTCAATGGTACCAATGTGTACCATAGCTTCTGGCTCACTCCCTTCCCCCTGCAGAATATCCTGCATCCTCTCCATGATATCCTTTACCCTGGCACCAGGGAGGCAACGCACCACATGGGATTCACAATGCCTGCCTGTCTCCTTAACTATGGAATCTCCTATAATGACTGCATTTCTGCTCTTTGCAGTTCCCTCCTGTGCAGTCCCTTGCCCATTGGTGCCATGGTCTGGACTGCACTCCTTCAAGGTAATGTTACTCCCAGCAGTCTCCAAAGGTGAGTATGGGTTTGAGAGTGGCACACACCCCAAAAACCCCTGCACTTCCTGCCTCTTCCTACTCTTCTAGATGGCCACCCATCTACTATCTTGAACTCTCACTGCCTGTGTACCCTGAGCTCGAGCTCAAGCATAAACTTCCTACACACATGGTTTCCCCAAGAAATATGAAGTGTCCTGAAGTTCCCACGTGGGGCAGGAATTGCAAGTAACAGGTCCAGGCCATGATTTTAAAAAAAAATCTGTTCTTTTAGGATCTAGGTTACTACCATTGTATCAATTTTAATTAATACCTACTCTGTGCTAATACCCTCAATACTAATTCAATTACTGTTATACATACCCTGACTGAAATTTTATGAATTAGTTTAACTAGCTAAACTGTACATTTGTCACAGTATTTAAGGACAGAAGCACCAACCAATCAGCTACCTGCTCTCTTGTGACATCCCTCTTTGCTTTTTTGTGGAAGAATACAACAATCAGGTCCATTCTGTTCCA